>NC_143552.1:59810000-60474642 GCF_054136105.1 Typopeltis vanoorti
ACAAATTAAACAATAGAGGACCAAGAACCGAGCCCTGAGGTACACCATTAGTCACTTGCCTTTTCCTGGACTAGGCTCCTCCGTAAACCACTCTTTGATATCTGTCCGCCAGCCATCCTTTAATCCAAATCACCATCTTCGGATCCAAACCCATTTGCTCTAATTTATGTAACAGAGTTCCATGTGGAATCCTGTCAAAAGCCTTTGCAAAGTCGAGCAGTATCACTGAGTAAGGATTTCCTTTATTCAACTCCACTGTTACTTTATTATCGAACGTAAGCAAATTACTTAGGCAAGACCTACCTTTCACAAAACCATGTTGCCCCTTATAAAGTATCATATTGCTGTCCACCCAGTCCTGAATTCTAATTTTAACTAATTTCTCCAAAATCTTAACCACCACTCCAGATATATTGATTGGTCTATAATTTGCAACATCAGTCTTAGAGCCTCCCTTGTGCAATGGAACTATTTTCCCCTCTTTCCACTCTATTGGCACTTTGCCAGAACTGAGGCTTAAATTAAACATCCTGGTTAGAGGAGTTGCTAATTCTCTTGCACATTCTCGTAACACATGGGCCGATATGCCATCTAACCCAATGCAGTGTTAGCATTAAGGTTCTTTAATATATTAAGCACCTCAATTTCATCTATCTCTATACTCTCATCAGTCAATGGCACATCTGACACTGCACTATCACTACGAAGATGGTACACTTTTGCGAAATGATCACTAAGCAACTCAACTATTTGATTAGCTTCAGTAATTTCCTTACCATCAACACTTTTTAAAGTAATCTTTCCATGGATATTCTTCCTTTTACTAGCCACGTAGCGAAAGAACTCTTTAGGGTTTCTTTTGGATTCATCAGCTAGCTTCCTCTCATAATTAGTTTTGGCTTTCCTTACCATACAGGTTACTCTCTTTGCCTGTATCTTATATTGCTCATTGGAACGCTCATCACCTTTTTCTTTATATGTCTTCCACAACCTTTTCTTTATCTGCAACTCTTGTTTAATAGTATTAGTCATCCATTTTACTCCTACTTGATTTCTCCTTCTGACTCTGGGAATACAGTCTGATACAGCTTTCTTCAAATACTCCTTGAGAATCTCCCATGCACCATCAATATCTCTCCCCTTGAATTTCTCATGCCATAATACAGCTGAAAGCTGAATTCTCAGCTTGCCATAATCACCAGCCTTGTAATTCCACATATACCCATTCTTAATAGAATATTCAGTACGTCTTTCAATCTCCCAGGTCAAGACCACATGATCGCTTTCCCCAAGTGGAGACATTGTAACTAAATTACTTATTGATATGTTCTCCGATGTTATGACCATATCTAACACTCTAGAATCTCTTGTCCCTTCCATCACATGCTGTCTCAGGTAATTATCTCTTAACAACTGTATAAACTCCATTTCCTTTGTTCCTTGTGACCATTCCTTCCTCCAATCTATGTCCCCAAAGTTAAAATCCCCCATAATAATTACTTGACCTTTACTCGTCGTGCTAATTTGCCAATACATGCTATCTACATTCTCCCTTATTCCCCTTGGATTATAGCAACAACCAATTACATATTTTGCCTTGTTAATCTCTATCTCACACCAAACAGCCTCTAATGAACTGCCCTCTACATACCTGTCACAGTGAGGTACTTCTATCTTTTTTGGCTTTAATGTTTCATCTATCATTAATAAAACCCCTCCCCCCATTCTGTCATCTTTGTCCTGCCTGAAAATACTGTACCCCTTACATTCAATCCCAATAACTATATCATTCTTGGTTAACCAAGTTTCGCTAATTCCTATAATTTTTGTCCATGTTGTACTAAGTAATGACAAAAATTCTTCACACTTATTCCTAATACTTCGAGCATTGGTATACATAAACTGCAATACACCCCTCCTCCCATAATATCCCTGTGTGCAAATTACCCCACTCTGTCTACTGTTAACATTCTGCGAACAATTAATCCCAGTTTCACAACGATTAATGACCTTAGTACTATTTACCGCTAACTCTGTCACCTGCCTCCCTAGCAAATCCCATTTCCCTGTTTATGACCCTTTACTCTGTCCTTTATCAATAAATGTTCTAAATGCCAAGCTCCTAATTCATTTAAGTGCAAACCATCTCTCTTAAAATACTCCTTCCTTTTATCAAACTCATCCCAGACATTCATAAAATGAATATTCAGTTTCATTTCTTTGCAAAACCTTTTACACAATCTGGACACCATTCCATTTACTATAATTGCTCTTCTGTTCATTTCATCATGATCAAATCGTGGTAGCACACTCATGATCTTTCCACTCTCACTCTTTGCATTCATTGCAATCATTAAATTCTTCAAATCCCGTCTTACAGAAAATCTTTCGCTACGTAGATCATTCGTCCCTATAACTGCAATAATCTCACTCACTCTATCTTTCTGCAATTTCACAGCCCTAGTTATATCCTTAATCTTTGACCCTGGATAACACGCTTTAATTACTCTAATTACTTTAATTACTTTAATTAATATATGTATGTATATACATATATATACATACACACACACACATATATATGTGTGTTTGTGTGTGTGTGTGTGTGTGTGTATATATATATATATATATACACACACACACACATATGGTATATAAAAAACTTTATCCTTCACAGTGGGAAACAGGGTTGAAGATATTTTATGTACATAATTTTCAAACGAGAATACAATTTGGAGATAAAAATTGTTAATGACAGTAAACCACATCTGACTCTTCTAAATTTGCGTAGTATAGGTTGCAGCTGTTGCAACCAAGTACTTGTCCTCATTACGCATATAGAAGCTGGTTTCCAAAAAGTCTTTAAAACCTCAGTAGCATTCATAGATCTATCCTGTATATGACATAGTTTGGGTGAATGGACTCATATTGAAATTTTCAACCATAATACAAGACCCAAAGATGATTAAGATTCTAAAGCGCATGACATCAAAGCGCAAGTTCAAGGTACAACTGAATGATAAAAATAGATCCTTTAAAGTACTAAAAAAATGAACTACCACATGGCTCTGTGCTAGCTCCGCTCCTCTTAATTTATACATTAGTGACATGCCACAAACCTCCTCTCAGAGGTTCGCGTATGCAGACAATCTGGAGTTGACAACTCTGACTAAACACCTGAAAAAGTCCAAGACTACTTATTTCCAACCTTGAAGTTCTGTACAACTATAGCTAATGGCATCTTTGCCCAAATACCTCTAACACTGAAGTTTGCATATTTTTCTTGAACAATCAAGCTGATAAACGGCTGAAGGTTTCATTTAGAGACGAGACTTTCGGCGTCACCTTAGATTGCTCTTTAATTTCAAGAAATACCTGGAAAATATCTGCTGAAAACTAGGAATAATATCATCAGGAAGCTTGTGTTTTCGGACTAAGGGAGCAGGAACCAACACTTTGAAAACTGTTGCCCATGCCCTAGTGTACTCTTGTGCAGAATACTGTGCGCCACTGTGGTATTCGAGTCATCATGTCGGCTAGGTCCACGTGCAACTTAACGATACCATGAGAATCATCACGGGATGCATAAAGTCAACCTGTTGAATAGCTACCAATATTCTAACATCATAGACGTAAGGAGGAAAGATGCCGCTAACAATGCGTGAATAAAATGTGTGGAAAATAACTGGCTTGGTTTGCCGAGCAGTCAGCATATGCACTCTTCAGTCAAAGAGCTGTGGGTTCAAATCCCATTATGCGCATGGACGTTTGTGATTGTCTGTGGAAATACTAGTGGTGGTGGCGGCGCGTGGTAGATGGCGTTGATGCAGTTGTAGTTGGCGAATTGAGCAGTGGAGGCAGATGTAGAGTAGGTGTCCTCCCTCTATGAGTCTTTGGATTTCTTGGAGGTGTCATGTAATAATAATAATAACAACTTACCCATCCATGAGGACATCCAAAATCTACCACCTATTCACTTCAAGTCCCGCGACCCGATCTAGAAAAATCCGCATCCAGATATTCTCCTGAAACTGAATGGAAGAATCGTTGGCTTACTTTATCAATAAAAAAATGGACATGTCATAACACAGTCCCTTGACTTTGACCTGCCCAGACATCAATGGATCACACGACCACCTGAGGAAAGGCTATGCCAGATGTGCTACCATGATGTGCAAGTGGGGCCTGTGTCAATCCCCAACATGTAACTGTGGTGCTGATCAATAGACTTAATCATATTATTCAGGACTGCTCACTGCGGAGTTTTCAGAGCACATTGAAACACAGTATAGGTTCATTCAAAGCGATCAGTCGATCCTTTTAGGCGCATACGCCAAAAGTGGCACATTGGATGATCAGAAGTGGCACATTGCACGCCAATGATATAATTAAAAAGAAATCTAGAACTTAGTCATTATTTTTTAGCGATTTTATTGTTTCGTGCACATCTTTTGCACATTCACTTGTTTGATCCTGAGGTGCCAAGTATTAGCAACAGCAGTGGTGAGGTTTGTTCGTCCCTTGTGAATATTTGTAGTTTGTACTTTTTCGAAAATTTAGCCTTATTTTTACCTATTTATATTTGATTAAGAAAAAGAAAGAAATCAAAAGAAGACGAAATATATTTTTTACAAGAAGTCATGAAAGTTTGATTATTGCAGAAGCGTCCTTTGAAATTGCTTTAGTGTTGCCAAGAGACGGGTCTCTCTTTGATGGGCAAGAAACTGGTAAAGTCTTGTCTCTGAATATTTGGAGGACAAGGCTTAACAAAAAAAAACTCAAAAGCCTCATGAAGTAAGCAATGTTTATCTTGTTTTTAAATTAAATCAATATATCATATCTATATTAACATATTTTTACTGGGAGTTTTAAAGGATACAAGACTTCTATGTCTCATCTGAACTAGTACGTGAAAAAATTAACGCATGGCACGTAAAAGGTTGGCTATCGCTGGTTTAAAGGGTTGTATATTAGTTAGACTACCAGGAAAGATATGGGGAACTAAACTGTGAAGAAGAAGTGATTGTAGAAAAATGAATTTAACACTTTGTTAACATGTTTTGTAAATCCAGAATAAACCATCCATCGTTTTATCAACATTGCAAATAGCCTTCCAAGACATAATCAATATATCATAATAATAATATCCAAATGTTTTTCGTATTAGATGTCTGGAGAAGGGTGACCAACTTTTGAACATGAAAATAAGGGAGACTGGGTCTTAAAATCTTTTGCTCTCTCCATTTATGTCCGTCAGTACTAGAATTTTGCCTGCAGTCATTATTACCCACATGGGCGATACTGAAGTTACGTTTACATAATATGCAACTAGCTTTGTGAACATTGGATGACACGGGTTGAAGCCATGAGTACTATTCTTCCCATTTCTTCAGATAAACACAAACATTTACATTTCTTTTTTGCTGGCGTTTTTACATTATTACTTTCCATTTCACCGTCACTATCCATCACGAAAATATACTATGGCACTCGATGTTCAAGGAATGAATGAATGCAGACATAACAGCTGGTAAGAACGCAAGATAGGAAACAAACAAGCAAAAATCCGGAAGTGTATATCGAAAATCGCTACCAACGATTAAAAGATCAATGCAACGATATAATATTTTTCACGGAACACCCATGTATATTCGTTGGCCAGAACAGAATTGTATCGATTAGAATTTTCCATAAAAAAAATAAAATCAGCTAACGCCTTTTATTTCCTTATAGGGAGGAGGCCTGGCCTTTAAACCCTATCTAGCTTTTGGACACTGAGTGGGCAGTTCAATCTCCAACGGTAGCCAATCAGAGATAGCTGGCCCATGTCTATCCCTAAGGCTCTAAATAGAGCAGAACAACCTCCCATTTAGCTATAAAGTCGAAAAAATCAAGGGCTCGAACGAATGAGACTGTGGGGACCCTAGATCCAAAATGGCGACAAATAAGTGTACCTTCTATTTAGAGCATTATCTATCACTAATTATAGCAGCCACTGATGAACGGGCTGGCAAACAAGTGCTGCCATCTCTTGGTACCTAATCCTAATAAGATATGTCACTGTCTGAAATAATATGGGTACTACGATCGATTTTCTTGAGTTTGCGCGATGAAAAACCCGAGTTTCCGGGAGGAAAAACCCGCTCGCACGTGCCAGAGATCGACTAAATCGAGAACCGGTCGAAGAAAGGCTTAGAAAAAAGTTCCTGCAATCGGTGACTAGACACGAACTTAAGTCAAACTTCAAGCACAGAGCATGCAAGCGTTACTTCCACTGAGCTACACAGGCCTATAGAATTTTCCATCAAAAATCAGCTAACGCCTATTTGTTCCGGTATAGGGAGTAGGCGGGGTTGTTTACCTTATCTAATTTTTGGAGACTGAGTGGGCAGTTCAATCTCCACTAGTAGCCAATCAGAGAGATAGCTCGCCCAAGGCTATCACTGATTCATCGGTACGCAGTGAAGAAGGCGACAAGCTAGTGCCGCCATCTCGTGGTCTCTAACCCTAACAATATTTTTAATGTCTGAAAATAGTGTCTGCTCGACGGTCGATTTTCTTGGGTTTATGGGACGAAAAACCCGAGTTTCCGGGAGAAAAAATCGGCTAGCCCGCGCCAGAGATCGACTAACTTGGAAACCGGTCGAAAAAAGGCTTGGAAAAATTTCCTCTAGTCGGCGACTAGATTTGAACCACTAAACCCTTTCTTTGTGCGGTCAAGCTCCGTAGAGTGCAAATGCCACTTCTACTGAACTACACAGGCTCTCTGTAGAATTTTCCAAACTATCAATGTTAGTGCCAAATTGTATTTGGCGGTTATAATATACATTGAAATATTAACCGGAAACTCGTGTTTTTCGTTCCGTAACCCCAAGAAAATCGACCGTAGAACCCACATTATTTCAGACATTAAATACAAGTTTTAGGGTTTGAGACCACGAGATGGCGGCACTTGTTGAGCCGTCTCTCTTCACTGTGTGCCACTTAATTAGTGATAGCCTTCGGTCAGCTCTCTCTGATTAGGTACCAGTGGAGATTGAACTGCCCACTCAGTCTCCAAAACTTGGTAGGGGTAAACGGCCTCGTCTACTCCCTATATGCGGGAATAAAAAGCCGGGATGATCCAAAAAAAAAAGTAAGCTAAAATACGGAAGAGTTGGGCACCCTAGTCTGGAGAGAGCTTTGTTCACCATGCTGAAGAACAAATTCAGGGAAACTTAAGCAATGAGAGGAGAAGCAAGTGAGAATGACCAATTGAGGAATCTAGTCTCTCAAGAAAAAATAATAGCGTAGTCAAGTTGGATGGTGGGACTAAATGGATGCTGCAGTTTCTATATACAAATGCCAGAAGTATTAGGAACAAGAGTGAAGAGTCTGGCATCGGTAAGTGCAACCTCAACGTACGTTATATGCATTAGTGAGACATGGCTAACAGCAGATGATGTAGTTATAGGAATTGAATTTGAATGTGAAGGGTTTGGATTTTCAGAGAGGATCGAGAATATGTGATGGAGGAGGAGGAGGAGTATTGCTGATCATAGCAAATGAATTGCAACCAAAAAGAATAGGACACAGGCAGGAGGATGATGTTCATTTGAAGCAATCTGGTGTGAGATTAAGGCTAATAAAACAAAATGTACATTTGGTTTTGCTACAGGCCAGAGAGTTCCATAGATGATCTGGAAGACATAAATATGCCAGATTAGTACAGTCAATACAGGTAGGGCGATTATTGTGGGAGACATCAACAGTCAGATATAGAGTGGAAGGTATAGATCACATGGCAGGAAGGAAATAGAATTCATACGCCTACTAAGAGAATTATTTAAGGCAGCATATGATGGGGGAGAGTATTGAACCTGGTCATAGGATTAGAAAAGCTATCCATAATTAAGGTGACAACATTGTCTCCAATTGGCGAAAGTGACCATACAGTCTTGGCGTGGGCGATTGTAAAACATGATACTATCCAGAAGGGGTATTTGTGGAACTACAAGGCAGGTGATTATTATATTATATGCTGAGGAAGCAACTTAAATCTGTATCATGGCTTAAAACACTGCAGGATGATGTAGTGTAGTGCATGGGATATAGTTAAGAGTCATCTAGAGGAAGCAGTATTATATTGTATACCTAGGGTAAGGAGGGTTAATTGGGTAGGAGTTGGAAGAATATATCATTAAGCACCAGCTGCAGAAGAAAATGCTGTGGAGATTATATAAAGAGGAAGATGACCACCAAATTCATGAATACTACAAGGCTCAAGTAAGAATAATGACCAACATGGCAAGGAAGGCAAATCAGATTATGAGAATAATCTAGCCGATTAGGCCAAATAAAATCCCAACGAATTCTTTATGTGGCAGGTAAGAGGAAGAATTACTATGTAAGATTAACCTTAATGTGTGATGATGGTCACGAGGAGACAGAAAGGGATAAAATAGTTATTGAGTGACGAATTGGCAAGGATATATCATCCTAGTAAGGTTACTGTTTTAAACTATGTGACAGATGCTAATATGGGAACAGAGGTAGGTGATTGGGAGGTTCATAGGATACTGCAGAATCTCAATGTAAATACAGCTGTGTGATTAGATGGGATATCAGCTCGGGTTTTCCGAGAATGTGCAAGGAAATTGGCAATGCTTTTGACTAAACACTTTACGTCTCAGCTCTGGTAGAGTTCCAAATTATAGACTAATCAGTATCTCAGGCATGGTGGTAAAAGTACTAGAGAAATTGGTGTAAAGAGAATTCTAGACTGGGCTGATAAAAATTACTGTATGAGGAGAAACATGGCTTTGTTAAGAGTACGTGATGCCTTAGTAATTTACTAAGTTTTTATAATTGCATAACAGCCAAATTGAATAAAAGAAATGGCTACACGTTGATGTTGCTGGATTTTGCAAAGGCATTTGACAGAATACCACATGGAAAGCTCTTACGGAAATTAGATCAAACGGATGGATATTGCATTCGTTGAGTGGATAAGGGTGGCTGCTGAGAAAAGGTAGAATCGAAGTGAAAACAGGTGACTAGTGTGCCACAAGGATCAGTGCTGGGACCGTTGCTGTTTAATTTGTACGTAAATTATATAGGAAATCTGAAAGGAAATATTCAGTTGTTTGCTGATGTGAAATTAGGTAGAGTAATAGTTAATCAAGGCGTTGTGGCGAACTCACAGGACGATTTAAATAACCTGTCAATATGGTAGAAATTTAATGGGTGTCAGTTTAACGTCAAGTGTTGCGTTTTGAGATAAACATTACAAGCCGTGTATCATATTGATGTCACTGTACTCTAGGAAATTGATAAAGCTAACGATTTAGGGGTGGTGGTAGTGGTAGAGAGAGAGTTAAAGTTTACAGGACATGTCGCTAAGGTAGTCCATAATATTACTTGGCTATTGAAGAACACATTAACTAGTAGAGATAAGTAAGTAGTTATTCGTCTTTATAAATCCTTGATACGCCGCATCTGGATTACTGTGCTCAAGTCTGGTCCCCTGGCTTTCTGGGAATCGGAAAGCAGTGATGAGGATTCAGATTCGAGTGGCCAGTGGAATGTTCCCTATGAAGATAGATTGAAGGTGCAGAAGTATGTTGATAGAAGAAAAAGAGGTGATATGATAGAAACATTTAAGTTGCTTAAAGGATTTTATACGATAGATGCAGAAGAAATAGTTCAGCACTTGGCTAGAGGAACCAGAACAACTGTCATCCTTGAAAATTGAATACAAGGTGTGGTTAGTAGGGATATGAGAACTAGATATTTTGCTTGGAGAGTTGTGAATGGTTGCTAGAATTAGTTGTGAGTGCTTTGTCTGTTAATGAGTTCAATTAGAGGTATGATCGATTTGGTCTCCCGCTATGAGTCTTCAGACTCCATGGAAGTACCTGTATAATAATAATATCTTCAAGATTTTCCATCCAAAAATTATGTGAAATTATTGTTGTACCTTAAGATAAATTCTACATGAATGACATATTGATACCAATATCAGATCTATTTCCGAATTTTATTTCATTCTTTTTTTTAAATCGTATGGGATTCCCAAAATGAATGTCTCTATTTGCAAGACTTATTTGGTTGAATTAAAACTAATCGGTTGTAAAAAGTAGTTTTATTTCGTTAGCCCATTTAGTGTAACGTTCTTTTGGTATAGTGCTTATAACTTTCTTTCTGAGTATTAAGTCCAGTGTATCAATTATCTGGTTTCTAAATTCCTTAATAGCAATTCCTGCTTGTTTACGTTCTGCAATCAGAACGAACAGACATGGACTTGGATGGACAGAGTTCGTTGAAGTCCTTACACAGTTCAGATCCTTCTTGTTTTACCATTAGGGTTTTAAATACTTTTAAATTTATGCAAACTGTTTTCCTTATTTCTCCTCTCTGTTTAATCTAGTAAGTTTTCAATGCACCTTTTTGATATAATTTGTATGTCCCCTTCAACATCGAATCCGCAAATTCATGAGGATTCTCTAATTAAACGATTCTGCTTGGAAGCATCAAATTACTGTCTTGCAATTCGAAATGAAGCCCGGCATCAAAATGTTACCTTTTATAGACTTCAGATAGATGTTCATCTATATTTTACAAAGTTTTTCCTCAATTATGCTTGCTTTTCAGTAAGTAGCATGGTTGTAGAACGTAGCAAGTTCTAAGAATAAATGCTCTTTTAACTTTTCAACGCTTTAAACCGTTTTCGGTTTTTTATGAGAGTTGCTATCATATGTTAAATGATTAATCTTATTTATAGTTCAAATTATATTTAACATACGCTGCCATGATTAAGATCATATTTTCTGGACATGTTTTTCAATTACTACTTCTGCCACATAACATTTAATATTTAAAAGAGGAAAAGAAAATACTTTGTTTGTACTCGAGTTTTGTTGAACAATTTATGTTCACATAATGCTGAAATAGCTCATCATAATAAAGAAAGATTGATGATGTCATTTTACATAAAACTTAAGAGATTTATGTGCAGAACACGTTTTTAAGATTTTTCCAGAAACCTTTAATTTAGCTTGGTCTTCCCTATAATTGATTATGACAGTGAATATAAACCATACATAATAGTTGGTTTTAAAAGATTAATACAGGTAACCCTTGTATAACGCGGTACTTATACAATGCGGTTTCGATATAACACGGTATACAAATTGTAGAAACCCTTTATCTTTTCATCTATTTTGCGCGACGTAAAAATAAAATTTTATCTTCGTTAAATTTGGATCTGCCCTAAGGGTATTTCCTCTAAGAAAAACAATGACAGAAAGATCTTTCATTCTTTTGCATTGTCATCGACCTACCTTTGAAGTCTCATTGGAATTGTTTTCTAGAATTCCCACGTTCTGAAAAACGTGGGCATGCTAGAAAGTTGCTATGCAAACTGTCCATTTAAATATGGAGGATTACCTTATTTTTCATAAAAGAAATTAGATTGAAACTGAATTTTAATTAATTGGTCTTCTCGATAAGTTTTAAAAGCCAAATCACTAGTGATTTATATTATTATTTCGTGGCACCTCCATGGAGTCCAAAGACTCATCAACGAGAGCACCTACTTTACAACTATCTGTCTCTACACTTAATCACCCAGCTACACCGAACCGCTACAACGATTATTATTTATACGATCACCATCGACTGCCGATCGCCACCATTAGTTTTTTTTTGTAAATTGCGTATGTTCAGATGGCCGATTTGTCTGTATGCGAAATGAAAAATCAGACAGAATTTTTCATTTCGCATACAGACAAATCAGCCATCAGAACAAACGATTTTCCTGCCAAAAAGAGAAATCCCACAGGATTTTTCATTTCGGCAGGAAAATCTCATGTCCAGCAGGAAAATGTAATATTTTTCAGTAACTTTATTTACAAAATGCTTCAAAATCTACGGGTATTCAATTAATATCAAACTTTTAGATACTTAACAAATATTTAAGCGCCTCCGTAGCGCAATTGGAAGAACGACGGTACATTGCGCCCTTCGATTGGAATAGGCCTAAGTTCGATTCTCGTCGCGACGGGAGGAATCTTTATCTGGTCGATTTCAATCGAAGGTGAGTTAGCCGATCTCATATGGAGGTAGCAGGGTTTTTTCTCCCGGAAACTCGGGTTTTTCATCCCGCATACATACAAATCGGCCCTTCAGAACACACGCAATTTACAGACAAAAATTACTAGTTGTGGTGGTGTTGGAAGTGGGCGGTAGATGGCGTTGATGGAGATGATTCGTAGTAGAGGTTAGGTGTAGAGAGAATTGTAGATATCCTCCCACGATGAGTCTTCGGACTCCTTGGAGGTATCAGGAATAATAATAATAATAATAATAATAATAAGTATTTAAATAGCAAAAGTATTTAAGAAAGCAAATTTGTCTAGCCCTTTGATTTTAGTAGCATTTGCCTCAATCCAAACTTTCAAATCTTCTTGCTTCTTCTTATTTTTTTTTTGGAGTTAAATTGTTAAGTGAGGCGTGACGAGAGTATTTACAAATATCTTATTAAACTAATGGCGTAGTGCCTCGATGTTTTCCATGTTAACGATTATATTCCTTTTGTATTATACACTTATCTTACAGAAAGCAGTCCACGTACGTTTTATTCACACCTACGATGGTGGTCTGAAAAGTTCTCGGCCTAGACCATAGATGGCAATACCATTGGCAAGAATTTTTTTCTAAGTTGTATATTTATCCTAAGCATCCATGTGAAATTGCAAGTCATTTTACCAAATAGTTTGTTTTATACAGCTGTCTGAAACAAAAGTGTTGTCTGTATCCCTTGAAATGGATAAAATTGAGTCTTTGGACTTGATGGAGGTATCAGATAAAAATAATAATAATGATAAAAACCGAGTTTCTGGAAGAAAAATCCAGCTTGCTCGTGTCAGTGATCGATTAACTCAGGAACCAGTCGAAAAAAAGGCTTAATAAAAGTTTCTTTAATCGGCGACTAGACTTGAACCTACGATGGTCTTTCTTCGCGAGGGCTAGCGGTTTCATAATCATTATTGTTCTTGTTATGACCTGATACATCAAACTAAGTAGCATCCTTTATACAAAACCAAATTTGGCCTGTATTTCGGTATTCCTTTGCACATGCGGATATGCTTCATTTCATTTATTTGTAATCCCTTTTCTTCCTTATTGAATAAAATCGATATCCGTATTTGGCAACAAAAAAAAAAAAAAAAAAGCAGCTAATGCCCTTTATTCTTGTGCAGGAAGTAGGCGAGAACCGTTTTAGCCTTATCTAACTTTTGAAGACTGAGTGGACAGTTCAATCTTCACTGGTAGCAAATCAGTGAAGAGATGGCTAACAGGTGGCGCCATCTCGTGCTACCTAACCGTAACACAATATTTTTGATGTCTGAAAATAATGTCGGTTCTAGGGTCGATTTTTTTTGAGTTTCCTGGACGAAAAACCTCCTTGCCCGTGCTAGAGATCAACTAACTCGAGAACCGGCCGAAAAATGGTATAAAAAGTTCCTCTAATAGGCAACTAGAATCGAACTCATGACACTCTTTTTTTGGACGATTTAGCGCTGAAGAGTGTAAGCATCACTTCCACTAAGTTGCGCAGGCTATTTCGCAATAAAGAAAGTTTTTAAAACGTGATCACTCTACTCCACAATTGCCTTACTCACCATATTGCATTTCGAAATAAAAGAAATCCCATCTCCATTATGATTCCTTCTTCTAGTCACAAAAAAAATAATAAATAAATAGAATAAAAATTAAGAAAAATGAAAAAAAAAATAGAATATATCCCATGGATTTCCTTTGCCTTCTTTGAATGATAGGCTGTTCATACATTTAGTTGGCAGGCGATAGTTTCATTTAATCTAGGGTTGCCAGATTTTGGAAAACCAAATACGGGACAATTTTCGTAATTTTTTTTTGTATAATTAATAAAGAAAATTAATTTACCCACAATCATATGTTTTATATTATTATTATTATTATTCGTGACACCTCCAAGGAGTCCTAAGACTCATCGCGTGGGGACACCTACTGTACAACTCTTCGTCTCCACTACTACACAGAACCTCTACTATCAATCACCTACATCAACGCCATCTACTGCCCACAACCACTACCACCACAGCTAGTATTTTTTTTGTCTGTAAATTGCGTGTGTTCCGAAGGGCCGATTTGTCTGTATGCGGGATGAAACACCCGAGTTTCCGGGAGAAAAAAAAAACCTGCTACCTCCATATGAGATAGGCTAACTCACATTCGATTGAAAAATCCATATAAAGATTCCTCCCGTCATGACGAGAATCGAACTTAGGCCTTTTCTAATCGAAGGGCGCAACGTACCGCTGTTCTTCCAATTGCGCTTTGGAGGCACTTATATATTAACCAAATATCGCACATTCGAAATAGGTGAAATAGTATTTTTTTAATAATTATTGAAATAACATCCAAGTACTGTACTGATACTGTACCCACAATGTCCAAATAAAAACTTTGAAAATAAGCAAATACAATATATCTATACAGAATTATAAATAAAATGCTTATACTAAATAAAAAGCAACCAATGAATGGGACCGTCGCCACCATAAACTGTAAACACAATTATCTTCCTCGAATTGTCAGCTTTTATGGCTTACAAATCAATTTAAGTTGGATTATTCGAAAAGAACATTGAAAATTATAATTGCTTAACATGATATTTAAATTTTATTTTTTATTAAAATACGAGACATTAGGCTGTCACTACAAGTGCAATACGGGACAGCAAAATTCGACGTAAAATACGGGACAGTCCCATATATACTGGATGTCTGACAATCCTAATTTAATCTCTTGAAAGAGTTTGCTGGTTTCTCTAGATCAGTGATGGCGAACCTTTTTACCCAGGCGTGTCAAACATCTTTTTTTTTTTTTTAAATATTGACGTTGTTGATGTGCCACTTGCATACATGCATTATAAATTTACCTACTTAATCATAAATGGTGACATATCATATTAGGCTATTTATTTAATAGGACATTGATATACAATCTATGAATTCATATTATACAATTAATTTAATAAACTGAAATTATTGAAATTAAATTTTTCATCAGAATACCAATATTTTTCAACATCCAAGGTGTGTCATAGGTTCGCCATCACTGCTCTAGATCATTCTGAATTGTTGATTGGTGGTCAATGGTCGAATTGTGGTGGTCATTAGAATTCTGGTCGGTAGTCATGATTATTGATTTGTTTAGTGGCTTTTGCCTAGTGTGTGTGCTTGTTGATTATGATCTTGAAAAAAATGATATTATAGATATGTTAATGTGAAAATAGATATTATACGCGAGTTTTGATCTCCCCCGTTGCGTCAGCAGCGTGCTCGTTCAGCAGAGCAGGTAAGACTTTTTTCGGTAACACAATTTTTCCGGTAGCGGTCAGAAGGGACAAGGCAAGTCTTACCCTCCACATTAAAGCTTTCGCCTTGACATGGATTTTCCTTTTGACGATCTCAGTTTTAAAGAACTATTGGCTCTTTTCAGGCATTTAGTCAGCATACTAAACACAAAATGGCCCGATAAAATCGGAAAATACCAGGTTCTTGAAGTGGAGACAGAGGACCTCCAGCCCTCTGAACTTCCTCCCTCTTCACATGACAACGCCAGCGAGCCAGCAACAAAAACTGAAGACATCCCCAATTCAAACTCCAGTGGCTTTCAGGAGGACAGAAGGAAGAAGTCTCCCCCCCGCAGCAGATCCTGAAATAATACTCCAGCCCTTGGAAAGTACAGCTCCAATGGACACAACAGCACAACCTGTTGAAGAAAGAGCGACGGACTCAGGGGCACAGCCCTAAGAAAGGATTCCTCCAGTTATTCCAAGATCGAAAGAGAAATGATCATTAATCGCGGAGACAATAAAGAACAACAACATCAAATTTGTATCAGCTAAGAACACAGGTGACGGAATCCGAATTCAACCAGAAGGGGCATTGGACTACCGCCTGTTGACCTATGGACAAACTGAATGTCCCATATCACACATTTCAACTTAAGAGTGAAAAAAACCTAAAAGTCATCAGAGGTCTGGCAGAAACCATAACAGCTGATGAAATAGCTACTGACCTCAGATCACAAGGCCTTGAACCAATTAAGATCTCGCGCATGTACCGCGCAGACAAGCGCCTCATGCCTCTGGTCTTAGTGGAGATCAGTAAAGACCACAGAGAAATTTACGACCTTAAGATAGTCTGCAGCTTAGTCATCAAGACCGTGCCACTCAGAAGAAAGGAATCCGCCGGTCAATGTTATCGCTGCCAAAAATTTGGGCATGCACAAAAGTTATGTAAAGCAGATTACAAGTGTGTAAAGTGCGGTGACAGCCATCCCTCGCACACTTGCACAAAACCACGCTCTACACCTGCTAAATGCGCGAATTGTGGCGGTCCACATTTACCCAAATATAAGGGCTGCTCAATTCACCCTTCTGACTTACAGAAGACAAGAGCGGCGTTAGCCCCACCCACTCAGAAACAAGCTATGAAACCTGTGTCAGATTTCATAACGCGGGGTGTTACAGTCGATAAAACTTTCGCTTCTACGGTTTCTCCACGAATTTTACCCGGAGCCTCGGCAGCTTATAGCCAAAACTCTGCACTGATTCTTGCTGCCTCACTAGGGGAGATGCTAACAGCCTTTAGCAAAATGAACCCCAGCCAAGCCGACACCAATAAATTCCTGAGGAATTCCCAACTCATCTTCTCCGTGATCAACAAGTGACATGCTCTCCCGCATATCGTTGCTGATATCCCAGATATTTTCTCGTTGCTCCGTAACACTATCACTAATCTTTCACCTAAGCAACTTTTCATCCCAAGCAAATCATTGAGGAGTTTTCTAAGCGCCCGAAAGCTTTTCTGCTTTTCGGTTCAGGCGCTTCCGCACTGCCCTGAATAGGGTGAGCCTAGTGCTCGTTAATCTTTAACACAAATCTATTTCCTAGCGATGAAGGGATAATAATCTGTGGGATTGAAGTCCATCAAGCCACAGAAGTTACAAGTACTGGTTTCTCTAGTATGATCTCAGTTCTATGATTCCCCCCCCCACGGGGGATTCATAGAACTTTTTTTTTCATTCATAGAACATTCACCCCCCCTTACTGCAGAGTTCCCAGTGCAAGAATTCCTTATCTACCTGTCACTTTTCCTTAGTTGAACATTATATTATATTTGTACTGCTTAGTTTTTTCCTGTGTACTCTGGCTCTAAGCATTAAGTACAACTTTGGGTTACCTCTCAGAATGGAACACACAACGATTGCACCTTAGCCAAATTCCCCCCCTTCTTAATATGGTACCCACTCATGAAAGATTGCAAGCCAGTATTACATCATCACCGTGAGTGGCTAAGGACTTGTTTTTATTATATTTCTTATTATTTTTTATAATGTCTTTAAAGTTACGGCTGTGATGGAAACCTGCTAGAGAACAAACATGAAACGTTTTGGAGCCACTTCAGATCTTCAGTAAGCAGAATGGAAGATGGCTGCGCTTTTTAGTGAGTTTACTTTTGGGCATTACTAGGATGCATCCTACTTCTTGATTTTACGCCATTTCTTCATCGGTGAAGAAGCAACGTAACCACGTCTTTGCAATTGTTGTATAATTCCTTCGTCATACGTTTCATTCCGACTTTATTTATTTACTTATCTTTCCTGTCAAAGTACACAACTTTTCGTTTTCAAATCAAATATTCCGGTCACCAATGCTCTTTTGGTATTCTTTTATGTAAGTTCCCCCCCCCCATAATCTTTTAAAGCTGGATGTAAGCTAATAATTTTAAGTAGGGAATTAAAAGCTTGAGAAAAATACAACTTTAAAAAATCACTTCTGAACGTCACAGAATATTTTTCTATCATTTCGTAATATCAATCTTTAATTAGTTCTTTTATTTATTTATTTTTATACGCTAAAATTATAGAGCTAAATTTGTATTTGTTGTGCTCTTGCAAATGCAAAGCATTTTAAGATGATTTATTAAAATTAATCGCCCTCAAATGTTATATTAATATGGGGAAAATGGTAGCTTTTAGTTAGGGATAGAAACCCTTGATTTAAAGGAAAAGGTACTTTATTGATGGCGGCTTTATTTAATCTTGCTGAATGTTGTGGTTAATATAATGGAATTTTTTGATAATGCAGTGAAACGCGTTGTTGACACGTTTTTAAAATTACCTATAAATGATCTAGACGAAACGTGGTGTGAAGAAATTTGGAAGAACTGCTTTACTGATTTTGAAAATAACGTTTTAATCTCTAAGAATGATTTTGATGGTAATTATTTTGACAGTTTAAAGTTGGTACTAAGCGAAGCTGTTGCTGCTAGTGAACTATTAGTGAATAATAAAAAAACACCAGAAAGAATTGCAAATGAAACTGATAAAAATGTTATCGAAGATGAACAAGAGTTGTTAAATTCTGTATCGTCTGCAGATTCTGATTCATACTCTGATTTGTGGACAATATTATTAGAAAATGGCATCCAAAGTAAACATCTTCTTGTGTTCTTGTACGTATTCTTGGAACGCGGTCAAAAAATTTCTGCAAATTTATTGGAAAGAGAAGTAGGGATGTATTGTGCGTGGCTATATTTTAACATGATAATGATACCAGGAAGTGCAGCTTTTAGAGTGTACCAACCTAATCTTTTTGAGGCAGCAGTGAACTCGTTAAAATTGCCAAAAGTAAGAGCACTGTCAAAACGAAGACCCGTTTCTTTAAAGGCATGTAGCAGCATTAAGCGCCCTCGTAGAGAAGAAGCTTATTCGCAGATCGAATCTTTAGAGGATAACTTGGATGATGCGCAGGATGCAATCGAAGATGATGTAGCTTTTGAGTTGTGTGATATTCAAAAATTACTTTCATACCTTCCCTTTGTATTGAAAGCTTTAATATGTGTTTTAGGAATAGTTTCACTTAAGAATGAAAACTGTTTGCGTGAACAGACTGTTCAGAGGTTGGTTGAATTTACATCATTTGAATCTGAACACTCTGATCTGCCATTCAGTATAGACATAGAAGAGTGTATGAGAGTTAGTAGAAGAAAGAGCACATATTTTGTTATTGCTATTCTCTCTTATAAGGCATTGTTACTCATTTGCAAGCCTATACATGGAAATTCCCATTATAATTATTGTACTGTATTTAAATATTTAATTCCTAGTATATTGCTTCATCATGTTGGACACCATCAAACAATATCTCGTAACATACAAAATGTTAGAAATCATAGTGTATCATTTGTGTGTCATGTTTTACAGATTAACAGTGAGTGTGCATTTAAAAGTGCATATATTCTTATTCAACAGTTATGTGCACAAGTTACAGATAAAGCAGAATTTCGTGTTAAAGTTGCTGCATCGGTATGTCAGATTTTAAATTTCTTCCCCATAAAATGTTATGCTAAAATTTTAGAGTGGTTATATAGGTTTGTGCATCATGCCAAAGTTCAGCACAGAGTATTTGGACTTGAAGTGTTTTCTCAGTTGCTATTACAGCCTGAAAGAAAAGCTACTGATGATTTGCCCATAGATCTAATTGCTTATTTATCACATATGAACATCGTCTGCTTAATTTTGGAAAGATGTCTTGATAAATCTCCATCTGTTCGAACTAAAGCTCTGGGCATTGCAGCTACATCTGCAGAAACTATTCTGGAATATATAGATGTATGTAATACATCTGGTAATAGTATAAAAGTGCATTCTGTTAGAAATATGGAATCCCCAGAAGACTTAATGAAGATTTATTGTAAATTTAACTTGTTACCAGTGAATTCTGAAAATTCTGGGCCACTGCAGGTGGCATCGTCAAATTTTAATAAAGCATTCTATGAAAAAATACTAAACATTCTGCGTGGTAGAGTAAAAGATATAAAAGCAAATGCCAGAAGAGCAGCTTTGCATGCATTGGAAAGATTTGTATGCTTGAAACAATTGTTTCTTACTAGTTTTAACATAAAAGTAAGTTTTTTCCTTTATAAAATTTTTTAAAATATTTTTTTAATTTAATTAAATTTTTGTATTTTATCACTTAACTTCATGGTCTATGCCATATCATAAAACATAAGTTTATATGTTAAAATTGGTGTCTCTTTGGCCGACAAATATATCATTAAAAAAAAATACTTTTTTTAAATGAAAAAGATACAGTTATTCTTAAAGCAGTAATAATAATATTTGTATGGATTCTTCTCTCCTTTCCCCATGTCCCTTTTGGGGGAACGGGGTGATGAGGGATTAAGTATATATATTTTTTATGACTGTAGATCTGTTTGTGTGTGTGTGTGTTCATGGGGCCAGTTTGCCTGTTCCGAGGGATGAAAAACCCTAGTTTCCAGGTGGGGGGAACCCTCTACCTCCATATGAGACCGACTAACTCATCTGTAGTTCAAAAGAGAGTAGATAAAGGTCTGGTCTCTTTCGAACTCATTGATGGAAATTAAACCCAGGTCTTTCCGACCAAAAGGCTTCGTCTGTACCAACTGAGCTATGCTGGCTCTAAAGCCAGTAATCAGATATCTATATAGTATGAAGTATTGAAATGTAGATTGTTGTAGTGTAAACACCAAAATTGAATCCTTGTATGAACATGAATAACTGTTTTCTGGCCTATTCACATAATGCTAAAGTGGTCTTGGAAGTAGCAATATTTTTAACCCCCCCCCCCCCAAAAAAAACAACAACTTTAGTTGTGATGGGCTAGTCTAGGGAGTCCTTAGACTCATCAAGGGAACTCTAAACATAGTGCTTGGCATAATATATAGAGCCTCCCTAGATGAGTCTAAACATCATGATGTTTACATCCATCGAGGGAGGTCTAAACATCATGCCAAGCATTACCTAACATTTGCATGCTGGGTATATCTGCTTTACATCTATCACACTTTTGAACTCATTAACAGTCATGGCATCCACTAGACTTGAGAAACCTGTTCCACTCCTTCACCACTCCCCAAGCAAAAAATCTAGTTCTAACACCCTTGCTTACTACACTCTTGCTCAGTTTTCAAGGATGTCCCTAGTTCTCTCACCACAAGACCTGTTCTGAAAAATTTCCTCTGTATTAGACTTGTAAAAACCCTTCAGTAATTTGGATGTGTCAATCATATCACCCCTCTTTTGCCTCAACCAATTACTGTAACTCACAAATCTTCAACCTGTTCTCTTAAGGTTCATTCCATAGGCTTGCTGCCATCTTGGTCACTTGTCTCTGGATCCTCTCCACCTCTTCCTCTTCGCCAAGAAACCCAGCTGACCAGATATGTGAGCAGTAGTCAAGGTGGGGTCTTATCAAGGCTCAATAAAGGGGAATAATAACCTGATTGTCAAAATATTCTTTAGTACCCAAGTAATCCGATGAGCTGCTTTAGCCACTTTTGCAGTATATACCCTTTAAACTTTAACTCCCTATCCACTAACACCCGAAATCCCTGGGTTAATCAATTTCTTGTAGTATAGTTCCATCAAATGTAGTACACAGCTGGTAATCTTTTCACTCCAAAATGCTTAACCTTACATTTTGTCACACTGACAACCATTCTCCTTTGCCCAGACTGTCAGTCTCTCCAAATCATTGTGCAAAATTTTAGCCTCATGTTTATTAAATGTTGCTGTACACAATTTTGCATCATCGACAAAAAAATTAATAATTCCTCTTGGATCTTTTTTTGTATCGTTAATGTACAAATTAAATAGTAGCAGCCCAACAGTAGAGCCCTGGGGCACACCACCAGTCACAGACTTCTACTGGACTCTACTCCTGAATAAACAAAGGTCTGGAATCTCTCTGTCAACCATCCTATTATCCACTTCACCAATTTTATATCAGTTCCCACGCATTGTAATTTATTAATTAAATACCATGTTGTATCTTGTCATAGCCTTTGTCAAGTCTAATAGTATCACTGTAAACCCATTACCTTTATCCAACTCAGCTGTCACTAAATTATAAAACGTGAGGCATGACTTACCCTTCATTGCCCTCCACACGGTATCCCATTTCCATCTATCCATTCCTATATTTTGCTCTTGACCAACTTCTCCAGTACCTTGACAACAAATCCTGAAAGGCTAATCGGTTGGTAATTTGTCTTGGATTTGTCTACATCAGTCTTGGAGCCTTCTTTATCCAATGGAACTATTTTTCCTTTCTCCTCTTTCCACCTCCCTCCCCCTTGGAACTAACTCAGAGCCAAGACTTAGATTAAGCAATGTGGACAAAGGCACTGACAGTTCTCCTAGCACCTTCACGTAAAACTCAAGCTGGTATACCATCTAATTCCATAGATGTATTCACATCAAGGTTCTGTAATATGTTATGCATTTCCATTTCATTTACCTCAGTTCTCATATTAGTCTTTGCTTCTTTCATTACTGCAATATCTTCACCTGGATGATACGAGGCGTGACAATGTAATTCCCAAAATGCACCTGTAAAAAAAATCTATGTTCAGAACTATACATTAGCGGCTACTGTTGTGTTTAAAGTAAGTAATCCCCTTGCATTTATACACAGTGTTCCCATTTTTGGAAACAGGCCTGGAACTCTTTTTCCAGAATGCTCTTGAGTTCCTTTATCGCATTATGCTGGATATCAGCATTGTCAGAAAATCTTCGTCCTTTCAGCACAGTCTTTAATTTTGGAAACACCCAGAAATCACAGGGAGCTAAGTCGTGTGAATAAGCAGGATGAGCTAATTTGGTAATCAATTTTTTTGGCCAGAAACTCTCTCGTGATGAGTGCACTATGGCTTAACGCATTGTCATGATTTCTTTTGAAATCTTTCGCATACCCCATTCTTCAGTTAAAATTACCCTGACTGTTTCTCTATTCATTTGCAATTCATCAACCATTAATTGCACATTTAATCGTCTCTCAGACTGTAACAAATCTTGCACGCTGTTCACATTTGCATCAGTCATTTTTATTTTGGGCTGCCCCCTTCTGGGGTCGTTGTTCACATCTTCTCACCCACCTTTTAATCTCTTATGCCACTTAAAGACACTTGACTTTTTCAGAAGGAATTTCACTGTTGTACACAAAGACAAAACTGGAGTGGTCCTGTTGTGATGTGTATCTGTGGGGTAGGGCCAACACAGACTGAAGTATCATTGACTGAATCTTGACAATATTGACTCCTCTCTGTTTTGAATAATAGATTCAATACTTTCTTCCATGTGCTTACCCGCTCATATTTTGCAATTGATCTTACAGTCTGCTCCCTTTCCATTTTTCCACTGCTCACATGGGATGTCAAAGACATCTACAGAAGTGGTCATTTTCCCTTTATTTGCACATCTTCACATGAACCATGTTCTCCTGTACAATCTGATATTGCTGTCAACAGTTTTTTTCTTAAGTATCTCCCATGTACTCTTCCTTCAAATTCTTCCATCCATTGTACTGCAGCCAGCTGGTTTCTAAGAGTCTGCTGCCTAAGATAGGTCTCCTTCAAGAAATCCAAAATTTCCATTCCATTTGCTTTGCACTTGCCAAACTAATTAGCTAAACATTTTCTGCTGAGCATCATCTATATTCCCTCATCTATAGCAATATCCCACTAAATATCTTGTCTTAAAAACATCTATCTCACACCATATACTTTCAAAGCCATTTGTGTTATTTCCATGATTCTCCACCCTGAGGGGGGGCACAATTCATCTGTTATCATGAGTAACAGTCTTCCACCACGTTTACCTTCCCTATCCTGCCAAAATATGCTGTACCCTTTGATTTCTATCCCTGTTAGAACATCCTCCTCAATTAACCAAGTTTATTCCTAATGCTCCTAGCATTTGTATATAGAAAAACCAGTGCATTTTCAGTATTCTTATAGCCATTATTACTCCCCTCATACTTCACCTAGCTCTGCAATATAGTGTGTGGCTGCTTATTTCTCAAGCCACTATCCTCACATGAGACTATCTCTACTATGTACAACCTCTGCAATTTTAGTTTCCTTGCCCTAACACACTCACTGTTCAGAAAACAATGATCTCTCCAAATGCCTGTGCACTTCTGCATTCAGATATAGTCCATCTTTTGCATACAGCTCTCTCTCTCTTTTTCCTGTAATGTACTCCACGCATCCACATATTCCATACCTGTCTTCCTACATATTCTTGCTATCATCTCATTCATTATGTGCTCATCTCCTCCTCCTCCACTTTGCATTATCATACTGGGGCAACACACTATCTTTCCTTGAACATGTTTCTGCTGCACTATCCCTAACATCAATCTCAGATGTCATGCTACCTCTAAAGTTATTTGTCATAACCATTACTATCATCTCCTCTGTGTTTTCATCCCTCTTCACTGCCATTGCCACACACACACACACACACACACACTATCATTCCACCAGGCAAGCACTCCTCTAATCTTTAAAGGTACCTGTGGCATAACTGTAAACAACAAAATTACACGATAACCACGGTAATAAACTTTAATCAAAGTACAGATATTTTGTACTGAAAATAACAGCACATCATCAGTGTGTAGAAATAAGCAAATCAAAAAACAAGTATACAAGGTATGCATATAACAATCGGTTTACCAATTAAAAATGATTGCCACAAGCTAGAAATCAGAATTAATATTAATAAATAATATTAAATAATCTGGTTCTGTGGAGAAGATGAGCTTCATCCCATCGGATACTTGTTTATTGTCAATACTACTGTGCCAGACTGGACTTTTGAGGTTTCCTGTATTCAATGTAGTATTGATGTTCATTAATTATTTTTTTCCACAGAACAGCCTATCTGCCCAAATATGTCAAATTTCATTCACAAAATCTGGTAAACACCAGTTAAAGACAGAGGCGACAGTTTCTTTTGTAGATAGTAGCAGATGAGAAATTTTGTTGATAGGAGAATATGTGGGAATAAGGTAATACTTCAAAATTCTGCCAATAAGTTCAGAGATACCAGAAATATAAGGGATTGGAACCCTGCAGTCTGTTGAAGAATCCTTAAGTGTTGGAACATAGGAATCAATTATCTGCTGGATTTGATGAGGGTTGTAACCATTAAATTTCATTAATATTATGATAGTGAGAAGTTTTTGTTGTAATCTTGAGTGAGAGGAGCACACATTATATGCTCCATTAATTAGAGGCTTCATAACACCAATTTTTTTGTGTGCAAGTAAGAAGTTGTAAAATGATGCCAAAAATTCAGAAGAAATGGAAAATGGTAAGCTACCAGCATTTTCTTTTTCAGTGTAGGAAATTGGTAAGTTCATTTTCTGAATGAGACAGATAGCAAAAACCTTATTGATATAACAAAACCAGAGGGCTGGGGATGAATGGATGAGAACAAGGTATCTTCCAGATGGTTCAAAAAAAAATAGTTTGCCAAAGATGGAGACAGAGGACTACCCATGGCAGTGCCTTCAACTTGTTTATAGATCTTCTCTCATCTGGCACTCAACTCTTCACACACTGAATCATTGAATTCCCATACACAATACTCCAAGCATATTCATTCATCCATCTCTCACCGGCTTCTTTGACTCTTACTGCTTCTAAACTCTCTCTCTCCCTGCTTTCCTTCCTTTCTCTCACCTCTGTAATCCTTGCTTTCACACTCACTTGACTTTCTCCAGTCTCCCCTCTCCTTCTTCCCATTCTCTTATCTTCCTCTCTGATGCCCATTTCTCATGCTTACTCTTATTCTTCTCATCCAACCACCATCTCTGTCCTCCTAATATCTTCATTTATCCTCCTCAATTCAGTATTTATTCTTTCCATCTCCTTTGTCAGCAGTTCTATTACTCTCTCCCTCACACACACATCATGACTATCAGACAAACCATCTCTGCCACACTGCCCAAGGTCAAATCCATCCATACTTCTTTCGATTTTTTTTTTCTCCCTCAAGATGATAGCCATCTACTTTAAGTGTTTCAAGTGCTCTTTTTTCTGCAATTAATACTCAAATTTTTTGTTACATTCCTCAGTGTATTTAAGGCATCCACTAATCAAGACATTTTTTTTTTTTTAAGAATTGTGAATTGACAGAAGCAGATGGGAGAGTGAAAAGAGTGAATGCTTAAAAAAGAAAAAAATATTAATATTTAAGTACGTACATAAAGAGTCAAACATCTAATCGGAGGAACTGTAATTTAATTTCTGTTTTACTCCATTTCATTTTTGACAGAGAGAGAGAGAGAGGGAAAAAAAAACAACATTTTGCTAACTAAAGTGCTAGTTATCAAAATGCTGTTCTTTCTTAATGATAACTATCACTGAGATATTTCTTGTTCTGAATCTAGTTCTAGTTATCACATGAATTCTCTTAGTGATTTCTCATAAAATAATATAATCATGGAGAGCTATCAGGTTCCTGTCTGGTTTTAAAATTTTTCTTCTTCTTTTTGCTTTAAGCTTCAGCTTGTTGCATCTTCGATATTTTGATGCTGGCAGGTTTTAAAATTAAATATGAAAATAATTCAATCAAGGTTAGAGTAAGCTATGAACAGGAATTATATAAAACACTTAAATTTTCAAATGTCTTTATCTTCATATATTTTTTCCACTCCTGCATAAATTTTCCTTGTGCTGAGACTCAAATTATAGAGCCAGATCGAAGGAACAACCATTTCAGCTGAATACTTTTTTTTAGCATCCAAGTTGATATCCCACTGGTTCCTATTTCCAAATTCATATTCAGTTCATGCAACAACTTTAGTACCCCTCCTCATACACCTGTTTCTTTGGGCAGTGTAGAGGCAGCACTGAACTCTATGTTGAATGTACCAGGTTGATAGCTATTGGCAAAATTCATTATTAATGTGTAGCTAAAATGACATTAGTGTACTTTGGTTATATTTACTTTTGAGAATGCCATCTAAATCCAGTTCTAATAGATGGAATGTGATCGTGACATCAATCAGACAGCACAGAGTTGAAATATGCCAAGAGGCACATTTTGTTTAAAACTTCCTTTTGTTTTTTTTATTATTATTATTATTAGACACCTCCAGGGAGTCCAAAGACTCATCGAGGGAGAGTGTGGCAACAGCATCGAACGATTGGTCCCCTTCCAACTACTAACCGCGCTCAAACTTACTTAACTGAGCCATTAGTAGCAGAGGCTCTACCAATCGACCAACCTTTGCCTGCAAAAATAGTTAGCAGAGCGTGGTTTTTTAGTTATTGAAAAATTAATTATAGAATAGACCTACACTTATCTGTGACAAATATATATATATATATATATATATATGTATATATGTAGAGAGTTTTTTACCTTGGGTATAATATATATTAAAGATACCACGCTGTTTTAAATATAAACATGGTTTTTTATTCCATTTCCCAAGTAAGCAAACAGACAAGTCAGTCAAGTTTGCACCTGCAAGTGTTGCAAGTCTAGCTGACCCTGCAGGCAGTGCAAGTCAAGGCAACTCGTGGTAAAGGTAGAATAAGCTCTGATCACCATTCTTAATATTTACCCTTAATGCAAAGCACATCTCCTTTACCACGAGTTGTCTTGACTTGCACTACCTGCAGGGTCAGCTAGACTTGCAGGTGCAAACTTGACTGACTTGTCTGTTTGCTTACTTGGGAAATGGAGTAAAAAACAAGTTTATATTTAAAATAGCTTGGTATCTTTAACATATATTATACCCAAGGTAAAAAACTCTCCACATCTATCTCTCACATCCAGAGATTTTTATTTAATAAGGTCAAAGCACCTTATGGTAACTTGTTTTGGTAAAATATTTATAAGCTCTGTATTACTTAAAACTTAGTATTTCTTAGCCTGGCTCCCACTGACGAGACCTCAATAAAGGTCAAAACCGGTCTGGGTAGTGGCCCCTTGCTTTTAATACATAGCATCATACATCTCCTCCAGGAGATGTGCGTTGCATTAAGGGTAAATATTAAGAATAGTGAGGAGAGCTTATTCTACCCTTTACCACGAGTTGCCTTGACTTGCACTACCTGCAGGGTCAGCTAGACTTGCAACACTTGCAGGTGCAAACTTGACTGACTTGTCTGTTTGCTTACTTGGGAAATGGAGTAAAAAACCATTTTTATATTTAAAGTAGCTTGGTATCTTTAACATATATATATATATATATATAAGAAGCTACTGTCTGAACAGATCTTGGAGAAACTGAGTATTTCACAATAGGTAAAGGGGTGCGACAAGGATGTATTTTATCTCCATACCTGTTTAACTTGTACAGCGAATACATTTTAAGAATGGCAGGGCTGGAGTAGTCTTCAGTTGGAATTTAAAATTGGTGAAAAAAATATTCATAATTTGAGGTATGCAGATGATACCACCTTGCTAGCAGAATGCAAAGAAGATTTGAAGGAACTTATTATGAAAGTTAAAGAAGAAAGTGCTAAATATTGTCTTGAACTTAAACCTCAAAAAGACAAAGGTTATGGCAATATGTGAACTTAATGACTTTGAAGTAGATGGGGAGAAAATGGAAGCAGTTAACAATTTTTTGTTCCTAGGATCCTGAATTGATAAAGATAGTTACCGAAGAAGTTAGAAGAAAAAAAGCAATGACAAATTTAAGCAAGATCTTTAAAGATATTAGCCTCGCAATAAAAATCAGAATCGTAAAAGCAATGGTATTCCGTGTGGTGCTGTATCGATGTGAAAGTTGGACCCTGAGAAAGAGTGAAAGAAGGAAGATAGATGCATTTGAATTATGGGTTTGGAGACGCTTACTAAGAATACCATGGGATGCAAAGCAAACCAATAAATCAGTGATAGACAGAATAAAGCCAGATTACTTCCTTGAAGCTATGATCATCCAGCAAAAATTGTCATACTTCGGACATATCATGCGAGCAAATGATAGTCTGGAGAAGATGATGCTTGCTAAAGTTGATGGAAGCAGGAGAAGAGGAAGACCAAGAATTAGATAGGTAGATGGAGTTAAAGAAGCAACTGGAGTTCGCTTGGAGGTTCTGAAAGACATGGTCAGGGACAGATCAGAATGGAGAGTGTATGTTCGTAGAGTCACCAGGAGTCAGAAATGACTCTGGATCATAATGCACACACGCACACATTACTTTATGCATATATATATGAGGACTACTACTATTAACTCAGAGTTGGGATATGTTCATTTTAATATAAACTGACTAAAAATCCAGGAATTATAACAAATTGAGATTTATTTATATATATAAAGTAATGAAAATTTAAAAAAAATACTTCATATGGGATACCTAAATCGTACTTACCGGGTGCGAAATTTAAGGATGTAAGTGAGAGTATGAGAGTGCAAAAACAGAGGGTGAAAGAATTAATAATTGTGGCGGGAACGAATGAATTGAAAGGTGATAAATTTTTTATGAGAGAGGACTTGAAAGTATTGTTAAAGGTAGCGAAAGAAAAGAGTGACAGAGTTAGAATGGTGAGTCTGTTGCCGCGGCATGACAGAAAGGAGTTTAGAAGGAGGGCCATAATCGCAAATGACATTATGCGCAGGTTATGCAGACGGTGTGGTGTGGAATTCGTGGACGTGTGGAATGAGTTTGATGGGCGAAAGGACTTATACAAGATGGATGGCCTGCGTTTGAATGGACTTGGTGTGCAAAGACTGGAAAAAGTGTTGTTGAATGAAGTGAAAATGGATGTGCAGAACCAGGGAATCTAGAACTACCGAGGATGGGGGGGGGGAGTGGATATGCAGACATCAGTGAGACAGTTGAGTGTAAAAATGTATATAATGTACCTGAGGCAGCACTAAGGACAAAAAATGGGAAAGGGACATTTAGAATAACTCATAAAGATAGGGGTGGGACAAAGGGATCACTGCATTTCATGTATACTAATGCCAGGAGTATTAGGAATAAGAAGGAAGAATTTTTGGCCTTGATTGGCTCTTCCTGGCCACAGGTTATTGGCATTAGTGAAACATGGTTGACGAAAGATGATATAGTTAGTGGGATAGAATGTGTAGGTTATAGTGTGTTTAGGAGGGACAGAGAGAATAAAATGGGGGGAGGGGTGTTATTGATGATAGCTGATGAACTGCAGCCAAGGAGAATTGAAGTTGTATTGCAGGATAGTGAAAGGAGCTCATTTGAGGCTCTTTGGTGTGAGATTGAGACTGGCAGAATAAAATATACAGTTGGGTGCTGCTATAGACCAGGTGATGGAATAGATGGTGGAGATAGTATGCATAAACAAATTGATGAAATGAGTGGAAGGAGGGTAATTATTATAGGGGATTTTAATTATGATAACATTGATTGGAAGGGGGAGAGGACACGTGAGGAAGGAAATTTTATTCAATTATTAAGGGATAACTATCTGAGACAGCATGTAATTGAAAATACTAGGGGTGTGAGAGTGCTTGACCTGGTAATAGCATCTCACAATTTGACTGTAATGAATATGACCATGTTGCCACCTATTGGTGAGAGTGATCATAAGGTATTGACCTGGGAGGTGGCTAAAGGTGTGGAATTTTTGATTAAGACGGTATATGTGGAATTACCGTGCTGGCAAGTATGACAAGCTTAGGAGATTGCTTAGATCAGTATCATGGCATGTACAACTGCAAGGGCTGGACGTCGATAGAGCATGGAAAGTGGTCAAGGAGCATTTACAGTAGGTTATGGCTGATTGTATACCTAGGGTCCGAATAGTAAAACAAGTAAGGGTTAAATGGATGAATAACACCATTAAGCTAGTTGCAAAAAAAAGAAACAACTGTGGAGGGAATTTAAAGAAAGGGGTGACCTGCAGGCACACGAATGGTATAAAGTGCAGGCCAGAAGGGTAACGAGTGTGGTAAAAACAGCAAAAGCTGATTATGAAAGGAAACTAGCTATGCAAGCAAAAGAGAATCCCAAACAGTTCTTTCAATATGCTGCAAGCAAGAAAAAGCTGTACATGGCAAAATGATTTTAAGGAATGACGATGGTAAGGAGGTCACTGAACCAGTCAATATAGTGGAGTTACTGAGCACGCACTTTGCAAAAGTATATCATCCAGGTGGTGACATTGAAACAATGAAGAAGCCATTAGTTTATACAGGAATTTTGATAAATGAAGTGGAGGTGAATAGTCTATTACAGAACCTTAATGTGAATACATCTGTGGGATTGGATGGTATACTGGCACGGGTCTTGCGTGAAGCGGCTAAGGAATTATCAGTGCCCTTGACCATGTTGTTTAATCTGAGTCTCGGGTCTCGTTTAGTCCCGAAGACGTGGAAAGAGGGGAAAATAGTTTCACTGCATAAAGGAGGATCCAAGACTATGGTTGCAAATTACCGACCGATCAGCATATCAGGTGTTGTTGTCAAGGTCTTGGAGAAAGTAGTCAAGAGAAAAATACAGGAATGGATTGATGAAAATGAGATACTGTACAGGGGACAGCATGGCTTTGTAAAGGATAGATCATGCCTGAGTAACTTGCTCAAGTTTTATAACAAGGTGACGGCTGAACTGGATAAGGATAATGGGTTTATAGTGATACTGCTGGACCTGGCAAAGGCGTTTGACAGGATACCACATGGAATTCTAATCCGTAAACTACAACATATGGGAATGGATATAGGGTTGGTGAGATGGATAGGCGGGTAGTTGATGGAGAGATATCAAGGAGTGGTTTATTCAGGAGTGGAGTCCAAAAGACGGCCTGTGACTAGTGGGCTGCCGCAGGGTTCTGTTCTTGGACCACTGCTGTTTAATCTATTCATTAACGATATAGGGAAGGATCTAAGTGAAACAGTTCATTTGTTCGCTGATGATGCAAAGTTGGGGAGGGCGATAGTGAATGCAGAAGATGTCAAAGTCTTGCAGGATGGCTTAGATAGATTGGAGTTCTGGGCTAAGGAGAATGGATGTCAATTTAATGTGACAAAATGTAAGGTTATGCATTTTGGGGTGAAAAGATTAGCAGCAGTATACCACATGGGTGGAACTGTACGCCAAGAGATTGATGAGGCCAGGGACTTGGTTGTGTTGGTGGATAGGGAGATGAAGTTTAGGGGGCACATTGCGAAAGTAGCTAAATCTGCTCATCAGCTCACTTGGTTGTTGAAAAATACCTTAACGAGCAGAGACAAGGAAGTTATTGTACCTCTGTACCGAGCCTTGATAAGACCTCATCTTGACTACTGTGCCCAGATTTGGTCACTTCGGTTCCTTCTTGATGGGGAGGCGGTTGAAAGGATCCAGAGGCGAGTGACTAAGATGATAGCAGGTCTATGGAATGAACCATATGAGAACAGGTTGAAGATTTGTGGGTTGCAGAAACTGGTTGATAGGCGAAAAAGGGGAGATATGATTGAGACATTCAAATTGCTAAAATAATTCTATAAGATTAATTCAGAGGATATTTTTGAGATCAGGACTGGTGGTGGGAGAACTAGGGGACTCCTATGGAAGCTGGGCAAGAGTGTGGTTAGCAGTGGTGTTAGAGCTGGGTTCTTTACTTTTAGAGTGGTAAATGAGTGGAATAAGCTGCCAGAGTCTGTTGTGGGTGCTATGACAGTGAGTGAGTTCAAGGCAAGGTATGATAGATACTGTGAGAATGTCGTATAGTTGTGTGGACATGATGTTTATGGCTTCCCTCGATGAGTCTAAGGACTCCCTGGAGTAGCTTGAAAATAATAATAATACCCATGAGACACTTTAGGAAATGCTGATCTAGAATATACAAGTATATGACAAGTTTACAACCGACATAAAAAACAACAGAGTCCATTATCACATTTAGTATATTTGAGTACAAACAACTTGATCTGAGACAGGTAATATGAGACAACAAAACTAGTGTGAAGTTTAAACATATTTCAGATAACATAGTGAAACCTGTCTGAACTTGCTGTTTGATGAGTCACAGACAGCTCTTGTTAAGGTATATGCAAGCACTATTTTTACACCCTTAAATTCAAGGAAATATATATTAAAAAAAAAAAAAAAAACATTTTTATGGTTGAGATACCATTTTGCTGTGTTTTTTCCATCCTCCAAACTTGCCATTGCTAGGCATTGCCTTAGTTACTTAATGGGTTCTGGTGGCCCTAGTGACAGACATTCATGTTTAAACTTGCTGGTATTGCACAAGTTCTACAGTTTCCACAATTTTTACAGGTTTGGACATGAGATAATTCTTGTTTATATCCTGCTCTTTCCTTGATTAAATGATTGGCATGTCTAAATTTAAAACAACACTGACATAGACACTGAAAGTTATATGCTCTATACCAGGGGTCGGCAACCTGCGGCTCGCGAGCCACATGTGGCTCTTTGGATGTGAAGCTGCGGCTTTTTAGTTCCATATGCAAATATTATTTATTTTATCAAAAAAAAAATTTAAAAATCGTTCTGAATCGATTAACGAGGATTAGGCACTGATTCTATCTCTCAGCCACTTGTACTCGCTTTTCACCGCACTCCTCCCCCGTGACATGCATCGTCACTGTCGTCAGTCCGTCGGAAGCTCTCGGAAGTTTATATGTTTGACAATTTTCATTGATTTCGGCATAGCTGGGCATAACACCTTTACTCGTAAACTAAGTATCTAATATTTGCCAAAATTAAAAAAAAAAACTAAAATGTGCAGACTGCGCCATGATAAACACGTTCTGACAAGTCCGTTCGTGCCAGTCGGCGATCACCACACACGGGAGGCGACCACAGATGTGACAAACTATGTACTTATAGTCAATCAGTACGTGAGAGAGTGAGACAAACAGTGTTTCGTGTTTAAATTATTTATTTTAATAATTAAATTATTAGAGAATTATTTATTTTATTTAGGTAGGTATTTTTAATTGGGAAATATCGTTGTAAAATGTTTCTTGATAAATTATATTTCATTATGCCCAGCTTCTCGTATCCGCTAAAACAGTACAAGATAGAATAGCTAAAATGTCTTCAAATGTAACATATTTGCAGGTGGAAGATATTCAACCTTCGTCTGCCTTATCACTTGCTACAGATGAGTCTTGCGACATAAAAGACACGGCACAAGTTGCCCTTTTTGTCAGGTATATGTCTTCCCAAGTTCCAAAAGAAGAACTTCTAGGATTGCTACCGCTTTCGGGACAAACTAGAGGGGAAGATATAGCGAATGCCATGCAAAAATTCCTTGAAGACAATAAGATCTTGTGGCTCTTTCAAAACTTTTTAAAATTTTGTGGCTCTTTAAAAACTTTGAAATTTTGTAAATTGTAATTTTTGACTCTTCCGACTCAAAAGGTTGCCGACCCCGGGTCTATACCAAGGTTTCTCAAACTTTTTTTTCTGTGGCCCAGTTATTTTAATACTTCATCTTCGTGACCTACTAAAATCTTTATGGCCAATAGGTAAAATAAAAAAGAATTGAATGTTCATAGAGTTTTCATTTATTATTATTATAATAAAGAAGCATTTACTCTTACAAAAATATAAAGAAATTAAACTAAAGCCAAGTAATTTATTAATGAGGAGTGTGATGCTGTTGTGTGTTAACTAGAAACTTCAGGTTTGGAGGTAAAGATGATAACTTTATTCTTAAATTCAGTTCGACTTCCAATCGGTTTCTATATTTATTTTTTAGAAAAACCAGTGTTGAAAAGCCTGTTTCACACTTATAGGTTGTGACAAAAGGCATTAGAAATTTTATCACTTTTTGTACTAAAACTGAGTACTCCTGATGGCAAGCCAGCAAAAAATTCATCATTGTGTTGAAGATGTCTTTGAGTGCTGTATCACACGACAGTTCAGTTATAGATTCAATATCTGAATCCACCAATTCTGTCTCAGATTCTGCATGTAAAAGGGTTCCTTATCCATTCTTTGTTGCTGTTGATTGGGGGGAAATATTCCTTCAGACTTGCCTGCAGTCCTAGCATATGTTCCTTGATAACAGCCAAAATCTCATCCATCATGGAACTCATATTATACTCTTTTTGTAATTCTGTTAGCTTTGTAAAAGATTTCTAATACCCTGCTTCCAGACGACAAGACCACAAATTGTGTTTTTTTGTTGCGGCTTCCACCTTCTCTTGCAATTTAAATACAGTTACATTGCTACCTTGTAATGTCAGATTTAAATTATTCGAAAAATTAAAAATGTCACAAAGGTAGGCAATCTTGATTAACCAATTGACATCATGAAAACTATCTTTAAATTCAAAAATACTCTAAAATACAAGTAAATACTTGTATTTTAGAGTTTCGTGAAAAAAAGAAAACCTAAAAACGAAACACCTAGGTTTTTGAGAGAGTTTTTTTTTTAGGTGACCTAGCATTTAGCTTTCGCGATCCATGTCACTCATGCAAATCTGATGATATCATCAATCCACCATGATTTTGGTCAGCGTCATGGTCGTTTTTCCTCTCGTGGAATCTAATCCAGTATTTCTTTTGTCCATTTTTGATTTCGTCTTCGAGCAATATACCTAACCCACTGTCACTTCAGATGTTTCACTCTTCCTATGATGTCAGCGACTTTAGTTTGGTTTCTTATCCACGTATTCCTTTTGTGATCCAGTCTTGTGATACCAAACATACTTCTTTCCATACTAAATTGTGTTGTTCTTAATTTTTGAATTTCCTCTGCATTTAGTGTCCATGTTTCACAGCCATATGTCAATATAGGAAGAATACATTGGTTAAAAACTTTTCTCTTCAGGCTTATATAATAGTAGTTGGCTTTTGAATACTGAATGTAATTTTCCAAATGCTTTTCACCCAAACATCGTGCATCTTTTAATTTCGGCCATGATATTTTGTTCCATCGATATCTGTTGTCCTAAGTATATGTAATGATATACTTGTTTAATTTCCTCATTATTGATTTTTATTATTTCTGGTTGAACATAGCAATTGAACATAACTTGGGTCTTCTTTAGGTTTATCTTTAGGCCAGCTGTTTTGCTAGCAGTTTGGAGTTCATGGATACGAGGCTGTAATTCAGGCGCAGTTGAAGTAAAAATAACTATGTCATCTGCAAAGCGTAGATGGCTTAAATATCTTCCATTTGTCTTCAGACCTTTTCTTCCCGATCAAGAAGTTTGAATATTTCTTCATATATATATATATATATATGTGTGTGTGTGTGTGTGTGTGTGTGTGTGTGTGTGTGTGTGTGTGTGTGTGTGTGTAAATATAAGTTTTTTTACCTTGGGAATAATGTATATTAGGGTTACCAAGTAATTTTATAAACTTGGTTATTTTACTCCTAATCCCAAGTAAGCAAAATAGTTAAGTTTACGCCTGAACGTAGTTCAAGTCTAAAGGTGGTGCAACACCAGGGCAACTCATTGTAAAGTTGGGTAAAGCTCTGATCACTATTATTAGTATTTTCCATAATGTAAAGCACATCTCACTAAGAGATGTATACTGCAATACATTATGGATAATGACCCCACCCATAATGTATTGCAGTATACATCTCTTAGTGAGATGTGCTTTACATTATGGAAAATACTAAGAATAGTGATCAGAGCTTTATCCACCTTTACAGTGAGTTTCCCTGGTGTTGCACCACCTTTAGACTTGAACTACGTTCAGGCACAAACTTAAGTGTTTGCTTACTTGGGATTAGGAGTAAAATAACCAAGTTTATAAAATTACTTGGTAACCCTAATATACAGGGTGTTCGGGATAAATTTGACAGTTTCGTAAGGAAAAAGAAAATCTTCTTTGTATCTATTAAATTTAATGAATTGACAAAAAAACATTACAGGCAGAGTTAATTACAATACTATCAACAAGATTTACTCAAAATAACCACCATTAGCATCGATCACAGCTTCAATTCTGCTTCGGAACCTCGAACAAGCTGATGCTACAGTCTCCCTGGGAAGGGCCGCAAAAACTGTTTTAATTTTATCCATTAACTGGGCTTTTGTATTACTGGAAGTGCGATTGGTGTCTTTTTCAACTGCGCCCCATACAAAATAATCCATGGGGTTAAGGTCTGGGGAGTTTGGAGGCCAAACATTTGGACTGGTGAAGTCGTAGAAATTTTCAGACAACCATTTTTGACTTTTCCCAGAGGTGTGGCAAGGGGCCGAATCCTGCTGCCATACATACGGCCTACCATTGGCTACCCTTGTTATCCAGGGCTTGACTACAGTTAGCAACTCCACGAACAAAGCCCGAATTCTAATGCCAGGGTTCTTCAACACCTGTTCCTGCAGATTTGCGAGGAATTCTGCTGTACGAACGCAATCAGATCGTCTGCTAGGGATCTTTCTTCTTGCTACATCCTCGTAGTCACCATTGCAAGTCTCTAGTTCATGCCTGATTGTTTTTACTGTATTCAGGGAGCATTGGGCAGCAGTCGTAATATCCTTATTTTGATGGCGGGCACGAATCATCATGATACAAGTTATTCTCTTCCATGATTCAGGTGGGTTCCAGCTATCCATCCTTTCTGACATCTTGTATATGAATGAAGAAGGGTCCAAACTTTTAAATGAAGAGAAGTGTGTGTTAATACATGTAACTTACGGAAAAATATAATTAATTATAAATATGTCAAATTTATCCCGAACACCCTGTATATATATATATATATATATATATATATATTTATATTATTTTTTTTAAGCATTCATTAATTTATCTCATATTCTCCCATTCGCTATTATCACATGGCATTCCATTCATGGTCCAAAAAAATGCTGCCTTGAATAGGTGAATGTACCAAAATATGCTGAGCTAATATAAAGTGATTTCCCATTGCCTTTGTTATACAACAATAATCTGTGTCTGTAGATATGTGTTCCTGGGGTCAGTTTGCCTGTTTTGAAGGATGAAAAACCCAACTTTCATTGAGAAAAAATCCTCTGCCTCTTTATGAGGCTGAGCAACTCATCTTTGATTTAAAAGCTCTAATAATGGTTCTTGTTATAGATGGGATTCAAACCCAGGTCTTTCCAACCAAAGGGCTCCATTGAAACCAATGATCTATGGAGACTCTGTATCAAGAGTATCTCATTAATATATCATATTTTTAATTGGTCTTCCACATAACTTTTATTTTATTTTTTGCCATAGAACAAATCTCCAGACGTGATTTTGGGCATATATATGCACTAAACATAAATGAAATACACAAAAAATCAGACTTGTGAAGTCAACCTGTTATACCTTAAAATCATTCATAAACACATATGCATCCTTTCAGAGAATACATTTCATGCATCCACAATTCTCTATTCAAAAAAACTTTCCCTGTTCAACTTCCAGTAATGACCCTCTTTCCTTTCGCTTTGTTATATCATTTGGAAAAATCTCTCCAGTGTCTATTTGGTAAACATCTCTCATCAATTATATCTAATCATTTCATCTGCTGAAGTCAGTTGGTTACGTTCCCTCAATCATTCCTCAGTAGCTGACTTTCCAAAATCACAATATCATATTTGTTATTTTACTTTTTTACCCACATAAAGTTTCTTTATCCCTCATAATTCAGGTGGCCATATCTTCATATAATAATAATAATATTATTATTATTATTACATGACACTTCCAGGGAGTCCAAAGTCTCATCGAGGGAGGGCACCTATTCTACAACTCTCCATCTCCACCACTCAATCCACCAACTACAGCTACTTTCATCATCTACACCAACGCTATCTACTGCCCACCCCGCTAGCATTTTCACAGACAATAACAAACATCCATGCCCAAGGCGGGATTCGAACCCGCAGCCTTTTGGCTGGAGAGCAGATACGCTAACCACTCAGCCAACCAGGCCGGCATAATAGTCCAGATATGGTCTGAGGAAGTCACTATACAATGGAATCACCACATCCTTACCTTTCCCTGTAAATGCCCTTCTTAGCAGTGTAAAAATCCACTGTATTATCTTCAGTATTTTGTACTATGTCTCCTGGACTTCAAGCCTTTCTCCCAAAGATCCTTTCTTCACTTCCTTCAGTATACTCCTACCTGTGTAAGGTAGGTATGTACTGGATGATTCTGTTAAATAGAATCCACAACCTTCTTAGTCACATTAAACTGGTATATCCACTCATTATTCACTTTTGCTGCCTGTTAATATTTTCCTGAAGAGCTATTACACCTGTTTCTCATTATATATATATCACTTCTCCCACCCTGCAATTCATTGATAATTGTCTTTAATGGATTACAGGGCAGAGGTTGAATAGCAGTGGTCCTATTTAGCTTTTACCCATAATATTCGATCGCCATCATTCAAAGAACCTTATAAGGGCTTTTCAATGATGGCATCACGCTCTCTCTTTTTCTCTCTCTCTCTCTCACTCACGCACTCTCACACACATTTAACAGAAATAACATATGCTGGCTTTGCCCATATCTCCAAATATCCCTGGTACTCAGTATACTGTGGAATCCCCAGTTATTTCATTATTTATCCTTCTTCTTCATTGAAATCTTGACACTACTACTACTACTACTACTACTACTGTTGTGCCCTTCTTAGATTGCCTGAAAGATATGAACTCTTTATTTGTCAGATAGCCAGTTGCAAATCTATTTCAACATTGATAGTTATCTAAATACAGCCAGTACAACTTGTGTGTCAGCTTGTAATACAGCACCATATTAAAATGCCTTTGCAAAATATGGATATCCTTCAATTATCCAACTGCATCAACAAATCAGATTGCCAATCAGATTATAATTGACAGATTGGTTGTACCTGAAATTGGTTGAGGCAGTAACCATTTCAGGGGTCAGTTTATTGGAAATGTGGATATTTGAAGGTAGGTGGTATAATTGAGAGATTACTGTGTCATGTTATATGCATTCTGTTGTCATCAGCTACTCTTGTAACTTTATTATGCAGTATGACTAGATTTCTAAAACATGACTGCCTTTTAAAAAATGCATGTTGGTCCTATAAAAATTTGCTGGCATCTTTTCAGTTATATATATAAACCCTTACCAAGTTTTTCAAAATTTTAACTATAACTAAACGGCAAGGTGGTCTAGAGTTCAATGCTTCATTTTACCATTACCTTTATGCAACAGTACCATCTTACTCTCTTTCCATTGCTTATGAACCCTTTCAGTTGCATGGCATTCATTATCCCTGGGATACTAAAAACAACAAATTACATAATAACCACACTAATTAACTTTAATGAAAATACAGATATTTCGCACAGAAAATAACAGTACAACATCAGTGTATAGAAACAAGCAAATCAAAGGACAGGAATACATATAACAATTGGTTTACCAATTAAAAATAGTTGCCATGAGCTATAAATTAATATTAATAAATAATATTAAAACTAATAATTACAGAGGTATTTCCCTACTACTGAGTGTTCCTGGCAAGATCTATGCAAGTATACTTGAGAAACGGTTGAGAAGAATTGTGGAAGAAAAGCTTGGTGAAGAACAAGCTGGATTCAGGCCAAATAGAGGCTGTCAGGATCAGATCTTCACTTTACGACAAATAGTCGAGAAAGCATGGGAATATAACAAAGATCTGTATTTAAGTTTTGTCGATTTGGAAAAGGCATATGACAAGGTGCCAAGATAGAAGCTATTCAATACGCTGCAGTTATATGGTGTCAATGGGGCATTATATCAAGCAATACTTAGTCTTTATTTGAGTTGTGAGTCAGCAGTTAGAATTGAAGGAAGTACAGGAAGATGGTTTAATGTTAAAGCTGGTGTGAGACAAGGATGTACATTATCCCCTCTGTTATTCATTATCTATATGGATCACATTATGATGATGTTATGCAAGATTCTCTGACTAAATTGAGTAGCTGTTGTAATAGATATGGTATGAAGGTCAGCAATAAAAAGACAAAGACAATGAAAATAGGCAGAATCATTGAAAATGTCAACTGTGTTGTGAATGGAGGACCTGTGGAACAAGTAAAACATTTCAGCTACTTAGGCACAATTTTTACTGAAGATGGTAAACTAAATATAGAAATAGACAACAGAATCAGCAAAGCTGGTATCGTGGGAAGTCAATTGAATAAATTCATATGGAATAAGAAAGAAATTAGTCGGAACACTAAATTAGCTGTATACAAGACTGTGTTCAAACCAATTTTAACTTATGGATCTGAGAGCTGGGTCAGAACTAAAACACTTGACCAAAGACTAGAGTCCGCAGATATGAGAGTTCTGAGAAAGATTAGAGGCGTGAACAGATGGCATCAATGGCAATATCATATTAAAAATGAGGATATTAGGAAAGAACTTGACATTGTCAGCATCCAGGAATGCGTTAGCAGAGCTAATCTCAGATGGTATGGTCACTTAAATAGAATGGGAGAGGAAAGATTAGCAAAACAAGTGTTCTCTGCCAGGTTGGCAGGAAAACGACCCAGAGGAAGACCAAGATATAGGTGGATTGATACGGTACAAAGTGCCTTAGACGATAGAAATATAAGATCTGATAATGTTGGAGTCTTGACAAGTAACAGACTGATTTGGAGGAAAATTGTAGATAGGAAGTTAGTAATGATGTAATTTTTTCATGTAGTACTGTCATATCCTGTACACCCCTTGAGGGTACATGGCAGGAATTTGATGATGATGATGATGATGATGATATTAAAACTATTTTTGATGTTTACATAAAATGAGAATTTCCAAAACTTTTGGGAGAGAGTGACAATCATTCTGATTCAGGTTAGGCTGATGTAAAAGGTTTAATTTGATGCACAACTTTCTTTGAAGGGGGACTCATATTTAAAACTGCTTCTGTGGAGAAGACTAGCTTTATCCCACTGGATACTGTGTTTAGTGGCAATACTATGCTGTGCCAGACCAGACTTTTGAGGTGTCTCGTATTCAATGTAGTATCGATGTTCATTAATTCTTTTTTCCACAGAATGGCCTGTCTACCCAAAGTATGTCAAATTATATTCACAAGGAATCTGGTAAACACCAGCTAAAGATAGAGGTGGCATTTTGCATTTTGTCTTTTGTAGATGGTAACAGACAAGAAATTTTCTTGATAAGAGAATATGTGAGAATAAGGTGATGCTTATTCAAAATTCTACCAATAGGTTCAAAGATACCAGAAATATAAAGGATTAGAACCCTCTAGTCAGTTGAAGAATCTTTAGGTGTTGGAACATAGGAATCAATTATTTGCTGGATTTGATGAGGGTTGTAACCATTCAATTCCATTAAAGTTTTGATAGTAAGAAGTACTTTTTGTAAGCTTGAGGGAGAGGAGCACACATTATGTGCTCTATTTTTTTAGCATTTGGCTAAGAAGAATACATACATATGCCACACACACACACACACAATAAAATGCATTAAAGGTATATAAAAGAATACAATAGTGTGAAGTGACACTGTAGTCGTGTATGCATAGAAAAATATACAAATAAGCATAAAAGTAAAATTGAAATTAAATCTGCCAGTAAAGGTAGGTTTTTGATTATCACTGGTTGACAAAATACCAGAGGCTGTGTGAGTAAGAAGGATGTCCAAGAATAGTAAACTACCAGTTTTCCATGGTGAATTGAATAAGTGTGTGAAGGCTATTGATCCATTGTAGGAAAGTTCATTGTATTCCTGTACTGCTTGATTACTTGGGGGGGGGGGGGGTTCAGCTAACAAACTCTGATTGAACTATTGACAAATGTTATTATTACTATTACAGGCTACTACAAGGAGTTCTTAGACTCACTGAGGGAGATCCTAAACATCATGTCAATAACTATCCCCAACATTTGTACATTATCTCTCATACTTTGCTTTAAACTCATTCTTAGTCATGGCACCCACAACACAGACTCTGGCAGCCATTCACCACTCTCCAAGCCAAAAACCTAGTTCTAACACCCTTGCTAACTACACTCTTACTCGGTTTCCATGGATGGCCCCTAGTTCTTCCACCATCAGACCTGTTCTGAAAAATTTCCTATGAATTAATCTTGTAAAAACTCCTCTATAATTTGTTTTTCTCAATCATATCACTTCTTTTCCATATCAACCAGTTTCTGTAGCCCACAAATCTTCAACCTGTTCTCGTAAAATTTATTCCATACACCTGCTACCATCTTGACCACTTGCCTGGTGATGAGGAGGTGGATCTTCTCCACCTCTTCATCACCAAGAAACCCTGGTGCCCAGATCTGTACCCAGTAGTCAAGATGGAGTCTTATCAAAACTTGATAAAGAGGAACAATAACCTGCTTGTCTCTGCTCATTAAAAGTATTCTTCAGCAACCAAGTAATCTGATGAGTTGCTAACTCCTCTAGCTACTTTTACTATCTGCTCCCTATCTCCATTAACACTCCCAAGTCTCTGACTTCGTCAATTTCCTGAAGTAGAGTTCCACCAATGTGGCATACAGCTGATAATCTTCTCACCCCAAAATGCATAAACTTACACTTTGCCACATTAAACTGATATCCATTCTCCTTTGCCCAGTCTGCCAGTCTATCGAAATCATCCTGCAAAATTTTTATCATTGGTATTAACTATTGCTCTACCTAACTTTGCATCATCGGAAATAACTAAACAGTTCCTCTCAGAACTTTCCTATATTGTTAATGTACAAATTAAACAGTAGCAGTCCTAGAACAGAATCCTGCGGCATGGCACACCACTAGCCACAGGCCTTTTTTGGACTCTACTCCTGAATAAACTATTCTCTGATATCTCTCCATCAACCACCCACCTATCCATCTTACCAACCCTATATCCATTCCCATGTGTTGTAGTTTACTAATTAGAATTCCATGTGGTATCCTGTCAAAGGCCTTTGCAGAGTCCAGCAGTATCACTGTAAATCCACCTCAGCTTTCACTGTGTTATAAAATGTGAGTAAGTTACCTCCTGTTGGATCCTGAGTGGAGAACTTTACAAGTAAATTCTTTATTCAGGATTTAACATGATAAATGTTACTAATTAAGGAGATACCTGCACATGAGCTAATAATTATGAAAATTTTCTCTATTTGTTATGTAATAATGTGTAGTCCATATGTACCATATATTGAAATTTATTTCTGTATAATAACTGAAATGAGAAGCAGAGAATTTTGTGTCAGAATAGTAAGAATTATGTAAGGGAATTGTTAAGTTATTTGTAAATCCTATTAAGCTGTCTAGTACACTACGAAATTTCCAGAAAGATAATAAGTAGTAATCCGGAATAATCGTGTATAATCTGTATGAGTCGAGCATAGCGATGGAGGCTGTACCTATGCGGAAAGTGACGTCAGAACAACTACCTGGAATAGGGTAACCTAACAGATTAGGGAGAGTGTAGGATCACCCAAGGGACATGAACAATGGGGTTCATGGGTAAAAAACACATCGAATAGAGGGCGCTCAAAAGGGTGAATAAAAGACTATGCGCGCCATATTACAGGGCTTTTTCTTCTTCAGTTCCTGGATTCCAGTTTTTGGAGGTTTGTTGGGAATTCATGAGAGAGTGGTGGGTCGACTACAGTGATGTCGGACAACGAGGCCTATTCTTGAGGACGCTTGAGGATTTCCAAGCAAAACTGATTGTGTTACAATGGCCTATGCAGAATCGAGCCTTTGAATAAAGTCCCATTGAGGAGAATGGAGAAAATTTCCTGCAGAGCAGTAGACAGCACGCCACAGTCTGGAAATGATTCAAAGAAAAGCGTAGTGCATCGCCATTCGCAAAGACAGCCGATAACTATACAGTAAGGTAATCCAGATCTACATGAGATGACTGCATGAAATCTGAAAGGATCCGGTAATGTAAAGAATTTCATTCTATGTTAAAAATCGCTTAGAAGAATAAGAAATTTGTGTATACTGTAAACTAAGGACACTAATAGAGGACTTTTAAGTGAGAATTTGATTGAATTAGTTAAGACCCTGTGGAACAAAGAAGAATTGTTGATAGGCAGTACTTTGATTGAGAATGGCTAGGCTTGACTAATGAAATTTAGAATTAAGATGGTTATTGATAGAGTATTAATGAAAGTGTTCAATGCATGTTCTGTGAATAACTTGTGAAAGGAATTATATCCTAGTAATGTTATGCTTGCACTTAATCTTATCTTTTCATAATTGAAGGATTTAGCTTCAGTTTCATTGTTGTGATTTAGTATGAACCTTAGTTTAGAGTGAGTTTTGTTCTATTGAGTATTTGAATTTTCTTAACTGTAAATGTTTTGTGCTTTTTTCCAATAAATATGTTGTGTACCTTATACCTGAGTTTATGCCTGATTACAAATTCAAACCACCACTTATGAAATAGAACTTTTTGGCAGGAAGGAATTAGATATTATTGCTTAAGTGAGATTCAGGTCACAACTGCTAACTGAATCTGCACAGCGCTAGCATAAGATTAATAATTGTGTGTATCTCTTTAGAATTTAGAATTATTTCCCTGAACAAGAGTCTCTTCTGTTATAGGATATTGGCTGGCGCAGCATAAAAATAAATTTTGCCAATATCCGAAAAGGAAATAATACTGAATTAATAAAGGGCACAACAGTAGATTAGAAAGCGGGCTATTTAGACGTAGAACAAAACGTAAAATATAGTGAAAGTAATGACATACCATTCCCCTTCACAAAACCATGCTGCCCTCCATACATTAGCCCTTTTCCATCTATCCATTCCTGTATTTGGCTCTTAACCAACTTCTCCAATACTTTGACAACAACTGCTGATATGCTGATCGGTCGGCATATCAGCAGTTGTTTGCTACATCAGTCTTGGAGCCTCCTTTATGCAGTGGAACTATTTTCCCCTCTTTTCACCCCTTCGAGACCAGAGCTGAGACTTTGATTAAACAATATGATTAAAAGCACTGACAATTCCATAACTCTTTCACATAAAACTTGAGCTGGTATACCATCCAATCTCACAGCTGTATTCACATTAAGGTTCTGTAATATGCTATGCACATCCATTTCATTTACCTCAGTTTCCACATAAGCCTTTGGCTGTCTCTCTCGTTCCTGCAATATCACTACCTAACAGTTTGTCAGGAGCTGGGTTAAATGCAATACTTGTTCAAAATTTTTATGCCCCATCAGTAGTTATTTTGGGATTTAACTATCAGACTAAATGGCAGTGTCATTTTCTTAGTACATTCCCTTATAATGATGTAAAATTTCATTCTGCTCCATTGAATTACTGATATTCAGAGTACTTATTATTCCAAATATACTCATTTTATTCATTTGCAATTTTTTCCTCTAGAAATAAAAGTTGTTTCACTAGAATGGAATACTCTGATAAAATAATTATCAGTACTGTCATTTGCCTGCACGATCGTCATCATACTGCTTTATTCAAACAGCAAGAGCATTCTGCCGTAATCATTTCTACTATTTCTACTAATCATATAATGAAAGAACTCCCTGAGATTTTATTTTTACTCACAGTGCTAATTCCTTATTGTTATTCTAATTTCGCTTTCTTTAGTTGTCATCTTTGTAGCTTTTTTATTGACTTTACTTTCTGACTTTACTACCCCCACCTTATGCTGTTATGCAATCTCTGCTTTCCTCTTTGTACCCATTCATTCATTTCACTTCATATAGCCTATTTATTCTTCTGATAAGGTATACAATTTGACATTTCTGTTGTGAAATATTTGTTAGCTAATTTCTGCATTAGTACAGTGGTTTCAAACTGTAAACCACAGCACACAGTTCAGGAACATTTTTTTTTTCAACATCTAAGTTTTTAGGACACAAATATTTAGTGAGTAGTTTGAACCTAACTACAGAACTGTTAAGGTATTTTTTTTTTTTGCATGCCCTGCAAAAATTACTGAGACACTAAAGGTGCCTTAAAGTGAGAATATTTGGGAACCTCTGCACTAGTGGTTCACTTCTTTCAAGTTTTCCCATGAATGGTAAATTTTGAAAGAAGTGAAATCATAATCATTGTAATTTCACTTAAAATCGTTTCTTTGGAAGACTTCCAGTTGCCTAAGCATCATATTCTCCTCTCCAAGATTAGACCATGTGGTCACTCCAACCAGTTGGAGATGGCATCCCATCCTCTATGATTAAATCCAATATCTTAACCCTCCCAACTGGCCAGAACGTATATATACGTCCAGATAAATCTGGATGCTATTCTGTAACACCTATTGAATAACATGGATAAGAAGTGCAAATTGGTCTCACTATTTCATCCACCCCAGCCGATTAATCCTTGTGTGTCCTCTATCTTATGTAAAGATAACTGTTTCAGAAGCATTTCATAAGTTTAATTTCCTTTTCACCTGATGTTAATTCCTCTGTCTAATCTCTATTATTATAGCTGGCATCTCTCACAATGAATACTTATTTCTCCCTGACTAATGTGTCTAAACATCTATTGTTATCATTGTTAACATATATATTGCTACTATACCTTCATACTATACATTTTCAAAACCACTACCACCATTCTAACTTATCAGCTATTATAAATACCACTTCTCCAACCTACTTTTCTCTCCACCCTGTTTAAACAGGTTATATCCTTTGACCTGTGGTTCTTTCAGGATGGTTGGTCGATTGTTTCAGAATTATGGCTGAAGCAGCTAAGGATGAAGCTAGTCTATTATGCCTGTAAATTGCATTTGTTCTTCTGGTCACTTTGCCTCTTTGCGGGATGAGAAACCTGAGTTTCCAGAAGAAAAAGCCCTGCCACCTTTATATGATACAGGCTGACTGACCTTCAAATGAAAAAAAAAAAACTTAAAAGTTCTATGTATCCAAAATGGGATTGAAACCCCTTGCCAACTGCTGAAACATTTCCTTTGCATCAATCCTATAAAACCCTTTAAGCAACTTAAATGTTTTTATTATATCCCCTCCTTTTCTCTTACCAACCTCTGCAATCCACACATCCTCAGCCTGTATTCATAGGGAACATTCCACAGACTACTCACCATCTTGCTCACTTGCCTCTGAATTTTTTCCACCTTCCTCATCCCCAAGAAACCCAGGACACCAGACTTGAGGACAGTAATCCAGATGTGGATGTATCAAGTTCTCATAAAGAGGAATAGCAACTTCCTTATCTCTACTTGTTAGTGTGTTCTTCAATTGCCAAGTAATTTTATGAGCCTCCTTAGCAATATGGCCTCTAAATATCAACTCTCTGTCTACTAACACTCCTAAATCCCTAGCTTCATCTATTTCTTGGAGTACAGTTCCATGAATGTGGTATACAGCTTTTAATCTATTTATCCCAAAAAAGCATAACTTTACATTTTTCCACATTAAACTGATACTCATTATCTTGTAATTGAAATCATCTTGCAAGTTCTCCACTTGACCTTGATTCATATTATTCTCTAATTTTGGAAATATTATCTTGAATCAACCATGTTTCAACAGCCAGTAATCTGATTGGACTGAATCATCTACACCACAAATTTATCCCTTTTATTTCTAGTACTCCTAGCATTAATATATAGACAAAACTGCATGTTGCTAGTTTCCTGTTAACTCTATGGTTGGTTGGTTGTTGTATTGGGGGGGGGGGGCTGATATAGAAGTGGTCCTTAGTTATCTGTGCACCTTTTTATATCAGGTTCTTAATATGGTTCCTGATCTAAGTTCCTGATTTCGCTTCTATCTGTAGATCTGGTTTCCAATACCCTAAACCCATCTATGCCTCAGACTACTTCTCACTAACACCCTGCATTCAAGCTGTATATAGTAGGCCCATCTCTCTCTCTCTCTCTCTCTCTCTCTCTCTCTCTCTCTCTCTCTCTCTCACACACACACACACACACACTCACACACACACATTCTTATCTGACCAGCACCTTTTATACCATTTCTCCACATGGTTTGTTTATATGAGAAAAATGGGAGTTTTCAGTGAGAGAAACCCTGCCTCCTGTATGAGACTGGCTCACTTACCTTTTGACGAAAAAAAGTTTATTCTTAAATGAAGTTCTTCATAATAGTGATGAGAATTGAATCCAGGTCTCTTCCAACAAAAAGCACATGGTGTCATCCAAGCTGTACTTCCTACATGAGGTCTTCCTGCTAATTTCCATCCTAGCATTTCTAGTTTACTGATACAACATATTCATTTGTTTACTAAACAACTACTTCTCCATATAACTCTTTCCTGTTATCAGATGAACTTCAGGCATTCATATATTCCAAACTCCTCTACCTGAACATTTCTTGTTATCATATCATTCATTATCAATGACTATATCTTTTTTCTAACATATTAAAGCAACCTACTCTCTCATTTTCCCCATCTTTCACACTCTTCTACTGCAATGTCTCAAACATTACTCTCAGATCTTTCACCATCTATTTTATGTTTCCTCACAGGTCATTCATGCCAGTCATCACTAAACCCTTTGCATCCTGCACTCCATCCTTGTATTTCCCCCTTTATGTCGTTTTGCATTCTTCAAGTAACCTACTGTCTTGGTCTTTTTTGTGCATTTTAAGTCTGGTGGTAAGGCTTAAATATATTGGTTGTTCATAACTTTTTTTTTAAGACAATAACACATAGACTAAATATTTGATTACAATAAATTTAATTAATGTTTTGGCAAGGTCAAATTGCCATCATCAGTGAACAGTATATACTGATATATGCACAGGCCAGGAGGTGATTTTATAGTCTTAGGGATTATGATCAGAATCTTTCACAGTCGCCTTGAAAAGGTTACTTTCTAGACTGTGGTAATACCAATAAACTAAAACCATGCAATTCTAGAATCCCCTCTTTCCCAGATTTATAGGCTACCAAAAATCCAAAAACAAAATGTATCATTACTCCCAATTGTGGGTGGCATTGATTTGTCTCACACATATTGACTTAATGCTCAGTTTTTATGTCTCCATCAATGTTCCACTTAAAGACCTTAGACCTTATCCAAGCTGAAAATCCTCTGATATCTCTTAGTCTTGTTTTTGTATGCCATGAATGCTGGCTATTTCATTTGACAAGAAAAATTCTATAAACAGAGGAACAGCCATGGGCTTTTCAATTTCCTTCCCTCACCTCACTCAGCTACTTCATGGATACCTTTGAAGAGAAAACCTTAAACTCTGCCCCACATAGACCATATTGTTTGACTATATGCTATATAAATGTTATATTTGCCATTTGGTCATAGATTCTCAACACCTTTTTAAATTTACATGCCATGGGCTTTTCAATTTCCTTTCCCCATCCCACCCAGCTATTTCATGGATACCTTAGAAGAGAAAGCCTTCAACTCTGCCCCACGTAGACCATATTGTTTGACTATGTGCTATATAAATGTTATATTTGCCATTTGGTCATAGATTCTCAACACCTTTTTAACACATCTAAATAATCACCATCCCAAGAGCCAGTTCTCCTTAGAAAAAGAAAACAACAGTCCCCTTCTTAGATACTTTGATTACGTGCCAATCTGATGAATTCTTGGCATTTTCCGTTTACAGCACCCACCCACACACAAGTAGATACACTCACCAACAGTCACCTCCCCATCTAACAATATGGGATTATTAAAACCACGTAAAACAGGGTAATATTGATTAGCTCAGATAATAATACCATGAACACTGAACTTGACCACATTCACACCTTCACAACCAAATGGCTACGTCTCCATTAAATTAAAAAAATATTGAAGCTACCCCCCCCTCCCCTTCAGAACAGACACTACACCAAATCTCTCACCATCCCATATATCTGAGATACATCTTATATATATATAATGTTATACTTTTTTTATTTATCCCACACATGAGAGGTACAAGAACCCATCAGTTCTTGTACCTCTTGTACCTTCTTTCTCCACCCTCATCTATGCCTTACACATGGCACATCAGTGCCATGTGTAAGGCATAGATGAGGGTGGAGAAAGAAGAAACCTATTGACATTCTTCTTAAGGAACTGTAGGTTGAAATTTTTGGTTAAAACATCATGAGGGAGGCTGTTACAGAGGACAGAGATAGATAGAATAAATGATGAAGAGGAGAAGCAGGTTTGATGAGTTTGCAGTTGTACTATAAAGAGATGTTGGATAGCAGCTGCTCTTGTTTTAACAGCACTAACAGCAAGTAGAGGAATGATGTTTGCCAATTCACTGGAGCAGTGACCATGGGAATACCTGTAGAAGAGAAAAAGGGCTGAAACATTGTGTCACTTCAACTAAAGGTTGAAATGAGCCTGTGAGGGAAGGGTCATCTGTGAGCTGAATTGCTATCCTCTAGACAGCATCAAGAATTTTTAAGGAGGTTTTAGGTGCACCATCCTAAATAAATGTGTGTACAGTATTCTAAGGATGGGCAGATTTGGAATTTATATAGGATTAGCAGCTAGATGGGTATAAAATAGCTTCTTGAGTGGTTTTTAGAGGCTAAGGAAGCCTTTAAAAACTGTGGTTTGTTTGTGCCAAGAGAGGTTGAAGGTAAATGTCAGCCCAAGGAGAGAGAGAGAGAGAGAGAGAGAGAGAGAGTGTGTTCAACCTGTCTGGTGGTGTGTGTATTACTGAGGATGAGGAAGGTTAGCTGAGATTCCTCTTATGAGAGAAAAGGAACTGCATTTTGGTGGCATTGAAAGTGAATAGATTTTTCCTTGCTCTCATTGAAGAATGATATGGAGATCAAACATAATACCAAACATGATCAAAAGCTTGGAAATGTCATGGGCAGCAGCACACATTTCTCTAAACCTTTGAACCATTGATAACTTTGTCCATTATATAGGAGAGGATTGAGGTGATAGCAGTTGGACGGTAGGCTTTTGTCTGTTTTTTGGAATGGGTTGGATATGTGTTCGTGGGAAAGAAGAGTAGTAGTAGTTCCAGAGATCATCTCACTTTGTAGTAACAGAGGAATTTTCCTTCCAGAGTGTGTCTGGAAGTAAAATTAGTTTACAAAAAGATCAAGGTTATTGGGAGAGTGGAGGGATTATATGGAATTCAGGTAAGTAGCTGCATGATTTGTGTTGGATCATTGTTTATAGCAAAAACATCTGCATTATGTCTGGCTTGATGTGGTGATGGAGAAGGGGAGCCAGTTGGAGTTGTGGACATAGATGTCACCTAGGATTTATGACTTCACTGTTTGGGTGGCTGGATTGTAGATAGTTGAGTTTCATGGAGAGGATGGTGAAGAGATTTTTGTGGTTTTCAGAGTTTGAAGACCTGTAAATGCATCAGATGAATGTTGCTAAATGGGGCAAGGAAACCTTCAGCCAGAGGATGTCAAAAGCAGGAGATTCTAAATTGTTATTCTCTGACAGGCAATGTTAGAATGTACAAAGGCACAGGTGCCATCTTTGTGGCAAAATTAATCATGAAGAATATAATTTGATCATTGAAGGTGGACTGTGGTTGATGTAGCTATAATTTGGATTTCTATAAAGAGGAGGTCTGGTTTAGATGTGTGTAAGTGGTAAGTAGTGTTATTCCAACATAAATGTATGACATTTATGCTGTGGATGTTTGTGAAATGGATATGGAAATGGCTTTTGTAGGGATCCTGGTAAGTTTGGAATATTGTGTTTGATTTGAATTCTTTGGATGAACTGGTTACTGAAGAGGATTTATTATGTTTGCAATGTTGCTATCATTGTTTGTTTCATTTTTGGTTTGTTATTAGTTGAAAAAGATAGACTAGTGCTGTTCTGTGGCCTCAACAGTGCTTCCCACATACCACTACTCGGACTTTTTCACCAGACACAACTTACCACAGTATGTGGCAGTGGGATTATGTGCCAGTTGACTGGGAAGCCTCATGACTAGTTTGGGCCTGCATACTATCTGGTATTAGGCATGCCCTTGAAAGGTGTCATGATGCATGGAGAAGAGGGAATGGAGGCTAGAACTCCTGCTCTGGAGGTCAAACATATTCACCACTCTTCAGGCCCTCAATAAGCAGCAGGGTGGTGGTGTTTCACTGGGCAATGAAGGTCATCTACCACCTAGTGGTCTAGTTGGCATTTCCTCTAGCTAGAAAGATATCCTTTTTCAGCAGGAATGTTTGTCAAATGCCAGTTCCCTTTTGTGGAAAAGGCCACACTACATGAAGATTGTTGGAAGCAGGAAGGACTGCCCACAGACCAAAAAAAAAAAAAAAAAACAACTCTTGACGAAGGTTATGAGGTTATGCAATAAAAGGGACTCCAGTAGGCAATATACAAAGATTGGACTGTTGAGAAATGGAAGAAGGTCATATTCTCAGATAAGAGGCATTTCTTTGTCCAAAGAGAGCAAGTAAACATAGCAAGCAAGTTAGTGACTAAGAAGTCGTCTCCTGCTCACCTTCAACAAGCTCCTAAACACCCAGTTAAAAAAATGTTCTGGGGTTGTTTTACACATTTCCAGGATTATATTGCCTGTTGATAGTATGATGAAAAGTGACTAATGCATAAAAATATTGGAGAAAAGAGTGATCCCACAGATCCAGAAAGACAAAGAACTCATCTTCCAACAGGATCTTGCTCCATGCCACACTTCAAAAAAAAAAAAAAAAAAAAGTGAGAGTTAAACAGTGGCCAGGTAACTCTGCTGACATTAACCTAATAGAAAATTTCTTGGCCATAGTGAAAAAGAGACTTGGAAAATTAAATTATGGTACAAAGGATAACTTAGTGCAATCCATTATAAAAGTATGGTTTTGAGAAATAAGAAAAAAATGTGTTCTATGTTGGTAGATCCCATACTTTAGCGAATTAATGAACTTGTTAGGAACAGAGGAGCACATATAAATTATTAGGTAAAGTTGGAGTTTCATTTTTGTACTTATTTTCTTGTGAAATTAAATGTTTTTTATTTAAAATATGTATTCAGATTAATTTGTTCAACTACTGTATGTTTCATGTAGCATTTGGGAATTTTTTTAACATAATTTTTTTATATTAATATTTTTAGATGTGCATTTTTACATAATTATCAAATTTAGGTGTTTCAGGATCACTGTCGAGATCCATCTGTATTAATAAGAAAGCAGGCCTTACATTCTATGATGAACATTTTAGACACCTACATACAAAATAAGATGGCACAGATTTCTTGGTTAGAATCAGTTGTACCAATGGTGTTGGATAATGAGTCTTCTATTCAAGAAAAGTGTCTTGAAATGATGGAAACTGTTCTTCTTGATGGTATTTCTCGGGTCTGTTCCCTACATCAGCAAGAAGCAGCGTGGAATATTTTGGGACATATTGCAGGTCATAATCATCAGAATTATCAGAAATATCTCCAGAAAGCCATATTTCTGTGGGTTAGAAATAATAGGATTAGGTAAGTTTGTTTCTAGTTGTTATTAATAGGAACTTATCCTTGCATGTTTTTTTTTTTTTTACTAATGGTTTTTTAATCTGAAGTTACAATGAAACTCGAGCATCTTCAGGTTAGAAAACATTCAGCATCTAGATCATCATATCAAATAGAACACTTATTAATCAAAATATCAAATCCACATTTAGTCCACCAGAGGAAGGATAATCATAGTTGTTATGCGCGCGCGCGCGCACACACACACACACACACAGAGAGAGAGAGAGAGGGAGGGAGGACATTGAATTACACTACTTACCTAATATTACAATGGTTTACTTTTTGTATGCATGCTGGCTGGCCTGCATCTGCTGTGACATTAATTCCACTACATTTCTAATAATGGCAGTGATCTGTAACCTATGTATGCCACAGTAAAAAAATTAATATCTATTATTAATTCTTCTTCTCTTCTGTCTAAGACGGGTTGAGTCTCCTCTTGAGCGGGATCTTCCAGTCTTCTCTATTCCTTGCTGTTCAAAAAAGTTCCTTATATGTTCTGCATCCTGAGATGTTCTTTATTAATTTCAGCCAGGTAATTCTTGGTCTTCCAGGTCTGTCTGTGTCCATGCATACAGTGTGGCCAAACCATCTCAGTTGTTGTTTTCTAATTTTTTCTGTTATTGTCTTTTTATACAATAATTCTTGTCTGACTGTGCTGTTTGTTTTCTTTTCTATCCAACTTGTTCTATTTATTTTTCTTAAGCATTTATCAAATGCCAGCAGTTTTTTTCTCCTCTCTTTTCTTAACTGTCCACACTTCTGCTCCATAGATGACTGTTGGTATAATTATTGATTCATATAATTTGATTTTGGCTTGCTTAGATATCTTGTTTTCCAGATTTTCTGTAATTTTCCCATGGTGTCCATCCTATCACTATTTTGTGAGTGATTGTTTTGAGTTCATCTATTGTTTCTGTTAGTTTTGATCCAAGATATATGAAGTTGTCTATTTGTTCTCCATTTAGGGTGGCTGAGATGGTAGTTCTGTTCCTCCCTATTTTCATCACTTTTGTCTTTTGTATATTTATTGTCATGTCATATGTTTTACAGGTTTTGTTTAGCTTAGCTTGTTTATTAACCTTTGTAGTTCATTTGGAGTTCTTGCAATAAGGACGAGCTCATCTGCATATTTGATATTATTTATGTTTAAACCATTGACATTGATTCCAGGCTCATTGTCTATTGCCTTCTTTACAACTTCATCTAGATATATGTTGAATAGGCATGGGGATAATGGGCATCCTTGCATTACTCATTTTTGGATCTCTATGGGTTCTATTGTGAGTGTGTCCTTTTTAATTATTGCATTTGTCTTAGAGTAATATTTTATCAGAAACTGTATTATATATTTGTCTATTGCTTTTTTCTAGAGAACTTTAAGAAGGATTTCTCTGTTGATGCTATCGAAAGCTTGTTTAAAGTCCATGAAACAACAATATAGTTCTTTATGGTCTTCTCTGCTGGTTGGTGCAATGCGAAAATTTGGTCTATTGTTGAATAGTTTCCTTGGAAACCAGCTTGTTCTATGCCTATCAGTTCTTCATAGGTTTTTTTTAATCTATTTTGTATAATTCTTACAAATATTTTATAGGTGTTGAGAGAGTAAATTGATTGGTCTGTAATTTCTGCAGTCTCTTTTGTCTCTGTTCTTGTATATTGTGATGATCTTTCTAGTCATCTGGGATCTCTCCTGTTTGTAGTATTTTATTGAATAGGGTTGTTAAATATTCTATTGATATGCTGCCTCCATATGACCACAGTTCAGTAGGGATAGTATCAATGCTTGGTGCTTTATTGTTTTTCATCTGTTTTATTGCATATCTAACTTGTAAAATTTTTGGTTGGTCATTATTTTTTTCTATTGTTGGCATTGTAGTTTTGTTTCCTTGGTGAAAGATAGTGTTAAAATGGTCTGACCATATTTTTCTTATATATTCAATATTCCCGGTTTCAGTCATCTTGTTGTTCATCATTATTACTACTTTTGCGGAGAATTCCTTTGTAATTTCTCTTATAGTGTCATGGAAGACTTTTAGGTTGTTTTGTTGGTATGCTTCTTGGCATTTCTTAGCTTTTTCTGCTAACCATTTTTCTTTGGCTTTTTTTTTTTGCATAGGTTATCAACTTTTTTTTTTTTAGTGTACTGTATTTTTCTCTATTCTCTTCATTGTTTTGTTGGTTTACAAGTATCTTGGCCTCTCTTTTTTCTTCTATTGTAGCTAGGATTTCTTGGGTTATCCACTGTTTGTTTATTTTGGGTTTGGTACCTAGAGTTCTTATTATTAATTATTATTAATTTTGTCTTATAAAAGTGTCATTACTAATTATTATTAATTACACAACTTATTATATGGGTATCTCCATGGAGTCGGAATGGACTTATCCATTCTGACTCCATAGACTTATCATGGGAAACCACACAAACCTCTATATACAGAATACCTATCATACCTCTCCTTAAACTCATTCACTGTCAGCACACTCATAACTAATTCTGGCAATTCATTCCTCACTCACCACTCTCCAAACAAAAAATCTATTCTGCACATCCTTACTAACTACACTCTTACACAACTTACAGGGATGACCTCTAGTTCTCACTCTATTCATATGTATCGAAAAATTTCCTTTGTGTCATTCTTATAGAACCTTTTTAAGAACTTATGAGCTTCTATTTTCCTCCTATCAACTAAACTTGGCAACACACATACCTTCAACTTATCTTCATAGGGAGCATTCCATAGGCCTGTCACCAGCTTGGTCACTTGTCTCTGAATCCTTTCCATCATCTCTTGATCTCCAAGAAACCTAGGTAACCAAGTCTGTGTATAGTAATGAAGATGCAGCTAAATCATAACTTTATCAATAGCGATAATAACCTCACTATTTTTATTTGTTAGTGTGTTTTTCTGTAGGCAAGTAATCCTTTGATTTATTTTACCAACTTTTGCAAAATGACTCTGAACTTCAATTTTCTGTCTACCATTATCCCCAGGTTTTCCTAGCCCTATTAATAATAATAATAATCATTATTAATTTCCTGCAATCCAGTGCTAGCAATGTGATTTAGAGTATGTAATCTTTTTTAACCCATAACCTTACATTTTGCAACATTAAATTGATAACCATTGTCCTTTGCTCACACTGACAGTTTATTTAAATCATTCTGAAGGATATCTACATCACCTTTATCAACTATTGCGCTTCCCAGTTTTGCATCATCTACAAATAACTGAATATTCCCCTCCCCCCAAAAAAATCTTTCTCTATATCATTGATATACAAATTAAAGAGTAGTGGCCACTGTAAAGAACCCTGAGACATTTCACTAGTCACCCCCCTCATTCTCCTAGATTCCACAACCATATACTACTCTCTGGTGTCTTTCTACCCCCCCCCCCCCCCACAGTCCATCCATGCTACCTGCTTCATACCCATTTTCATTTGCTCCAACTTTTGTAATAGTTTTCTATGCAGTATCCTGTTAAATGTCTTTGCAAAAGCCTAGCAGTATCTTAGTATAGCCATTTCCCTTATCTAATTTTGCTGTCACTCTATTATAAAATGTAAATAAATTACTTAGGTAGGACCTACCAAAGCCATGCTTCCTGCCATAGAGTATTGTATTCCTATCTACCTACTGCTGGATTTTACATTAACCAACTTTTCCAATACTTGAACCATCAAAATTTTAAATCAAAAATATATATTCCACAGTAAAAAGATAATATTTATTAAACACAAATATTTTACATATCATGAAACGATCATTGTGAGTTGAATAATAATAGAAATTTGAATACAAAATAATTAAAAAAATGCTTGTGTTATAACAGAGTCCATCTAAGCATAGTCACATAGTAGCTGATATAAGACACCGTTAAAAAAATAAAAACATTAATAGAAAGTTGTTGGAAGTTTTTTCACTTGGTTACACCATAAATTAAAGATGCCAAGAATTGTCCAAGTTTCCCCAGTTCTGAAAATACTTCAGGCGCAAACTTTGTTTGCTGACACTTGGATAAAGGATTATACCAATTATATAATTTCTTGTTATCTTTAATTTAAAAATATTAATATTTAATACAGTTGATAAAAATTTTACAATCTTTTGAAAGTGAAATGTAGTTATTACGATTTAAGTTAGAATGATTGAGTAATACTTCAACATTTTCTTTGAATAAATGTTCAAATTTAAACATACGGTTATGGAAAAGTTGGTATTGTTCCATTAAATCTCATTGCTAGTGTTGAGCCAAACCAGATTTATGAGGCTTGATATGCAATGTGATTCTAATGTTTTCTAAAATACATTTTTATTTATTTTTTACTCATCTTCCCATTTGACCAAAATAAAACAAGTTGCAAGAACATTGTGCTTGATAAACACTACATAACATCAGTGGTGATAATGTATTTCTTGGAGAAGATAAACAGTTGTAGATTTGTTTGATAGGTTTTGAAGGTGGCAATGAGTTGTAATTTCTTCAAAATCTTAGCCACCCATTCTAAAACACTTTTAATATAAGTAATAGGAGTTCTGTAGACCTTCCCTAAGAGGAAGGGAAACTGTTAATGATTTAACATGTAATTCTTGGGCTATAACCATTTAGTGGGATTTTTGTTTTGTTTGGTTTTATTTTCAGTTCTTGAAGACAACCTTCTAAGGAGAAAATTTTGTCTTCTAGTTACTAGGGATTTTATAATAATAATAATTTTGGTAATCTCCATGGAGTCGTCAAACTCATCGTGGAAAGGCCACTCAACCTGCAACATGTCTATCATAATGAGCTTTGAAGTTATTTACATTGCCTGCATTCATGATATGCTTGGCAATGAATTTCACTCACCAGCAACTCTCCGTACAAAAAATGTACTCCTCACACTCGTCTACACCACGTCTTTATACAACTTCCAGGGATGGCCTCTCATTCTTTCCATCTTGACATCCACTCTTTTTATAATACCTTCTTAAAAGCCCTTAACTAATTTGAAAGTCTCTATCATATCTCCTCTTTTCCACTGAAATCACTTTGGTTCATTCATCTTTGGTTCATTCAATGATTTTGAATAATTCATTCAAGAAACTTATTTCATAGCATCGGAACCACATCCTGCTTACTAAGCCTTATAAATCTGATTTGGCCCAACATGATGTTGACAACACCAGACACAGGATCCAGTGGAATAATACCAAACTTTTACATAACTGTATGTTTAAATTTGAACATTTATTCAAAGAAAGTCCTAAAGCATTATGCCATTATCGTAACTTAAATAGCAATAACTGTTTTTTTCTCTTTCAAAGTTTGGAAAATTGTTACCCTCAGGTATTAAACAATTTTTTTAATATATATAGTGTTTTACCCTGACTACTTCATGACTGCATGTTTAGAAGAATTCTGTTGTAATATTCATTTGAGTTCAAATTTCTTTATTGTTCTTCAGCTCACACTAATGGTGTTTTATAATACACAAAACAAAATATTTGGGTTTAACAAATATTAATTTTTTTACTGTGGCATATGTGTTTTTGGTTTAAAATATTGAATGTATACCAAGGTATCATTATACAAGTAGATGTCTACAAGGTATCTCACTCTCTAAATGAAGGAGAGTTCATTATCTATATCCCTCACAGTACATTCCAGATTATAGATGCTCAGTTTTAGTTAATGGGTTTAACAAATATTAATTTTTTTACTGTGGCATATGTGTTTTTGGTTTAAAATATTGAATGTATACCAAGGTATCATTATACAAGTAGATGTCTACAAGGTATCTCACTCTCTAAATGAAGGAGAGTTCATTATCTATATCCCTCACAGTACATTCCAGATTATAGATGCTCAGTTTTAGTTAATGATGTCCTACTTGATTACTAAATAACTTAAGGAATTCACAACGTATACTGGAATATAAATTAAAATAAACTTTAATATATACTTCCTATCTTTTGGCAACGTCACGTTGCCATCTTCATGGGAACATACGATTAAGACACATGCACGCAGGCACTAAAACAGCAAATGAGGTCAAAGTGAGGAAACTGCTGTTTTTCCTAAAGTCCTGATGGAGCCTCCTAGCAGGCTATATTAGGTCTTCTTGGCCGTTGGACTGAAGTTCTCAAAATGTACGTCTCCCAAATTTGGGGCAGTCTCGTGCATCCAAATTTGTTGAGGTTTGGCATGTTTCATAGGGCTGAGGCTGATTCTATGAATAGTCTTTCAAATTTATACTTACTTGCTGCGGTGTATTACTGTGGCTTTCTTCCACCGTATTCTGTGGCGTGTATCCAAAGCATGGTCTGCCAGCTCAGAGTGGCTGTACTGGAAATGCATAAGCTTTCTACGAGAAGGATGTCCTACTTACGTTCCTTGAACCAATTTATTACATTGGGAGACCAATGACTTCATGCATTATCATCCTGGAATACTAGTTTCTGGCTGGAAAGTATGCATCATGGAAGATTTTGCCTGGATTGTTGATACTCCACCTAAGTCTATATTGCAGTATGCAACAGGGTCCTAATTCTGACTAGCAGTGCATACTCTAATACCTTCTACTGGTGTGGACAGCGATGACCATGCACAAGGATCTATCATTCATATTGTTTGTACCATGCACATAACCATCCATCTATGTTGTGCATGACTCATCAGAGTAGCACATGACTTTTTACACCTCTAGACTTCAACTGTCAAGCTGCCAACAGCAAAGCAACTGCTTTCACTACTAACTTCTTGTGGAGAGGATGTCCTGTGGCCTTCAACTCTGGAATCTTCATATGTATCAGTTAGCCCATAAAATGCAGTGTGCCTTTCACTGACTGTGAGCATTCATTTTCTGTGCTCATGTACAGGGCTTATTGATAGGAGGTGGTTTGGTACCATTCTATATATGCCTTAACTGTGATGGATTGTGAGCAACCAATAAAGTATGCATATCTGAGATGGTGGCACAAAAATTTTAAAAAAAATCAAAAAATGCAATAAACATAAGAAAATAAAAGGAATCTAATAAAATAATTAGATGTAAAACAAAAAAATTTTCACATTACTTACCAACATCAACAACTTGCATCACGTACAGGCATCCAAACACAAATAGCCAAGTCATGAAGTGATTTCATGTGCAAACTTTGTTTACTTACACTGTAAAAGGAAGAAACCAAGAATATAATTTCTCAGTTTTGTAATAGATTTCACGGTTTGATATGAACACAGATGATTAAGAAAATAACTATTTATTAACTTAAAAGCTAATATTTCGCTGGTATTATATCCAGCATCTTCAGAGCACAAAACACAAAATTTGTTACAAATGCAAAACAACCACAATCCGGTGTAACAGTGGGGCTAGTAAAAGTAATTGCAGCGTGCAACACAAGACTAAAGTCCTAATATGGTGCCATCTAGGTTTAAAAAATATATATATAAATAAATAAATAAATTAAAAAAATAAATGAATTAATTAATTTTAAAAAAATTCAAAGTTTTGAAATAGTAGTCCAAATGATAGTCTTAGAAAGTTTGAAAAAATGAAATAAAATAAAAGTAAAAAATATTAATTTGGTCTTAAGATGACTGTCTCCCAAATCTTTGGTAGATTTATACAGACATACTTGTTAAGGTTTGGAGTATGTTTTAAGGCTTCTGTTGATTCCAGGAACAACCTCTCTGACCAGAATCAACAGAAGCCTTAAAACATACTCCAAACCTTAACAAGTATGGTTGTATAAATCTACAAAAGATTTGGAAGACAGTCATAAATGGTGTATACTTGACAGTATACACCATTCATCTTTGTTCATTTACAAAACCTTGTAGTGTTTAGATAATTCAAGCTTCAAGAGCTATGGCTAATGCCTTAAACAAATGATCTTCTAGCCATTCTCAAGTAGGTGATGATAATTTAGTGAATTTTGATGCTACTAAAACACATTTCTGTCTTACTTCCTGTAAAAAACAGCAACCACGTCTTTCTTTCTCTTTCTCTCTCTCTCTCTCTCTCTCTCTCTCTCTCTCTCTCTCTCTCTCTCTCTCTCTCTCTCTCTCTCTCTCACACACACACACACACACACACACACACATTTGACAGTATTCCACTCATCAACCAAGAGTTTTGTGTTGGCTTTCACCTCTAGCCCATCCTGGAATAAACATATCATGTTCATAGCCTCTTCAGCCTCAAAAAAATTTGGTATTTTTTTTCATTCTAAACATTACTTCTCCTCTGCTCAACTCGTAATACTTCATAAATCCAAAATCTGCCTAACCTTAGAATATTGTTCTCATATTTGGGGTGGTACACCAAACCTCTCTGAGAATATTTAATGTCCAAAAGAGAGCTATTTGCTTAATAGATGACCCCTCTCTCTCTCTCTCTCTCTCACTGACTCTCTAATCACTTAGATGCTCTGTTTCTGCATTATGTCTTTTCTGTAAGTAGTTCCACGGATGCTACTTGAACTAGCTATCACTTTCCTCTAATTATGTACAAATGTGAGAATCTACCAGTCAACATCAAACTTACTGAACCAACTTCTCATTCTTTTTTCATTCCATTTACATATGTCTTTTAGAACAGTTTTCTCCATACTATATTTACCAATGAATACAACCCTTAACTCATCAAGAAGCATATTAACAGATTCCTTTCTTCTCTCTAGTTGTGTGCTTACACTTACACAGAGCATGTCGTGTTATAGATCTTGTGTGTGTTGGGGGTTATAAAAATAACTTGAACTTAAGTCTTGTTGATTATGCCTTTTTTTTTTTTGAACTCTGTGATATTGTTAATTTTTTCTCAAAGTATCATCATCTATAGCACACTGTGTGTGAATGATAAATTGATTCATCTTAGTGTGATAACTCATGTCTTTGCTAGTGAAGCTTCTAGTGCACAAATTTACTGTGTAAATTATTTCTAAGAAAATACTTGCTAATCCTTTAATCATCCTTTTAGAAATCACCTCTGGTTAAAAGAGGTGGCTCTATGCCAGGACTCCAGAAATCCACTCACCACAAGTGAATTTTCAACCTTGCTCTAAATGTATTCAAAATATATTGCTGTATTTTCTTCACATAGTTTACACTTTTTTTAAAAAAAAAAACCTCATACACTATCAAGTTATTTGATCAGGAACAGCCTCCAATGAATGTAATAAGGAAGTTTTGTTTTCAGCTAGAAGATAGTGTCTTATGTAATTAATTTAATTCTTTCATAAAATGTTTGTCCCTGCCAAAAGTTAGTTTGCACAGAGATATTCTCAAAGATACTTTGCTGTTTTTGAAATGTGAAGTAATTCCTATCTATGACAACAGGTATCTTATCTCTCACTCTGTTGTAAACTAATACCTATTCTGCATCTGCTGATCAATTTTGAATAAATAGACACGTGTTCTCAAACATTTTGTTTTGCATAACTTTCAAGTCATCACCATTCTTATAAATATCAGATACTCTTAAACAAAACAAAAAAAAATTAATTTAACAAAGCTGATTTTCATTTGTTTCACTGCCAGCTATAAATCTCCCAACACTCTCTTTAATCTTTAAGTAGTTATGTAGTTGTAATGGAATATTGGCATAAGCTTATTTTCACAGTTACTTGAACATAATATGATAAAAAGACTTTTTACTAGTGTTATTTATAAAAACACAATTATCCTGCAAAGCCGAGTCAAAGTAGATCATGTTATTGACATTACATCATGAAAAGTTAGTCCGACTTCATTGCAAGTGTTGACCATTTTCTGTTGTTTTCATTAATTTGTTCATCTTTCCTATTGAATTATTTTATGATAATTTATGTGAATTCACCTTTCATTATAGACAATAGATGAAAGAAAATGCATACAAGGCCTTTTAGTTTTATGAAGTGCAAAACTGAAGGCAAAGTTAAAGGATAAGAATATACTAAAAACACGGGGGAAAAGAGTTCTGTTGTGTCTTTAACTGAAAGCAGTCAAGACATGCATTCCCTGATAAATGGCTCAAGGAATTCAAGTGGTTAAGCTGTGAAGACAAAGTTGCATTCTGTAATGTATAAAATGTATCCTGAGACTGCTGACAGAAATTCTAGATTACTACAAGTTTTTCAAAGCCTTTTTAAAGTGGAGATATTCAGACTTTAATTGTTACAAAAAAATCCTGTGACATAGACTTGGCCAGAAGTCATCCACGAAATATACCTCTAGTTGCTTTCCAAAGAAAGATGGATTCTAAAATGTTTGAAGACAAATTTTTGAATATAAATTCAATCAGCCATTTACTGACTTCAAAAATTTCATAGGCCCAATAATAGAACAGTATCAAAAAGACATGAAATGTAAAGAATTTGTGTTGGTTACTGCTGATATCATTAAACAAAATTAGTTAAGAAAATCAATGACTCCGTTAGTGAGTCTTCTTGTAGATGCTTCTTCAGGTATTTCAGATGAGGTAACACCTATCCATTATATGAGATGCATACATTAAAATGGAAGAAGCATTTGTAAACATAATTTTTTTTCCAAAACTCAGCTGCAGTGTACTTTGAGGATGAGAGAGTGAAATGAGAAGAAGAACTAGTTCATTTCACATGAACAACTAGTATTTAGTTAGCAGGCAAAAAAACAATGGAATAGTGGCAATATTAGAGAGACATGTCAGATCTTACAAATTATTGCACATAATTTGAATTTGGCTGTTTTAAATTCTGTTATTATGCATGTTCTTTTTGTTGCTGAAATTGAAATTATAGTAAATATATTTATCCTCTGGTATACACACACACACACACACACCTTTTACAACAATTCATATTATGGGTTAATTAAATTTTTAATGACCAGTAGGTTTAAGTGGGATTTCTGGACTCTACTCTAGGCTATATTTGCATTTTGAAATCTGTTGTTATTTTAATATCATCATATTTCAAAATACAGTATGAACCCAGAAATTGATGTGATACCAAAATTATGTGAAATGTTGTTAGGAATTTGGATTGTCTTAAGTACATTAAAAAAAAAAAAGTACTTTTTCTGAGTATTTAGAAAAATTAAGAAGAAAAATAAAGTAGTGATTGTGTAATTTTTATATATATTCACTACTATTTTAAATGATTGTAAATTAAAGTTATTGTATATTCAGTGGTTTATCAGGGAAGGATGAAAACTGGAATCATCCTTTTTAACACTGACATTATGTAGCTCATTAAATAAAAAATAATAAAATAATGATTGTCATAATTGACTATTATAATTGCTATCTTCACTAAGCACAATAACCAGCTGTTCCAAAACTAAATATTCTGAAAATACTATTTAGTTAATGTTTTTAATACATGAAATATTTGTAATATAACATTACTCTGTTGATTAATTTTCACAGTATATATTAGAACATAGGCAGATAAGTAAATAATTATTTATTGACTTATTGCTGATATTTTAACTAGCATCTTCAGAGCAAAAAAAAACAGTTTGTCACAGTGCGCGAGACAACAACAATCTGGTGTAACAATGGGACTAGTTTGAACAATTATATCTACCACACAAAGACTAAAGTCCTAATTAGGTGCCTTCTTTGTTAAAAAAAAAAAAAAAAAAAAAGGAGAGAGAAAGCAGATACTAGTTATGTCTTAAGCTGACTGTCTTCCAAATCTTAGGCAAATTTATACAGCCATACTTGTTGAGGTTCAGAGTGTGTTTCAAGACTTCTGTTGATTCTAAGAACAATCTCTCTCTCTCCCTGACTTGTAAAAGCTTTTGTGCAGCACTTTGGTTTTCTTCCAGTTGATCCTGTATGTAGTGGGTATCCGTTGGTTTGGAAGTGGCTGTATTGATAGCTATATCAATTGGCTGCGCTATGTTAATGATGTGCTTGCTATTTGGCGATATGGCCCAGACATGTTGGATACATTCTTAGTGTATTTTTATTATTATTATTATTATTACGGTGACTCCAGGGAGTCCTTAGACTCATCGAGGGAGGCCCTAAACATAGTGTCCACACAACTATACGACATTTTTACAGTGTCTATCATACCTTGCCTTGAACTCACTCACCTTCATAGCACCCACAGCAGACTCTGGCAGTTTATTCCACTCATTTATCACTCTAAAAGTTTTTTAATTTACCACTCTAAAACTATTTAAATAGCCAACACCCAAAAATCCACTTTACAATGGAACTGGAAGCTAATAACTGTCTTCCCTTCCTTGATACACTAATCACGTCTTCCAGATAGTTCCTTATCATTCTTGGTCTATAGAAAACTCACACATACAGGGAGATATTTACACAAACAATCACACCATCACCCATGTCAACAGTATGGTATCCTAAAAACTCTAACCCACAGAGCAAGAGCAATTTGTTCCAATGACAATGCTTTTACTGCTGAACTTGCTCTCTTGCGCCACACTTTCTTAGTCAATGGCTATAATCCCCATAAGATAGACAAAATACTAAATGCTCCCCAGAAATACCCCCCATTGTCCACCATGGCGAACTACAACAAAACAGTAACCATCCCGTACATTAAAAGCACATCGGAAAAGATATCTAGCGTGCTCAGTAAACATCAACTATGCACCATGTTTAGACCGTATGTCAAACTGGCAACTCTCATCTGTTCACCCAAGGACAGCATCTTTCCTTTATCACATCCAGGAGTCTACAAAGTACCTTGTTCGTGTGATCAAGCTTACTATGGTCAGACAGGAAGAACTGTGGATATCCACCTCAGTGAACATAAAAAATACATCTGACACTATCGCTATGGCAAGTCTGGTCTAGTAGACCATGCTTTGGATACCTCTACACACAGGATCAACTGGAAGAAAACAAAAGTGCTGCACAGAAGCTTTTACAAGTCAGAGAGATAGTTCTTAGAATCAACAGAAGCCTTGAAACACAGTCCGAACCTCAACAAGTATGGCTGTATAAATTTGCCTAAGATTTGGGAGACATTGATCTTAAGACATAACTAGTACCTGCTTTCTCTTTCTGTTTTTTTTTTTTTTTTTTTTTTTTTTTTTTTTGTGACAAACTGGTTTTTGTGCTCTGAAGATGCTGGTTGGAATACCAGCGAAATATCAGCAATAAGTCAATAAATAATTATTTACTTATCAGTCTGTGTTCTAATATATACTGTCAAAATTAATCAACATGTATGACGAACACATAAGCCTTTCTACACATATTGCATTACTCTTTTTTGGCAATTTCTTATGAAACTGCATCACTGAGCTAGCAAAACCCTCATTTTATGAGAAAATTCTACCAAAACTGATCTCTTGTAGGTGGTGATGAATTAAAAAAAAATTAACCTGCCTAATGCTGAAAAGAACATGGTATGCTTCTGCCTAATGCAGAGGTGAGCTATAATATATAGTCCAGCATGTATGTAATAAGTTTGTAAAAATAAATAATAAATTTGAAAAAGTTACTATAAAATCATTTGTTCCTTTAATATTAAACATTCTGAATACATTGATTACTACCTATTAGTAGAAATTAATGTATCGAAGATAAAGCTCTTTCTTATGTTCAAAAGACTTGGGGGAATCCATAATTTCTCTTAATACTGCCTCTGATTTCGCGTGTGGAATATCATACAAAAATTCTACTATATAGAGCATCTCTAGAACACATTAAAAAAGTCACAAAAATTTGGCATGCCATTTTTGAGACAACATGAATTAAAAAAATTGACATCTTAAAAAAGCTTTATAATTCATTGCTAATTGCGCATTTCTGTCTATAACTCACTGTAGAATTGACATACCACTTTAAAACTTTCAGGGTGCCTGCAGGATATCAACCCTGAGGTGAGTCCTGTTTTGTAAGAGATTGGTAGCCAGACCATTCTTAAGCAACTGCCTTAAAAGTGACTTTTCATAAATTGCGTTATAAGTGTTGCATGGGTTGTCATCTAAAATTTATTTTTATGTTATTTATTTTTATTTAATATATATTTCTAATATTTAGTAATATTATTTTTATTTAATATAATTTTAATATAGGTTTTATTTTTATATAATTTATTATGATAAATTGTCAAGTTGACATTGTTTGAGTTCGAAAATGCATGAGTAGGGCTACTCTAAGGTGATATGGTCACTTAAACAGAATGGAAGATGAGAGGTTAGCAAAAAAAAGTGTTCAATATCAAGATGGCAGGAAAAAAGATTTAGAGGAAGACCAAAGTCTAGGTAGGGTTGATTCATTCAGAAGTGCCTTAGAGGAACAAAATGTTAGATATGATAGTATTGGAATGCTGACAAGTAATAGACTAATTTGGAGGAAAATTGTCGATAGGACATTGATAATAATGTAAACTTAATGTAGTGCTATCATAGTAGCCAGAACACCCCTTGAGGGTACATATCAGGAAATGAATGATGATAAATTATGAAATTTATGATATTAGTTATAAAAATTATGATAATTTTGCTAAATTTTTTCAGTGATACAAGTGTCCTTCAGCAGTGTTGTTGTTGTTGGAGTTTTTTTGTAGTTTATATTATGACAAACATAGTGTGACAATCAAAGTCGGACTCGTTCAGAGGTAGCAACAAAGAAAAATATAAGTTTTTCCTATTTTTATTAGCATTTTCTACTTTAAATGATGCATGGAAAGTAATTTGCAGTTGGACAAATTGTACTTAAAAACAAAATTTTTAGTATAGTTATAGTAGTTTTTAGTACTTGGTGCTTTGTGCGCTGTTCTTTCAATATACTGCAAGTAAAAGAAAAACTGTACACGGCAGATTGATTTTAAGGAACGCTGATGGTAGGGAGGTCACTGAATCAGTCGATATAGTGGAATCACTGAGTGAGCACTTTGCAAGAGTATATCATCCAGGTGGCGACGTTGAAGGAATGAAGTGGAGGTGAATAGTCTATTGTAGAACCTTAATGTGAATACACCTGTGGGATTGGATGGTATATTAGCACGGGTCTTATGTGAAGTGGCTAAAGAATTGTCAGTATCCTTGACCTTATTGTTTAATCTGAGTCTCGGGTCTGGTTTAGTCCTGAAGGGGTGGAAAGAGGAGAAAATAGTTCCACTGCTTACAGGAGGATCCAAGACTACTGTTGCAAATTACCAACCGATCAGCATATCAGGAGTCATTGTCAAGGTCTTGGAGAAAGTAGTCAAGGGAAAAATACAGGAATGGATTAATGAAAATGAGATACTGTATGGGGGACAACATGATTTTGTGAAGGGTAGATCATGACTCAGTAACTTGCGCAGGTTTTATAACACAGCAACGGCTGAACTGGATAAGGGTAATGGGCTTGCAGTGATACTGCTGGACCTGGCTAAGGCCTTTGACAGGATACCACATGGAAGTCTAATCTGTAAACTGCAACATATGGGAATGGATATAGGGTTGATGAGATGGATAGGAGGGTAGTTGATGGGGAAATACCAGAAAGTAGTTTACTCAGGAGTAGTCCAAAAGACGTCCTGTGACTAGTGGTGTGCCGCAGGGTTCTGTTCTTGGACCACTGCTGTTTAATTTGTTCATTAACGTTATAGGGAACAATCTGAGAGGAACGGTTTGTTTGTTCGCTGATGATGCTAAGTTGGGCAGGGTGATAGTGAATGCAGAAGATGTCAAAATTTTGCAGGATGATTTGGATAGATTGGAGGTCTGGGCTAAGGAGAATGGATGTCAATCTGATGTGGCAAAATGTAAGGTTATGCATTTTGGGGTGAAAAGATTAGCAGCAGTATATCACATTGGTGGAACTGTACTCCAGAAGATTGATGAGGCCAGGGACTTGGGAGTGTTGGTGGATAGGGAGATGAAGTTTAGGGGACACATTGCAAAAGTGGCTAAATCAGCTCATCAAATCACTTGGATGCTGAAGAATACTTTGAAGAGCAGAGATAAGCAAGTTATTGTTCCTCTGTACCGAGCCTTGATAAGACCTCATCTCGACTACTGTGCCCAGATCACTGATCACTTAAGTTTCTTCTTGATGGGGAGGAGGTTGAGACGATCCAGAGGCGAGTGACCAAGATGATAGCAGATCTATGGAATGAACCTTATGAAAACAGGTTGAAGATTTGTGGGTTGCAGAAATTGGTTGATAGGCAGAAAAAGGACGATATGATTGAGACATTCAAATTGCTGAAGGGTTTCTATAGATTAATTCAGAGAATATTTTTGAGAACAGGACTGGTGGTGGGAGAACTAGGGGACATCCATGGAAGCTGGGCAAGAGTGTGGTTAGTAAGGGTGTTAGAGCTGGATGTTTTACTTTTAGAATGGTGAATGAGTGGAATAAGCTGCCAGAGTCTGTTGTGGGTGCTATGACAGTGAATGAGTTCAAGGCAAAGTATGATAGATACTGTGTGAATGTCAAATAGTTGTGATAGACATGATGTTTAGGGCCTCTCTCTCTCTCGATGAGTCTAAGGACTCCTTGGAGTCGCCTGTAATAATGATAATATTTGAATGATGGTGGGAGCCACAGCTCGGTTTACCGATGGATTGTAACCGAGTCCTCCACCTATTTAAGGACTACATTTTGCATTGCATACTATGGGATTTTGTAGTATGCGTGCTTGTGGCATTATGCATTCCAGTGGCAGGTGAGAGATCGTGGAGTGCATATATGCGGGAAATGGGAAGAACTTTGAGTTTAAGATTCGTATAACAGGCTTTGGCAGCATTGTGTCAGAGGCAGGAGAATACTGACCTAAAGAGACAAGTAGTGCAATAGAGTGTGAAGATAACAAGCGGGTTGCAAGTGGGGAGTGTGGAAAGTTTGAATCATTGTGAAGTTTTTGGAATTAGTCTTTTGCAAGGATGAAAGGCGAGCAAGAGTGAGTAACTTGCAGAGAGAGATAGATGTGTTGAAAGGGAGATGGAATGTCTTGGGAATGAGTTGAGAAGTGTGAAAGAAGAGATTAAGTGAACAGAAACGATGAATGCAAAGTGAATCAGAGTAATAGTGAGAGAGAGTTATGGGAATGATAGAAGAGAAGAGAATAGAAACAGTAGAAGAGAGGGAATGAGAAAAATGCAAGGGAGTGCTGGAACTAGGGATTGTGAGATACCAGGACAGCAGATAAGTAGGGGAACAAAGAAAGAAAGAGGTGAAAGAGTGAATGATGCAGATGAACAAGGAAGGAACAGAGTGGTAAGAGGTGTGATGTATGGAAACTCGATGATCCATGGGGTGCAAGATACAATGCCTGAGGAGTGTTTGCCTCTAGAAATAATAGAAAGTGTGGCTATGGCAATTAAGGGTGAAAGGGGGTATGAGATGATTGTGATGGTGGGCATGAATGACTTGAGAGGCAATGTGAATTGGGTGGCAAGAGAGCTGAGGTTCAGGAGAAGAGTCAGAGAGGAAAGATTGTGTGGATGTGTTGCCTATGTATAATAATAATAAAGAGCTGAGGAGAAGAGCATTAATAATGAATAGTATGATAGCCAGAATGTGTCAAAAGAGAGAGGCTTGGAATACTTGGATGCTTGGAGTGCAGTTGAGGATAGGAACTGTATTCAAGAGACAACTTGTATTTGAATGAGGAAGCATCTGGAGAGAATGCTGTTTTCTGAACAAGTCAGTGTGTCAATGCAGGGAAACTAGAATTATCAGGATGGATGGTAGCAAGGGTCTCTTGTAGGAATAGGTGCTTGGGAGAACGGGGGAATACATTTTGTAATGATGAATTCAGTGGAGTCTGGAGGGAATAATGATATGTATAGAAACAGTGACATTTTTATTCTTTATACTAATGCCAGGAGTATCCAGAATAAAGGAGATGAATTGGTGGTGCTGATAGCATCAGCCTGTGTAAAGATTATTGGAATCTCTGAGACCACTGCGTTTTCCCTTTGTATCGTGTTGAAAAATGCTGTACCCTGCTACTTCCATTCCTGTTGATGGAAGATGATATACTAACAACAATGGAAGTAACAGGGTACAGCATTTTTAGACAGGATATGAAAGGAAAATGCAGTGATGGAGTACTGCTTATTAATCTCAGAGTGGAGGATTTGGCGGGCAGTGGCACTAATGGTTTCGAAAGCATATGGTGTGAGGTAGAAATGGGCAAGACAGGATATTTAGTGGGGTGTTACTACAAGCCAGGGAGCATAGAGGGTGAGGAGCATTAGATGTTTTAGGCTATTGAGCTTGCAACTGCAAGAAGAATTATTGTTATGGGAGATTTTAACTACAGCAGTATAAATTGGAAAGAAGAAACTGCATGTAGTAATAAGGGAATGGGATTTCTAGAATTCTTGAGGTAGAAATGTCTTTGGCAACATACAGTAGAAGGAACCGAGGTTCAATGGATGATAAACAATATCAAACAGGAACTGCAGGTTAAAAAGAGGTTATGGAAGAGATATGAAGGTGGTTTGAAAAGTTCTCGGCCTAACAATGAAAAAACGAATTTATAATTTCAAAATTATTTTTCAACATAATCTCCCTTAAGACTAATACATTTATTCCAGCAGTGCTCCAGCACCATTATCTCATCCCTGTAGTGGTTCTCAGTAAAATCTGCAAAATACTCCATTACAGCTGCAATCACCTCTTGATTTGAAGAAAAATGCTGACCAGCGAGGAAGAGTTTTAGTTTTGGGAAGAGATAGAAGTCAGAGGGAGCCAAATCTGGGGAATAGGGTGGATGTTCCAACAATTCATGGTGCAGATCTCTTAATTTTTCCATTGCCAAAAACACCTTTGTGGGCAGGTGCATTGTCCTGATGAAAGATGATTTTTTTTTCTTCTGCAAACCGGGTCTTTTCTCACAAATTTTTTCATTTAGTCTGGTTTAAAGATCAGAATAATATTCCCCGGTTATTGTTTTACCCTTTTCAAGATACTTAATAAACAAAAAATGCCTTTAGCATCCCAAAACACTGATGCCATGACCTTTCCTGCTGATGGAATCGGCTTTGTCTTCTTAGGCTCTGAATAACTGGCTGCTTCTGTCCACTGTTTTGACTGCTGTTTGGATTCTGGTGTGTAATGGTTAATCCAGGTCTCATCTATAGATAAATCGATGCACAAAATCAGTTTTATTCTTATTAAAATGCTCCAAGCACTGTTCGGAGATTTTCATGAGAGTGCGTTTTTGATCTGCTGTGAGCAAGTGGTGCACCCATCTTGCGCAAAGCTTTTTCATTTGCAGTTCTTCATGCAAAATATATCCTACACTTTCTTTTGAAATCCTATAGTCTCGGCAATTTCACACACTTTGACTCGCCGTTCATCCAATACCATATCGTGCACTTGATCAATGATTTCTGGTGTTACACTTTTTGGGCATCCTTCACATGGATCATCTTCAAGGTTGGTACAGCCATGTTTAAACTTGGCAGCCCACTTCTTAATTGTCAAAAACGAAGGAGAAGAGTGCCCATAAATTTTTATGAACTTTGAATGAATTTCTTTTGGTGTTAAACATTCTTTTACAAAGAAGCTTATAACCGTACGATACTGAATTTTATCCATTTCAAGGGATACAGACAACACTTTTGCTTCAGACAACTGTATAAAACAAACTACTTGATAGAATGACTTGTAATTTCACATGGATGCTCATGACAGATGTACCAACTTGGGAAAAAAAAAAAAAAAATCTTACCGATAGTGTTGCCATCTGTGGTCAAGGCCTAGAAATTTTCAGACCACCCTCATATAAGAAGAGAGGTTTCAGAGCAGATGCACAAAAAATATGACTCAGGCCAGGAGAAGGATGGCAAAACCGGAATATGAGAAAAGATTAACTCTGAGATTCAAAGAAAATCTTAAGGAATTTTTATGCCATGTGGCCAGTAGGAGGAGAAATAATTGTGGAAGAATGACATTGTTGGTTAAAAATGGGAATAGTGTGATGAATGCAAAGGACATAGTGGAGTTGTTCAACAAACACTTTTGCTTCAAACAGCTGTATAAAACAAACTACTTGATAGAATGACTTGTAATTTCACATGGATGCTCATGACAGATGTACCAACTTAGAAAAAAAAAAAAAAGGGTATTTCCTCCTGGAGGAATAGGTTTTAATACTAGAGGAATAGGGTAGGTTCGAGGCTTAAAATGCAAGAGGGGAGTGTGTTTCAAATCATGGGAACTCTGTATGTCAATAAAGCAGTGGGACTGGATGGAATTTTTCCATGGGTTTTGAGAGAATGTGCTAAAGAACTGATAGCTCCATTGACCTGGCTTTTTCACTGAAAGTCTGGCCAAGAGAAAGGTACTCAAGGAGTGGAAGGAGGGTAAGATAGTACCATTGCATAAGTGTGGTAGCAGACTGGAAGTGTCAAATTATAAGCCAGTTTGTGTTTCATCAGTAGTTAAGATCTTAGAGAAATTAGTGAGGGACCATATACAGTGTTAGGCAGATAGGGGTGATGTTATCTGTGACAGAGACGACCTGGATTAAGGGGGCACTCTTGCTTTAATAATATGATCGCATTTTATAATAAAGTGAAAAGAGTGGTTGATGAGGGAAAAGCATATTCTGCCATTTTTATTGGATTTTACAAAAGCATTCGACAGGGTACCACATGATCAGCTAATATTAAGTTGCAGCACATGGGTTTAAATATCAGGCTAGTGAACTGGGTTCAGGATTAGCTATCTGAAAGGTATCAGAGAGTTGTGTATGAGGGAGCAATATCAAGGAGGCAGAAGGGTACAAGTGGGGTCCCACAGGGCTCAGTACTTGAACCTGTCTTGTTTAATCTTTATATCAATGGCACTGTCAGTGGATTTCAGGGGAATATTCAGTTGTTTGCAGATGATGTGAAGCTGGGAAGGGTTATTAGTAATAGTGCAGATGCAGTACTCTTGCAAGAGGGATTTGAGTAAACTAGACAGATGGGTTAGACAAATGAATTGGGATGTCAGTTTAATGCAGCTAAATGCAGTCTTGAAGTTTGGAATAAATTGATTGGAGGCTGCGTACTCTGTTGGAGGAAGTAGAGGAGGCAAGGGATCTTGGGGGTGATGATTGATAGAAACCTAAAATTCAAAGGCGGTGAAGATAACCCAGAGAATTGCTGCAATACTGAGAAGGATGCTGACCTGCAGAGATAAAAGAGTTATCATTCCAATATATAAAGCTCTGATCAGACCACACTTATACTATTGTTCTCAAATTTCATCCTCGTGATTTGAAGAAGATAATTTAACTATGAAAAGAGTGCAGATGCAGATAACAAAGATGATATCAGGACTGTACAATGTTAGTTGTTATGAAGACAGGTTGAGGGATTTGTCAGTGGATTGCAGAGAAATATTCAGTTGTTTGCAGATGATGTAAAGCTTGGAAGAGTTATTAGTAATAGTGTAGATGTGGTAGCCGTGCAAGAGGATTTGAGTAAAAATGAATGATGGTATCAGTTTAATGTAGCTAAATGCAAAGTCTTGAAGTTTGGGATATATCGATGGAAGGCTGCATATTCTGTTGGAGGAACTATACTGGAGGGGAAATAGGGAAGGCAAGGGATCTGGGAGTGATGATTGATAGAAACCTGAAATTTGGGGAACATATTGCAAAGGTGGTGAAGGTAACCCTAGGATTGATGCAATACTGAGAAGGACGCTGACCTGCAAAGATAAAAGAGTTATTATTCCAATGTATAAAGCTCTGATCAGACCACACTTATACTATTGTTCTCAAATTTTGTCCCCAGTATTTGAAGGGGATAAATTAACTGTGGAAAGGGTACAGAGGCGGGCTGTACAATGTTAGTTATGAAGATAGGCTGAGGGAATGTGGATTGCAGAGTTTGGTAGATATAAGAAGGAGGAGAGGTGGTATGATCAGGACTTTTAAACTGGTGAGACGTAGTGTTACAGGGTTGACACTAAGGAGTTCTTTCGCTTGGTGGAACAGGGGAAAGGAGAGAGAGGGGGGGACAAGGGGGCCATTCCTGGAAGTAATGAAAAGAAGCTCTAAGCAAGAAGGTGAGGAGTAGTTTCTTTGCATTGAAGGTTTGAACAGTAGAATACATTGCCTGATAGAGTGGTGAGAGCAGAAGTGTCAGTGAGTTCAAGGAGTGGTGTGATAGACTTCACGTTTTCTAGGATGAGTCTCCCACAATGAGGCTTTTGACTTCATGGAGGCCTGAATTATAAAAATAATAAAATGAAATTGTAATGATAATTAATTGTAATTATTATTATTATTACCCCAAGACCTCATAGAGTCAAAGACTCATCTTGGAGGTCCTTTTATCTCTCTCACACACACACACACACACACACACACACACACACACACACACACACACACACACACACACACACACACACACACACAGCTCATCATACCGTGCCTTGAACACATTCAAACTCCTTGCAGACACCACACACTCTCAGGCAAGGCATTCCAATCATTTACAACTCTGTACGAAAAAAACCTGCCTCTCACTCCCCTACTCACACCCTCTTTATACAGTTTCCAGGGATAACCTCTGGCTCTCCCACTATTTTCTGTAGAACTTCTCCAGCATTGATCCTATAACAACCCCTTATCAACTTGTTATCATATCTCTCTTCTTCCTTCTGTCCACCAGATTCTTCAAATTACATCTTCTCAATCTTTCCTCATACTCGACATTCCAGAGGTCAGAAACTACCTTAGTCAATTGCCTTTGGACCCTTTCCAACATCTCTTCATCCTTCTGAAAACCAGGTGACCAAATCTGGGCACAATAGTCCATGTGTGGCCTAATCAAAGCCTTATACAATGGAACAAGAATCTCCCTACTTCTACACGTCAGTGTCCTCCGCATCATTCCCAGAAGCCTTTGTGTTGTCTTCACAATTTTGTATTTCAGATCCTTATCCACTATCACCCCCAGATCTCTTATTTCTTCCACCTCCAACAATATATTCCCACCAAGCATAAATTCTGCATCCCATCTTGTTTTCCAAATTTTAAATCCTTACATTTTGCAACATTGAACTCACATTTCCATTTCCGTTCCCAATCACTCAATTTATCCAAGTCTTCTTGTAAGGCCACAACATCTTCTACTCTTCATAGTTTGTCCCAACTTTGCATCATCTGCAAACAACTGAATATCTCCATCCAAATCTTCACCTACATCGTTAATATACAAGTTAAACAGTAATGGTCCCAAAACAGACCTCTGAAGCATTCCACTAGTGACTTTCCCTTTCCTGGATATTGCTCCCCCATACACAACTTGTTGATACCTATCAGATAGCCAGTCTCCAATCCAATGACTAATCTAATATCCAACCCCATCTACTCAAGTTTGACTATCAATTTATCATGAGGTACTCTATCAAAAGTCTTTATGAAATCTAAGTATATTATTGTGTATCCTTCTCTTCTGTCCAAGGAAGCAGTCATTTTATTGTAATAAGTAAGTAGGTTACTAAAACATGACCTCCCTTTAGCAAATCCATGCTGTTAATCAAAGATAATACCATTGTTGTCAACCCAACTCTGGATCCTAGTTCTCACAAGCTTCTCCAACAACTTAACCAGAACACAACACCTGACACACAGATAGGCCTATAGTTTGATGCTTGAGTTTGATCACCTCCTTTATGAAGTGGCACAATCTTGCCCTCCTTAGGGACTTGACCGAGTGCAAGACTCATATTAAAAAAAAATGTCAAGACGGGTGTCAACTCCCTGACACATTCCTTCAGAATACGTGGTGATATATTATCAAGTCCCACAGCCTTATTCACTTACAGTCAGTCTCTCCTCCCCATCATCTACTGCTCTCAATCTCTCCATGAAGTTACATTCACAAGATTGAAAGACCTTTATGAATTGCTCATTAAGTATCTCCACCACATACATTCTGCAACAGCTGTCTTTATACCATTTTCTCCTACCAATATCATCCTTCCATAATCATTCTTTCTTTTGCTGGCTACATATTGAAAGAACTCCTTAGGATTCACCCTCCTTGCCTGGTCTTTGTAGAACTCGTGGAATTGGCTATGTCCACTTCTCTTATGCTGCCTCCACAATGCCCTCTTTCTCTGTATCGCATGCTTAATCTCTTTATTCATCCATCTCACACCTACCTTATTTAACCTTCTCACCCTTGGAATACACTTAGGCATTGCATCTACTAGATGGTTTTTGAAAATCCCCCAAGCTGCATTGATCTCTTATCCAGCCAACTCCTCATTCCATGCTACACCTGCAAGCTGTCTCCTGAGCTCTTCATAATACCTCCCCCCTGTAGTTTCACATATACCCTTTTCTCACATAGGTTCTCATACTGCTGGCAACCATCCAGGTATTGGTGAGAGTGACCATGAGGTGATCATTCTCACCATTTGGGGGATGATTTGACACCTCATTTATAATTACATCCTCTTGAGATGACCAAATCCAAGACCCTCAATCCTCGCTTGCCCTCTGTTACATTACATTCTTTATCATAACAAAAATTAATTGTAATAATAAAGAATGTATTCTTTGGTCAAGGTTTGGCCAAAGAATACATTCAGCTTGCTTTGCAAGAAGAAACTTAATTCTGAAATCAGTTTTTAGTCGGTATCTTATTTCTTTCACTCAGGACTCCCTTGGGCTACTGAGCGCATCCCCTAGGTGGCAGATTGAATAAAGAGCCGTGGGCCAGTTGGTTTGGGACTGGCGATCCCACATGAAAGTATTGCCATTCACCAATCCGCAGTGGGCCAGCGTCGTGAATTTATGGTCTAATCTTACAAGATGAATCAAACAGAAATAAAATGGCCCTCATTTCCCAGAAGCCAGATTGTTACCACCTACGACAGCAGGCAGTTAAACATGAAGGCAGAGAATGCTAAGAATCCCTGGGTAACCAGATCATTCTGTGATTGGAAACTAGACCTTGGAACTTTTACGCTGTAGGACTCTGAGCAGTGTAGCACAGCTAACTGAACTAACTGAAGAGCTAAAGCGACTAAAATCTTGGACTGTGTGAAGTTAGATGTAATGGTGAAGAAATTCTTTAATTAAAAAAAAATCAGACATACTGTATTATAGAGGCCAAAATAAGGAAAGAACTAGTGGAGTTCGATTAATGATCAACAAAAAAATTGAAGAACAGCATAATAGAATTTGACAGTATATCTGATCGAATAGCAAGTATTGTTGTTCCAGTCTCAAAAAGATACATTCTTAAGATCATCCAAGTCTATGCACCAACAATAAGTCATACTGATGAAGAAATTGAAGCCTTCTGTCATGATGTAGCCCAACTTTACAATAAAGGAAACCATCATTTCAGAATTGAAATGGGAGACTTTAATGCTAGAATTGGTATACAACAATCATATGAAAGCTCAATGAGAAATTTTGGATATGGCATGAGAGATGATAGAGGAGCAAGGTTAATGGAATTTGCAGAAAAGGAAAACCTGTACATCATGAATTCCTTTTTCAAGAAAGAAGCAATAGGAAGTGGACATGGAAAAGTCCAAATAGAAAAACTAGTGAAATTGACTTTATCCTCAGCAATAAGAAAAACATCTTTCCAGACTGCTCTGTTATAAACACCTTCAACATTGGAAATGACCATCGTATGGTATGCAGTAAAATCCAAATAAACTGCCAAAAAGGAAAGAAGAAAAATGTTTTGAAGATCAAAGCAAAACATAGATGTACACAAATTCAACATTAAAAAAGATATATTCCAACATGAACTAAACAATAGATTTAAACATCTTATTATAGATGACAATGCTGATCCATCAGAAAGTAATGATATTATTACCCAAAACCTTTTACAATGCTCACTTGAAATAGGTAGTACCACAGAACAGAAACAAAACAGCTTATTAAGAAATGAAGAGAAATGAAACAATCATATAACTTACAGAATAAAATTGAATACACTGAATGGTGCAAAATGATCTGAGAACAATATCACAGAAGAAATAAGAAAATTCAATTGTAAATTCATACAACAAACAATTGAAAACACCCGTAGTATCAAAAAAGCTAAACGACAATTGATGAACAGCGACGATAAACAGATGGTTGCAGTCAAACTAATACAATGGACCATATTCAAGTTATACCATTCAGCAGATTATTGAATGGTATAATGAATATCAGTTACCATTATGTCTTGGTTTTATTGATTATGAAAAAACCTTTGATTCAGTAAAAAAAACTTGGTTAAGTATGAAATCAACAAATGGAGGAGCCATGCATCAGGACCATCAAATCAGCATACACCAGTGCCACAATAGCAATTCATTTCAATGGATTCCAAATACAGAGAGGTATAAGACAGGGTGACACAATATCTCCAAAATTATTCACAGTGTTAAGAAATATTCAGAGTTCTTAATTGGGAAGGGAAAGGTCTGAAAATAAATGGAAGATTTTTAAGCCATTTACGCTTTGCAGATGACATAGTTATCTTTACTTCAACTGCACATGAATTACAGGCTCGTATCCATAAACTCCAAATTGCTAGCAAAACAGCTGGCCTAAAGATAAACCTAAAGAAGACCCAAGTTATGTTCAATAGCTATGTCCAACCAGAAATAATAAAGATCAATAATGAGGAAATTAAACAAGTAGATCATTACACTTAGGATAACAGATATCAATGGGACAAAATTAAAAGATGCACAATGCTTGGGTGGAAAGCATTTGAAAAATTATATTCAATATTCAAAATCCAACTACCATTATGCCTGAAGAGAAAAGTTTTTAACCAATGTATTCTTCCTATATTGACACATGGCTGTGAAACATGGACATTAAATGCAAAGAAATTCAAAAATTAAGAACAACACAATTTAGTTTGGAAAGAAGTATGCTTGGTATCACAAGACTGGATCAGAAAAGGAATATGTGGATAAGAAACCAAACCAAAATCTCTGCTATCGTTCATAGGAAGAGGGAAACATCTGAAGTTGCAATGGACTGTGCATATTGCTCGAAGACAAGATCAACTATGAACAAAAGAAGTACCGGATTGGATTCTACGAGAGGAAAAATGAACGCGATGCTGACCTAAATCATGGCGGATTGATGATATCATCAGATTTACAGGAGTATGGGAAAAGAGAGCCATGGATAGAGAGTTTTGGAGTAATCTTGGAAAAGGTCTTCATCCTGCAGTGGATCGACAATGGCAGATGATAATGATGATTTCATTTTTTAATCCCCTTGAGGGTACATATCAGGAAATTAATGATGATGAATTAATGGCACTTGATCATTATAACCTGACATCAGACAGTTTTCTCTTACATGTAAAGAGAAAGGGTGGGAGACAAAGTGAGATTACTTCATAATCATTTTTTCTAGATTTTGTGTTTCTCATTATTTTACTCAGTTTATTTATTCTCTATCTTATGTTCGAGGTGACATGATGATAAATAACAATTTGACTTAATGATGAACTATCCATTTGTTGTGCCAATTAATGTAAATCCAAAGAAAAGCAAACAACAAAAAAAAAAAGTTAAGAGAAAACTTATTTTCTTTTGTTAATTTTTGAAATTTTTGTTGTGTTACAGTTAAGCATTTTCAGGCAGTTTACACACACACAGATTTAGTATTAAAAACCAGTTTTTGATTACCATATTGGCTGTTATGGTTTGCTGAAACATATTTCAACTGAACTGTTTAGAAAACAGTGACTGTCTAAAATTTGTAATAAAATAATCAAATCAAAACTATGTAGAACTCTTGTGGTTTGCTCTGTATATGGTCTCCCAAACTGCACCATATGTTCTTGACCTGAAAATTAATATTCAGTTTTTGATGGTCAAATAATTGTTGTTTCTGAAAGAGTAAGCTTCATTACTTTTTGTGAGTCAAATTTGTATTTTTTCTTGTTATTTTTATTCTTTTTAATTTTTTTTTAATAAGGAGCATTGTCTTGTAACAACTAGTATATTTTTAAATTATAATCATGTTCATGACAGCCATGGCATTGTCTGAAACAGAGAAATCGATCAAAATTCTTTTTATTATATAGTACTTCAGAGCATTTATTTCTTCTTATTTATTTATTTATTATTATTTTTTATTGTGATAAATTGTTTCTTGGAGGTTTTTTTGTTTTGCTTAAGACAGCTGCACTTTTAAAGGCAGACTTTATTTGTTAATGTAAATATGAAGTTTAAAAAAGTGTACAAAATGACATTAGCAGATTTCTTTTATGTATATTTTTTTTATTCGGAAACCTTACCTAATCAGCTTATAGTATGCTAGTTCCATTTCATCAGCCAAAGATTGAAATTAATCAGGGAGTTATACAGGAATGTAGCTTATCTCTAACTTATTCTATATATATATATATATTTATATATTATTATTATTACTACTACAACTACTACGGGTAACTCCAAGGAGTTCTTAGACTCATCGAGGGAGGCCCTAAACATCATGTCCACACAACTATTCGACATTCTCACAGTATCTATCATACCTTGCCTTGAACTCATTCACTGTCATAGCACCCACAACAGACTCTGGCAGCTTATTCCACTCATTTACCACTCTAAAAGTAAAGAACCCAGCTCTAACACCCTTACTAACCACACTCTTGCCCAGCTTCCATGGATGGCCCCTAGTCCTCCCACCACCACCACCAGTCCTGATCTCAAATTCCTATAGAAACCCTTCAGCAATTTGAATGTCTCAATCATATCTCCTCTTTTCCGTCTATCAACCAATTTCTGCAACCCACAAATCTTCAACCTGTTCTCAAAAGGCTCATTCCATAGACCTGCTATCATCTTGGTCAATCGCCTCTGGATCCTCTCAAACTCCTCCCTATCAAGAATAAACCTAGGTGACCAAATCTGGGCACAGTAGTCGAGATGAGGTCTTATCAAGGCTCGGTACAGAGGAACAATAACTTGCTTATCTCTGCTCTTCAAAGTATTCTTCAGCATCCAAGTGATTTGATGAGCTGATTTAGCCACTTTTGCAATGTGTCCCCTAAACTTCATCTCCCTATCCACCAACACTCCCAAGTCCCTGGCCTCATCAATCTTCTGGAGTACAGTTCCACCAATGTGATATACTGCTGCTAATCTTTTCACCCCAAAATGCATAACCTTACATTTTGCCACATCAGATTGACATCCATTCTCCTTAGCCCAGACCTCCAATCTATCCAAATCATCCTGCAAAATTTTGACATCTTCTGCATTCACTATCGCCCTGCCCAACTTAGCATCATCAGCGAACAAACAAACCGTTCCTCTCAGATTGTTCCCTATAACGTTAATGAACAAATTAAACAGCAGTGGTCCAAGAACAGAACCCTGCGGCACACCACTAGTCACAGGACGTCTTTTGGACTACTCCTGAGTGAACTACTTTCTGGTATTTCCCCATCAACTACCCTCCTATCCATCTCATCAACCCTATATCCATTCCCATATGTTGCAGTTTACGGATTAGACTTCCATGTGGTATCCTGTCAAAGGCCTTAGCCAGGTCCAGCAGTATCACTGCAAGCCCATTACCCTTATCCAGTTCAGCCGTTGCTGTGTTATAAAACCTGCGCAAGTTACTGAGTCATGATCTACCCTTCACAAAATCATGTTGTCCCCCATACAGTATCTCATTTTCATTAATCCATTCCTGTATTTTTCCCTTGACTACTTTCTCCAAGACCTTGACAATGACTCCTGATATGCTGATCGGTTGGTAATTTGCAACAGTAGTCTTGGATCCTCCTTTAAGCAGTGGAACTATTTTCTCCTCTTTCCACCCCTTCAGGACTAAACCAGACCTGAGACTCAGATTAAACAACGTGGTCAAGGGCAGTGATAATTTTTAGCCGCTTCACGTAAGATCCCATGCCGGTATGCCATCCAATCCCACAGATGTATTCACATTAAGGTTCTGTAATAGACTATTCACCTCCACTTCATTCACCACAATTCCTGTATAAACTAATGGTTCTTCATTCTTTCAGTGTCACCACCTGGATGATATACGCTTGCAAAGTGCTCACTCAGTAATCTCACTATATTGACTGATTCAGTGACTTCCTTGCCATCGGCATTTCTTAAAATCATTCTGCCGTGTACAGTTTTTCTTTTACTTGCAGCATATTGAAAGAACTGCTTGGGATTCTTTTTAGCTTGCCTAGCTAGTTTCCTTTCATAATCCGCTTTTGCTTTTCTTTCCACTCTCGTTACCCTTCTGGTCTGCGCTTTATACCATTCATGTGCCTGCAGGTCACCTTTCTCTTTAAATTCCCTCCACAGTTGTTTCTTTTTTTGCAGCTCAAGCTTAATGGTGTTATTCATCCATTTAACCCCTACTTGTTTTACTATTCGGACATTAATAATAAATTTAGTTTAATCCTTTATCCAAGTGTGAGCAAACAAAGTTTGCACCTGAAAGTATCTTCAGGACTCGGGTAAGGTGGTACAACACTGGGGAACTTGTTGCAAAGCACTGTACTGTCCTCAGCAAAAGTATGAACATTACCAAGAGAAGGTCATTAATATATAGGAGAAAGTGCACAAGTAGAAAGTACAGAATATTGAGATCCTCTGGCATTTGTGGGGAAGTCTAAAGAACAGAAATCCTGCATGGCACATAAATAATCATCAGAGAGTAAAAACTAGCAAACTCATTTGCAAAGAGTGGAAGTCAGAATATAAGTTTACAGCTTGATAAGCAGGCCACCATTAGAGATCTAACACTTGGAAATGTCAAGAACAACTGCAGGAGTTTCTCGAAATATTTCCAAAAGTGGGTAAAGTTGGCTAAAAGATCTGCAGGATGAGTGTCAGAATTCATACTGGTGATCACTAATTAACTGGTGATCTTCATGTAGTGAAGATGTTGGCTGTTGATAATTTTCTTTATTGTTTTTAAGAGGGGTATAGTGAGGATGATAGTTTGAGGCTGTTTTTCTGTAACTTTTTTTTTTTTTTTTAGGAATGGGCTGGATAATATAGGCTTGCTTCTATGCTTTTGAGTCAATGTGTCAAAATTCATACATTCTCATTAGTATGAATATAACAGCTTAAATAGGCAACATAGGATAGATGCACAAATCCTTCTGGAGCACAAATTTTGTTCACATTTGAAGCATACATCCACCAGAAGACTTGTTGGTATCCATACTAATGAAAATTTTTCTGGTTTCTTTCTGACAAAAGATCAGAAAAAATATGCACTGAGCTGCTTGTGTACAAGAAGACTGATGCTAAGAGCTTATCCTTATCTGTGGATGGTGCAATCAGAATGCAAGAGAAATGGGAGCATGGAAGGGAAGCAGTTGCAACCAAAAGCTTTAGTAAGAGACAGAAGGCTCAACTGCTATATGAGCAGCAGGTAAGCTTTCTGCATTTGGATCTTAGTCTGATTTAGATTTGTTGATAGTTTATTACAGATGTTATAGACTAAAGTGCATGCTGAAAGCAGGGGTAATAATGTTTTGGACTTGAGTCATTTGCGATATGCTATATTTGCATCTTTGACTGATTTGGGATCCTTTTTGATGAATCAAGGCTTAGATACTGTTGAGATTTTTGGGTGGAATGGGGAAATTAGTTATTTGAAAAATACTGAATTTTTATCTTGGGCCTCTTTGGCATCCTTGTTGGAGAGCTAAGGCTTGGATAGTGACTGCGATTTTGAGTAGCATGGAGAAGCAGAAGACATTATTCCAGCAAAGATTATTTTTGTTATTAGGTTTCAGTGGGTGTTTGAATTGGGAGAATGAGAACAGTAATCAGAGACTACAGAAAGCAACAATAGAAATCATAAAGGTCATTCCATTTGGTAACATTGTGATGCCTAAGGACATGAGACTAAAATGTTGGTTGAAGCATTTTCTCAAAAACATGGAGTTATGATATGGGTTATCAAGATAAGAGAGTGTTAACATCACATTATATTGGAAGAGAGTGGTTGATCCAGGAATGATGGTAGTGATTGTTCTCTATTCAGTTCGTAGACAAACAATTTGCATCTCCTCCAGCTTAATTAGCGGAATCAGAAAGGGAAACTAGTTTGAGTTGTGGACATTGGATTCTCCAAGGAGGATGACCCAGAGATAAATAAAAGAGATCAGAATAGTTATTAGAGTTTGAAGAGTGATAAAGACAGCAAATGAATACAGCAGTGTGGCAAGGAAATTTTGAGCTAGAGCAGATCATTGGGTGTGAGGAGGAATTCTGAGTTTACCATTCTCTGACATGAAACATCAGATCTGACAAATGTACACAGCATTACCTTTTACAGAAGGAATCATGTAAAGCATGTCATGGACTGTTGTAGTGGACAGTAGTTGTTGAAGCTACTCTGTGGAAAAACAGATCTAATTCGAATGCCTGCGAGTTGTGCCCATTTATATGTATGCTAAGGCCATGAATGTCAGTAAGGTCTGAGGTGTTGTTGTATGAATTTGTGTTGGTTTCTTGTCATTTTTTGGTTGTATTTTTGATGAATTTTGTGCTGCTTTTTTTTTTGTGGAAGATATGTATCTGATTCACATTGCTATCTTTTTTTTTTTTAATTGTGTCTTTCATATTTGATGCCATAATTACTGCGAAGAAGTATATGCAGTATGAGGTAGAAAACCTGTAAGCATATTTCCTATACTTAGTCTACTGTGTGCATGTTTTGACCCCTCCCCCCATTCACCTGATTTACTTTGGTATCCTGCAGTAAAAGCCATTCTCTCTCTCTCTCTCTCATTCAGTCTGTTACACATACCCATGAAGGATATCATCTGTAGTGCATGTGAGTAGAGAACAAAAACTGGAGTGTTGTGATATGGGGAGCTTTGCAGCAGTAGTTACTTCAACTTCCATTAAGCAAGATGAGGTGTTTCATGAGCCGATGAAAGTGATCAGTGCTACTAACTGAGAGCAGTAGTAGTAGTACTGAGTTGGTATTTCCATTCAACTAGTGAAGATATGTTTTTTTAAGATAGCAATATATCTTGTGCATCAAGGTACCATTTGTGGAAATGTTATATCATGATTGATTGATTTAGGTAGGAGAGGCTATGTGTTGCACATCACTAGCCCAGTAGGAATCCATACAGCAGTATATTGGTCATGTGCAATAACAGAAATATATCACCTTTCATATGAATATATGAAAAATAACTTTTTCATAATCGTTTTTTGTTAATAATTGCACATATTAGTATGTGCTAGCCATGTAGTAAGCATATCTGTCTCAAACAACAGCCTGTTGATTCGAATTCTGCCATGGCATGGATGGTTGTGATTGTCTTTAGGTGGGAGATGAATTTCAGTGCTTTACATATTGTAGGCCTGAAGTGGCTTGAAAAAGTTCCATGTTTAGTCTCTAGAGCAGGATTTCTTGATTATGGAAAAGAGTCCTAATTTAGCCAGAGAAGCAAGTAATGAAGTTATCTCCAAGAATAGAAAAATAAGAACTCCATGACGAGAAACTCAGGAAATTAAAGAGGCAGTCATGAAAAACAGGAAAGCATATCGATAGTTGCTAGCAAGTAAATCAGCATGTGCTCCGATAGAAAATGTAATCAAAGCAAAACAGTGTGTTTAAAAATAGTGAAAGTAATGGAAAGATCTCAATAAGAATATAAAAGATATATGTCAAGAAGGTGGCAAAATGTTTTGGACATTATTGAAGAAGCTTAGAAATGGGGGGAAAATGTACTGTAAAAAGAATCAGAGAAAAAGTGACAAGAACACTCAAAGTATTCTAAGTGTCTGAAATAATTACTTTGAAAGATTGCTAAATGAAACAAGCAGTGACAGAACCATAGAAAATATTCAAGAGGAACGCAATGGAGTACATACCATTACTTGAGGTAGAAGAAGCACTCAGACACCTGAATGTAAGAGATGCTCAAATTTGGAGGTACAAAAGTTTTACAATGGATACACTGCATAACCAGATGACCTGAACTCTACTTCAATCATTTGATTGGAGTAGAGTTCAGGTCATATAACAAAGTTCTGATTTAAAAATTGATATATGATATGATATAATAGCAAGGATATGTATTTGAGCTTTGTAGATCTGGAAAAGGGCATATGAGAAAAGCTGTTCAAAACATTACAACTATACAGTGTAAATAGTATACTATCGAGAGCAATAGGTAATGTATAGTTCTGTTGTAAATTAGCATCGAATTGAAGGAGATACAGGAATATGGTTAATTCAGGTATGAGATTAGGGCATATAATCTCCACTGTTATTCATCATCTATACGGATCACAGTATGAAGAAAAGTGGCATTAAGCCTGATATCGAAATTGGTGGTGTTCAACTCAGCTCTTTGCTTTATGCAGGTAATGTACTCATAAACAAATCCAGCAGAAATTTGCAGTTTATTCTACCTAAATTGGATAATAACTCTCATAAATTTGGTATGAAAATCAGCAATAAAAAGATAGACTATGAAAATAGGCAGAAACACTGAAAACATTAAAACAAACTGGATAACTATTATTTTTCAGGAAATTACAATGTATTCTGAATATTAATTATAATAACTTTAATTAATACTTCTGATATTTCAGCAATGTTACATTGCCATCATCAGGGGTCACAGAATAATGATATATGCATGCAGGCAGGAACTAACACTGGGTAAATGAAGCTGAAGAAAGGCATCTTCTGCCATGTCGGGCCTAGAGTCCTAAATGGCATCCCCTAGGCTAAATTGGGTGGTCTTGACTGTTGAGCTGAAAATCTGAGGATAAGTGCTTCCCAAATTTTGGGCAGTTTCATGCACCTCAGTTCATTGAGGTTTGGAAAGATTCTCAGAGCTGAGGCAGATTCTACATATTTGTATTTGCTGCACAAATATGAGGCTATTCCTGGAACCTGACAGACTGTCTTAGGACCACAATTATGCCTCTTAGACAAGCAATGTGTGTGTTATTTTTTCACTGATTAATCACCCTGGATATCTCACCATTTGAGAAACCAGTCAGCTTTGTTGTTTTCAAAATCATGGCTCCAGCCAGCCAGGCACCCAATTCCTTTATTGAACTCCAAAAAATTGTTTGTTTTCCCTTGTGATCAACACTGTTGATGATTACTGACTAGCAGCACTCTTAAATAATTGCCTAGAACATGTAGCGATGCACATGACCAAGTATTTTGCATATATGCAGTGTAAATGATTTTTTACATAGATCTGCATAAAAGTTTCTGATTCAGTGGCCAGTATATGTACAATGAAACTGTAACCTCATTACTTGTATATGAGGTCAGTGCCTTCTGCTTGATTGCCAAATTTCGTTGCTGTCCTGTCTCATAGTTTTAGCAATGCATCCTCTAAATTTCAGCTCTATTATTTGGTAACCTCTATAGAGCCAGCTATCTCATCGTGGGAGGCCCACTCAACCAGCCACATATCTATAATAATGTGCTTCGACGTTATTTACACTAGCTGCACTCAGGCAATGCATTTCACTCACTCACAACTCTCCATGTAAAAAATCTACTCTTCTTCACCACATCTTTATACAACTTCCAGGGATGGCCTCTCATTCTTTCCATTTTAACATCCGCTCTTTTTAAAATTTCTTCTGTATTAATTTGATAGAATCTCTTAACTAATTTAAAGGTCTCTATCATATCTCCTCTTTTCTTCCTATTCACCAACACTCCAGAGTCCTGATATCACTTTGATTATTCATCTTTGGACTCTCTCTCTCTCTCTAGTGTTTCCACATCACAATGCCATCTCCCCCTTCAGATCTCTTATTTCCTCTAATCCTCCAACACCTTCCCACCAGTTTTATAACTTGCATCCTATGTTTGTTGCCCAGATTATAAAGCCTTACACTCTGTAACATTGATCAGTAGCCCCATCACTCAGCCTATTCAAGTCCTCTTGTAAAACTACATCATCTGCTCTACTCCTCACAGTTTTTTTGAACTTTGTGTCACCATCAAATGGCTGCATATTCCCATTCAGACCTTTCCTAGTATCATTAACATATAAGCTGGACTGTAACAGACACTTGGGACACATCACTATTGACTTTACACTTATGGGATATCACTCCAAATCCCATACACAAATTGTTGATATCAGTCACACTAACAAATGATCCAATCCCATCTATTCCAGCTTGTTGTGTTTTAAAATCTAATTACACCACTGTGTATGCATATCCATCCATTGACCTTATTATGTTTTTGTAATAAGCAAGTCTTGACAAGTATGCTTGCATACTTCAAATATTTTTTATTTCATAAAAAAAACTTCCTAAATGATTTTTTTTTTTTTTTTAATTTTAGGAAAACATGGAAGAATGTGTGTTATATAGAGTAGAGGACCATTCTAGTTAATAACTTTTGCTTGGAAGTTCTTGCACAATGAAAATGTTCTCCAAACATATGGAGAACAATACCATTATACACATTCAAAAGGGGGTGTGTGCTTTGCATGGAAAAGGATTAAAACCAAGTACAGTTTGTTCCCACCTCCTGGCGACTGTTTGTAAATCGTGAATTCGTAAAGCAGGAGTTTATTTGTCTTATAAATAATGCTATAAGTGAGAGTTACGTTCATAAGAACAAATATATAAAATTTAAGATGAATATTAAATGATAAGAAAAGACTTTACTGGCCAAAGATTTACATATTTAAAAAATAACATAAGAAAAATTTTAAATTAAAAAAGATTCTGTGAAAAAAAAAAAAAAAAAAACCCTCATTTCTATATCACTAGGCAAATCGGCAGTCGTTTAGGTAGTAGGAGATGGATTAGGAAGCTTCGGTGTATCTATTTTATTTTATTTTTTCCAAAGAAGGCCTCGAGTGTCATCTGCTTCTTTGATTTTCGCTTCTTTTTGTTTAAAATAGCTCGATAGCAAGCTGAAGCATTATTCATTTCGTGGGAAATTTACTAAATTGTTCAAAGTCTGAATCTTGTGATTCAAAGATTGCTTGAGCTATTTCAAGAAGTTTAAATGCTTCTTCTAGATCTTTTAAAGTGAAAAACTGAGTTGGAGCTTCATATTCATTATCTTCTTTGACTTTTACTTTTTCGTTTCTTTCTATCTTTCTTGTTCCTCTAATTCAAGGAAATCATTGGGTGAGAGTTCCATAGTGTGAGATTGAAGCAGCTCATTAACATCGCCTTCTGAAACTTCCATTTGCCACTGGTTATCCATCCATACCAGATCGCTGAAGTTTCAGAATTCACAATCTTTTTAGGGTCTTCAAAGCGTTCGAAATTATCATTAAACTGAGGACAAAGTTTATGCCATACTCCTTTCATAGTTTTTTATTTCTTTCAAATATTTTTCTTTATCCTTTACAATGCTGCAGACCGTAGAAGTGGAAAGAGAAAATTTCTCAGAAAGAGCTTTAACAGTGCTACTCGCTTGATGGCTGATAATAATTTTGTATTTTTTCTCTAATGTAAGTGCTTTTCTTTGTTTCTTTTGCTCATTTTCTGGTTTCCACTGTTGCTTCTTTTTGGCATTGTTGGAAAAGTGAAAGGGTTATAGTTAAAAAGAAAACAAAATAAAAAATCAAGCGTAATTGAAGAAAACTACGAATAACACACTCGCGTTTCCAAGGCTCGTTCTAACTGAATCGTCACATCATTACATACTGTGTAATTCACCATACATGCCCCTAATCGCCTTCACCGTGCACAATTTAAAATAAAAATTGCGATCCAAAAAATTCATAAAGTGGGAATTCTTAAGTGAGAACTACCTGTATATAATTTCTTGGTATCTTTAATATATAATAAATCCAAGGTAAAAAACTTTAAGCATCTTTCTCTTATCCAGAGATTTTTATTAATAAGGTCGAACACCTCTTGGCTACTTGCAGATGAGATATATATGACTTCTTCATTACTTCAACCTTGGTATCTTTTCTGGGTCTGACTCCCATTGATGAAACCTCAATAAAAGTCGTCTTGACATCAACATGTCAGATCATAATCCAGTTATACTTAAGTTCCACTGCATGGAAAAAGTAGAGATCTCTTCTGGACCATGGAGACTTCCACCAAATTTTCCGTTGATCTTTTCAACTAAATTCCAGACCCTCTGTTTGAATTGTAATAATGTTACTTGGAATTGGGATATGTGGTTAAAATTCAAACAAGCAGTAAAACAGAATATGATGGAATGGCGAAAGGAACAGGCTTTCCTCAAAAGGAAAAAGTTGAAAGGTCTGTATAAAGAGAATAGCCGGTTTGTAACAAACCAACACAATGGTATAGAATGTAGCAACATCATTAGAAACATTAACATAGAGATAGAACTGGAAAGGTGGAAACAAGTAGAAGAAAGAAATTTTAAGATAAGAATACAACAGCACTTTGCAGGTAGCCCTTCAGCTGCATTCTTCAATAGACAATTTACAAAATTTCGCAAAGAAAAAAGGACTATCACTTAAATCTGTGTTCATGGAGAAGACATGTCCACCACTAAGGACATAATTGACTCCTTTCAAAAACACTACAAAAATCTGTTTGAGGACAATAGTACTGTTGGAAATTATAAATCTTGGAACATTAACATTAATTTCCTGTTCATATCCAATATGGGCTTGACAGCCCATTACAGCATCTGAAATTACCACAGAATGCCAGACAAGAAAATCCCCAGGGCCTGATGGTCTAGGGATAGAACTTTATCGTGAGGCCTGGGATTTTATTCCTCCCATTCTAGTTACACTATTTAATTCCTTTCTCTCATCAGGAGACATACCAAGTGAATTTATAGCAAGCCATACTGTCCTCATTCCTAAACCTAATAGAGAATACACCTTAATCAGCAGCTGGAGACCTATCTCTCTATCAAATACTGACTGCAAGATATTTTTCTGCATTATCAATAACATGCTCAAAGTGAGAATGAAATATATAATTAAAAGCACACAGGTGTATGGAATACCAAGTCGAGCAGTAGAATTTAATCTATTTCTGCTACATGATCTAATCTTGTTAGTTAACACGAAAAAGCAGTCGATGGCAGTGCTATCAGTAGACCTTACTCAAGCATTTGATAATGCCAGGCATCCCTTTCTATTCCACATCCTCCAGCAAATTGGTGTAGGTAAAAAACTGCTATCTGTTATCAAAGGAGCCTATGCCAATTCAACCTCCCCCCCTATTAATGGGTTCTGGTCAGACCTAGTAAAATTCAAAAAGGAGTAAAGCAAGGTTGCCCTCTCAGTCCACTGCTCTTTGCATTGGTTCTTGAACCTTTCTTATAAGTCAACAATACACATGCTATGCAAGGAATAAGAGTTCCTTCAACTAAAAAGGAAAATAAGGTATTAGCATATGCCAATGATGTAGTTGGAACTTTGAAGGATAATCATCATTATCAAATTCCTGCCATGTACCCTCAAGGGGTGTACAGGATATGATAGTATTACATGAAAAATTTACATCATTACTAACTTCCTGTCTACAATTTTTCTCCAAATCAGTCGGTTACTTGTCAAGACTCCAACATTATCAGATCTTATATTTCTATCGTCTAAGGCACTTTGTACCGTATCAATCCATCTATATCTTGGTCTTCCTCTGGGTCGTTTTCCTGCCAACCTGACAGAGAACACTTGTTTTTTCTAATCTTTCCTCGCCCATTCTGTTTAAGTGACTACCCTGAGATTAGCTCTGCTAACGCATTCCTGGATGCTGACAATGTCAAGTTCTTTCCTAATATCCTCATTTTTAATATGTTATTGCCATTGATACCATCTGTTCATGCCTCTAATATTTCTCAGGACTCATATCTGCGGTCTCTAGTCTTTGGTTAAGTGTTTTACTTCTGACCCAGCTCTCAGATCCATAATTTAAAACTGGTTTGAACACTGTCTTGTATACAGCTAATTTAGTGTTCCAACTAATTTCTCTCTTATTCCATATAAATTTATTCAATTGACTTCTTACCATACCAGCTTTTTCTTGATTCTGTTGTCTATTTCCATATTTAATTTACCATCACCACTAAAAAGCGTGCCTAAGTAGCTGAAATGTTTTACTTGTTCCACAGGTTCTCCATTCACAATGCAGTTGACATTTTCAATGGTTCTGCCTATTTTCATTGTCTTTGTCTTTTTATTGCTGACCTTCGTACCATATCTATTACAACAGTTATTCAATTTAATCAGGGAATCTTGCAGACTTGTAGCAGATTTATTTAGAAGTATAACATCGTCTGCATAAAGCAAAGAGCTGACATTAACATCTTCAATTTTGATATCAGGTTTAATACCACTTTACTTCATAATATCATCCATATAGATAATGAATAACAGAGGGGATAATGTACATCCTTGTCTCACGCCAGATTTAACATTAAACCACCTTCCTGTACTTCCTTCAATTCTAACTGCTAACTCACAACTGAAATAAAGATTAAGTATTGCTTGATATAATGCCACATTGACACCATATAACTATTTCCAGATCTACAAAACTTAAATACAGATCCTTGTTATATTCCCATGCTTTCTCGACTATTTGTCGTAAAGTGAGGATCTGATCCTGACAGTCTCTATTTGACCTGAATCCAGCTTGTTCTTCACCAAGCTTTTCTTCCACAATTCTTCTCAACCGTTTCTCAAGTATAAAACTAGCATAAATCTTACCAGGAACACTCAGTAGGGAAACACCTCTGTAATTCTCACATCCAGTTTTATTTCCCTTTTTATATTTGTACTATGAGAGCTCCATTCCAATCATCTAGAATTCGTCCCTCTGCCCGTGCCTTCTGAACTATGCAGCGCAGCCACTGTAAGACTTTTATACAATCATACTTAAGCATTTCTGGTCGTCTACTCCTGCTGTTTTTCCACATCTCATGCCTTTGATGCCTTTTTCTATATATGTATTCCTGACTGTATGCCTGCCTGGTGTTTTTTACCACTGTGCTATCACTGCTTGTTTCGTTTAGCAATTTTTCGAAGTAATTACTCCATACTTCAAGGATTTTTTCTCCTGTTTTCATGTCACCTTTATCATCTCTAATTCCTTTTACAGCACTCTTTCCTCCATTTCTGAGCTTCTTCAACAACCTCCAGAATATTTTCCCACCTTCTTGATATTTATTTTCTATGTTCTTGCCAAAGTCCTCCCATGACTTTTGTTTAGCTAGTTTTACACAGTGTTTAGCATTCTTGCATTTGTCTCTGTATTCTCTAAGAGCACAATCTGACTTATTTGCCAGGAACTTTTGATATGCTTTCTTCTTTTCCTTCACTGTCTCTTTGACTTTCTGTGTCCACATTGGAGTTCTGATTTTTCTATCCTTGCAGACAACTTCACCACATGCCTCTCTATCTGAATCAATCAGGGCTTTCTTCAAGACTTGCCACTGAATCTCCAAGGTTTGCTTCCTGTTCTCAAACTCTTTCATTTTTTTCTTCAATAATCTTTGTATATTTTAGTCTACAGTTCACATCTAAGAGCTGCTCAAGTTTTATTTGCTTTAAAACTTTCTTACATGTTATTCTTTTCAATATGAAATTCAATTTTATTCTGCTCAAGACTAAATAGTGATCACTTCCAGTTTCAAATCCTCTGTACACTCTGGTGTCCTGCACCAGGGAGAAAGCATCACTATCAACAATAACATAGTCAATGAGACTTTTCTTATTCCTTGCCTCTTCTCTCCATGTGAATTTGTGCACATTTTTATGTTGGAACATGGTGTTAGTAATAACCAGTCCATGTCCTGAGCAGAAATCCAACAGGTATTTTCCATTATTATTAGCTTTGCTTTTTTCTCCAAATTTTCCCAAAATATTTTTGTATGTCTGACAATCACTTCCTACTCTGCTATTTAGATCCTCCAAGGACTAACTTTTCCTTTTTCATTGTGTCAGTAACTTTCTCTAGAGCCTCAAAAAATTCTTCCACTTCTACCTTAGTAAAACTTTCTTTGAGAACATAGGCACAAATAAGTCTCGTTGTCGAGTTTCCATTCTGATGTTTGCCCATATCACTACTCGAGACTGCCTGCCATTGACGAAGATTAGCCTCATATTTAGTGTTGAATGCTATGGCTACTCCTTCTTTTCTTTAATTGTCATTGCCTGAATATAACATTTTATATTTATTACTCAGAAAGATCTCACCAGTTTTTGTCTTTTTTGTTTGGGTCACCCCTATTATGTCGATCTGGTACTTATCTAATTCCACAGCTAGCTCCATTTCTTTGCCATTCAGGCATCTTATGTTGATAGTACCAATCTTCAACTCTTGTGATATTGAGTTGGGGGTGTGTTTTAGGGTTTGTTCCGGTAGCTGACTTTTCGCTGTTCGCCTTGGTTCACTGGCGAAAACAACGGGGGCTTTGTTTAACCGGGCGACGCCCCAGCTGCCATGAAATTTTGTCATGTTGTACCATCATTTTGTATTTTGGTTTAAGCCCGTAAGAATACAATTTGGTTGCTAAATCCCAAATTGCGAGCCCATCCTCTTTCGTTCAGTATCCAGGTAAATACCCAACAGGGTGCACCACGAGAATGTTGGGATTGGACATTGGGTCAGAAGCCCTGGTCGGTTCTCCAGATTCTTTTAAAGGCTGTGTGGAGGTCTCCTCTTAGTTATACAGCTTTGACCCTTAAGCATCCCCCTCCCCCCCCCCTTTGAAGGATAATGATTACATATGTATATATATTTTTTGTTATGATAGAAAAATTTCGCAAAAGCAGCGGATTGATTATTAATGCAGACAAGACAAAATAAAAGTTTATGGAAAGTAGGATCATGTAGGCATTCCTTTTGGACTAACCACCTAAGAGGGAATCCCTCATTATACATGGAATTCCCTTCTCCACTTACCCAATATTACCAGTCCAAGAACTTATATACAAGAAGTTGAAAATGTTAGAAGACTGGAAAATAGGGCACTTTTCTTTTCTTCTAAAGCCATAGCTCAAAACCATAATTTTTCCTGCTCATTTGTATATAATAAATATTACAGACATCACAGAAGCTGAAGAAAAGCAATTATATAGTGAACCTGTGCAATTTTTTTGGTCTAACCGATACCAAGAAGTTAAAGAGGAATTTCTTCAGCCATCTACAAAGCATGGAGGATTTGGACTTCCAGTCTTAAAATTCTGCTGTTTAAGCAATAAAGCTTAAAAAATCCATAAAAAATTGCAAATTTATCACACATGTGCAGACTTTCTCCAGTAGTAGTACTACTTGGGTTTTCATCTTCCCCTCTTTGGAGTTAATGATTATAAAGGTCCAAAAGCTGAGATTGTTCCTGAATACTACAACACTCCGTGCTTAACTCTAAGACTGCTAAAACACTTCAGAATTGACATTTTTTCCACTTAAAATTTGGTATAAAGAAATCTTTAATCTCTTTTGATGCAAAGCTTCACAGTTGGGTACTGACAAGAATATTTTGTTTTATAACTTGATGAAGTTCTGAGGGTACCCTAACAGGAAGGATCTTGCTTGGAGAATTGCATATGGTCGCCTTCCAGTCAGTGCCATCAAATGGAGGTACTTTAACATCAGAGACCCAATCTGTGACATCTGTTACCAATTAAAAACAGTAGAACATGCATTCTACAGCTGCGCTCTTGCTCTGCATATTTGGAACAGATTATGTAATGAGTTGGGCATGCCAGATTATTTTTTTACAATAGCCACCACCTGTCAGCAATGGGAAGAGAATTTTGATTTTTATAATTAATGAATTAAAATACCATTTATGGAAGGTTAGAAAAAAACATGGATTTGAAAAGCAGCAATATGACATCCAAATGCTTTATAATATTGTAATGTGGAAATTTTATTGTTCAGTCATTTGTTTTTTGTATGTAGAGAGGAGCATTCTAGGAGATATCAAATTTATGACTAGATGGTGTAGACCACCCACATTATGCAATATTCACCGGGGGGGGGGGGGGGTTGAATATTTAAAAAACCTCCATGAGAGGTTTTTTAAATAGTTCCATCCTCTTAATTCAATGTAGTCTTATAGTGAGTTGCAGGGATGACTGGAGAGCATTCCCAGACAGAGAAGGCCAACTCAAAGCAGTTAACCCAGATGGAGCTAACTCCTGGGTATCAGTCATCTTTGCGCTTTAGTTTCAATTGATTTTTTGGTTGTTCATCTATATGAGATTGGTGAAAAAGGAAAACTGATAGCCTTTATGATGATATAAAAGAGCCGAGGCCTTTTCTCTCTCTCTCTCTCTCTCTCATGCTATCTGTCTGTCTTTTTTTCTCCTAATACTATCAGGCTCTCTTGCATCCCTATACTAACTACTCTAGGCCTATGATGAGCAACCCTTTACTTTTTCACCTCAATAAAGGTCGAAACCGGTCTGGGTCATGGCCCTTCCCATTATGCATAGTATTATACATGTCCAAAAGGGGTGTGTGCTTTGCATTATGGGATACATACTAAGGCAAGTGATATGAAGTCATGTCATCAGCCTTTCTTTTAGGCTTACACGGTGATCTGAATGCATTTTTGGAAATTATGAAGACAACTACCGTGTTTGAATAAAAACTTTAGTTTAATATTACTAAAATTTTACAATTCGACGTTTCGACCTTTATGTCAAGGTCATCTTCTGGAGCGTACAAATATACACAGAAAACAAGCTATACTACAATCATACTGGTTCGTTAAAGACACTGACTAACCACTACCACAATTGTTGGTCTGACCTCTGGTGAAAAAAAAAAAAAAAAAAAAAAAATTATACATCAACGCTAGAGTCCTATTATTTGTGTTGTCTACTATATACATATATTAACATCATACCATCCAGTTGGAGTGGAATGGTTTCTAATACTAGCGGATTGGCTAGGGTCCTGACTTATGTTGAATCTTTCATATTAGGTTGGCTGAATGTGTGCCATCCAGATCCTTGGAATTTTCATACCATCTTTATTGTTGATATTTGGGTGGTTTATCAGGATTTCGCAGGATTCTTTAAATTTTCTTTCGTACCATGTTTTTGTGCGGTGTAAGGAGCAGGTGCTTTTCCAGTTGATTTGGTGTAAGGTGTTAAGTGCATGGTCTGAGAGGCCTGCTTCACCATAATGGTTATATTTAATGTGTCGAATGTGTTCTTTCTTGCGTATAGGGATTGTCCGTCCTGTTTCACCAATGTACGGTAAGTTACAGGTGCAGTGGATGCAATAGACTCCAGGATGTGCTAATGGGAGGAGAGGATCCTTAGAGGAGCTGAATATGGTTTTAAGTTTAGTGGGTGGTTTAAATGTGGCATTGAGGTTATAATGTTGTAGGATTCTGTTGATTTTTTCTGATAACCCTTTAATGTATGGGATGGCTATGGTTTTACTATAATCTAGATTCGTTTTTGTTGTGGTTTTATAGAGTATTTTATTGACAGTATTTTTGTTATAGCCATTGTTTATGAATGTGTCACTAATGATTTTTAGTTCTTGTTTCAGGGCTTGCTGGTTAGAGCAAATAGTTGTGGCTCTGTTTTTAAGGGTGTTTGACTCCATATTTTTGTGCTGGGTGGTGGTATGAATTCGCATGTATGTATTGGCCAGTGTGTGTCGGTTTTCGGAAGACCATGAAGGATAGACTGCCTGAAGGAAGACGTGTAACTAGTGTCTAGGAAGGGGAGCGAATTTTGGTTTTCGATTTCGATGGTAAATTGTATGCGTTCGTATTGTTTGTTTAGGTGGCTGAGGAATGTGTTTAGCGTTTTTTGCCCATGCGGCCAGATCGCGAACACGTCGTCAACGATTGTCGGTCGAAGTGTGGCGGAATCAAGAGCCCTTTGCTCAAAGGTTTCCATGTAGAAGTTCGCGATTGGGAGGGATAATGGTGAGCCTATGGCTGTACCTTCCTTTTGTAGGTAGAAATTGTTTTGCCACACAAAGTAACCGGACTTTAGTATGTGGACAAAGAGGGCCATAATGTCGGGCGGAAATTTGTTCTGTAGTAGGAGAATTGTGTCATTGATGGGGACATTAATGAAAAGGGCAGAAATGTCAAAACTGACTAATAGGAGTCATAAACACCCTTAAAAACAGAGCGCCACAACTATTTGCTCTAACCAGCAAGCCCTGAAACAAGAACTAAAAATCATTAGTGACACATTCATAAACAATGGCTATAACAAAAATACTGTCAATAAAATACTCTATAAAACCACAACAAAAACGAATCTAGATTATAGTAAAACCATAGCCATCCCATACATTAAAGGGTTATCAGAAAAAATCAACAGAATCCTACAACATTATAACCTCAATGCCACATTTAAACCACCCACTAAACTTAAAACCATATTCAGCTCCTCTAAGGATCCTCTCCTCCCATTAGCACATCCTGGAGTCTATTGCATCCGCTGCACCTGTAACTTACCGTACATTGGTGAAACAGGACGGACAATCCCTATACGCAAGAAAGAACACATTCGACACATTAAATATAACCATTATGGTGAAGCAGGCCTCTCAGACCATGCACTTAACACCTTACACCAAATCAACTGGAAAAGCACCTGCTCCTTACACCGCACAAAAACATGGTACGAAAGAAAATTTAAAGAATCCTGCGAAATCCTGATAAACCACCCAAATATCAACAATAAAGATGGTATGAAAATTCCAAGGATCTGGATGGCACACATTCAGCCAACCTAATATGAAAGATTCAACATAAGTCAGGACCCTAGCCAATCCGCTAGTATTAGAAACCATTCCACTCCAACTGGATGGTATGATGTTAATATATGTATATAGTAGACAACACAAATAATAGGACTCTAGCGTTGATGTATAACTTTTTTTTTTTTTTTTTTTTTTTTTCACCAGAGGTCAGACCAACAATTGTGGTAGCGGTTAGTCAGTGTCTTTAACGAACCAGTATGATTGTAGTATAGCTTGTTTCCTGTGTATATTTATACGCTCCAGAAGATGACCTTGACATAAAGGTCGAAACGTCGAATTGTAAAATTTTAGTAATATTAAACTAAAGTTTTTATTCAAACACGGTAGTTCTCATGTCATCAGCCTCTATGTACAAGTGGCTCAGACGTGAATATATTTCACGCACAAGACATTGTTTTGCTTCCTTGGGGAAAAGGGTTAAAACCAAGTATATAATTTCTTTTGTATCTTTAATGTATAATAAACCCAAGGTAAAAAACTTTCAATAGTCATTTGTGAGTTCGGTGGGAAACATTAAATCTGCCCATTTCCTTCGTTAGTAGAAAAGAATGTCAGTGTGTTGCCAAGGTATGTCGATGGTGAGTTGTAATAGAGAGCCAAAATCATGAATGGTATGCTAGTGGAGCTGTATGAGGAGAAGAGAGTGAAGTTTGTGGCTGTATGGTATGTCTTTGAGGGAAGGATGAAATTATACAGGCATAATGGGTTGCATTTAAATGGCTTTGGAGTGAATGTACTGGAGAAAGTATTGCTGTATGTAAGTACAGTGTATAGTATGATGCGTGCAGGAGATCAGAAGAAAGAGATGATGAGAAAAATCAGGGGAGTGGTACAGAAGAATGTTTGAAATTTGGCAGTGGAAACAGTAGTAGTGTGTGACAGATGAAGAGAGAACAGGAATGCAAAAGGAACAGGGAAGCAGGGAGAGCTCAGATGGAGGAAAACAGGGAGAATGGATGTTGAAAGTGGTAGTGAATGTGTGTGTGTGTGAAGATGGAGTATATTGTGATGTGGATGGGGAAGTTGAGACTGAGCAGATATATGTGGTAAGTGGTGATAAAAGTGATTTGGCAGGTGTAGTGGGGAAATCACAACCAACACACATGACTTGGATAGGACTGGCTATTGACCTAAAAATTAACTGCTTTGTTTGTTTACAAATGCCAGAAGTATCAGAAACAAGGGAGATAAAATGGTTTCGGTGATTGAGTTTATTTGCCCCAAAATCATTGGAATAAGTGAAGCATGGTTGAATGAAGATGATATCATAATAGTAATGGAAGGATACAGTATTTTTCACAAGGATAGAAAGTTCAAGAAGGGAGCGGGAAGTGCTGCTGATAATAGCAGGGGAATTAAATCCACATAAGGTAGACATGAAAGGGGGGAAATAGTGGCAATGGTTATGAGGCAGTGTGGTGTAGCTTGGAGGTTGAGAGGAAGACATATTTAGTTGGATGTTGTTATAGGCCTGGGAATGTGGAGGGTGATGATGAAAAAATATATAAACAACTTGGATTAGTGAACATAGGAAGGGTAATCATTATGGGTGATTTTAATTATGGTAGTGTAGATTGGAATGAAGAGATTGCATTTGGAAATAAGGAAAATGAATTTCTCAAGTTCTTGAGAGAGAACTATCTCAGGCAGCATGTAAAGGAAGGCACACGAGGATCGAGAATTCTAGATCTGATCATTTCATCAGCGGATGTAATTGTCAGAGGGATTTCACACTTTCCTCCAGTTGGTGAAAGTAATCACCTGTGTTGTGGCTAGTCATATGCAGACTTGTGAGGAAAGGATATAGTCATATGTGGAATTATAAGGCTGGTGATTATGACAAGCTTAGGAGACAACTTGGAGCTATAACATGGAACGAGGAGTTGAGCAGTAAGGAAACAAATGCTGCATGGGAACTTACAAAGAAATATATAACAGCATCAATGTCCAAATATATTCCAAAGGCCAAAAGGCTGAATAAGTAGGTGTAAAATGGATGAATGTGAAGCTTAAGCATGAAATCTGGAAAAACAAAGTACTTTGGAGGAAGTACAAGATGAATAATAGTAATAATCAGTCACATTAAGATTATAAGGAACATGCCAGGAGAGTGACTCAGTTAGTAAGGAAAACAAAAGTAGAGTATGAGCAGAAATTGGCAAATCAGGCAAAGAAAAACTCTAGAGAGTTTTTTAGATATGTGGCAAGTAGAAGGAAGAATGGTCATAGTAAGATGAAGTTAATGGATGAAAGTGGTAGAATGGTAACTGCTGTGGAAGACATTGTTGAGATATTCAGTGATCAATTTATAAGGGGGTGTTTCATCCTGATCATGGTGGAATCATGAGGAAATTAAGTATAGAGGACATAGGAGGGGGGATGACTTAATTGTGAGTGAGCAGGAGGTATTTGAGGAAATAAATAACCCTTGATGTCAATAAGGCAATAGGATTTGATGACATATCACCATGCATTTTAAGGGAATGTTCCAGGGAATTGGCAGTGGCATTGGCATGCCTGTTTAATAAAAGTCTTAAAACAGCACAGGTTCCAAGGGAGTGGAAGGAGGATAAAATTGTTTACTGCATAAAGGTGATGATAAGGCTGTAACTTCAAATTATAGGTCAGTCTGTATATCGGGAGTTGCGGTGAATGTACTGGAGAGATTGGTGAGAAGCAGGATACAGAAATGGGTTGATAACATCAGTATTCTCTGTAGTTATCAGCATGAGTTGGCTAAGGGGAGATCATGTTTCACTAACTTACTGATGTATTATAACAATGTGACAAATACCTTGCACGGGAGATTCATGTGCAGTGGTGTACTTAGATTTTGCAAAGCCTTTTGACAGACTACCACAGAACCAGCGCTTAAATAAATTGAAACAGATGGGATTGGATAACAGACTTCTGTGTTGGATCAGTGACTGGTTGTCAGATAGCTAATGTCATAAGGGGTTTAGTTAAAGAGAGAGAGATGATTCTCTCTCCAGTTGGTGACAGTCAGTACATCATGCTGTACTGATTTGGGAAGTGGCTAAGTTTATGGATCTTCATTTCAGAACAGGTAACATACTGAATTACAAAGCAAGAAATTATGACCAGCTGAAAAGTATACTCGGTTCTATCCCATGGTATTGTTTGCTAGAAGGAAAGGATATCAACAGTGAATGGGAAGTATTTAAAAAATACATCAATGATGCAATTTCAGAATGTATCCCTCGAGTTCGAAGAATAAATAGAATAGGAGGCAAATGGATGTGTAATCTTATGAAGCAAGACATTCTTAAGAAAGAGATGATGTGGAAGGAACATTATGCATGAGGATGATGTTAGTTATAAACATTATAAGGACCAGTCAGATGAGTCGCAACTGTTGTATGTCTGAACATGAAGAACTGGCTATTCAAACTAAAGACAACCCAATAAAAATTATCTCGTTATACCATAAGTAAAAGAAAAAAATGAGTATTATTCTTTAATACTCTTTTTTCTTCTTTATGTTAAATACAGATGCTATGCACGTAGCAGAAGAGATTGTTTAAGTGATGAGTGCCCATTTTGCTAAAAGTTACCAACCTGTGTGTGTGTGTGTGTGTGTGTATGCAACATTGAGCTCGCTGCTACCTCTTCATTGGATGACAAAACTCAGGTGTATAAAGGGTTACTAGGGTTGTTGCACAAACTGAATAAGAATTTTACAAGGATGCTAAAAGAGTGTTTAGCTTAACTGGTTGTTTCTTTGACTGTTTCTATATAATCTGACTTTCAGAACAGGGAAGATTCCAGAGGAGTGGAAATAATGTATGATAATTCCATTGACCAAGGGTTGTGCAAAAACTGATGTGTCCTGCTATCAACTTATCAGTATGACTGGAGTGATGGTGAAGATTTTGGAAAAACTATTAAGAACTTGTGTACAGAAATGAGTTGACAGAAAATCTGTATTTTGCAATGAACAGTATGGGTTTACGAAGGTCATTTTTTATTAGCTACTAATGTTACAGTTGAGTTAGATATGGAGAAGGGATGTGGATACACATTGATACATTTTGGAATCTGCTAAGGCTTTTGACAGGATACAACATGGAAGGCAGTTGCATAAACTGCAGAATATGGGATTGGATTATAAAATATTAGTGTGGATAAGAAGATGGCTACTGACAGATGTCAATCTGTCAGTCAGCCATCCGTGAATCTAAGGTTTATGGTGATGTGAATCTAAGATTTATGGTGACCAGACAGAGGATCCAGATGTGAGTGACCAAGATGGTGAGTTGTCTGTGGAATGCTCCCTATGAAGATAGATTGAGAGTTTGTGGATTGCAAAAGTTGGTTGATAGGTGAAAAAGGGGGAATATGATAGAAACCTCTAAGTTACTTAAAAGATTTTATAGAATTGATGCAGAAGAAATGTTTCAGCACTTGGCTAGACGGGACAGAACAAGAGGTCATTCCCAGAAGTAAGAGTGTGGTTAACAAGGGCATGAAGATTAGATTTTTTGTTTGGAGAGTGGTGAATGAATGGAATGGGTTGCCTGAGTCAATTGTGTCTTATTTGTTAATGGTTTCAATGGAGATGCCCGTGCTGTAATAATAATATATTGTTAGGATTATGGTAGAGGAAACGGATGAGACCAGGGATCTTGTAGTTTTAGTTGAAGTTCAAGCACCATATAGCAAAGATTGCAAATTCAAATCAGAAGGTAATTGCAATGTTGAAATGAACCTCAACTAAGAATATATGTCCTTTTGCCTCTTTATAAGGCCATGATACAGCCTCATTTGGACTATTCAATGTAGCTCTGGTCTCTTGGTTTCAAGTTTGTAGTTTTAGTTGAAGTTCAAGGACCATATAGCAAAGATTGCAAGTACAACTCAGAAGATAATTGCAATTGAAATGAATCTTAACTGTAAGGATACAAGTCATTTTACCTCTTTATTAGGCCATGATACAGACTATTCTGTGAAACTCTGGTGGCTCTTGGTTTTTGTGGTGATGCTGACACAGTAGAGAGAGAGAGTGTTAAAGATGTTATCGGAATTGTAGAATACAGATGATGAAGACTGATTGAGAATTCGTAAAGTGCATACACTAGCAAACAGGAGAAAGATGGGTGATGTGATTGAGGCTTGCAACTTCGGAAAAGGTCATGCACATTTTTCATTTTCTGGAAGGTGTGAAGAGTATAATAGGGCATCCATGGAAATTGAGAATGATTGCAGTGAATAAGGGGATGAAAACTAGATTTTTCTCTCTTAGAGTGGTATATGATTGGAATAGATTGCCTTAATACTTCTCCTTGAACTTATTCCCTGATGAAGCAGTCCTGACTGCCTCTGGCAATCCATTCCACTCAGTTACTTCTTCAAGCACAATATCTAGTTCTCACACCCTTACTCACACACTGTTATATAATTTCCAGGGCTAACCCTTTATTCTTTCACTTCCTGCCATTTATTGCAAAAATCCGTGTCAGTCCTCTAAAACATCTTTAATAATTTTTGTTTCCATCATATTTTCACTTTTCTGCTTATTAGCTAGCCTTCATAATCCACAGGCTTTCAGTCTGTCCTTGTAGAGAACATTCCATAGACCCGTTACATTCTTAGCCTCTTGTCTCTGATCATCTTCTCCACCATTTCCTCATCCCTTGGGATTTCACATGAACAGATCTGTGCACAGTAATCCAGATATGATATTATTAAAGTCTTGTAGAAGGCATAACAACCTCCCAAACCTTGCTTTTCAGTGTGTTCTTCAACATGCTTCAGCAATATGATGAACTATTTTGGTCACCTTTGTATGTTCTCTGAACTTCAACTTCCTGTCTGTATTAAACTGGTAGCCATTATCCTGTGCCATACTACCAGCCTATTTAAGTCATCCTTCAATATCTCTGTATAATCTTCCAATCCATTCTGGCAATCATTCCAGTTTTGCATCATCAGCAAATAGCTATTTTTCCTTAAATCATTTCCTGTACCATTGATGTATAAATTAAAAAACAATACTGTACAAAGTATTGAGTCTTGCAGTACACCACTAGTCAATGTTTTCTGGATTCAGTTATTTAATATACTACTCGCACTACTTTTTGATGTCTGTCCATCAAGCACTCTCTTATCCATATCACCAACTTCATACCCAATCCCATTTACTTCAGTTTATGTAACAGAGTTCCACTTGGTATCCTGACAATTACCTTTGCAAAGTCCAGCAATATTGCTGTATAGCCATTTCCTTTATCTAACTCAATCATCACTTTATTATAAAAAGTAAGAAACTTACTTAGAATAAACCTACCTTTCGCTAAACTCATGCTACCCTCTGTATGTATCTTTTGTGTTAGACTAAAAAGCCTGTCACAGCCAGGATGAAAAACCTGAGTTTCTGGGACCCTGCTATCTCCATATGAGACCAGCTAATTCACTTTCAGTTGGAAGTCCTGATAAAGGTTCCATGGCTTTTTTGGTTTTAAAGGCCTGGACCTTTCCAACCAAAGGGGCTTCATCTACTCATATATCAATTAAGCTATGAAGGCTCCCAGTAAAGTAATATATTCCTTCTCATCCATTCCTTAATTCTGCCTTTTGATAACTTCTCCAACCACCTCCAACCTTAACCACCACTCCCAAGATACTGATTGGTCTATAATTTGTTATCTCTGTCATGGCATCTCCTTTCTACTCCATTTTCTTTCCACTCCCTTGCACCCTCCCAGAACTGAGATTTAAATTAAGCAGCTCAGTCAGAGAAGCTGACAATTCCCTTGCACATACTCATAATACATAGGCATATTTGCAATAAAGTTCTGCAATATCCTTAGCATACCTTCATTTTATCTAACTCTTTCCTCACATCAGCCAATGTCACTGCTAAAGAGATGTTGCAGTTTCTATATATTAATGCATGGAACAAGGGGGGGGGGGATTTTGAGCATTGATTAGTGCAACCTTGTCAAAAGTTCTAGGCATTAGTGAAACTTGGCTAACAGCAGATGATGTAGTTACAGGGATAAAATGTGAAGGTTTTAGTATTTTCAAGGAAGATAAACAAGATAGGATGGGGTGGGGGTACTGCTAATGATAGCAGATGAAATGCAGCCAAAAAGAATAGGAGATAGGCAGAGAGTGGCTGTTCATTTGAAGCAGTCTGGTGAGAGATCAAGGCTGGTTAGACAAAATATACAGTTGTTGTTGTTGCTATAGGACAGGGAGTTCCACAGATAATCTGGAAGACATGCATTGGTAAATTAGTACAATGAGTACAGGTTGAGTGATTATTATGGGAGACTTCAAATATGGAGATATAGACTTGAAGAAACAAAGATCACATTGCAGGAAGAAAATGGAATTTATACACCTACTAAGAGATAATTATTTGAGGCAGCATGTGATGAAAAATACTAGGGGTGTGAGAGTATTGGACCTGGTCATAGGATCAGAAGAGCTGTCCACAACTAGGGGCACGCCAGTAGTGTCCGATGCCTGTGTGCAAAACTTTAGTTGGCTCCTGTATACCCCTCCCCAATAAAAAAAAACACTTTATAAACACGTTATTTTTAATATAAAGAGCCAACAGGCTTCATATCGGCGATATAAACACTATTTAAATTAAGGGGATATTAAATCCCACATTGTTTTAAAACCAAATAAGAAACTCAGAGATTGGAATCAGAGAGTTTCATGCCGAATATGGTAAACTATAAAAAAATCGGCGATTACTAGCGTAAGCTAATGCAAGTAGTCCTAGAACGTAGTACAATACCGGGCAACTCGTGCAAAGGTGAATAAAGTTCTGATCACTATTCTTGATATTTTCCATAATGTAAAAACACATTTTCTAGGAAATGTATGCTGTTATTACATTATGGTAGGAGGTCACTACCCAGACCGGTTTCAGCCTTTTTTGAGGCTTCATCAGTGAGTAGCTAGACCAAATTAATACCAAAGGGTATAGTGAAAATGTTTTTACATTATGGAAAATATCAAGAATAGTGATCAGAACTTTACTCACCTTTGCAACGAGTTGCCTGGTATTGTACTATGTACTAGGACTACTTGCATTAGCTTATGCCAGTAATCGCCGATTTTTTTATAGTTTACTATATTTGGCACGTAACTCTCTGATTCCAATCTTTGAATTTCTTATTCGGTTTTAAAACAATGTGGGATTTAATATCCCCTTAATTTAAATAGTGTTTATATCGCCGATATGAAGCCTGTTGGCTCTTTATATTTAAGCAACTTAATGGGTGCACCTTTTGGACAACTCGTATAGTAGAGTATATAAGTTCTTTTCGCTATACCCTTTGGTATTAATTTGGTCTAGCTACTCACTGATGAAGCCTCAAAAAAGGCTGAAACCGGTCTGGGTAGTGACCTCCTACCATAATGTAATAACAGCATACATTTCTTAGGAAATGTGTTTTTACATTATGGAAAATATCAAGAATAGCGATCCAAACTTTACTCACCTTTGCAATGAGTTGCCCGGTATTGTACTACGTACTAGGACTACTTGCATTAGCTTACGCTAGTAAGCGCCAATATTTTTATAGTTTACTATATTCGGCATGAAACTCGCTGATTCCAATCTTTGAGTTTCTTATTCGGTTTTAAAACAATGTGGTATTTAATATCCCCTTAATTTAAATAGTGTTTATATCGCCGATGTGAAGCCTGTTGGCTCTTTATATTTAAGCAACTTAATGGGTGCACCGTTTGGACAACTCGTATAGCAGAGTATATAAGTTCTTTTTGCTATACCTGACCCTTCACTTACAAACTTTCACTTACCAATGCTTTCTCAAAACATACAAGTGCTTTCATCCATTGAACTCATTTCAGACATCCACAAGCTACACACTGTTTCTTCTGCACAACCTACACGTTGACTCATTTGCAATCACAGCCCTTCCCATCTCACCTCTATCTTACCATGACAGCAGGTTCACAGCCTACGCTCTCACTCTTCTCCTTTGCTTGTGCCATCAACTCTTTCATATCTTCTCACATACCACATGTCACCTACCAGATCGTTTTGTACTTCTAATATAATCACCTTTTTTCACTTTCCCCTCTATATCCTAACAGCATCACTTATATCCTTATTATAAAGATAGCGGAGGCTATCTTTATAATAAATATCATTATTATTACCCTCCCCCTCCCATAAACTCAGAGTTTTCCCTCTCATAAAACAGTTGGTAATAAATAATATGATATTAATGTTTGTTATTCTCATAATAATATGAGAATAATGAATTCAGTATTTGAACATAAAGAAAGAAACACACAGAATGCCTTGTAGATATAAATCAAGTATTGATTATTATGTAACTGCAAATTTTAAGCTATCTGAATTAATCCTAGGTTTGTAAGAGCATACACACATACATAAATTGGTTATACCAATTTATGTATGTGTGTATGTATATATCAGGGGCGAATATTCCAGGTGTGCGATGCTCATCCACGAAATATCAGTATCACCAATATTATATTTTTGCATTTATTCCTGTTAAAGACTCACCGAATTGTTTGCAGATTTCGTGCACGATTCCTAAAATTAAACACAATATACTGTACTAATGCTTCATTGTCCTCTTCACAAGGATAATAAAGTATTAGTGCTTCACGAAGAAGGCACTTTTCCCCATGTAAACGTTGCGTCACATTCGCATTAATAGCCTGGGTGTGCTTTCAAAATGCATACAACTTTGATCCATTTGAAAAGATATAATGCAGGCACAACGTGTTGTATTATTTTTTTAAACCGCTGAGAAGGCGTGACTAGGTGAGCCTAAATTTTGAGTTCACTCAGCATCTAGCGACTGTGATTTATTGTGTCAACCAATCCAATTGAATGTTGTCATGAGTTGAGAGATTACTATATCCAGTGGCTTTATTACAAACAGATGTTACACATGTTTTCTGGAACTGAAAATTTGAAAGTGGATGTTAGGAGAAAAATACTAATTGTTTTTTTTTTTTGCTTGTGCAGTATAGTATCTGTTAAGGTTGCAAAGTTTTTTAACGGTATATAGAGACATTTTTATTCTAGTCTTCGGAAACAACAGACAGTAAAAAATATCTATTCCTGAATAAAAATGAATATTCTGTGTATTATAAGACGTTGTTGATCTACAACAAAATACCAGCATATGTGAGATTGATAAGACAGAAGAACCACTGATACTAAAAAAAAACAAAGAAAACTAATGAATTTAGGATTCCCAAAAGTGTGGATAATTCCGATAATGATCGGATGTTATGCATATTGAGTCTCAGTAAACAAAATAAAATTCTTGGTAAACAGAGCGAAATATACATAAACCGGAGAAATACACATAACATGGGCAACAAATTTTACAAGATGATTTTCTGCTCAATCAAACCATATTTATTCTGTAATACTTTCTCTCTGTCTCATAAGTTTTTTTGTTTTTTTTGATTATGCCATCATAAATTCTCTTATTCATGTTCAGACTTTATAGTATCATGCTATTCGCTCTACCCAGCAACTTATAGGATACACATATCACAAATGATAATTATTAATTATTCGTTTACCATTAATGAAAGTGTTTCTATTCTCACACGTCTTATAAATGATGGTTCACATATTTTCATCTTTGAGTATTTCAGATATACCAACCAAATATAGCATTCTCCTTCATTGTTGTTTTCTAATCAATCATAAAACAGATTGTTCCCCCACTCTACACAGAAGTATTCAAAGTTATCTTGCAATTAATTGCATTTGACCAATTAAGATGAGTGCTGATGCGCTATGCCCATTCAAACTTTCATACATCAATAAAATGCAATCCCACGGTCATGGGCCTGTGGGGGGGGGCTACTTCTCCCTGGGATCGATTAAAAAATTCCACCAATTATAATCATAAAATTGATTGAGATATGTAATCTTACACCCTCGACCTTGGGAACACATTTGTCTGTCTTAAAATTTTATTATGGGTTGGCCTATTGTGGGATAGCCATAGAACGTGTTTTATTGCAGTAATAAAACACGTGTTCCTATTTTTGGTTCATCTTTTTCTGATTTGTGAACAGTGACCGATTAGTGTGCCCTCTGTCTAGTAAGTTACACAGTGAAGTGTGAATTGTAAATTTATAGTGAAACAAATTTAAACAAAAAAAAATACATTTTTAAAAGGTAGGTGTATGTAATTTAATATTATTTTACTTGTTAGTTTTATAATTTTTTTGCTTTTAAACTGAAATAATTTAATTTAAAATTAATTAATGAGTTGATTTTTAATAAAATATGCCGTTCAATTTTTTAATAAATGAAATTGTGCTAAAAACTATTAATTCTGAATACCTTCTTTTTTTCTTCCAAGAATTAAAGATCATTAAAATCAATGCAAAATGAAAATAATATATTTATAGTTTACATCGAAAAATAATTACATAAAAAAAGCTAAAAGATGTTTATTGATGTAATTATTTAATTAGATCACTAATTATAAAAATTTATTGATATAATTATTTGACTCCAAGCTCCCCCCCCCCCCTCCTGGAAAACATGACAGCACACCCAACCGAAATGATCACGCAACGCCACTGCTATATACAGTAATCCCTCGATTAGTGCATTATTTTTTTTCGATACCCAAATTTGATTAATGCACCTATACATACACCTATATATACATCTGAAAAATAAATGTTACAGATTTTGAAAATTTTTTGTCTATACATTTTTATGGCTAACTATTGAAAAAAATCACTTACCAGAATGAAATAATTTAGTTCTTGATGGACCCGTGTTTCACTCAGGATTTCTCCATGAGTGCAGATTACAAAGATGCCTCCAATGATCTCGATCTTGAGCCTCTCTCTTCCATGTTATACCCATAGATTTCACTAGTGGATCTTCCCAACTTGTAGGTGGTCTTCCTGGTTTTCTGTTTATTCTTGGTTGCCAGTTGAGTATTCTATATGTCCATCTGTTATCCCTGAGTCTGGCTATGTGACCTGCCCATCTCATCTTGCTTTCATATACTGCAGTTACTACATCTTTTATGTCTGATCTCTTATTTTCTTGTTTCTAACATGTTCCATTCTGCTGATGTTACAAATCCTGCGTTCTATTGCACGCTGAGTTATTCTGAGAGTCTCTTCTTCTTTTCTTGTTGTGTTCCATGTTTCTGATCCATATATGAGTGATGGTAGAATATCACTATTAAACAGTTTTGCCTTCGGAGAGATGTCAAGATTTGGATCAATAAGTGTTTCTTTTAGCCATGCAGCTTTCTTTCTTTTTGCTAGTTCTTCAGATAAATCGTTATTCATTTTTATTATTTGTCTTCAAGTACTTGTATGAGTCAACTTGTTCTATAGGGATGTTATCAATACATAGGTGACTGTCACTTGTGTAGATGTTTTTGATCCATTTTGTTTTTTCTAGATTCATTTCTAAGCCTATCTTACTGCTGTTTGTGTATACTTTTTCACTCATTTTTTCTAGGTCTTTTGGGTTGTGGGATATCAGTACTAGATCATCGGCAAACATAAGAATTTGTAACGTTTCACCATCAATGCTTATTCCTCCGTTTAGGCCTATTTTTTTCAGAATGTATTCTAAAGTGCTGGTAAATAGATTTGGGGAGATCACATCACCTTGGCGGACCCCTCTCTTTATATCTATATTTATAGGTTGATCAAATAGGGTTATTTGTGTGGTCTGATTTTGTTAATTTCTTTTATCATGTGGATATAAGTAGGGTCCACATTATTTCCAGTAAGGCACTGATGACTGCATTGTGTTCTATGGTATCAAATGCTTTTTTAAAATCAATAAAGAGGAAACATGGAGGGATTCGGTATTCTCTGCATTTTTCTGTTAGTTGTGAAATGGCCTGGATATGATCTATTGTGGAGAAGCTTCTTCTGAATCCTGCCTGCTCTCTGCTGGAGTTGTCTTCTAGAGTATTTTGGATTCTTCAGTATTACTCTGTTCATGATCTTATATATGTGAGAGAGTAGACAGATTGGACAATAGTTTTTTATGTTTTCCTTGTTCCCTTTTTTGAATAGAAGTATGGTTTTTGAGGTTTTCCATTCCTCTGGAATCTTTCTTTCTTTGAAGTACCACGTGAATCTGGCAGCCAAGGCTTTGAAAATAATTGGTCCACCTTGTTGGATTTCTTCAGCCTTAACATGATCAAGTCCTGAGGCTTTTCCTTGACTCATTTTCTTAAGGGCATGTGCTATTTCTTCTGGAAGTACATCTGGTATATTGCTTGGTTTTGGAATGATAGGTTCTGAAACTTGGCACTTAGTTGCATAGAGATTATTATAAAAATTCTGCACAATGTCTTCTATCCTTTTTCTGTTAGTATGTTTTTCTCCATTTTGATCCTGTAAAGCAGATGGAATTGACTGTTTAAAATTTAAGTCTTTCTCTATTTTTTTCAGGCTGGTTTTTGCCTGCACTGCTTCTCTTAATTTTTGTATCCTGAAAGCTTTGTAGTCTTCTGGAATTCTTTTCCTTAGTAATTTACAGATAATTTTGTATTCTAGAAAATTTTCTTCAGATTTCTTCAGTTCTTTTCTCTTTTTCAGTAGTTCTAGAGTTTGAGGTGAGAGTCGTTCTCTTTTTTTTTGTTTCACAGGAATTTCTGATTTTTTCTTGCACTCGTTGAATTTATTAATAAAGTCAATGGTAGTCATCATTTATGTAACAGTTTTTAATAGTCCATTCGGTCTCTTCTATGTACTTCCTGAACTTGTGGTAGTCTGTTTGTTTGGGTTGTCTTTTATGCTTTGATGTTGCCCTGATATGTTGTTCTTTTTTGTGGTCTATTCTTATAATGGCTCTGAGGAGTCTGTGGTCAGAATCTATGTTGAAGTATGTTTCGCCTATTGTACCAACATTTTGTACCAGTCTTTTACAGTCTGTTAAAATGTAGTCAATTTCATTTTTTGTGTCTCCATTCGGTGATTGCCAAGTCCATCTTCTTCCTAGGCGTTTGTTGAAAAAGGTGTTCATGATAAAGAGTTGTTCAGCTGCAGCAAATTCAGCTAATCTCTCTCTCTCTCTCTCTCTCTCTCTCCTCTTCTATTTCTTTCTCCTAGGCCATGTGATCCTATAAACTTTTCATCTTCTTTTCCATATCCTATTTTGGCATTAAAGTCACCACCAACGAATGTGTATGTTGACTTATAATTTAATGCTTGTTCAAGATATTCATGTAAAAATTTTCTATTTCTTGATTATCAGCTACAGATGTTGGAGCATAGCAGGATATTAATTTTATTGTTATATTGTTCTCTATTCCAATTACGAGTACGCCTATTCTTTCAGATATGATGTTACAAGAAAGGATCGACTTGGTGAGCTTAGATTTAACAATGATACCCACTCTGCCTTGTTTGCCATTGTTTGAGGATGCTCCGAGGAGTATCTGTGAGCCATTGTACCATCTTGCTGTCAGTTCTTTCAATCTTTTTATTTCATTCACTAGCAGGATATCCAAGTTGATATTAGTTAGTTCTTTGATTAATAAATCTATTCTGTAGTCTCTTGCCAAAGTTCGAGTTGAGGGTACCGATTGCCATTTTCATAGATTTAAGAGGCGGTGTGTTTTCATCTGCGAGATTCTTAGCACCCCTGGCCACGCTCGGTGCCTTACCGCCGCTGTAGAAAGGTGAGTATGGGCCGCGCAGGACTCGGGGCTGTTTCTGTTGTTGTAGTGGCATCTTTGCCGTGGTCGCATATACACTTCTCCTGACCAGGGTTCTGAAGTGTTTGCCAGAGCTCTGTTAGTGATGTTGGGTGCAGTTCCAATAGTGGTTAGGATTCTCAACACTCCAGGGGGCACCACGGGGAGGTAGAGTTGGACTTTGCACCCCAGAATAATTTAGTTACCAATTTAAAATATTTTACAAAGTTATATTTAATGACATACTACACTACGTCCATGAACACTATGTATACTATGTTCCAAATTTTTACCGCCAAAATTTATATCGTCTGCTATAGTACACCCACAGATTCGAGACCCTTTGACACTTCTGCACATATCACAAAAAGGAGAATCTATTCCGATAATAGGGTGATCAATCCATCTTCTGGGATGAGTTGTTTATTATTACATGTCAAAAAATTAACTTCTCTTTTATGATCATTGTAGTTTTTAAAGTGGTAACTATTTTGCTTGTATAACAGTTGGAAAATTTTATCTATAAAGCACGTGATTTCGCGTGTTGGCGACCAATTCGTACATCCTTCATTTCTTTCTTCCCTTCAATGATAATCCAAGAGTTAATTAAATCTCATTCTGAAGAATTGAGTGATTCCGACCCGCTAAATTTAGATGCACAGCGGCAAGATCGTCAGCTCTTTGCTTTATGTGGATGATGTTATACTTCTAAATAAATCCGCTACAAGTCTGCAAGATTCTCTGACTAAATTGAATAACTGTTGTAATAGATATGGTATGAAGGTCAGCAATAAAAAGACAAAGACAATGAAAATAGGCAGAATCATTGAAAATGTCAATTGTGTTGTGAATGGAGAACCTGTGGAACAAGTAAAACATTTCAGCCACTTAGGCACGATTTTTACTGAAGATGGTAAATTAAATATAGAAATAGACAACAGAATCAGCAAAGCTGGTATGGTGGGAAGGCATTTGAATAAATTCATATGGAATAAGAGAGAAATTAGTCGGAACACTCAATTAGCTGTATATAAGACAGTGTTCAAACCAGTTTTAACTTATGGATCTGAGAGCTGGGTCAGAAGTAAAACACTTGACCAAAGACTAGAGACTGCAGATATAAGAGTCCTGAGAAAGATTAGAGGCATGAACAGATGGCATCAATGGTAATATCATTAAAAATGAGGATATTAGGAAAGAACTTGACATTGTCAGCATCCAGGAATGCGTTAGCAGAGCTAATCTCAGGTGGTATGGTCACTTAAATAGAATGGGAGAGGAAAGATTAGCAAAACAAGTGTTCTCTGCCAGGTTGGCAGGAAAACGACCCAGAGGAAGACCAAGATATAGGTGGATTGATATGGTACAAAGTGCCTTAGACGATAGAAATATAAGATCTGATAATGTTGGAGTCTTGACAAGTAACAGACTGATTTGGAGGAAAATTGTAGATAGGAAGTTAGTAATGATGTAATTTTTTCATGTAGTACTGTTATATCCTGTACACCCCTTGAGGGTACATGTCAGGAATTTGATGATGATGATGATGAGCGGGAAGATCCTGAAGAATATGAAGAAAATTTGACCACTGATAGTCAGCCAAAAGAAAGTTCACAGAAACAATTTGAAAATATTTTTCGTACAATCTAAACATATTTTCGAAACAAAATGCCCGCCAAACTACATTAGCTCAATTCTTTGTTAAGAAGTAGAATAATAAAATTTATATTCTGAATATGTTTTATTGTCTTTCAGCTTCATGGTTTTCCTTTAACTAGGCTCTGAGACATACCTTAATCTTTTATAAAAAAATTAAGGTTCAAAAAAGAAATTTGAGGAATGAATTATACTTTTTCCCATAGGTTATTATATTCGATTAATGCACCTGTTTTAAAGAATGCATTAGACGCACTAATCGAGGGATTGCTGTATATATAAAATGTATGAAACAATTATAGTGGAATTAGTCTTCTGAAAGGTAGTTAAAGATATGTGATGGATATTAAATAACAATCTAAGCACAAATGAAGAGAATGAATTCAAAAAGGCTGGTCTTACATAGACAGTTTTTTATTATATAATTAATAATTGAAAAGCAAATTCAGAACAAAGCACATATAGCCTTTATTGATTACAATAGTCTTTGATAGAATTAACAGACAAAAAAATTGTTTAAATATTGGTTGTTTTAAATGTACCAAAACAACTCTTACAGTCAATTCAAGAAATATATGCAGGAAATAAAACAGTAATCAAATTAAAACAATTATCAGAATTGAAAGACATATCAGAGGAGTACAGTAGGGCTGTTTTTTGTCACCTTACTTTTTTTAAATACACACACACACACACACACCTTATATATATATTAGTATTTAAAGTTTAAAAAAAAAAGTTGCTGAAACCAGTGCTCGTCTCATACTCTCAGCATAAAATTCGAACCTTTGAATTTTGTAATGGACAACATCTTCCAATGACTCTCTACTCCTGCAGTAATGTACTGTGTAGCATTGTTATGTTAGGCACATGAACTGTGTTCTGATAAGCTTTTGCCATGTTAATGTACTGATATGTTATAATGCATGGTAATAATTTTGCATATACATTTATTATATACAGATTTAATAAATGCATTCAGTAGGACAAGCATGTAGTTGCTTCACTTAAATCCTTATGAAAATTAACTGGAACTCACATGAATTACAATGTATAAAACCAAAGACGATATAAACATAACAATCTCTCATATAGAATGACATCATTCATAAATTGCAGTAAAGAGAATACCAAGTGATTGCTATGTCTATGCTATATTAATGTAAAAGTAATGCATAAGAATTGTCAGAGGTAAGTGCAAAATTTGTGATTACCAAATTTTCCTTTCAAAATAAACATTTTGAAAGGAGAATTTGGTAATCTTCTTATATGTCCAATCATCTTGTATACTGGCATATAGAGTAATATATATAATATTACTCTCTATATATTACTCTATATAGAGTAATATATATAATAACAATTTAGAAACAGGAAGACCCATTTGGAATATAAATAAGCTTACAAACAAATATATACTCATTATTATTTGCAGATGATCAAATTGTATCTACATCAGATGAAAATTTACACAGATCTGTAAAATCATTAAATATCAGAACAGTGTGATATGAAAATATCAAAGAAAAAATAATGGCGTTTGAAGGAAGGAAATCCATTATGAAGTAAAACAGTGATAGATAATAACAAGTAAATACTTTGAGATATCTGGAACGTATTCTATCAAATGAAAAAGATATAGATTTTAAAATATCAAATTTTGTTAAAATAAATGTCATAACAAATAATATACACTGAAGTTCCATTGAATTAGGGATAGGAGATGCTATGCAAATTCCGTACAGCAACTCTTGCATTTGCATGCATGCATGTCCAAAACTGTGATTATACTTAGCTGTCACCATTGGTTTCCCTAAGCATTCGTCGTGAGAGGTGTAATGGGAAAGGCGTGGTATTTTAGATGTATTTGACAGAGGGCAGATTGTAGGTGCCTGATGAATGGATCACTCGATCTCAGAAATTGCCAGTGAACTTGGATTTTCTTGTATGACAGTTTCAAGAGTGTTCAGGAATATGAAAATTCTAGCAAAAAAAAAAAGAAAAAGAAAAAGCACCGATAGGCGGCAGACATTATCTCAAATCATCTCCCATCTGAACGAGGGTTCCATCTGGAAAGTCAGTGCAAGGACCGTGCAACATTCACTTCACCATCTCAGCTTTAGGAGCTGCTGACTTACAAGCGTCCCACTTCTAATGGCACAACACTGGGCTTGAATGCCTTGCCTGGGCTAAAGAACATGGAAACTAGATGATTGAAAATTGGCGACATGTAGCTTAGAGTGATGAATCATGATTTAAATTTCATAGTGCCAATGGGAGACTGAGTATATGGTGCCAACTCCATGAAGCCATAGATCCTGCATGTTAGGTCAGAACTATACAAGCTGGTGGTGGTGGCCCAGTGATAGCCTGGGTGTCTTCAGTTAGACATCTTTGGTACTTGTACCAACAACTCTCAATACATTCCGATATGTGGAACTCATGGCCTACCATGAGTACACCCATTTATGTCCATCATGCATCTCAATGGAGATGGTGTCTATCAGCAAGATAACTGTTCATCTCACAGGTCCAGGCATACTACTACTTGGTTCAAGGAGGATTCTGTTGACTTTGAAATAATGAAGTGGCCACCTAGAAGCCATTTAAATCCCATCAAAAATCTTTTGGAAACTGTCAAGCAGAGTGTTCGGGCCTGTGTTCCATCACTGCTGAACTTGAGCAAATTGTGGACAGCTCTGGAGGATGCATGGGTCGTCATACCTGTGAAACATTTTTGCAAGCTAGTGAAGTCCTTGCCTTGTCGCGTGGCAGGACCAGATGGGGGTCCAACGTGTTACTAGGTAACTGTCCCTAATTCAATGGCACTTCAGTGTATTTAAGCCGTCCCTAGTACTAAAATACAAGAATAAAGCTGTAAGATGTCCTATTAAAACCATCTTTATTATATGGAAGTGAAATGTGGAACACAAAAAAAGAAAGATGAAAAATTCAAACTTATAAAATGAAATTCCTAAGAAAAACAGCTTGGATGTACCACATTGTACTGGAAAACAGATGAAATTTTACAATCTCTGAATATAAAAAAATGAACAAATTATTATATAAGTAATTATAAACAAAGACGGATAGAATATCTAAGTTGAATGAACAATACCAGAATTATTTTAAAAATACAAAATAAATGGAAGAGTTGGAAGACCAAGAAAACAGTGGCATGTCACTGACCTAAAAAAAACCACTTTGCCTAAACTCATGATAGTAAGAAGAAAACAGACAAATCAGCCAGAGAACATATTAATTCAATCCATTTAATAGACAGAAATACTCTAATGCAGCACTTCCCAAACTGTGGGCCACTGCCCCATTGGGGGCCGTTAGTTTTGTTGAGGGGGCCATGAAATAATGAAAACAAATTTAAAATGTTTTAAGACTAAGTGTGCCATGTCAAATGTGCATGTGAGATGCTAAAAATGTAATATTTGCATTTGATTTTTTGCGATATTTGCTGTGTATGTTTTGTATTGAATATAAATACAATAAATATTATAATAATATATGTTGTATTATGATTTTGTTTTCGATGGGGACCGTGAAATATTTAAATTTTTCCAAGGGGGGCCTTTACATCCATAAGTTTGGGAAGCACTGCTCTAATGTATACAGTAGGTAGTGTAGTGTAGACTATGAACTGTGCAGGTAGGCTCCTGATCGTGGAGTGGCCTCCCACAATAAGTCCTAAAAACCTTCGGAGGCATTTGTGGGCTCTGTGGGTGATTTTTATTTTGCTGAATTATATTTATTTTTATTTATATGATACTTGGTATATAGATGAATATTGCAAACTATCACAGTTATAATAAACCCATTGCTGCAAGATAAATGGTTTCAAGACTGTACAATTTTGATTATGAGGATCGGCTGAGGGAATGTGGACTGCAGAGTTTGGTGGATAGAAGAAGGAGAGGTGATATGATCGAGACTTTTAAATTGTTGAGAGGTGGTTATAGGGTTGACACTGGGGAGTTCTTTCGTTTGGTTGAACAGCGGGAAGGAGTGATGACAAGAGGCCATCTCTGGAAGTTATGTAAGGAAACTGTGAGCAAGAGGGTGAGGAGTGGTTTCTTTGCATGGAGGGTGGTTGAACCGTGGAATGCATTGCCTGATGGAGTGGTGAGAGCGAGAATGGTCAATGAGATTAAGGAGTGGTATGATAGACTTTGTTTCTTGGGGGGGGGGGGGCCTTCCCTCGATGAGTCTTGACAAACTTTATGTTCTTAGGAAGGACCTCTCATGATGAGTCTTTTGACTCCATGGAGACCTGAATAATAATAATAATAAAAAGATTAAAAATAAATAAATAAAATTAGGAAATTCAGAATTTTTGTAATTTTGTGCTTTAAAAGTATGATAGATGTGGAACCATAATAAAGTAACTACTCTTTGAGATCTGATAGTCTGTCACTGGTAGACTGATATATGAAAACAAATTTATTTGTTTTCATATATTAGTCATGGAAAATAACATTCAGGAGACAAGTAGAAATCTGATGAAGGGTTACAAGAACCAGTAACAGATATGAAGAACAAAGGACTGAGAATTCAGCTAATACCAGAGGCCTGCTACATTGTTACATTACCATTATATATAGTTAAACATTTCATATATGTGAAAAAAATGTCAAAAAAAAAAAATGTTGTGCAGGTGTATAATTGTTGATCATTCATTCAGTAATTATTTTGTCGTCTACTTTGCATTTCTCCTCAGCTCAAGACTAATATCACAACTAAAAAATCATTTGGGTGGTGAAAATAGTGTGGCAGCATGGTTAGTATTGTCTCAGATATCCATGTATGCCCGTATACCAAATCCTGATTTTATAATGGAGTACTGGAATAAATATAAGAATACAGAAGTGAATTTGCTAACTATGCAAAGAATTCTCCAGATAATAAAATTCTGTGCAAATCAAGTTTCTACTGACAAACTAAAGGATATTCAAGGTAAGTTGAAATCTCTCTCTCTCTCTCTTCTGAAATACGATTATTTTTTTATTTAAATTAAGGGGATATAAAATATAAATATATCCCCTTAATTTAAATAATGTTTACATTGCCGAAATGAAGCTTATTAGCTCTTTATATTTAAGTAAATGATTATTTTTATTCATATTGGATCTCCATTTTTGCTTATTGCCACTTGCATCTTAATGACAAATTTCTCCAAGGTGTTTGTCATTTCTGAGACAACATTTTTTCCAGCAAGGAGGAGTCAATGTGTGTGTTACTAGATTTTCTCAATAAGCAGTTTTCACACAGTTTCGGTTTCTGTATGTTTCACACACACACACACACACATTTCTTTGTATACAATCTTTCCAGAAGAAAATAGCATTTATATAATACCTTGGTGTTGTTCCAAAGGATCCTGTATTTTGTAGATAATGCATGGCTTGCTAAACTAGATTTATTAGGTTCTTTAAGTGGAATATATTCTTGATGTTCTTCCAGACAAATTTCTGCAGAATTACCAGTCTGTCCATAATAACATAAGCTGCAAGAGCAGTGAATTCTGTTAACTCTAGAAAAAGAAAGAGGAGAATATTTGTCTTTTGGGGAGATACAGAAGATGTTAAGTTTCTGACTGGATGGAGGGAGACTTGTAAGTCAGTCTGTTGAAGCATTCTTCTATTTTTGGAACAAGACTAAAGTATTACATAAAAAAGTTTTCTTCTTCTGGGCACACATCCACAATTCAAACCTTAACAAAAACGATTGCCTTAAACTTTCTCAATTTTGGGAAGTTATACTAACTGATACTCACCATTCATGTGTTCCATAAATTGTAATTAATTTTATATTTAAAATATATTATTAACTAATTTTATTGTCATTTATTTTTGGATATGTGATTAATACAGATGGAACTATTCTCCTGCAGCCAATACTACATATAATATCACACACTTTCAGTTGAATTGATATTCTCTTTTTTGTGATTATTTTTCTATTATTGTATTGATAATGGCTATGAAACATAGCTCAAAATTCTGCAAATTAAAAAGAATTAAATTAACATGTACCCATTATTAATTAGTTATAATGACTACATAATTAGATTTGAAAATTATTGATAGGATGCTAATAATGAAGTAAACTTAATTGTATAATTCTACCAGGGTATCCTATATATACACAGCAGAAAGTGATAATAAGGAGTTTAAAACGAATATTTAAACCAGAAATGCAAACTCAAACCAAGACCAAAACTATGAAAATAGGCAGGAGCATAGAAAACTTAAACTGTATTCTGAATGGAGATCCTATAGAACAAGTAAAATATTTCAGCTAGGCACAGTTTTAGTGAAGATGGCAGGCTAAATCTGGAAATAGGCAATAGAATAAGCAAAGCTGGTATGGTGGGTAGCCAGCTGAATAAATTTATATGGAATAAGAGAGAAATTAGCCAAAAACACCAAACTAGCAGTATAAGACAGTGTTTAAAGTTTTAAGTTTTGGATTTGAGAGTTGGTTTAGAAATAAAGCATTTGATCAAAGATATGAGGGCTCTGAGAAAAATCAGGGGAGTGAACCGATGGCATCAATGGCAGAATCATATTAAAAATGAAAATATTAGAAAAGAACTTGACATTATTAGCATTCAAGACTGTGTCAGCAGAGCTAATATAAGATGGTATGATGGCCACTTAAATAGAATGAGTGAAGAAATGTTAGCAAAACAGGTGTTTGATGGCATGGCAGGAAAGAGACCCAGAGGAAGACCAAGGTCTAGGTGGATTGATTTGGTCAGAAGCATGAAATGTTAGATATGACAATATTGGAGCACTCACAAATCATAGATTGATTTGGAGGAAAATTGTTGATAGGAGATTAATAATAATGTAAACTTAATCATGTAGTGCTGTCATAGTAACCTGAACACCCCTTGTGGATACTTCAGGAAATTGATGATGATACAAACTCAGTTTACTTTCCAGATGAATATTTTATTATTATTATTATGTGGACATCACCAGGGAGTCCAAGGATCCATTGTGGGAGGGCACACTACTCAGTTACACAACTCACCATCTTCTCTAACTTAATCTTCCAACTACACTTCGACACTACTACCATCAACACACAACACCGTTTACTGCTCACCGCCAACAGTTTTTGTCTGTAAATTGCATGTGTTCTCATGGTTGATTTAACTATGTGCAGTAGGGAAAACTCTGCTATCACCATATGAGATTGGCTAATTTACCTTCATTTGAAAAGGCCCATATATAAAGATTCCTCTTCTCACAGCAAAAATCAAATGCTGGTCCTTTCAAATCAAAGGGTGCAATGTTTGGTGACGATTCCAGTTATGCTACAGAGGCAGACCTTATTTGTCATGTCTTAGTATTATCATATCTTACACGAGTCTTCGAGAGCACTACTTACTATATCAGTCCATCTTAATCTTTCCTTGACACTTTTTCTCAGAATCAAAAGCCTGTTTTCTTAACACTTATATTCTGTTTATGTGATCAACACTGCACAAATAAATTCTGGAATGTTAATGATCTCAAGTTTCTTTATAATATCTTCATTTTTACTATGATTTTGCCTTAAATGCACTTGTTAATCTGCTCACGGTCCTCAATTCTGCAAGACAGTGTTCAAATCAATTTTAACTTGTGGATTTGCGAGGTTGGTTAATATTACTATAAAATCTAATACATCATATAGCATCAATGTCAGAACACAAAAGAAGAGTAAAATTTTCCTGATGGTCACATATAACTATCAAAGTATATTATTATTTTATTATTTCTTGGACATCTTCATACAGTCAAAGACTCATTGCAGGATAGACATGTAAGTCAAGTTTGCACCTGAACGTAGTTCAAGTCTGAGGCAACTTGTTGTAAAGGTGGAGTAAGATCCAATCACTTTCCTTATTATTTTCCCCTAATGCAAAGCACATCCCCTTGCAGAGATGTATGGTGCTATGCATTAAAGGCAAGGGCCACTACCCAAACCGGTTTCGACCTTTATTGAGGTCTTATCAGTGGGAGCCAGACCTAAAAAATGCCAAGGTTGAAGTAATGAAGAGCTTATAAATTTTACCTAAAGAAGTTGCCACAAGGTACTTTGACCTTATTAAATAAAAATCTCAGGACGAGAGTAAGATGTAGAAAGTTTTTTTTTACCTTGGGTATATACTATGTTAAAGATACCAAACAATTTTATAAGCTAGGTTTTTAATCCTTTTTTCTTCAACCTTGGCATTTTTTAGGTCTGGCTCCCACTAATGAGACCTCAATACCCAAACCGGTTTCGACCTTTATTGAGGTCTTATCAGTGGGAGCCAGACCTAAAAATATGCCAAGGTTGAAGTAATGCAGAGCTTATAAATTTTACTTAAACAAGTTGCCACAAGGTACTTTGACCTTATTAAATAAAAATCTCAGGACGAGAGTAAGATGTAGAAAGTTTTTTTTACCTTGGGTATATACTATGTTAAAGATACCAAACAATTTTATAAGCTAAGTTTTTAATCCTTTTTCTTCAACCTTGGCATTTTTTAGGTCTGGCTCCCACTAATGAGACCTCAATAAAGGTCGAAACCGGTCTGGATAGTGGCCCTTGCCTTTAATGCATACCATCATACATTCCACAAGGGGGATGTGCTTTGCATTAGGGGAAAATACTAAGGAAAGTGATCGGAGCTTACTCCACCTTTACAGCGAGTTGCCTTAGACTTGAACTACGCTCAGGTGCAAACTCAACTTACGTGCCTGTCTGTTTGCTTACTTGGGAAAAAGGATTAAAACCTAGCTTATAAAATTTCTTGATATCTTTAACATTGTATATACCCAAGGTAAAAACAACTTTCTACTTATTGCAGGATACATACTCTAATTATTGTTCATATAATGCTTATATGAACTTGAACTTGCTCACCGATGAAGCACTCGCCACTTGCAACTACCTCTGCATTCTGTATTCTCTTTTACAGGTACAATCATGGGTCATAAAGGTAATGTTACTGAGTGGCAAAAGGGTGTCATTGTTTTTGGCTGAGAACCTGGACATTCCTTGTAAGAGGTGGTGAAGTTTGTTGGAATGTCTAACTCCATAGTCAGTAGTGTCCATTTACAGTGGAAGGAGTATGAAGCTATCACCATGCTCTGTCTAGAGCAACTGTGGTAGAAGCTCTATGATGACAAATTGAGATTGCAGGCATTTGGGACGACTAGCAACAGCTGAAAGTTTCCAGACTCATCAAGAACTGTTTCAACAGTACAATGCTGAACCCAGTAAACCAGTTTCAGAACAAATACTATGGAAAGAACTGCTTGGGTTAGGCATTTTCACTCATGTTGTCCAGATATATCCGATGTTAACAACTGTTCAGTAGAAAAATTGCCTTGCTTGGGCAAAACAGCATCGTCACTGGATCATTGACCAGTTTAGATGAATAATATGGTCCAGCAAATCCAGATTCTACCTGTATTCCAATGATAGCCACTCCAGGATCATGCAGAAAGGCTGGAGAAACATTTAACCCCAAATGTATCCAAAGTGCTGTGCAAAAAGGAGTTGGCAGTGTCTAGGTTTGAGGCTGTGTTTCAAGTGCTGGAGTTGGTCCATTCGTTGAGGTATCCAGTTGCTTGAAATCTATGGATTATCTGAACACTTTTATAATAATGAAGTATTGCCATTTGTCCAGTTTTTGGAACAAGGTGGACACATAGTGGATCCTGAGCTTCAAGAGCTTCATGTCCATCAAGCTAGACTTGTGCTGGATTGGTTTGCAGAACATGAGAAAGATGTTCCACATTTCAATTGGCCAGCTAATATTCACCCCAATCTGAATGTTATTGAAAAAAATCTGGGATGTATTAGAAAGGGCTGTAAAGTAGAAACATCAACACCCTGCAAATTTGGTGAGATTAAGGGATCTTTTAAGCATGGAGTGGAATAAACTTGATACACATGTGATAATGAGTCATATTGACAGCATGCCAAAAAAAAAAAAAATCCAAGCTGTAATTAAAGCAAGTGGTGGTATTGTAAAAATAATCATAATTTAAAATTCTGGATATTTTTACAAATTGTTTATGTTAGTACATTATTAGTTTTGGTTTCATAATATGTCGGCACTTGCGATGTGCACGATATTGATGTTATTTTGTCAAAATGTAATGTAAAGCAGTTAAAAAAAAATGTATGTATGAAGACCTTCTCTTGTCGCTAACGGAGACAACGTGTCAGCCATTATACTTTGCTTCTCGCTTGCCACTTTTATGTAGTGCGCATGCTTGCCGAGGAGTTTGATGGGTGATTGACAGCTGACAGAGTGTTCAGTATCGAGGTAACGGGAATCAACAAGATTTTAAAGATTTAAGACTATCAATAAGTGTTGGCAAATAAAGGAAGATATTGCAATCAACGTTCTAAAGGAATGTTCGAAGAAACGCTGATTGGAAGATTAATAATAGATTCCGAAAGGGGAATTGTAGAACTGAATTTTAAGGTGGTAGACTGTCAATAAGTATTCGTAAATAAAAGAAGATATTGTTAATGACGTTCTAAAGGAATGTTCGAAGAAACGCTGATTGGAAAGAAATTGCATGAAGTGAGAGTGTTTATACTTAGATGAATTCAGAATATCTACACTTCAGTGTCAAGAAGAATTAATGTGTGCTACATGAGGCCTTAACAGATTAACAGAGAAACTGGCTATGTACATTTTGTTATTGTGTCAACAAAGTACTTAGTCTATGAGATGAAGTATATGTTAAACAAATCAATAATAGATTGAGTCAGAGAATGGCTGATCTCTTAACTGTAAGTTTATTTAAAAGGCCTTTGGATCCAATTAATTTGTAGTTAATTATGTAACTTTATTTGAAGTGTATATATTGTTTGTGTTTTATTAAATGTGTTTATTTTGTATTTAGTCTTGAGTCAGTGATTTTTTTGGATTCTGAAAGAAACAGTAAAAAAAGTTATTGCACCAATCGGAGTGAACCCTTGTGTATATATAGATACACTCGGAAATAAAAAAAATATATTGTTAGAACCAGAGATTAAATAATACAATTAAATTAATCTCAAAACAAATAACAGTATAACTCCATATTAAGGAATAAAGTTTGCATTCCATAATTTTTTGTCTGGTGTGTTTAGGCTTGCCTTTTGTACAAGTAGAAATTAATATTGTGGATGTTTAGAGATTCACCAGCCTCCATCAGAATTTTTCCATCACTGTAATTTATATTATTGTTATTATTATTAAGAGAGACCTCCAGGGAGTCAGAGACTCATCGAGGGAGGCCACATACTACACACACACCAGCTATCATACTTATTCTTGAATTCATTCCCTGCTTGCACTCACAACATCCAATGACAGTCCATTCCAATCACGCACCACCCTCTGAGAGAAAAATCTAGCCCCTCACACCCTTCTTGGCGGCCTTCATTCTCAGCTTCAGCATTCATATTCTCCTTGTATAAATGCTAAATGCCATTACCTCCCCCCCCCCTTGTTAGCAACATCTGAGTTGGAGTTCATATATTTCACATAATAGAGTAATGTTTAAGTACTGAAACATAAGGAATGAAATTGATAATTCCATTGCCACTTGCTTTCCCTTCCCCTTCCTCCCCTCAATGTGAAAAAACAATAACTGAGTATAGTTTTAGTAGCTTCATGCAGATTATAGTCATTTTATTTATTTGCAATGGATATTCTTTGCAGTACCATGACAAATACTTTCATTGATTAAAATATTAATGCAGGATATTCTATACATCAAGATGTTAAAATAAATGCTGATTTTATACAATAATATCATCATCAAATTCCTGATATGCATCCTCATCAAGGGGGTGTACAGGATATTCTGAGAGTGTGGCATGATTAAGTTTACATTATTATTAACTTCCTATTAACAATTTTCTTGAAAATTAATCTCTTATGTCTCACCCATGGATGCCAACCCACCTAGATCTTGGTTTTTCTCTGGATTCTTTTCCTGCCATTGCAGCATCAAACTCTTGTTTTACTAACCTTTTCTTTCTCATTCTGTTTAAGGTAACCATAACATATTAAACGGTTTAGTTTTGCTCACACATTCTTGAATGTCAACAATGTCATTCCTTATCTAATATCTTCATTTTTAATATTTCTGCCATTGATGCCATCTGTTTATTCCCCTAATTTTTCTCAGAGCTCTTATATCTGTGATCATCTGTTTTACTTCTAGTCTAGTGTTTTGGCTAATTAATCTCTTATTCTATATAAATTTGTTCAGCTGACTCCCTGCCATCCCAGCTTTGTTCATTCTGTTATCTCTTTTCAATTGCCATTCTCACTAAAAATTGTGCCTTTTTACGATTTAAAGATTTTTTTTGTTCTTTATGTTCTCTATTGAGAATGTAGTTTATGTTTTTCACTGTCTTGCATATTTTTATTGCTGATAAATATTATTTCTGGAAAATTTCCATGTCGCTCCTCTAAAATTGATATTGATACTTATGGCTATTTTGCCTATTTTAAAAGAATATACCTTATATTTCTTCATTGGCTTTTTTTACTCCAGTTAAATTAAAACATTGATGATGTGTATGTAAACCTATATTATATTAATGTTGTAGGTGAGCTAAATAAATACATATCATCAATGTTTTAATTTAACTGGAGTAAAATAAAAAGCCAGTCATGTAATACAAGGTAATGATGTAATAGCAGTTGTTCAATTTTAACCAAATCATCTGCTTAAAGTAAAGAGCTGAGTTGAATATCTCCAATTTGGATCATGCTTATTATTATTATTATTTCTGACACCTCCAAGGAGTCTGAAGACTCATTGCGGGAGGATACCTACAACTGTCTCAACCACTACATCGAACTTCTACTATGAATCATCTCCATCAACGCCATCTATTGCCCACCACAACTAGTATTTTTTGTCTGTAAATTGCGTGCGTTCTGAAGGGCCGATTTGTCTGTATGTATATTTGCCTATATTATATTAATATTGACTGAGGTAAATATTTTTTATTCATCATCATCAAATTCCCGACATTTACCCTCGAGAGGGTGTACAGCATATGATAGTTTACCTTGATGATGGACCTGTGATTTCAATCAGGATTTCTCCATGACTGCAGGTTGTAAAGAGTCCATCTATTCCTGTCTTGGGCCTTTCTTCTCCATTTTCTTCTGACTTTCTTAATCATTGGGTCTTCCCACCTTAAGGCTGGTCTTTTAGGTTTCCTAAAAGTTGTCTGTTGTCTCTCATTCTGGCGAGATGCCCTTCCCATCTTCTTTTGCTGTTGTAGATTGCTTTTATTACATCTGTGAGTCCAGATTTCTTCCTGATTTCTGTGTGTCTTATATGGTCTGTTTTGTTTATATTGCACGTTGAGTTGTTATTAAGCTTTGTTCTTCTTTTAAAGTTATTCCATGTTTCACTGCCATAAGTTAATGCTAGTAAGATGTGACTATTGAAAAGATGAGCTCTTATTTCTATATCTATGTTTTGGTTGGTAATTGTTGATTTTATTTTGTTGAAGGCTATCCAATCAGCTCTTTTTCTCCTTGCCATTTCATTTGATATGTCATTATTCGTTTTAATGGACTGGCCGAGGTCGATAATCTTCAACTTTTTCAATGGTGTGGGATTCTAGAGTGATTGTATAATCTTTACAGTATTTGTTTTTCATCCATCTTGTTTTGTCCAGATGTATTTCCAATCCAATTTTTTGGCAGTTTTGGCTTATGTTATTCAGCGTTGATTCTAAGAGTTTGGGTGAGTGAGATATTAATACCACATCATCGGTGAATAATAGGATATTTAACATTTCACCATCAATGTTTATTCCACCTTTCATGTCATTTTTTCGAATGATGCTTTCCAGAGTAGATGTGAAGAGATTAGGTGATAAGACATCATCCTGACATACTCCTTTACTCAATTTTAATCGGGTGATTGAAAAGGGTGATATTTGTTGTGCTGTCTTTGTAGATATCTTTTATGAGTTGGATGTATGCTTTTTCTATGCCTTATTCTATTAAAACTTGGAATACTGCGTTATTTTCAACAGTGTCAAATGCCTTTTTAAAATCTATAAAAAAGAAGACAAAGTGGAATCTGGTATTCTCTGCATCTTTCTGTCAGCTGAGTAATAGTTTGAATGTGATCTATTGTTGAAAAGCCTTTTTTGAAACCGACCAGTTCTTTGCAGCTATTTTCGTTTATGGAAGTTTGTATTCTGTTTAGGATGACTCTGGCAAATATTTTATATGTGTGTGTGCTAATAGACAGATGGGTCTGTAATTACTGATGTCTTCTTTATTGTCTTTTTTATGCAGAATTATGGTCTTTGATGTTTTCCATTCAGTATTACTTTCCTTAATTGTATATATCGGATAAATCTTTCTACTAGAGCTTTAAAGTGCATTTGTCCACCCATTTTCATTCATCAGATTTTATACCATCAATTCCTGGTGATCGGTTGTTTTTCATATGGTGGATAGGCATTTTTACTTCTTCAGGTAGGATAGATGGTATTTCCATCAATTTTCGTCTGGTACTGGAGCTGTGATTACTTGTTTAGATGAGTAAAGGTTCTCATAAAATGATTTTACTATTTTTTTCCATTTCACCTCTATCTGTGTGTCTGTTTCCTTGTCTCTCTCTGCCAATTTTTGTCATTCTATATATGTTATAGTCATCCTTGATATTCTGCCTCAGTTGTTTACAGATAATTTTATATTCTAAATGGTCATTTCCTGTATCTTTCAGTATTCTTCTTTTCTTCAATAGTTCTATCATTCGCGTTCCCTGGTCTTAGGAGAAAGTTCATAGGAGGTTCTTTCTTTGCAGTTCATTAACTGATTATTAAAGTTTGTTAAATCTTCGTCAATGTCATTTTTTAATTTCATCATCATCATCATCATCATCAAATTCCTGCCATGTACCCTCAAGGGGTGTACAGGATATGATAGTACTACATGAAAAAAATTACATCATTATTAATTTCCTATCTACAATTTTCCTCCAAATCAGTCTGTTACTTGTCAAGACTCCAACATTATCAGATCTTATATTTCTATCGTCTAAAGCACTTTGTATCGTATCAATCCACCTATATCTTGGCCTTCCTCTGGGTCGTTTTGCTGCCACCCTGGCAGAGAACACTTGTTTTGCTAATCTTTCCTCGCCCATTCTATTTAAGTGACCATACCACCTGAGATTAGCTCTGCTAACGCATTCCTGGATGCTGACAATGTCAAGTTCTTTCCTAATATCCTCGTTTTTAATATGATATTGCCATTGTTGCCATCTGTTCACGCCTATAATCTTTCTCAGGACTCTCATATCTGTGGTCTCTAGTCTTTGGTCAAGTGTTTTACTTCTGACCCAGCTCTCAGATCCATAAGTTAAAACTGGTTTGAACACTGTCTTGTATACAGCTAATTTAGTGTTCCGACTAATTTCTCTCTTATTCCATATGAATTTATTCAATTGACTTCCCACCATACCAGCTTTGCTGATTCTGTTGTCTATTTCTATATTTAATTTACCATCTTCAGTAAAAATCGTGCCTAAATAGCTGAAATGTTTTACTTGTTCCACAGGTTCTCCATTCACAACACAGTTGACATTTTCAATGATTCTGCCTATTTTCATTGTCTTTGTCTTTTTATTGCTGACCTTCATACCATATCTATTACAACAGCTATTCAATTTAGTCAGAGAATCTTGCAGACTTGTAGCAGATTTATTTAGAAGTATAACATCATCTGCATAAAGCAAAGAGCTGACATTAACATCTCCAATTTTGATATCGTGTTTAATACCACTTTCCTTCATAATGTGATCCATATAGATAATGAATAACAGAGGGGATAATGTACATCCTTGTCTCACACCAGATTTAACATTAAACCATCTTCCTGTACTTCCTTCAATTCTGACTGCTGACTTACAACTCAAATAAAGACTAAGTATTGCTTGGTATAATGCCCCATTCATACCATATAACTGCAGCATATTGAATAGCTTCTCTCTTGGCACCTTGTCATATGCCTTTTCCAGATCGACAAAACTTAAATACAGATCTTTGTTATATTCCCATGCTTTCTCGACTATTTGTCGTAAAGTGAAGATCTGATCCTGACAGCCTCTATTTGGCCTGAATCCAGCTTGTTCTTCACCAAGCTTTTCTTCCACAATTCTTCTCAACCGTTTCTCAAGTATACTTGCATAGATCTTGCCAGGAACACTCAGTAGAGAAATACCTCTGTAATTCTCACATTCAGTTTTATTTCCCTTTTTATATATGGGTACTATGAGAGCTCTACTCCAATCATCGGGAATTCGTCCCTCTGTCCAGGCTTTCTGAACTATGCAGTGCAGCCACTGTAATACTCTTATACCACCATACTTCAGCATTTCAGGTCGAATATCATCTACTCCTGCTGCCTTTCCACATTTCAGGCCTTTGATGGCTTTTTCTACTTCAAGTATGGATATGTATTCCTGACTGCATGCCTGGTCAGTGTTTTTTACCACTGTGCTGTCATCACTGCTTGTTTCATTTAGCAGTTTTTCAAAGTAATTACTCCATACTTCAAGGATATCTTTTTCTCCCGTTTTCATGTCACCTTTATCATCTCTAATTCCTTTTACAGCACTCTTTCCTCCATTCTTAAGTTTCTTCAACAACCTCCAGAATATTTTGCCACCTTCTTGATATTTATTTTCTATATTCTTGCCAAAGTCCTCCCATGACTTTTGTTTAGCTAGTTTTACACAGTGTTTAGCATTCTTGCATTTGTCTCTATATTCTCTAAGAGCAAAAGCTGACTTATTTGCCAGGAACTTTTGGTATGCTTTCTTCTTTTCCTTCACTGCCTCTTTAACTTCCTGTGTCCACCAGGGAGTTCTGATTTTTTTATCCTTACAAACAACCTCACCACAGGCCTCTCTGGCAGAATCAATCAATGTTTTCTTCAGAGTTTGCCACTGAATCTCCAAGGTTTGGTTCCTGTTCTCAAACTCTTTCATTTTTTCTTCAATAATCTTTGTGTATTTTAGTCTACAGTTCACATCTGAGAGCTGCTCAACTTTTATTCGCTTTAAAACTTTCTTACATGTTATTCTTTTCAATATGAAATTCAATTTTATCCTGCTCAAGACTAAATAGTGATCACTTCCAATTTCAAATCCTCTGTACACTCTGGTGTCCTGCACCAGGAAGAAAACATCACTATCAACAATAACATAGTCAATGAGACTTTTCTTATTCCTAGCCTCTTCTCTCCATGTGAATTTGTGCACATTTTTATGTTGGAACATGGTGTTAGTAATGACCAGTCCATGTCCTGAGCAGAAATCCAACAGATATTTGCCATTATTATTAGCTTTGCTCTTTTCTCCAAATTTTCCCAAAATATTTTTGTATGTCTGACAATCATTTCCTACTCTGCTATTTAGATCCCCAACAAGGACCAACTTTTCATTTTTCATTGTGTCAGTTGCTTTTTCTAAAGCCTCAAAAAATTCCTCCACTTCTACCTTAGTAGAACCTTCTGTGGGACCATAGGCACAAATAAGTCTCATTGTCCAGTTCCCCATTCTCATATTTGCCCACATTACTCTACTTGAGACTGCCTGCCATTCAAGAAGATTAGCCTCGTATTTTGTGTTGAATACTATGGCTACTCCTTCTTTTCCTTGATTGTCATTGCCTGAATATAACATTTTGTATTTATTGCTCAGAAAGAGCTCACCAGTTTTGGTCTTTTTTGTTTCAGTCACCCCTATTATGTCGATCTGGTACTTATCTAATTCCTCAGCTAGCTCCATTTCTTTGCCATTCAGGCTTCTTACGTTGATAGTACCGATCTTTAACTCTGGTGATGTTGAGTTGGGGTTTGTTTTCAGATTTGTTCCAGTAGCTGACTTTTCGCTGTTTGCCCTGGTTCCCTGGCGAAAACAACGGGGGCCTTGTTTAACCGGGCGACGCCCCAGCCGGCATGAAATTTTGTCATGTTGTACCATCATTCTATATTTTGGTTTAACCAATAAGAATACAATTTGGTCGGCTAAATCCCAAATTGCCAGCCCATCCTCGTCCGTTCAGTATCCAAGTAGATACCCAACAGGGTGCACCACGAGAAGGTGAGGATTGGACATTAGGTCAGAAGCCCTGGTCGGTTCTCCGCATTCCTTTAAAGGCTATGTGGAGGTCTCCTCTCAGTTATACAGCTTTGACCCTTAAGCACCCCTTTTTTTTAATTTCCAATCGGTTATTCCACATTTTTTCTAAATTTTTCTGGGTTTATCTGTTTCGAGCATTTTTATGGTTGGACTGTGCTTGTATGCATTCTTAATTTTTTCTGTGTATTTTGAGGGTGGCTGTTATTGGACGGTGGTCTGAATGAATGTCGCAGTAAGTTTTCGCAATGACTTGGACATTTTTTATTATTCTTTTGCAATCTGTTAGAATGAAATCAATTTCATTTCTTGTCTCTCCATTTGGAGAGTGCCAATTCCATCTTTTTCCAGTTCTCTTTTTAAAAAAAATATTCATAATGTACAGCCTTTCTGCTTCTACAAATTCTGCCAGGAGTTCACCTTGTTCATTTCTTTCCACTTTTCCCCCATGGTCCAATGTATTTTTCTTCAATAAATCCTGTGCCAGTCTTTGCATTGAAATCCCCACACACACTATTGTGTATGTTTTTTTTTTTTTCTGTAATAGGTGTTCATAGAAGTTTCTCATAGGTGTTCATAGAAGTTTACTATTTCTTATTTGTCAGCTGTTGAGGTGGATGCATAGGCAACTATTATTTTTATTGTTATTCTCCTATTCTTAATTTTATGTTCCTAGTTGTTCAGAATGGATTGTGCAAGAAATAATATTTTTAGTTAGCTTTTCATTTATGATGAAGCCAATTCCTCCAGCCCTTGTAACGTTATCTGAAGCTCCCAGGAAAATCTTGCCGTTCTTTCATTTTGCTGTTAATTCAGATCTTCTTCGGGTTTCACAAATAGCAAGGACATCAAACTTTACATTTTGCAGTGCTTGAAATAGGAAATCAATATGGGAGTCGGAAGACAGATTCGAGTGTTAAAAGAATGAATAAATACGGTCGATTTTCCAGATAGTGGTCTACCTTCCTCTGCTAGATTCTTAGACCCCCCCCCCTGCTCTTGCAGATTTCTCACCACCACCTTGGTGGGATTGCAAAGAGCTGCGCCGGACTGGGGGCCTTTTTTTTCTTCTACTTGCTGGCATCTTTACAGTGGTCTACAGCTCTTTTCCTGACCATGGTTCTGAAGTGTGCCTTTGGTCCACGACTCCTTATTCGTTATTCAGAGCTGCTCGCTTGGACTTCCCTCATCTGCCACCCAAGGTAGGGTGAGGTCCCCACCAAGGGATATGATAGTACTACATGAAAAATTTACATCATTACTAACTTCCTATCTACAATTTTCCTCCTAATCAATCTATTACTTTTCAAGGCTCCAACATTGTGAGATCTTATATTTCTATCTTCTAAGGGACTTTTTACTGTATCAATCCACCTATATCTTGGTCTTCCTCTAGGTCTTTTTTCCTGCCAACCTGAGATTAGCTCTGCTAACACATTCCTGGATGCTAACAATGTCAAGTTCTTTCCTAATATCCTCGTTTTTAATATGATATTACCATTGATGCCATCTGCTCACGTCCCTAATCTTTCTCAGGACTCTCATATCTGTGGTCTAGTCTTTGGTCAATTGTTTTATTTCTAACCCAGCTCTCAGATTCATAAGTTAAAACTGGTTTGAATACTGTCTTGTATACAACTAATTTAGTGTTTTGACTGATTTCTCTCTTATTCCATATGAATTTATCGAGTTGACTTCCTACTACACTAGCTTTGTTGCTCCTGTTGTCTATTTCCATATTTAATTTACCATCTTCACTAAAAATCATGCCTAAGTAACTGAAATGTTTTACTTGTTCTATAGGTTCTCCATTCACAATGCAGTTGTCGTGACGACTCTTTTCTGTCGTGTTCTAATTCTATCTAGTTTCAAGTCACTTTTATAATTAAAATAATACAACTAATTACGAAATGATCACCGATCCAAAAGTAGGGAAATTTATATTTATACTGCGCCACCCTATTCTTAGATTAGTCTATATAAATAGTAGGATCAGTTCTAAATTAAGTTAGCAGTCATCTCATTAGGCCAAATCATCTATTATCATTTTTACTTGGGGTTCCCGCAAGATTCGAATATTTATGAACGGTGCAATAAAAAGGAATTCAGGCAAACACAATATTTAGATCAACAAAATAAAACATTTAATATATGATATGGTTAACGAATACAAAACTCTATTTAAAAATGGAACTATACAATTAACTTAATACAACTTCTTAGGTCACTCATTCCAATTCAACGTTCTAACTTTCATATACAATTCACAGTCTCAAAAACACAATTCTTCTTATTTCAAGTTAATATAACAACTTCACATTTAATCAGTCTTCACAAATCTATCAGCTCAATGTTTATATTCACAGCAGGCAATACTCTATGTAAGCAATATTCCAAACAAGTAAATTCCGGTCCTTGAGCATCGGAGATATATCACAGTTAATGCTAGAATAGACAAACTTATACAACTACTCTTACCAGACAAATTCTTCAATACATCAAATTATTGAGAGAGCACTTATGAATTAACTTAATTAACGTTAGCGGAACACACATAATAAAAATTCTCCACAGTTTAAACTGTATTACTGTAAGTCACACTTCACTATTCCAAACAACAGTAATTAGGTACTGATATCTGTTCTTATTCACTTTTCTCCAAGTAATCAATATAACCTTTTCCTAGGGCAACACAGAATTAAAATCGTAATCCAGATTAACTGGAACTAATCAGAATTTTCGCATTGACTGTCCAGTTTCCTTTTATCTGATTACGGCATCAACCTTTCTTCATAACAACAGCAGATTTCGCTTATAACATTAAACTTTATGTTTCACTACTTATAGGTTCACTTCCGAACACTAAACTCATAAATTTCTGCCCTCAGGATTTTATAATCTTGGTTCCGCAAAACTCTCTCCTCACTCCTTAATAATAATTCTTCTCCCTTCCCTGTCTTATCTATGACCTTCCTTCTCTTTCTCTTTATCTCTCTATGTCTCTCTATGACCTTCACTCCCACCTTACGTTCGAACGCCACGCTCTCTTCACTCGTGGTTGTTTACGCGTGCGTCTCCATGACAATAGACTAAGCGTAAACATTTCGCTAATGTAATGTATGCTCTTTTACTACTACATTTGTGATTACATAACATTAAATATTTTACAAATAAGAACAACAAAATATTTAAGCTACTTCTTCAACTTTTTGATTACGTATACAGTTAAATATAAAATAACACTTTACGTTACACCATATATATTTGGTTATACAAAATTCTATACATTTTAATATTTTATAAAATAATAGTAGGTCAGGTTTTGAATAAATATTCAATTAGTAATTCCTAATTAAGGAATAATAAATAATTTTATATAAGTCATGATTAATATTTAATAAGCAATGTTAAATGTGAATGAAAAAAAATAAATTACATAACATAGCTTCATTCACAATTTAACACAGTTGATATTTTCATTGCTTCTGCCTATTTTCATAGTGTTTGCCTTGTTATTGCTGACCTTCATACTATATCTATTACAACAGTTATTCATTTTAGTCAGGGAGTCTTGAAGACTTGTAGCAGATTTATTTAGAAGTATAACATCAGCCACACAAAGCAAAGAGCTTACATAAACATCTCCAATTTTGATATCATGTTTAATACCACTTTCCTTCATAATGTGATCCATATAGATAATGTACATCCTTGTCTGACACCAGATTTAACTTTAAACCATCTTTCTCTACTTCCTTCAATTCTAACTGCTGACTCACAACTGAAATAAAGACCAAGTATTGCTTAATATAATGCACCACTGGCACCATACAACTGTAGCATTTTGAATAGCTTCTCTCTTGGCACCTTGTCATATGATTTTTTCAGATCTACAAAACTTAAATACAGATCTTTGTTATATTTCCATGATTTCTCAAATATTTGTTGTAAAGTGAATAACTTTATCCTGACAACTTCTGTTCGGCCTGAATCCAGCTTGTTCTTCACCAAGCTTCCCTTCCACAATCCTTCTCAACTGTTTCTCAAGTATACTGGCATATATCTTACCAGGAACACTCATTATGGAAATACCTCTCTAATTCTCAATTCAGTTTTATTTCCTTTTTTATATATGGGTACTATGAGAACTCTACTTCAATCATCTGGAATTCGTCTCTCTGTCCAGGCCCTCTGAACTCTGCAGTGAATCCACTGTAAGAGTTTTATACCTCCATATGTGAGCATTTCTGGTCGAATATCATCTACTCCAGCTGCTTTTCCACATTTCAGATTTTGATGCCATTTTCTACTTCAAGTATGGATATGTATTCCTGACTGTATGCCTGTCGAGTATTTTTTACCACTGTGTTATCACTGCTAGTTTTATTTAGCAATTTTTTGAAGTAATTACTCCATACTTCAAGGATATCTTTTTCTCCAGTTTTCATATCATCTTTATCATCTCTAATTCTTTTTACAGCACTATTTCCTCTATTTCTGAGCTTCTTTAACAACCTCCAGAATATCTTGCTACCTTCTTGATATTTATTTTCTATGTTCTTATCAAAGTCTTCCCATGACTTTTGTTTAAGTAGTTTTACACAGTGTTTCGCTTTCTTACATTTGTCTCTGTATTCTCTAAGACCAGAAGCTGGCTTATTTACCAGGAATTTTTCATATGCTTTCATCTTTTCTTTTACTGCCTCTTTAACTTCCTGTGTCTGCCATGGTGTTCTGATTTTTCTGACCTTACAGACAACCTAACCACATGCCTCTCTGGCTGAATCAATCAATTTTTTCTTCAGAGCTTGCCACTGAATCTTCAAGGTTTGATTCCTGTTCTCACTCTTTCATTTTTTCTTGAACAATGTTTGTATATTTCAGTGTACAGTTCACATCTGAGTGCTGTTCAACCTTTATTTTTTTTTGTTTCATTAATTTTTATATATATATATATATATATTTTTTTTTTTTTTGTATTCTTAAATTCATTGTTTATGTGGTCTATAAATCCTGCTTTAGAGACCAAACATGGAACTTTTTCAAGCCACCTCCAATGCAAACAGGGTATCGTCTCACACCAGGTGACAAAATTCATCTATCACCCAAAGAAAATCCCAAACATTAATGTTTGGTTGGAGAGTGGATATGCTAACTACTCTGCCAACCAGTTCAGCCATGTTACACCTGATTTTACATCAAGCCATCTCTCCAATTCAACAGCTGATTGTTGAACAGATTTTTTTTTTTTCTTGGCATCTTATCATATATCTTATAATGATATATAAAACCTAAAATACAAATCCCTATTATATTTTTATGATTTCTCAACTGTTTGTCTTAAATAAAAATTTGATCCTCACGATCAGCTTTAATGTCTCTTTTCTTCATAATGTGATCCATATAGAATATAACAGTGGATATAGTGTGAATCCTTCCTGTGTCTAACACTTCATTTTACATCAAACCATTTTCTATCTTCTTCAGTTCTAACTGCTGACTTATAACTTCTTTAAATAGAGACTGTGTATTGCTCTGTATAGTGCAATAATATGGCACAATCTTAATTGTGCCATATTATTGAGCATTTTAAAAAGCTTTTCTCGTATATCTTTTCTAGATCGTCATCATCAAATTCCTCACATGTACCCTCAAGGGGTGTACAGGATACGATAGTACTACATGAAAAATTTACATCATTACTAACTTCCTATCTACAATTTTCCTCCAAATCAGTCTGTTACTTGTCAAGACTCCAACATTATCAGATCTTATATTTCTATTGTCTAAGGCACTTTGTACCATATCAATCCATCTATATCTTGGTCTTCCTCTGGGTCATTTTCCTGCCAACCTGGCAGAGAACACGTGTTTTGCTAATCTTTCCTCGCCCATTCTCTTTAAGTGACCATACCACCTGAGATTAGCTCTGCTAACGCATTCCTGAATGTTGACAATGTTAAGTTCTTTCCTAATATCCTCGTTTTTAATATGTTATTGTCATTGATACCATCTGTTCATGCCTCTAATCTTTCTCAGGACTCTCATGTCTGCGGTCTCTAGTCTTTGGTCAAGTGTTTTACTTCTGACCCAGCTCTCAGATCCATAAGTTAAAACTGGTTTGAACACTGTCTTGTATACAGCTAATTTAGTGTTCCGACTAATTTCTCTCTTATTCCATATGAATTTGTTCAATTGACTTTGCACCATACCAGCTTTGCTGATTCTGTTGTCTATTTCTATATTTAATTTACCATCTTCAGTAAAAATTGTGCCTAAGCAGCTGAAATGTTTTACTTGTTCCACGGGTTCCCCATTCACAGCACAGTTGGATTTTCAACAATTCTACCAATTTTCATTGTGTTTGTTTTTTTAATGTTGACCTTCATACCATATCTATAACAACAGTTATTCAATTTAGTCATAGAATCTTGCAAAGATGCTTAAGGGTCAAAGCAGTATAACTGAGAGGAGACCTCCACATACCCTTTAAAGGAATGCAGAGAACCGACCAACTCTGACCTAATGTCCAATCTTCACCTTCTCGTGGTGCACCCTGTTGGGTATCTACTTGGATACTGAACAAATGAGGATGGGCTGGCAATTTGGGATTTAGCAGACCAAATTGTATTCTTACTGGTTAAACCAAAATGAAAAATGATGATACAACATAACAAAATTTCATGCTGGATGGGCATCACCTGGTTAAACAAGGCCATCGTTGTTTTCACCAGGGAACCAGAGCAAACAGCGAAAAGTCAGCTACTGGAACAAATCTGAAAACACACCCCAACTCAACATCACCAGAGTTAAAGATCGGTACTATCAACATAAGAAGCCTCAATGGCAAAGAAATGGAGCTAGCTGAGGAATTAGATAAGTACCAGATCGACATAATAGGGGTGACTGAAACAAAAAAGTGCAAAACTGGTGAGATCTTTCTCAGCAATAAATACAAAATGTTATATTCAGGCAATGATAATCAAGGAAAAGAAGGAGTAGCCATAGTATTCAACACAAAATACGAGGCTAATCTTCTTGAATGGCAGTCAGTCTCAAGTAGAGTAATGTCAGCAAATATGAGAATGGGGAACTGGACAATGAGACTTATTTGTACCTATGGTCCCACAGAAGGTTCTACTAAGGTAGAAGTGGAGGAATTTTTTGAGGCATTAGAAAATGCAAGTGACACAATGAAAAAGGAAAAGTTGGTCCTTGTTGGGTATCTGAATAGTAGAGTAGGAAATGATTGTGAGACATACAAAAATATTTTAGGAAAATTTGAAGAAAAGAGCAAAGCTAAGAATAATGGCAAATATCTGTTGGATTTCTGCTCAGGACATGGACTGGTTATTACTAACACCATGTTCCAGCATAAAAATGTGCACAAATTCACATGGAGAGAAGAGGCAAGGAATAAGAAAAGTATCATTGACTATGTTATTGTTGATAGTGATGTTTTCTCCCTGCTGCAGAACACCAGAGTGTACAGAGGAATTGAAATTGGAAGTGATTGCTATTTAGTCTTGAGCAGTATAAAATTGAATTTCATATTGAAAAGAATAACATGTAAGAAAGTTTTAAAGCAAACAAAAGTTGAGCAGCTCTCAGATGTGAACTGTAGACTAAAATACACAAAGATTAATGAAGAAAAAAATGAAAGTGTTTGAGAACAGGAATCAAACCTTGGAGATTCAGTGGCAAGACTTGAAGAAAGCCCTGATTGATTCAGATAGAGAGGCATGTGGTGAAGTTGTCTGCAAGGATAGAAAAATCAGAACTCCAATGTGGACACAGGAAGTCAAAGAGACAGTGAAGGAAAAGAAGAAAGCATAGCAAAGGTTCCTGGCAAATAAGTCAGCTTGTGCTCTTAGAGAATACAGAGACAAATGCAAGAATGCTAAACACTATGTAAAACAAGCTAAACAAAATTCATGGAAGGACTTTGGCAAGAATATAGAAAATAAATATCAAGAAGGTGGCAAAATATTCTAGAGGTTGTTGAAGAAGCTTAGTAATGGAGGAAAGAGTGCTGTAAAAGGAGTTAGAGATGATAAAGGTCACATGAAAATGGGAGAAAAAGATATCCTTTAAGTATGGAGTAATTACTTTGAAAAACTGCTAAATGAAACAAGCAATGATAGCACAGTGGTAAAAAAACACTGACCAGGCATGCAGTCATCAATACATATCCATACTTGAAGGAGAAACAGCCATCAAAGGCTTGAAATGTGGAAAGGCAGCAGGAGTAGATGAAATTCGACCAGAAATGCTGAAGTATGGTGGTATAAAAGTCTTACAGTGGCTGCACTGCATAGTTCAGAAAGCCTGGACAGAGGGAAGAATTCCTAATGATTGGAGTAGAGCTCTAATAGTACCCATATATAAAAAGGGGAAATAAAACTGAATTGAGAATTACAGAGTGTATCCCTACTGAGTGTTCCTGGCAAGATCTATGCAAGTATACTTGAGAAACGGTTGAGAAGAATTGTGGAAGAAAAGGTTGGTGAAGAACAAGCTGGATCAGGCCAAATAGAGGCTGTCAGGATCAGATCTTCATTTAACGACAAATAGTTGAGAAAGCATGGGACTATAACAAAGATCTGAATTTAAGTTTTGTCAATTTGGAAAATTTATATGACAAGGTGCCAAGAGAGAAGCTATTCAATATGCTACAATTATATGGTGTCAATGGGGCATTATATCAAGTGATACTTAGTCTTTATTTGAGTTGTAAGTCAGCAGTTAGAATTGAAGGAAGTGCAGGAAGATGGTTTAATGTTAAATCTGGTGTGAGACAAGGCTGTACATTATCCCCTCTGTTATTCATTGTCTATATGGATCACATTATGAAGGAAAGTGGTATTAAACATGATATCAAAATTGGAGATATTAATGTCAGCTCTTTGCTTTATGCAGATGAAGTTATACTTCTAAATAAATCTGCTACAAGTCTGCAAGATTCTCTGACTAAATTGAATAACTGTTGTAACAGATATGGTATGAAGATCAGTAATAAAAAGACAAAGACAATGAAAATAGGCAGAATCATTGAAAATGTCAACTGTGTTGTGAATGAAGAACCTGTGGAACAAGTGAAACATTTTAGCTACTTAGGCACGATTTTTAGTGAAGATGGTAAATTAAATATAGAAATAGACAACAGAATCAGCAAAGCTGGTATGGTGGGAAGTCAATTGAATAAATTCATATGGAATAAGAGAGAAATTAGTTGGAACACTAAATTAGCTGTATATAAAACAGTGTTCAAACAAGTTTTAGCTTATGGATCTGAGAGCTGGGTTAGAAGTAAAACACTTAGCCAAAGACTAGAAACTGCAGATATGAGAGTCCTAAGAAAGATTAGAGGCGTGAACAGATGGCATCAATGGCAATATCATATTAAAAATGAGTATATTAGCAAAGAACTTGACATTATCAGCATCCAAGAATGCGTTAGTAGAGCTAATCTCAGGTGGTATGGTCACTTAAACAGAATGGGCGTAGAAAGATTAGCAAAACAAGTGTTCTCTGCCAAGTTGGCAGCAAAACGACCCAGAGGAAGACCAAGATATAGATGGATTGATATGGTACAAAGTGCCTTAGACGATAGAAATATAAGATCTGAAAATGTTGGAGTCTTGAGAAGTAACAGACTGATTTGGAAGAAAATTGTAGATAGGATGTTAGTAATGATGTAATTTTTTTCATGTAGTACTATTATATCCTGTACACCCCTTTGAGGGTATATGGCAGGAATTTGATGATGATATTGCAAACTTGTAGAGGATTTAGTTAGAAGTATAACATCGTCCACATAAAGCAAAGAACTGACATTAACATCTCCAATTCTGATATCATGTTTAATACCACTTTCCTTCATAATGTGATCCATATTGATAATGAATAACAGAGAGGATAATGTACATCCTTGTCTCACACCAGATTTAACATTAAACCATCTTCCTGCACTTCCTTCAATTCTAACTGCTGACTTACAACTCAAATAAAGACTAAGTATCACTTGATATAATGCCCCATTGACACCATATAATTGTAGCATATTGAATAGCATCTCTCTCGGCACCTTGTCATATACCTTTTCCAAATCGACAAAACTTAAATTCAGATCTTTGTTATAGTCCCATGCTTTCTCAACTATTTGTCGTTAAATGAAGATCTGATCCTGACAGCCTCTATTTGGCCTGATCCAGCTTGTTCTTCACCAACCTTTTCTTCCACAATTCTTCTCAACCGTTTCTCAAGTATACTTGCATAGATCTTGCCAGGAACACTCAGTACGGAAATACCACTGTAATTTTCACATTCAGTTTTATTTCCCTCTTTATATATGGAGTACTATTAGAGCTCTACTGCAATCATCGGAAATTCATCCTTATGTCCAGGCTTTCTGAACTATGCAGTGCAGCCACTGTAACACTCTCAAACCACCATACTTCAGCATTTCTGGTCGAATATCATCTACTCCTGCTGCCTTTCCACATTTCAAGCCTTTGATGGCTGTTTCTACTTCAAGTATGGATATGTATTCCTGACTGTATGCCTGTCGAGTATTTTTTAACACTGTGTTATCACTGCTAGTTTTATTTAGCAATTTTTTGAAGTAATTAATTGGGCAGATGAGGGTAATGTTATCTGTGAGAATCAACATGGATTTGTGAAAGGACGCTCTTGTTTTAGCAATATGCTAGCCTTTTATAATAAAGTTACAAGAGCATTAGATGAGGGAAAGGCATATACTGCAATTTTCTTAGACTTGGCGAAGGCATTTGACAGGGTGCCACATGATAAGCTGATATTTAAGTTGCAGCACATGGGTCTGGATGTCAGATTGGTCAACTGGATTCAGGATTGGCTGTCTGATAGGTATCAGAGAGTTGTGTATGGTGGAGCAGTTTCCAGGAGGCAGAGGGTTACAAGTGGGGTCCCACAGGGCTCAGTACTAGGACCTATATTGTTTAACCTTTATATCAATGACATAGCCAGTGGATTGCAGGGGGATATTCAGTTGTTTGCGGATGATGCGAAGCTTGGAAGGATTATTAGTAATAGTGCAGATGTGGTAGCCCTGCAAGAGGATTTAAATAAGCTAGATAGATGGGCAAATGAATGGGGGTGTCAGTTTAATGCAGCAAAATGTAAGGTCTTGAGGTTTGGGAAACATCGATGGGATGCTGCATACTCTATGGGAGGAATTATACTGGAGGAAGTAGGGGAGACAAGAGATCTGGGGTTGATGATTGATAGAAACCTGAAGTTTAGGGGACATATTGCAAAGGTGGTGAAGGTAACACAGAGGATTGCTGCTATTATGAGAAGGACACTGACCTGCAGAGATAAGAGGGTTATCATTCCGTTGTATAAGTCTCTGATCAGACCACACTTGGACTATTGTTCTCAGATTTGGTCCCCAGGATTTGAAGGGGATAAATTAACCGTGGAAAGGATACAAAGACGGATGACAAAGATGGTTTCAGGACTGTACAAGGATAGTTATGAGGATCGGCTGAGAGAATGTGGACTGCAGAGTTTGGTGGATAGAAGAAGGAGAGGTGATATGATTGAGACTTTTAAACTGTTGAGAGGTGGTTACAGGGTTGACACTGGGGAGTTCTTTCGCTTGGTTGATCAGCGGGAAGGAGTGATGACAAGAGGCCATCCCTGGAAGTTACGAAAGGAAACTGTGAGCAAGAGGGTAAGGAGTGGTTTCTTTGTGTGGAGGGTGGTTGAGCCGTGGAATGCATTGCCTGATGGAGTGGTGGGAGCGAGAACGGTCAGTGGGTTTAAGGAGTGGTATGATAAACTTTGTGTTTCTCAGGGGGGGACTTCCCCTCGATGAGTCTTGACAGACTTTATGTCTTAGAAAGGACCTCCCTCAATGAGTTTTTTGACTCCTTGGAGGCCTGAATAATAATAATAATAATAATAATAATTACTCCATACTTCAAGGATATCTTTTTCTCCCGTCTTCATGTCACCTTTAATATCTATCTAACTCCTTTTACAGTACTCTTTCCTCCATTTCTAAGCTTCTTCAACAACCTCCAGAATATCTTACTACCTTCTTGATATTTATTTTCTATGTTCTTGCGAAACTCCTCCCATGACTTTTGTTTAGCTAGTTTTACACAGTGTTTCGTTTTCTTACATTTGTCTGTGTATTCTCTAAGAACAAAAGCTAACTTATTTGCCAGGATCTTTTGATATGCTTCGTTGTTTTCCTTCACTGCCTCTTTGACTTCCTGTGTCCACCATGAGTTCTGATTTTTCTATCCTTGCAGACAACCTCACCACATGCCTCTCTGGCTGAATCAATCAGGGTTTTCTTTAAGGCATACCACTGAATCTCCAAGGTTTGGTTCCTATTCTCAAATGCTTTCATTTTTTCTTCAATAATCTTTGTGTATTTTAGTCTACAGTCCACATCTGAGAGTTTCTCAACTTTTATTTGCTTTAAAACTTTCTTACATGTTATTCTTTTCAATATGAAATTCAATTTTATCCTGCTCAAGACTAAATAGTGATCACTTGTAGTTTCAAATACTCTGTACGCTCTGGTGTCCTGCACCAGGGAGAAAACATCACTATCAACAATAACTTAGTCAATGAGACTTTTCTTATTCCTTGCCTCTTCTCTCCACGTGAATTTGTGCACGTTTTTATGCTGGAGCATTGTGTTAGTAATAACCAGTCAATGTCCTGAGCAGAAATCCAACAGGTATTTTCCATTATTATTAGCTTTGCTCTTTTCTCCAAATTTTCCAAAAATATTTTTGTATGTCTCGCAATCATTTCCTACTCTTCTATTTAGATCCCCAACAAGGACCAACTTTTCCTTTTTCATTGTGTCACTTGCTTTTTCTAAAGCCTCAAAAAATTCCTCCACTTCTACCTTCGTAGAACCTTCTGTGGAACCATGGGCACAAATAAGTCTCATTGTCGAATTCCCCATTCTGATATTTGCCCACATCACTCTACTTGAGACTGCCTGCCATTCAAGAAGATTAGCCTCATATTTTGTGTTGAATACTATGGCTACTCCTTCTTTTCCTTGATTGTCATTTCCTGAATATAACATTTTGTATTTATTGCTCAGAAAGATCTCACCTGTTTTTGCATTTTTTGTTTCAGTCACCCCTATTATTGTCGATCTGGTACTTATCCAATTCCTCAGCCAGCTCTATTTCTTTGCCATTCAGGTTTCTTATGTTGATAGTACCGATCTTTAACTCTGGTGATGTTGAGTTGGGGTGTGCTTTCAGATTTGTTCCAGTAGCTGACTTTTCGCTGTTTGCCCTGGTTTTCTGGCGAAAACAACAGGTACTACCTTGTTTAACCAGGCGACACCCTAGCCAGCATGAAATTTTGTCATGTTGTACCATCATTTTGTATATTGGTTTAAGCCCATAAGAATACAATTTGGTCGGCAAATCCCAAATTGCCAGCCCATCCTCTTTTGTTCAGTATCCAAGTAGATATCCAACAGGGTGCACCACGAGAAGGTGAGGATTGGACATTAGGTCAGAAGCCCTGGTCAGTTCTCCGCATTCCTTTAAAGGCTGTGTGGCGGTCTCCTCTCCTTTATACAGCTTTTTACCCTTAGATTTGTTAGACTTAAATACAGTTACTTGTTATATTCCTTTGATTTCTTAGTTTTTTTTTTTTTTTTAATGTTGAGTTCATTCATGAGGGGTTGGTTTGCCAACCAATAGTACATAGTATCCTGGATGAGTAGAGTTAGGAAAAAAGAAATTTGTTCACATTTGATTTAAAGACATGCATTCTAAGGAAACATATAGGGGAGACTTTCAAATACGTCAGTAGAAGGAATGAAAAAGGAAGAAGTAAAACGTATTCGTTGTTTGTCAAACTGTGAAGAAGGATGGTGGGTGGCTGCTACCTTCCTTTTGGTAGATTTAGCAAAGAGTGTAGGAGTTATTGATATTAGTTCATATGAAAAATAGAGCTTCCATAGCTCAGTCAGTATTGGCGAAGCTCTTTGGTCGGAAAGACCTGGGTTCATTCCCCATGACGTGAGGAACCTTTTATCTGGTCTCTTTATCTGGTAGGGAGATTTTCGTCCTCCAGAACAGGCAGACCAACCCCATGAACACACACGCGGATTACAGTCAGGAATACTTAGGACAGTCCCTTCCAGCCATAGGTTTGATTCTCAAGCTATGCCAATCCTTAGCCCATATTTAAATAGAGGGGACTGTGATGGTGCTGTACCTCCCCATAAAAGGGGCTCACAACCTTTGTATCATCATACAAAATAAGTAAATATGAACCATTTCCATGGACATATTTATAGAAGATGCATGATGCAGAAACCAAATGCCTGGGTGGAGGATTGGTGAGAGACATGTCATTATGATTATATAGATTTTTCAACTAAAAAAACAAATGTGACAAATGCTAACTGACACTGGGTTTAATAGGTCATGATAATATAGATAATTAAACTGAAAGTGAAACATTTTCTGTTTAGTTATCTATATTATCATGACTTATTAAACCCATTATCAGTTATCATTTGTCTAAGACATGTCCTTAATCAACCTAATTGCCCTCTTCTGCATTTATTCAAGTATTTTTGGGGATCTCTTAGGGGCACCCCAAGTGCAAGAGCAATATTTGAAGGTAAAGAGCCATTCACAATCACAGCTGTAGATAAAGTAATGCCTTGAGCAAAAGAGGAATCCTAGTGTTTTGGATGCTGAGGAGAAAGTAGTTGTAATGTATTTATACCAAGATAGGCTTGATGCCAGGATTATGCCAAGAAGAGAAATGTTGTCATGCTTGGGGATTTTGCATATTGTCTGAGGTAATACTAGAAGAAAATGGTTCTTGTGAGAAATAAGGCAGAACTGCATTTTGCTAGCTTTGAAGCCGACAAGGTTATCTGAGTGCAGTAAAGAATAGCTTGGAGATTAGTATTGAGGGTAGTGAAGGTTGATGCTCTATATGTTATGGTGATTTGTATAGTGCAAGGTTTTTTCAAATGAAAAGGAGTACAGTGGAGTCTGTTGTGGGTGCCATGACTGTAAATGAGTTCAAGGCAAAGTATGATAGATAGTGTGTGGAAGCTGAATAGTTGTTCTTGACATGATATTTAGGGCCTCCCTCGATGAGTCTAATGACTCCTTGGAGTTGCCCATAATAATAATAATGTGGTATCATTAGTGAGTGAAACAAATATTTACTGTATTTGAGTAAATACAGTAAATGTATTACTGTATTTACTCAAATATAACTTGCCCTCACATATGTCTTGCATCTCTGATTTTACTTCTTTATGAAAAAAAAAAAAAGAAATTAAAGAGTTTTACGTATATCTTTCACATGAAAAAACTTTAAGAAATAGATAGTGAATGTATTATTGCAGTTTAGAATATTTTCGAATTCGGTTGAAGAGAATCAGAATTTCAGCTCAGCAATCGTTGGCTTGCTTTTGTCATTGACAAAACGTTAATGCTGCACCAATCATATGCACGTCTTCATAGCTGCACTATCTCTACCATCCTACCATTGCTATTCATTCCGTGCTCTGATTTTACTTCTCATTAGTCATTTGTGAAGGGTTGTTCATAACATATCTCAAGTCTTGTAAATTATTGGTAATTTTTGCTTGAAATATGGAGAAACGTTCAAGTTACAGTGCTGGTTTTAAACTCAAAGATCATATGATTCCAAAATGATAAAAGGACAAGCTATAATGAAACTCTTTGTTTTAATTTAATTACAGAAGCATTGTCACTAAAGATTCAAATATATCGTGTGATGAAAGTGAGCCAGCGATCGCGTAAATAATGTTGATAATTAAAATTTAAATGCATTAATTTTATAAATAATGTGAGCAATTATAATGAAAGGATTAGTTTTATCTTGAAAAACTTTAGTTTCTGAGGATCCCTGCATATATCTCACACCACAATTTTTTAACTTTAATTTTGGGGAAAAAAGTGCGCGTTATATTCGAGTAAGTATGGTAGTTGCATAAATAGAAGGTAAAGAGCCTTCCACCATCAAATTGTGGATATCCAGTCAGAAAGCTGGCAACCCCAGTTGCAGAAGTTGTGGGGGAAAGCCAAATGATGAGAGTCTTACTTAATAGGCCTTTGCACCGAACTCGATCATAGGCTTAAGATTCATCAAACTTTTCCATAGTATTAGTCCAGAGGTGACATATGTAAGCATATCCCTGTTGATTTGCAGTAGCAAAATCCATACTAGCAGTTATTTATTAGTTTGGTGCCTTCAAGATAACATAAGAGTTGGATGGTGATAGTTCTCCTGAGCAAAAATCTTCTGGACACTAAGAGGAATGTCATCTGGTCTAGGAGACTTGTCTAATATGGACAAGATTCTTCTGAATAATTTAAAAAAGACAGGGGGGAGAATATTGAATGTTGAGCATTTGGAACGGTTGGAAGACACTTACCAAGATCAGCTAGGCATGCATTTGAGGAAAAGTGTAAAGCCAGGTGATTAGTTTTTTCTGTGGTTGATAACTTATCTACAACAGGGGTGAGAAAACTGTTGGACAGAAATTACAATCAATTGCTTAGGCAAGAAAATGGCCTGACTGCTATTTAGACACAATGTAAGTTTCCTGGTTTCAGTTTTATCGAAATAGATTTTGGATGCAGATATTTTGGGCATTGGTATAAGTGGTAAAACAAGATGGAGTTCTTGATGAAAGCCAGTTCCAGTATTCTTGATTCTTCATTTGCATGGATTTGCGTAATTTTTGAAGAATGCCTAGATAGGAAATGACAGTTTAGAGTGGAATGGGGTTGTACATTTCCATATCATTAAAGATTACTTCGGTAATATGTTCAATGCATATCTTTGGCTGCAAGGCCAAAAACAATAGTCCAACCAAGGGAATGAGGCATGGAAGTTAAAGGTCTCCCACTTGGCATTGTTATAATGCCAGACAGCTCTTGATTGAGAGTAGCTCTGTAAGTGTTGTTCCACTGGGAGAAGAGATAATCACTAGATTTTGGTCTGAATTACCTAGAGGACATACAACATTAACAGTGTATACTTGGAAGGCTCACTAGTGAGGAAGAAATCCAGAGTGTTAGGAGATTGGTTAGATTAGGGTTATCTGATATTCTTATAGGCATGCGAACAATTGGTGTAGGTTATTAATGATAGGAAAGTCAGTTAGTGTTGTGAACATTAAAATCACCAAGGAAGATATCTTTGGTGTTGGGAAAGTGAGACTGGAGAAAATCAACATTCAAGGAGAGGAAGCCAAAGAGTTCAGAATAGTTGGTGGGGGAGAGCAATAGATGAATATGACTGAGTGGGGCAGAGAGAGATATTCAGCCAAAGAAGGTCAAAGTCAAGCAATTCAAGGATGGTGCTCTCTGGCATAGTGCAAACATATGCACAGACATCACACTTAAGTTGAAAGGAATCAAAGAGTGTGTAGCTGGAAAACCAAGATGAGTAGTGTTTGAGTGTGTATGGGGGGGGGGGGTTGACATATGAGTTTCTCCCAGGAAAATTAGGCAGGTTTTTGCATATTGGAGTTGGAAGTGAACACTGTTGATGTTTGGTATTTGTCATAAAGTTGAAAATTTGATCCTAACAATCCCTATTTGGCCTGAACCCCCATATGTTCTGCCCCAGGTATCTTTTCCACAATTTTCTTAGGTTCTTCTAAGTATGTTTATAAACCATACTCAACAGGAAAATCTTCTGTAATCTCATATAGCTTTATTTCCTGTCTTATAGATGGGTACTGTGACCAACCATTCTGAATTTAATAGTGTAACTAGCCACTTGAAAGCTTTTATACCTTCATATTTGAGTAGTGTTCTGATCAGACATTTATTCCAGCTGCTTCACCACATTTCAGTTGTTATTAGATGGCTTTTTCTACCTCAAGCATGGATATGTATTCAATGCATTTTCTCCATTATCACAAGGCATCTGCTGACTCACTTTCCTGGTGACTTCAAATATACTTTCTCTTTTCCAGGACTCCCTCTTTAATTTCTTAAGTTCACTGTGAATTTCATATTTTTTCTGTCTTCACACATAATCTCACCATGTCTTTGATGACTCATTCACTGTTTTCTTCCAAGTTTGCCACTGAGACTCTAAGATTTGTTTTTTGTTTTCAAACTCTTTCATTTTTTCCAATAATATTTGTAGACCTGAGTACAGAGCTTTTACCTCCAAAAGTTTTTCAGCTTTGATTTTGTAAAATTTTCTTACATATTTTTCTTTTCAGTATTATATTCATTTTTATTTTGTTCAAAACTAAATTGTGATCACTTATTTCATGTCTCATGTATACTCTTCTGTCCCAAACCAGTGTAAAGATATCATTGTGAACAATAACATAGTAAGATTTTTCTTATTTCTTGTGGCTTCTCTCTATGTGAATTCATGCATGTATGTGTGTGATGATTAGTCTGGACATCAGGTACTTATTATTATTATCATTATCATGCAAATTCAGTAGAATATTATTTCTCATAATCTTTCAAATATGATTTATTATGGTATTTGTCATGTTTTTGTCTAGTTCTAAAATCTACAAGTTTGAAGTAATACTTATGCTGCTGAAACCCTTGATCCAAGCATTAATAAGAGTACAAACATACAAGTAGTATAAAAAGTATCACCTTATTATTAAAATACTTTGGATGAGAGATAGATGTGAAAGGTTTTTTCACCTTGTTACAAAGTAAATTCCACTTGCCAAAAAATTAAAGTAAATTTTAATAAGGTGATGCACCTTTTTACTACCTGTATATATAACTTCTGCATTAATTCAACCTTGGTGTCTTCTGAGGTCTGGGTAGTGACCATCCCATAATGCATAGCATTATGCACATCTGAAAGTGTGCTTTGCATTATTGGATATAAGGTAATTGATGTGAAGTCATCAGCCTCTGTATACAAGACAAGTAGCCTAATCATAAAGATACTTCACATGCAAAGTTGTTTTGCTCACATTTGAGTAAAGGAATAAACAAGAATGTAATTTCTTGGCAAATATAATTTATAAAGTCAGTTGAGCATGAAGATAGCACAATTGTCCAAGAGTTTTGACAAAAATAGTATCCATGTGCTGAATTTTGGTCAAAACTGAATGTAACTCACTGAATTCATTCCAATGGGAGTTTGGAGGGGGGGGGGGGAATGGTTCACAGTTAATTGAAGACCTTAAAGATTTTGAATCTTCTTTGGAAAAGGCAGCAACTTTGGTTAAGCTAGCATAGTATCTTCTCTGCTGAAGATATAAAGATGAACTTCTGAAGTTACATAAAAGGAACCTACCATCGAAAAACTTGTTGAAATGGCAGAGCAAATGACATGATAATGAAAAACCTAATCCTATCCCTACCTTTACAGTACAAAATCTTAAACACTTTTGAAAAAATTGAATAGGAAAATTGGGCAAGTGATGATCCAGTTTTGAATAAAACAGAGCTCAAAGGCTTTAGCTATGGTCAAAATACATTAATGCTACCACAGAATTTATTGAGAAAAGGGAGAGAGAAATAAGCACTCGGTTCAGAAGAAACCATAGGTAGATTTTTATTTTATGAAACTCTTAAACAGATAAATCCTGTAAAATTTTCACTTTTTTTGGCATCATTAAATCTTCTTCTTCTACGCATTATTCTCGCTTCCCATGCAGGGTCCGCGTGTTACTTTTAGATGCGACTTCTTGTTAGTACTACTCCCAACCAACCCGTTGCTGGGGGGGGGGATATATTTTTGACTGTAGAGGCGTATGTTCACGGGGCCTGTTTGCCTGTTTGCGGGATGAAAAACGCCAGATAAACTGGCGGAAAAAACCCTACTGACTGCGCCCAAGACTGGCTAACTTGGCTATGCCGGAGGAAGATCCTCAAATTCCTCACATCTACAACGGGAATCGAACCTGGGACACTCCTTCCCCAGGCATATGGTTGTGAAGCGCAAAGCCACTAGGCTAACCGCGCGGTTATGGCATCATTAAATGAATGTGTTTATTATTTCGTTTTAGTTTATTTTCACGGTATTGTTTACATCACAGAATGATAAGAAAATAATTAATATTTATTAACTTATTAGCTGATATATTCACTGGTATTATATCCAGCATCTTCAGAGCACAAGATCAGTTTGTCACAGTACACGAAAGAACAAGAATTTGGTATAACAGTGGGACTAGTTTAAAAAAATGTAGCGGACAACACGAGGGGCTAAAGTCCTAATTTGGCACCATTTATGTTGGAAAAAGAGAGAAAACAAGTATTAATTAGACCTAAAATGACTGTCTCCCAGATAATTGGTAAATTTATACAGCCATACAACTTGTTGAGGTTTGGAGTATGTTTTAAAGCTACTTTTGATTCCAAAAATAATCTCTCTGACTTATAAGACTTAATCTCTCTCTCTCTCTCTGAGTAACATTTATGACAGAGCCTATGAAAAATTTAGGGTTTGATTTGTGATGTCTCACTTAATGACAGCTTTCAAGGAATCAGTTAGGTCATAAAGTCAGAGGTCCAATATAAAGTGAGTTTCTGTCACATGCACTGATACTTGACTAGGAAAGAATTCAAAATTGTAAAACTAGCACATTATCATGGCATCCACAAGAGTTGAATTTAATGCAGTTGACAACTGTTGAGCTGAAGGTGGTCTAAAAATGACTGTCTCTCACAGTTTTGGTAAATTAATGTAATCATGCATGTTCAGGTTCAGAGAGCAATTCTGCTGATTCTGGTTTCAAGTCTTAGACTTGTAATGATTTCTGTTTAGTACTTTTCTGCATGAAGGCATGTCTACTGTGTGGTATCCTAATCCTGACTTGTTATAATGCTTGTGGTATGTATTTCTTATATTCTTGTGAATGCCCACAATTTCCCCCCCCCCCCTCCCCAAGGGGCAGAGTAAGCTAAGTTGCAGCATTTTTTATAAATTCCTGAATGTGTTGTATGGTTAAATTGATCCTAATGAAAATGGATAAGGGCTGCTAGTTTGATTTGTGGTTTAAAAGCGATAATCAGCGTGAAGATTACACTGATTTAGCACTTTGTTATCTTTTCACATATAGAGGATAGAAATCATTTAGCTGATTTCATATGTTAGGAAATGTGCAGTGTTTGATATGTTTTAGAAGGGTTTATAGCCATTAGCTAAAAGTGTGTGGCATAGAACACTAGTTCTGTAGAAGAGCTGTGTCAGTGGAATAAACATCCTAGTCCTTACGTTCCATGTTTAAGCATACCTTATTGTAGGGCTGTTGGTAACTTACATAAGTATTGTGCCTGCATGCATGTGTATTGGATATATCAAAACAGATAGTGAATCATTTGAAAAATGTGTGACTAAGTTATCTAAGAAGAGCAGACATTTTATTTTATTTAATTTATATATCATTTAATATATTCATTGAAGCATATATATATTAGGATGGACTAAATAGACTAAAAATGTAATGTACCTGAGGCAAATAAGGCCCATCTTATTTAAAATTTGAATAAGTTAGACAATTGTTTAGATTAATTGAAACAACAGTGTTCATATTAAAGTTTGTATTATCACTAATTTAAAAAAACACAAATAAGAACAATTCATGCAGTAATTTATATTTTAACCAAGTCTTTAAAAAACATCTTGTGTGGGCCTTATTAAACCATAGTAGTTTAATAAAGTCCTTGAACAGAATTAAATATTTAAAAAAGAATATAACAATTATTTTTAATTATTATTCATTTTTAAATATAAAAGTTCTTAAGCTAATAATCATAATTATTATTAGCTTAAGAACAGTCATAAGGGCATACAAATATGCCACATTCTTCTTTGGTGAGACCAACACACTCTTCATGGTACCATTTAAGACACCGTGTGTATTGCCTCATATCAGCAACCTGTTCTTCTTTGCATCCATGGCAGTACTACCCCTCTTTTGACACTCTGTTTGTTCCTTTATTTTTTTTTGGTTCTTCCTGTTTTTTAGTGGCAGCCTTCTCTTGCTTACTATCCTTTTCTTTGAAAAGATCTTTGGTCACTCTCTGGCCCTTATAATTTAATGCTTTTCTTCGTGGTGTTGCCTTTATAATTGCATAATTTGGCGTTGGCATTAACTCATGAAACGATGACTTCAAAGAGTTCTTTGTTTTTAGATTTGCCAATAGAATCTCATCATCAGAGTTATTTGAATCACAAGATGGAGGATTAGGACATGTTCTTACAGCTCGAGTAGGATTCAAAAATTGAGCTTTACGTTTAGAAATTGTTGGGTTTCTCTTTAAAAATAACTTCAACCAATCTTTTCCTGTGAGGCCACCTTCTTTATTGAAGCTATTCCTAATTTCATTTTGTTTGCAAAATATAAAAGTTTGTCTGCATGTAGCTCTTGGAGTTAAATGGATGCCAATTGAAGCAGACTTTTCTATTCTTTCTACCAAGTTCTTCTCTTGTTCTTTTGTTAGCACAGTATTTCTTCCTAATCTTTTCGTCGTCTTCTCAGTCGAAGAATTGAGGAACCATTTAAAGTCCATAGTGTTCTCATGCTGCATGTTGTGATAGTTGTCCTCTTTGCACAGCTTTCATAGCTGCTTCTAGTCTTTCATCAGTCCAAAGACCCCCGTTTCTTCTTAACTTCTGACGTTTTCCAAGGCCTTTAGCAATAAAATAAGTAACTATTATGAGCAATCACCAAAAAAATAAAATCATTAATTATAGCAGTTTAGTAAGGCCCATCAACAAATTTACTGGGCCTTATTAACCACCGTGAACTAGATTAGATCACATCTATCTTCACTTAAATATGAATTCAAATCAATTAAAACATTTTTTATCATAAAACTGAATGTTAAAAGAACAATTTAAATATAAAAACAATGCGAAAAGAACAATATTTTTAATTAAAACTTATTAATTATTGCGGCGTAATATTATTAAACAGGAAGACACAATCACCTCCCATAAAGGTCTAGGTCAAACTGACACAATACATTCGCTAGATATGGCGCCACCGATTTGCCATTGCTTATTACATCCTCTCTGTGTGTGTGTAAGAAACCAAACCGACGCAACTTACCGTAAATGTGATTTTTTTTTAAACGGGCTTTATTAGACCCTGGGCCTTATTTCCCTCAGGTACCTTATAACATTTTTACATCATAGGATCAAATAATAAATATATCTATTATAGCAGCCAGATTTAAGGTTGGAGTGTAATTTGATTGATAGCTTCACTAAATGTTTCATATAGAAATTGATTTAAAGGGGTAGAAGATGGAGTGCCCATTACAATCCCATCTAGAATTGTTTGTGCATTTTTTCCTTTCTGTGCAAAATAACCAGCATAATCAGTGAATATTTGAATAATTCGGAATGTCACTGGGATGGCAGAAGTGGAACTTTAAGCCTCACTCCCAGCAGATCATGGGGTCTTTTCATTGATACATTAGCAAATAGATGCAATATCAGAGCTGATCCTGATTTTTTTTTTTTTTTTTTTTTTTTTTTTTTTTTTTTTTTTTTTTAAGTTGAGGTTTGTTAAATGTTTTGAAATGAACAACTTTTTTTTATACAAAGAAGGAATCACTGCCCTATAGGCAGGTAAGGGTCTTGCTTGCCCTGCTGGTTCATGATGAGGTCCAGCAAGAAATGGTATATGTGAATACAGGCTATGGATACTGTATCTTAATACATATGCAGCCTATAAGGCAGATTCCCAATACTCTCGAAGTGTACACAGAATATGATAATACTACATGAAGAGTTTACATTATTATTAAATTTCTATTAACACTCCAAATTAATCTCTCATTATTATTATTGTATGAGCATCTCCATAGAGTTCGACTCATTGCAGAAAACCCAAACTATCCACACAATCTGACATACCTCTTGAACCCATTAACAGACAAAGCACTCACAACTGACATTGGCAACTCATTCACAATTCTCCAAGCAAAAAATCTAGTCCTCACACCCTTACTAACCACACCTTTATTCAACTTCCAGGAATGACCCATTGTTCTGGTCCCTCAAGTGCTGAAACATTTCCCCTGCATCTAATCCTATAAAACTCTTTAAGCAACTTAAATGTTTCTATCACATTCCCTTCTTTTTCTCCTCCACAATTTCTGCAATTCACACACCTTCAGTCTATCCTAATAGGAAACATTCATCAGACTACTCACCATCTTGGTCACTTGCCTCTGAATCCCCCCCATCACTTCCACATCCCCCCCCCCCCCCAAAAAACCCAGGGGACCAGACTTGAGCACAGTAATCCGTATGTGGGCCTATCAAGGTCTTATAAAGGAATAACAACTTCCTTATCTCTACTTGTTAATGTGCTCTTCAGTAGCCAAGTAATCTTTTGGGCTACCTTAGCAATATGTTCTTTAAACTTTAAACTCTCTGACTACCACCACCCCAAAATCTCTAGATTCATCTATTTCCTGGAGGACAGTACCATCAATGGTACTCTCCTCCAGGAAATAGAGTACAGTACAGTAACACAGCTTTTATCTATTTATCCCAAAATGTATAACTTTACATTTCTCCACATTAAACTGACACCTATTATCTTTTGCTCATACTGACACCTATTATCTTTTGCTCATACTGACAGCCTATTTAAATCATCCTGTAAGCTCTTAATAGTTAATCATTGCCTTGATTAACTATTACTCTACCTAATTTTGCATCATCAGCAAACAACTGAATATTTCCTTTTAGGTTTTTGCTATATCATTTATGTACAAATTAAACATTAATGGTCCCAGCACTGAACCTTATGGCATGCCACTAGTCACCTGTTTTTGTCTTGATTCTGACCCTCCATATACCACTTTTTGATATCTGTCAAATGCTGAATTCTATTCTACTGGATTTTGCAAAATCCAGCAGAATCATCATGTAGCCATTTCTTCCATCCAACTCAGTTTTTACTCTGTCATAAAAAGTTAAAGTTAATGAAAAGCAAATTACTAAGGCATGACCTATCCCTTACAAAGCCATGTTGCCCTTCATTCAGTATCATATTTTTATCCAGCCATTCTTGAGTTCTCTTTTTGACCAATTTTTGCAGTACTTTTACCACCACACCTGAGATACTGATTGGTCTATAATTTGCTACTGCACTTCCTTATGCAAGGTAATTATTTTGCCCTCTTTTCACATCCTTGGCACTGAACCAGAGCTGAGACTTAAATTAAAGAGTCCAGTCAGAGGCATTGCTAGTTCTCCTGCACATTCTTGCAAAACCCAAGCTGATTTCCCATCAAATTCCACAACTGTATATACATTGAAATTCTGCAATATCCTAAGAACCTCCAATTCATCTTTTCCACATTTCTATTCTCACATTAGTGTCTATCACATATGTTAAAGTAATAACCTCATGTGGATGGTATACCCATGCAAAGTGGTCACTTAGTAACTCAACTGTTTTATCTGCTTCTGTCACCTCATGACCATCATAACTCATTAAGATTAATCTTCCATAGTCATTCTTCCTCTTACATGCCACGTAATGAAAGAACTCTTTGGGATTTCCTTTGGCCTGTTCTGCTAGATTCTTCTCGTAATCTGATTTTGCCTTCCTTGCCATGTTGGTCGCCTTTCTTGCCTGAGCCTTGCACTGTTCATGAGTTTGTGGTTACCTTTCTCCTTATACACTTATTACCTTTCACAGCATTTTCCTCTTCTGCAGCTCATGCTTAATGATATTACTCATCCATGTAACTCCTATCTGATCAACCCTCCTTACCTTAGGTAAGCGATTTAATATTGCTTCCCTAGATGCCCTTAACTATCTTCCACACACACTACTAACATCCTTATCCTGCAGTGTTTTATGCCATGGCATAAATTTAATCTTCCTCCTAAGCTTGTCATAATCACATGCCTTGTAGTTCCACATATATCCCTTCTTGACAGAATATTCTTCATTTTACAATCTCCCAAATCAAGATTGCATGGTTGCTTTTGTCCATCTGAGGCAATGTGACCACCCTGGTTATGGATAGCTCTTCTGATTTTATGACCAGGTTCAATACTCTCACACCCCTAGTCCCCTCCCTTCACATGCTATCTTAAGTAATCATCTTTCATTAGGTGTATAAATTCCGTTTACTTCCTGCCATGTGATCTTTCTTCTTTTCCAGTCTATATCGCTATAGTTGAAGTCCCCCATAATCACTACCTATGCTCATTGTACTAATTTGGTGATGCATCTTCCAGATCATCCATGGAACTCCCAGGCCTATAGCAACAACTAACTGCATATTTTGTTTTACTGGTCTTGATCTCACACCAGACTGCTTCAAGTGAACAGCCAACCTCCTGTCTATCTCCTATTCCTTTTGGCTACAATTCCTCTGCTGTCATCATCCATGCCCCCCCCCCTCCTCCCATCCTATATGCTATCTTCTCTGAAAATACTAAACTCTTCACATTCTATCCCTGTAACTACATCGTCTGCTGTTATCCAAGTCTCACTAATGCCTATAACTTTTGTTAAGGTTGCACTAACCAATTTCAAAAACTACTCCCTTTTGTTCCTGATACGTGTGACATTATTATATAGAAACTGCAGCATCACTTTATGCCCCCACCTACCTGTACTTTCTAAATTGTCTACCCTATTCAATATTTTTGCTTGATAGACTAGATTAAACACTTGGACATTCTCACGCACTCACCTCTGGGTACCTTCACACAAACTCACCTTCTTCCACCCTGATTGCTTAAGCTTTCCTGAATTTGCCTTTCAGCATGCAGTCCATCAGCATTATACAAATCTTTCTTTTTGCCAAACAGAGATCCACAAATCCTACGTCATTCCTTCTGCACAACATATATATTGATTTATTAGCTACCATCGCTCTCCTCCTGAGTTCACGTCTATCATAGCATTGCAGGAGACTTACAGTCTTCATCTTCTTGCTTTTCAGTTTTGCCTTTTCTAACAACTCTTTTACATCATCCCTCATAGAATACTTCTTGCATCTCAAATGATTTATGCCAATCAGGACTCAGTTGCTTTGCCTTACCTTTTTTGCATCTGGATCTCTTGACTAACATCGTGAATTTTTGCATCAGGAAAACACAATCTCATTGCAAAAATTATGGGAACAACTACTGTGTTAGAGAAAAAAACTTCAGTTTAATATAAACCAAAATAATCAGTCAACATTTCCACCTTCACATTAAGGTTTCACATGTTGTCAAAAATGCATTGTTCAAAGTGCTCCATATAGAAGTTGGCAAGGAAATGCCGTGAATAAACATATTACTTAAAATTATAATAATAGAATTAACTCACATAAAATATTATTTATTAGTAGAATTTTCGCCTGAGTATCATAGGCATCTTCGGTACATGTAAAAAGGCTAATTAAACAATAACTGACAATTCCAAAGGGTGCCACTTAAGTAGCTCATGTAAGACAACTAAAAAAGATCATTAAGTTTCCTAACTTATTTTAAAAATACACACACACACACACACACACACATGCGCGCGTGTGTGTTTAAAAGAAGTCAGCTGGCATAGAACAAACACACACACACACACGTGTGTGTGTGTTCTATGCCAGCCTGGCTGGCCGAGTGGTAAGCGTATCCGCTCTCCAGCCAAAAGGCTGTGGTTCGAATCCCACAATGGGCATGGATGTTTGCGATTGTCTGTGGAAATACTAGTGGTGGTGGTGGTGGTCGGCAGTTGATGCCGTTGGTGTAGTTGCGGTCAGTTGGTGGAGACAGAGTTGTAGAGTAGGTGCCCTCCCTCAATGAGTCTATGGACTCCCTGTAGGTGTCAAATAATAATAATAATAATAATGGTGTGTGTATATATATATATATATATATATATATATATAAGAGAGAGAGCCTGTGTAGCTCAGTGGATGTGGCATTTGCATACCACGGCTCTTGGCCGCACGAAGGAAGACTTGGTTTTGAGTCTAGTCGCGACTAGAGGCAATTTTTCTAAGCCTTTTTTCGACCGGTTCCCGAGTTAGTCGATCTCTGGCATGGGCAAGCAGGTTTTTCCTCCCGGAAACTCGGGTTTTTCGTCCTGTAAACTCAAGAAAATCGACCGTAGAACCCACATTATTTCAGACATTAAATATATTGTGTTAGGGTTAGGGACCACGAGATGGCGGCACATTTGAGCCGTCTCTCTTCACTGTGTACCGCTTAATTAGTGATAGCCTTGGGCCATCTATCTCTGATTGGAACCAGTGGAGATTGAACTGCCCACTCAGTCTCCAAAAGTTAGATAGGGCTAAATGGCCTCGCCTACTCCCCATATACGGGAATAAAAAGGCGTTAGCTGATTTTTTTTTTTTTTATATATATATATACAATTAAAAAGTTAGGAAAGATTAGCTGATTTAAAAAGTACTATCTCCCATCAAGGGGATAGACGTAGACCATCAGATCTATTTAAGTTGGGAGAGTGAAGTAAAGTTTCACATTTCTTTATAAAGCCTTTCCATGAGGAACCGACTTTTGTGAAGGATTCTTGTCTTGTTCCAATTGTTAAATTGTGAATGAAGATGTTTTATATGTTTTAATACTTCATGCACATTTAACATAATCCTCCATGTCATAAGCAAGACTTGTAAATATTATTTGTTGTTAGTCTCTTGCTTGTAATATATTATTCATATAAATGCTTTGAGTTTTGTTTGTTATTAATTAATTATTTAATCTTAGAATATGTAATAATAATGAAAAGACTCAATATAAATATGTCATTCATCTTATTTAGTTTATTCTGTAAAATTTATTATAAGAAACTGTGTGTGTGTGTAAATTTAAATGTATATTATATGAATTTTGATATATCTTTTTATTTCTGTATGTAAGAGTGATTTTATTTAATTCTTCTGATTGGATTTGATTGGCTGCTAAAGGAGAAACGGAGTTTATTTTAGTTAGCTCGTGCGAAGAACGTGAGCTACTGTGTATAAACAGAGAGGCCAGTGGATATAAGCTGAACTGGTTAGACCAGATTTTGGCAGGAAGAAGGAATGTAGTTGATTGGGAAATGAAAGTAAAGAGAAGCTTTATAGATAGCAGAGAGACCTGTTTTGTGTAACAGAAGGGGGAGTTGATATATGCCGTAAATCGACTACAAAAGGACCGGGAATTAATAGGCATTTTGAATTACTTCTATGGAAGTTCTGATACTACAATATTTTCCAAATGGTTAGTGGAAGAATAGTGCAGAACCGAAGTTAATACATAGAAGAAAATAAGGAATTAGTAGATAACTGAAACCTAGTTCTTCAAGACTTGTATATTTCTGTGTCTATAATTCAGTTATTATAGTGGAAGATTTCTTTAGAATTGTGTAGCCATAAAGTAAAAGTATACAAGAATTTTAAATGTGCCTTTGCGAATTCGATGTGTAGAAGCAGTAACCCAGTAAGAGTTGTCCTTTCTGTAACCTGTGAAGCTATAACTGTTAACTCCGTCGGATATATTTTAACCTTAGCTGTGGTGTTGTGTCAATTAATGGTCGGATGTTAGATGTACTAAAGTACTTTCCCCTCAAAATAATAAGTCTCATGTTGTTCTGTTGAGTGTTAGCTGTCTGAAAAATATAGTGTAGCCTGTTATAAGATTAATTATTGTAACATCTGGAATGTCGAACTTTTAAGAACTATTTTCAACTTGATTGACTGAACATAATAAATGAATGTTTGATAATTTATGGATTGTAATTATTCTGAATACTTTAAACTGAGCTAATATATTTATGATGTGATTGATTCATCCAATTGGTTAGAGTGAAATATGTCGGAGAAATACTAATGCTTTGTGAATTAACAATTGTTAATATTAGTCATGATCCTCAAACATAATTGAGAAGTTATTAATGTATGAATGTGAATTCTTATAATATTTTAATTGGATAACCTTTTGCAGATAGATATACTTAAATGTATATATTGTACTTTTCAACATTAAATATTTTCTTTTGTTGAGTTAAACTTGGTGTTTGTCTGATTTTCTTTCATTGCACCGCTCATAAAATTATTCGGACCTTTGCAGAAGCCTTAGATACTAGCAATAACCTTGGCCTGAAGATAAAGTGATAATATAAGTTTAGTTGATGATTAATTCCTCTATATTATTTAGACTAATCTGAATATAGGGTGGCACAGTATAATATAAATTTCTTTATATTCAGATGAGCATCAATCAACAACTAACCAAGTATAACGGAAATTAAAGAGGTAAAGATAAGCATGAATAACCAACATAAAAGGAACAGTCAGTTAGGTAGGATGACACAACACAATGAACTCTATGTTTAGTGTTGATGGCATGCTCTGCAAGCCCAGACTGTTCAGATTCAAGGTATTGAATATACGATCATTCTCATACTCACCTTCTTATCTCTCATTAGGTTGTGTTCTTCTATCCGAATAAAAGCAGATCTTCCTGTTTATCTGAAATAAGATAACCCACAAGAGCAAGGAATTTGGTAGACACTGGATGACTTAGATGTGGAAGCTTGTCCTTTGGAGAAATGAGAAAGGTGGAGATTTTTCTGATGGGTCGAAAGGCAACAAAAATATTTAGTGGTTTTAAAACTTTCGCTATGCATTCACTAAAGCCTTGCTCATAAGGAATAAGAATACACATTATATTTCTTCTGTATTTGAAGAGGAGGAAGATATATCAAAACTACTTAAAGCTCTTTTGATGAAAGAATTTTTATATCCATTAGATAGAAAAGAGGAAATAATATATTGCAATTCTTTCTGTAATAGTTCCTCTGAAGAACAAACGGTGTGGGCCCCCATCAGATGAACCAGTGTGTTTATAGTTCCCACCTTTTGAATGGGATGGTGATGAGATTCAGCATGGATATCAGCCTGTATGAGTCTCCTTCCTATAGACTAAAAAATGTAGGTTACCCACTGGTAACCAAAGAATTAAAAGGTCTAAAAAGACTAACTGCTTATTTGCTTCTTCTAGAGTGAACTGGATCCTTGGATGAAGTGCATTTAATTTAGAGAGAAACTGTTGTAATTCATCAGAAGAGCTATTCCAGATAGCAAAAATGTCATCTACTTATCTGAACCAATGAGTAGGTCTATGTGAAATGCTGTCAAAAATACGTTGTTCAAAGTGCTCCATATAGAAATTGGCAATAGCAGGAGAAATAGGATTGCCCATTGCTTTTCCTGCGATTTGTTGATATAACTTGTTTTTAAAGGAAAAATAACCAGAATGCATTACAAAATCGAATATTTTAACAATGTCTGAAGGAAATTCTTGCTGCAGTAATTCAGTGGTGTCAGATAAAGGAACATTGGTAAATAATGAAACAACATCTATACTTATAATATCCGAAGCATCCAAATGAAAATCCGAAATTTTATTTTTGAAATCCAAATAATTTTTTATATAAGTAGCAGTTCTTTTAGTTGAAGAAGTGAGTAAATTTGATAATAATTTTGAAATTTTATAAGTGGGATAACCTATACAGTCTACAACTGATCTTAACAGAATGCCTGGTTTATGAACTTTTGGAAGACCATACAATCTAAGCGGACGACCGAAAGAGGTTTTAAGTTTTTTCTTTTGATCTTCATCCCATATAGATACATTATCTATAAGAGAATTAAGTCTTTTTAATTGACTACCAGTAGGATCCGATGTGAGGGGCATGTAAGTTAAATAGTTGTGGAGCAGTACAGACATTTTTCTGTAATATTCTCTTCTATCTTGAATAACTACGTGTTGTTTGTTCAGGTGGCTGAGGAAGGTGTTTAACATTTGACGGCTGTGTGGCCAGATTATCAAAGCATCATCAATGTATGTAAGCCAAACTGAAGGTTTTAAGGTAAAAGAATCTAGAGCATATTGCTCAAAAGCTTCCATATAAAAGTTACCAAAGGGGGGGGGGGGGACAGTGGTGAGCCCATGGCTGTACCTTCTTTTTGTAGGTAAAAATTATTTTGGCATACGAAGTAACCGGAACGTAGTACGTGGGCAAAGAGAACCATAGTGTCATGCAGAAATTTGTTCTGTAAGAGAAGCATGTGTCACTGATTGGGACATTTGTGAAAAGGGCAGAAATGTCAAAACTGACTAATAAATCATCTTCGTTATGTTTTTAATTTTGTTATGAAATGTTGTGTGTTCTTTATATAGGAGGGGGAATGACCTACCAACTCCTCCTTGAATGTTGATGCTAATTTCTTGACTAGGTGATAATTTGGGCTGTCTGTACTTTCAACTATCAGCTGAAACTGAACGTTATGTTTGTGTACCTTAGGAACACTACATATTCTGAGAGAACAGGCATAATGGGATAATATTTTTTTAACAATGCCCGATGTCCAAGAAGTGGCAAACTTAAGTAATTTCACAGTTTTTTTTTTTTTTTTAATCCTGCTAGTCCTGTTTCCAATAACAGCAGTTATCAGAAACTAGTCGATTCATCTGATCATTGTAAGCTGATCCGTTAGGGATGACCGTAGCATTACGTTAGGTCGAATTTGTAACAGTTATATCCTGATTAGCTTTTAACGACTTGACTGCTGCTAGTTCGGTTGACCAAATCAATGAACTTTAGCATACTGTGTATATTGTAGTGCAGCTTGTCTCTTTGTATATATATGTGTATACTCCAGTGATGATCTTAATGTGAAGGTCAAAACGTCAAGCGATTATTTTGGTTTATATTAAACTGAAGTTTTTTTTCTCTAACATGGTAGTTGTTTCCATAATTTTTGCAGTGAATTCTGATCATTATAAAATTATAAGAATGAACAAATGATCATCAATGGGAGAATCATATTAAAAATGATATCATGAAGGAACTTGGCATTGTTATCATTCAGTAATGTGTGTGAGCAGAGCTAATCTAAAGTGGTGTGGTTGGAAATGGCAGGAAAAGATACAGATCAAGATCTAGGTAGACTGGTGTGGTAAGAAGTGCCCTATGAAGGAAAAGAAAACATGATCTCTTATTTGTTAGAACTCCAGTACTGCTTGTCAGTGCTTATATTTCTGTCTTGTAGGGCACTTCTTACCACACCAGTCTACCTAGATCTTGATCTGCTTCTGTACCTTTTCCACTTTAGATTAGCTCTGCTCACACACATTCCTGAATGATAACAATGCTAAGTTCCTTCATAATATCATTTTTAATATGATTCTCCCATTGATGATCATTTGTTCATTCTTATAATTTTTTTCAAAACTCTCATATCTCTGGTCTCTAGTCCTTGGTCAATTACTGCACTCCTTGATAAGCTAAAATTGGTTTCAACATTGTCCTGTACAGGTAGTTCTCACTTTATGAATTCCTGCTTTACGAATTTTTATCTTTACAAATTTTTTCAATCTGACTTTTTATTTAAAATTCTGTGCGGCAAAGACGATTAGGGCATGTATAGGGAATTATGCAGTATGTAATGATGTAATGATCAGTTAAAACGAGCCTTAGTCAGTCACGAGCCTTGCTGATGTGAGTGTGTTATTCACAATTTTCTTTAATTACACCTGATTTTTTATTTTGTTTTCTTTTTAGCTATAACCCTTTCACTTTTCCAACAATGTCAAAAAGAAGCAACAGTGCAAAACCAGAAAATGAGCAAAAGAAACAAAGAAAAGCAATTACGTTAGAGAAAAAATACAAAATTATTACTAGCCAACAAGCAGGTAGCACTGTTAAAGCTCTTTATAAAATATTTTCTCATGCCACTTCTATAGTTTGCATCATTTTAAAGGATAAAGAAAAATATTTCAAAGAAGTAAAAAATGCACAATCTATGCAGTCTACATTGCATAATAAACAATCAGTATAATTCCTCATATGGAAGACTGTTAACTGCTTGGATAAGTGACTAAACTCAAGGATTAAACATGCCTATTACCTACACAATGATTTGTACTAAAGCATTAGCCATTTTTAAAATGCTGAAAGACCAAAAAGGGGGATGACTGCAAAGAGACTTTTGCTGCAAGTAGTGGATGGTTTGACCACTATAACAAGCAAACTGGTTGGCATAACATTAAAGTACAAGGTGAAGCCGCAAGTACTGATAGTGAGGCTACAAAATCTTATCCAGAAAAATTAGAAGAAATAATTAAACAAGGAAATTACTTGCCATTGCAGATTGTTAACGTTGATGAGAGGGGCCTTTTTTTTTGGAACGGATGTCTGCAAGAACTTACATCACAGAAGAAGAATCTTCAATGCCAGGTTTTAAAGCATCAAAAGATCACATCACTCTACTATTAGGAGGAAATGCTGCTTGCATTGCAAGTTAAAACCCTTATTTGCATATCAATCAGAAAATCCAAGAAGCTTAAACGGAATTAATAAAAATACTCTCCCAATAATATGGAAAGCAAATAAGAAGGCTTAGCTAATGAGTTCCTTATTCGAAGATTGGCTTATACATCACTTTATTCCTGAAGTGAAACTTTATGGTGAGAAAAAACAAATTCCATTTAAAATGCTTCTGATAATTGACAATGCACCTAACCATCTCTCATCAGTAGCTTACATTTGCCCTAATATCAAAATAGTCTTTTTACCTCCAAATACAACTTTTCTTTTACAACCTATGGATCAGGGAGTGATTGCGAAGTTTAAAGCACATTATCTCAAAGAGACTTTTGAAATGTTAATAGAAGCAACTGATAAAGTTGGAAACTTTTCTATCATAGAGTTTTGGAAGAGATTCAAAATTTTAAAAGCATTTCGGGTAATGCAGAGCTTCTGGCATAAAGTTTCCGAAAAAAATATGAATGACATAAACTTTGTCCTCAGTTTAATGATAATTTTGATGGCTTTCAAGACCTAACAAAGATTGTGAATTTTGAAACTCAAGCGATCTTAGGTATGGCTAACAGTTGCAAATGGAAGTTTCAGAAGGTGATGTTAATGAGCTTCTTCAATCTCACACTATGAAACTCTCACCCAATGATCTTCTTGAATTAGAAACAAGAAAGAAAGAAATGAAGAAGGAAAAAGACAAAGAATATAACGAATAAGAAACTCCAACTTGGTTTTTTCACTTTAAAAGGCCTAGAAGAAGCATTTAAATTTCTTGGAAAAAATCTTTGAATTGCAAGATTCAGACTTTGAATGATTTAGTAAATTTTCCCACGAAATGAATAATGCTTCTGCTTTCTATCGAGCTATTTTGAATGAGAAGCTTATTATTGTGTTAACACTGAAGTTTCATATAGTAGAATGAGGAGAAGGAACAAGGAGCTGTCCCTGAAAGTAGGATGGCCCCCTTGTATCACAAAAGGAATTAGCAAAAGGACAAGAAGTATGTTTTTGCATGGAGAGTGGTAGAAACATGGAATGCATTGCCTGAGAGGATGGTTAAAGTGCAGATGATGAATGAGTTTAAGGAGTTGCACAATAGACTTAGTATTGAATGTTGTTGACTTCCCATGATGAATCTTGTGACTCTGTGAAGGTCAAGAAGATAATAATTATTATGAATATTATACTCTTTTTTAATCTTGTATGCTGGTATAAGCAGACAAAGTTTGCACTTGAATTAACATCATGAGTTGACTACTTGTATATATATATATAGATGTTAATGACTTCACATTAATTGTCTTCATATCCCATAATGCAAAGCACACATTTTTTGAAATGTGTATAATATTATGTATTATGGGAAGGGCAACTATCCTGACTGGTTTCACCTTTATTTGAGGTCTCATAAGTGGGAGCCAGACCCAGAAGTGAGATACTAAGGTTGAAGTAATGCAGAAGTCATATTATATTTTCTATTCAGATACAACAGCAATGAATGTGAAGTCATTATACTCCACTTGTTTACTTACACTTGCATAAAGTATTAAGCAAGAATATAATATCGTGGCAAGTTTAATTTAACTTATAACCAAGTGAAGAAAAAAAAACTTTCCACAACTAAAATTTATATATTCCACAAATGAAAAATGAATCAAATTTCAAGTTTATTAGTTAATAATACAGTGTTATTTTGTCAAGTTTTAAGTTAAATATTTCTTTCTTTTTGTGTGTTGGATGCAAAACGTTTTGAATTGATATTTGTTTTTGGCTACTGAAGTCTTGCTTAGATATAAAATAAATTTATTTACATAATTTATTAGAGCATAATTGTATTTTTATATGAGCTATAAGTTTTTGAAATATTGGTGCTGTTTGTATTCAGACAAAATGTTGTTAAAAAAAATTGTCTATGACAAGGGAAGCAAAAGTTACTTCTGTATTTACATTGTGAAAATAATTAAGTGAACCTAACTCAGCTTTTGTCTTGTGAAATGAAGAATTGTTATAAATTTTTCTGCTGTTTTCATTTTTAAATTATAATTTACTTTTCTGCACTGTGTAAAAGAACCTTATCACCATTTCAAGCACAACACTTTAACTAGTTATGGCATTGCATAGTGGTGAACTACTGTAATCTGAACATACACAGAAATGAAAACAGTGTTAACGGACTTCACTAAGTGTTAGTGAATTGTTTGAATGGAGGAAATAGAAGACACTGCAGGAAGAATATAATTTAAAAGTTAGAAATGAAAGATTGAGAGAGGAAATCCTTTAAGAGAGACAGAGAGAAGTTAGGTTTGTTGTAATCATTAATCATATAGAATTGATTTGGTTAAACTGAAAGAAATTTTATTGCATGCCAATTCATATGGAAATGGGTCCTATTAAAATTTGTGTTGTTTTATTTGTTATTCATACTCAGAAAGATGATTTGAAGCTATTGATATGGTCTTAGTTTTTTCTTCAGTGAAGTATGTTGAAACTTTCATATAGAAAAAAAAAATAAATACAATAAGTGATGAAACCGTTGATATGATTTTGGTAATTTTTGTCAATAGAGTCTGCTGTGACTTTCATATAGAAAGTGAATGAAGTTATTGAAATGCTTTAGGTGAAGATAAGACATGCTGTGTTTAGTGTTCTATGATTCAGAATGCAAAAAGAATTTGGATGACTTATGTTGCTCTTATATAGGAAGAATGTTCTTTTATTAGTTTTTCTACCTGCATGAATTCAAGGAGTTCTGTAGGAGGCAAAAAACTAAAGTTCTGGAAGTTTTGTTATTAAATGGTAATAATTGGTATAGTATATAACTGAAAGGAAATTGAGTTTTTTTTTTTTTTTTTTTTTTTTGTGTGTGATCTGGAGTATATACTGGTGAACTACTGGTGAAACACACCAGTAGTTCACCAGTATATAGAATCAACATACTCAAGTTATGTTGATTCTATGTTGTGTGTGTTGTAAATTAGAGATTTTTCTTTTAGCTATAAAGGTGTCTGATGGTTTGATATATGTGAAATGTGATTAATAGTTTAGTTTCAGACGTTTTCTTTTTATTTTGAAATTAAAAGTTAAACCACTCAGAGTTGTAGTAATTTACTAATAGTGCTGTTGATAGGATTGCATCCACTAGAAAGAAAGTACAAAAATAATAATAAATTAATATTCCCCACAGTAGCCAGTGATACCTCCATATTTGAACATACCGGGTCAGATATTATCTACTCCAGCTTTCAAGTCTGATGTTATCACTCGGCATCAACTTGTTACAATCAGAACTCTCTGCAATACTCATCCCTGAACTGTGGTCCATTCTCTCGGACATCTCAGAAGCTTCTGCACAGAAAGAACTCCAAAAAATAAAGATAAGCACATCAAAAAGTTTAACAACCTGTGTAAGTTCAACCACTCCAGATAGTAGTCAGTCTATCATTAAAATGACTCAACGAAGATGCCATCAGTTCCCTAAGCCTTGGCCACAATTTTGCAGCTGGCACTGAAAGAAGTACCAATGTTAGATATATGTACAACATTGAACATGGATTCTGTTGTTTAGCACCGGAAATAGCCAATAACATCAGACTTGACGCCACCAACATCCTCGCCCAGTTGTCACCTCCAAAAAGTAATTTATCTTCCAGACAACTTGCTGCCCTCCGAAAATTACGGAAAGAAAAAAGTATCATCATCACCAGAACGGATAAGGGTAATGCCACAGAGTATAATCAAAAAATTGAGATTATTCTCTGAGATTGTGCTATCTACATCCCACTAGAACATGATCCCACAAAAACGCAAGTTAAAAAATTAAAAAACTTACTTAAAAAATATCCTCCTGGCCTCCAGACATTACAAAAAACTCAAATTGTTCAGTTCTCATCCCCCCCTCCCAGATATACAGTTTACCAAAAATCCACAAACCTGATCCTCCCCCTCCCCCAAGACCTATAATAGATGCCATTGATGCACCTTGCTACAAACTGTCAAAGTAGCTAGCCAACTCTTGACCCCCCCCCCTTTCACTGGTCTTACCACATCCTATATAAAAAACTCTACCCATTTTAAAACCTTAATTGAAAATCTAACTTTAAATAATACAGACTTATTGATAAGCTTTGACATCAACCCATTGTTTACCAAGATTCCCTTAAATGACACCTTAACACTCTTAAAAAACGTTTTAACTTCTGATATCTTAGAGCTCTTTTCCTTTGCCATCAATTCAATTCTAGTTATTTTTCTTGGAAGAACAAAATCTACAAACAGATAAAGGGAACTGCTATGGGTTCTCCCCTCTAACTCGCTCTTGCAAATTTTTACATGGAAAATTTTGAAAAAAACGAACCATAGACTCAGCCCTCTCAAACCTTCTGTCTGGCTAAGATATATAAATGTTGTATTCTCTATTTGGTCTCATGGCCCAGACACATTAGACTTCAAACCCTACATCTGTGGCACATCAGAAAAAATAGCCAGGTCCTTAAAAAAAGTACTACCTTCACATAGTGTTTAAACCCCACCATAAACTTACTACCCTTATCCGTTCCACCAAAGTCACCTCAATAGCATACATCCAAGAATCCAGTTTACGATGGAAAAGGAAAATAACAATAGTTTACCCTTCCTACACACCTTAGTAACACATCTTCCTAATGGTAACCTTTCCTTCTCTGTATATGGAAAACCTACTCACACAGGCAGATACATTCACAAACTCTCCCACTACCACCCCTCTCAACAATATGGCATTATTAAAACTTTAACCAAGAGCTCATAAACTTTGTTCCAGTGGAACTTTCTTTTCAACTGAACTCAACCATATACACAACACCTTCCTTTCCAATAGGTACAGTAATTACAAAATTAAAAAAATAATCAGTTCCTCTCCCATTCCCTGGTCATCTCTTCAGAAATGCCATCACCATACCCTACATCTGTGGCACATCAGAAAAAATAGAAGGCCTTAAAAAAGTACAACCTCCACACAGTATTTAAACCCCACCATAAACTTACTATCCTTATCCGTTCAACCAAAGATCAGCTCCCTCATATAGAGTATCCTGTTCTTGGAAGCTGACTTACTTGGGACAGACAGGTAGATCAGCAACCATCTGTTTAGAACACAAATCATACATCTGCAATCATGACTATGATCAATCTAGCCTTGCAGACTATGTTTTGGATACAACCCACAGAATCTCCTGGAGAAAAATCACCATGCTCTACCATAGTAAATTAAAAAAGCGACTGTTTTTAGAATCTGCAGCTGCACTCAGAAAGCAACCAAATTTAAATAAATATGGTTGCATGAAACTTCCAAAAATTTGGAAACCATTAATTATCAGAGATTCCACATTACATCCTAGGCCACCTACAAACTCCCGTAGAGTGCGTTAGTCACCCATGTTTCGTTGTGTTGTATTTGAGTGTATGTTACAAGATTTATTTGTAATCCCTGAAGATATCTTAATGACTGAGATGAAATATTGGAAGCATTAAAATTAGTTTTAATCCTTTCCCAGTGCTGAAAATATTCTATTAAAAACCTCCAACATAATATGGCACACCAGTTTCGAGTTTGTTTTGGTAGAATTATTGTGCAAAACTAATATTTATGAACTGTCTTCATGATGATATAAAATATCTCAGAAATAATGTTTTCTTATTTTGAGTTTATATATATTATTTATATGAGAGACCTCATTGAGGGAGACCATATATCACCCACACCAGCTATCATACCTTTTCTTGAATTCATTCGCACTACCTGCACTCTCAACCTCCAATGGCAATCCATTCCAATCACATGCCACACTATGAGAGAAAAATCTAGTTCTCATCCTCTTCTGCACTACATTCCTTCTCAGATTTCATGGATGTCCTCTTATCCTCTTTCATGCTCCATAAAATGAAAAACTCCATCTACTGCTATCCTGTATAACCCTATCAGAAAGCTCAATCGATCTTCATAATCTGTCATCTTAATATCATCTTTAACACTCTTCTTTGCACTTTCCTTGGATTATTGCACACAGGTCTAGTCTTCTGGTTTCACTGTATCAGCATCACCAAGGAAACCAGAAGACTAGACCTGTGTGCGATAATCCAAGTGCTGTCATATCAAGGCCTTGGAGTAAAGAGACAGAATGACTTCCTTACATGTCAAGGTTCTTTGCTATATGGACCTTAAACTTCAACTTCTTATCTACTAAAAATCCAAGATCCCTAGCCTAATCAGTTTCTACTAGCATAATCCCACCAGTGTAATATGACATTGAATATCTGATTACACCCAAGTACATGATTTTACATTTACTAACATTGAACTGATAGCAGTTTTCACATGCCTGCAATTCCAGCATATTCAAATCATTCTACAAGTTTTGCTTATCAGCTACATTTCTGATTATATGCCTATCTTTGCATCATCAGCAAACATCTGTATGTCACCTGTTCAAGTCCTTCCATGTGTCATTAATGTAGAGGTTGAATAATAATAGACCATGTACTGATCATTGTGGTACACCAATGGTCACCATAAATCTTACAGACTCACATCTTCCATATACCACTTTTTTGATATCTGTTAGTCAGCCATCCATTTATCCACATTGATATTTTATAATCCCTTCCCATATTCTGCAGTTAATGCAACTGTCTTCCATTTTGTATCCAGTCAAAAGCCTTAGCAGATTCCAAAGTACCATTGTGTATATCTATATCCATTCTCCTTGTCTAACTCAACTACAACATTATTATAAAATGTGAGCAAGTTGCTAAAAAAAAAAAGAAAAAAAACTTCCAAGGATATTATCATAATATTAATCCTACCATAGAGATGATCTCTGTTTCTAACAATTATTTTTTTAATTCCGAGTGTACCTATATATGCACTAGGGTTCACTCCGATTGGTGCAATGACCTCTTTTTTACTATTTCTTTCAGAATCCAAATAAATCACTGACTCAATACCAAAATACAAAATAAATACAAAATTAATATAACAAAAACAATATATATACACTTCAAACAAATATTACACAACTAACTACAAATTAATTGGATCCAAGGCCTTTTTATAAAAATAAACTTACACTTAAGACTAGACTAAACACTTTCTTTGCACAATGACAAAATGTTCATAGCCAGTTTCTTTCTCTGTCAAGGCCCTTTTCCGAAGATATATGACTTTATTCTTCATTTTCACAGGATCCTTTATCATCACTCATGTAGCATACATTAAATCTTCTTGAATCAATTCTGTCTCTTTTTAGTAGAAATAATAGTTAGATCCAGCATCCTTAATATAGATGAAACTTCCCAATTAGAATTTTCTCGAACATTCCTTTAGAACGTTAATAGCAATTTCTTCTTTTATTCGGTAATGCTTATTGACCGTCTTAACTCTTCCATTTAAAAAAACTTGCAGTTCTACGATTCCCTTTTCAGAATCTACTATAAATCTTCCAATTAGCGTTTCCTCCAATAATCCTTTTAAAATGATCTATAGCAATATTTCCCTTTTATTTATCAATACTTATTCCACATTAAAACTTCATAGTTCCACGATTCCTTTTTCAGAATATACTATTCATTTTCCTCCGACTGTCACATAAAAAACTTAAGTTCCTCCGAACCTAAGTATCTGCCGGCCTGTGTTCTAATTTCTTTTCGAACGCTAATTTGTTTATTTCTGTTACTCAGATACCGAACGCTTTCCTTGTCAGCTGTCAATCACACATCAAACTTCTTGGCGAGCATGCGCACTCCGTGGCAAGCGAGAAACTAAATACAGGTAACCCTCATATAACGCTGATGTTAGGTTCCCCAGAAATGCTGCGTTATATAAATCGCGTTATGCGAGCCTCAGATTACATAGAAAAAGTAGGGTTATGTTCTGAAATCGTTTTTTTTTTTATTATTTATTATATAAACAACAATGACATATCACAAAAATTATTTTTATTTAATTCAGGTAATTCATGTAAGTTAAGAAAACATATAAACTATAAAACAAATACATAGTATAAAAGTATAAAAATTACAAATTTTACTTAAACTTCATTGCACATAATGCATAAATGTTTTAGGCAAAATAAAATAGTGCATATTTTAATCTTTCATAGCACGAGAATTTGAGGATTGGTTAATAAACACTGGTTTTGTCATGTAATTACCTGATGCATTACTATAAAACAGTAGAGTAATTCTATCTTTGGAAACTTTGAATCCAGGAGCTGATCTTTAATTTTTTGAAATATAGGCGCGTTTTTGCATTTTTTTTCCAATATAACTCGGATTCATTGCATTGAACACCTGGTCTGCACTATAAATGTTTATAAACTTTGAGAGCTTTTTGTTTAATAAGATTTCCATCCATAGGAATTTTCTTTTGAGGGTGCAATCTTCTATCGAAATCATTAGAGATTTCTCCATTTTTCCATTAGAATATCACGTACACGAGCAACACGCTTTGCACTTATTGTTGACCCAGTAATAAACACTTTCTCGGATTTTATGTTCATTTTGTGTGATTGTTCGAATTATTGATTCATTTAAATTCAAAAACTCCTGGTTTATCTCCATTTTTCAACCGATCCAAGATTTTGAATTTTTTCTTCGATAGAAATTAATTTTGTTTTCGATGTTGGTTTTTCTCTTTCGTGCAGTTTGTGACCATTACTATAAAAATAATTTTTTACACAAAAAAAGCAAGCATTACATATTGTATGTAACTCACCAGAAAATAAAGTGCTCAGCTTGAGATAAACACACACACTTATGATTTTTAATGTACTTTCCTGGCAGAAACGAGGACAATTTTCAACAATAAATGTTTTATATGCTAAACAATTGAGGTACACGAGTGCTAAAGGGTATTTCCCCTAATATAAATTCGCTAATTATAATTACATGCGGGATACAGGCAGGCACAAATTTAACGAAGATAAAATTTGATTTTTAAGTTGTGCTACTACAATTTGAAGACCGCATTATATCGAAACCGCGCTGTATAAGTACCACGTTATACGAGGGTTACCTGTACTGTGTAATGTCTGACACGATGTCTCCGTTAGTGACAAGAGAACGTCTCCATAAAACACAAAACTTAACATTTCAAACCACAATAAATTTGTTTAAAGTAACACAACTATTCAAATCCGGTAAGTACATAAATTTTTAACTGCTTTACATATCACTTTTGACAAAACAATTTCAATAGCGGGCACATCGCAAGTGCCGACAATGCGTGTTATGAAAACAAAACTAATAAACATACTAACATAAACAATACGTAAAAATATTCAGAATTTTAAATTATGATTATTTTTACACATTCTCCTTGTCTAACTCAACTATAACATTATTAGAAAATGTGAGCAAGTTGCTAAAAAAAAAAAAAAACATTCCCTTATTAAACCCTTACTGTTCATTGCAAAGTACAGATTCTCTGTCATTTCATTTCTGTATACAAGCTTTTAATGGCTTTTCCAAAATCTTCACCACCACTCATCATCATCATCAAATTCCTGCCATGTACCCTTATGGGGTGTACAGGATATGATAGTACTACATGAAAAAAATTACATCATTATTAATTTCCTATCTACAGTTTTCCTCCAAATCAGTCTGTTACTTGTCAAGACTCCAACATTATCAGATCTTATATTTCTATTGTCTAAAGCACTTTGTACTGTATCAATCCACCTATATCTTGCTCTTCCTCTGGATCGTTTTGCTGCCAACCTGGCAGAGAACACTTGTTTTGCTATCTTTCCTCGCCCATTCTGTTTAAGTGACCATACCACCTGAGATTAGCTCTGCTAATGCATTCCTGGATGCTGACAATGTCAAGTTCTTTCCTAATATCCTCATTTTTAATATGATATTGCCATTGATGCCATCTGTTCACGCCTGTAATCTTTCTCAGGACTCTCATATCTGTGGTCTTTAGTCTTTGGTCAAGTGTTTTACTTCTGACCCAGCTCTCAGATCCATAAGTCAAAACTGGTTTGAACACTGTCTTGTATACAGCTAATTTAGTGTTCCAACTAATTTCTCTCTTATTCCATATGAATTTATTCAATTGACTTCCCACCATACCAGCTTTGCTGATTCTGTTGTCTATTTCTATATTTAATTTACCGTCTTCAGTAAAAATCGTGCCTAAATAGCTGAAATGTTTTACTTGTTCCACAGGTTCTCCATTCACAACACAGTTGACATTTTCAATGATTCTGCCTATTTTCATTGTCTTTGTCTTTTTATTGCTGACCTTCATACCATATCTATTACAACAGCTATTCAATTTAATCAGAGAATCTTGCAGACTTGTAGCAGATTTATTTAGAAGTATAACATCATCTGCATAAAGCAAAGAGCTGACATTAACATCTCCAATTTTGATATCATGTTTAATACCACTTTCCTTCATAATGTGATCCATATAGATAATGAGTAACAGAGGGGATAATGTACATCCTTGTCTCACACCAGATTTAACATTAAACCATCTTCCTGTACTTCCTTCAATTCTAACTGCTGACTTACAACTCAAATAAAGACTAAGTATTGCTTGATATAATGACCCATTGACACCATATAACTGCAGACTATTGAATAGCTTCTCTCTTGGCACCTTGTCATATGCCTTTTCCAGATCGACAAAACTTAAATACAGATCTTTGTTATATTCCCATGCTTTCTCGACTATTTGTCGTAAAGTGAAGATCTGATCCTGACAGCCTCTATTTGGCCTGAATCCAGCTTGTTCTTCACCAAGCTTTTCTTCCACAATTCTTCTCAACCGTTTCTCAAGTATACTTGCATATATCTTACCAGGAACGCTCAGTAGGGTAATACCTCTGTAATTCTCACATTCAGTTTTATTTCCCTTTTTATATATGGGTACTATGAGAGTTCTACTCCAATCATCGGGAATTCGTCCCTCTGTCCAGGCTTTCTGAACTATGCAGTGCAGCCACTGTAAGACTCTTATACCACCATACTTCAGCATTTCTGGTCGAATATCATCTACTCCTGCTGCCTTTCCACATTGCAAGCATTTGATGGCTTTTTCTACTTCTAGTATGGCTATTCCTGACTGCATGCCTGGTCAGTGTTTTTTACCACTGTGCTGTCATCACTGCTTGTTTCATTTAGCAGTTTTTCAAAGTAATTACTCCATACTTCAAGGATATCTTTTTCTCCCGTTTTCATGTCACCTTTATCATCTCTAATTCCTTTTACCGCACTCTTTCCTCCATTCTTAAGCTTCTTCAACAACCTCTAGAATATTTTGCCACCTTCTTGATATTTATTTTCTATATTCTTGCCAAAGTCTTCCCATGACTTTTGTTTAGCTAGTTTTACACAGTGTTTAGCATTCTTGCATTTGTCTCTATATTCTCTAAGAGCACAAGCTGACTTATTTGACAGGAACTTTTGGTATATGCTTTCTTCTTTTCCTTCATTGCCTCTTTAACTTCCTGTGTCCACCAGCGAGTTCTGATTTTTTTATCCTTACAGACAACCTCATCACATGCCTCTCTGGCAGAATCAATCAATGTTTTCTTCAGAGTTTGCCACTGAATCTCCAAGGTTTGATTCCTGTTCTCAAACTCTTTCATTTTTTCTTCAATAATCTTTGTGTATTTTAGCCTACAGTTTACATCTGAGAGCTGCTCAACTTTTATTCGCTTTAAAACTTTCTTACATGTTATTCTTTTCAATATGAAATTCAATTTTATCCTGCTCAAGACTAAATAGTGATCACTTCCAATTTCAAATCCTCTGTACACTCTGGTGTCCTGCACCAGGGAGAAAACATCACTATCAACAATAACATAGTCAATGAGACTTTTCTTTTTCCTAGCCTCTTCTCTCCATGTGAATTTGTGCACATTTTTATGTTGGAACATGGTGTTAGTAATAACCAGTCCATGTCCTGAGCAGAAATCCAATAGATATTTGCCATTATTATTAGCTTTGCTCTTTTCTCCAAATTTTCCCAAAATATTTTTGTATGTCTCACAATCATTTCCTACTCTGCTATTTAGATCCCCAACAAGGACCAACTTTTCATTTTTCATTGTGTCAGTTGCTTTTTCTAAAGCCTCAAAAAATTCCTCCACTTCTACCTTAGTAGAACCTTCTGTGGGACCATAGGCACAAATAAGTCTCATTGTCCAGTTCCCTATTCTCATATTTGCCCACATTACTCTACTTGAGACTGACTGCCATTCAAGAAGATTAGCCTCGTATTTTGTGTTGAATACTATGGCTACTCCTTCTTTTCCTTGATTATCATTGCCTGAATATAACATTTTGTATTTATTGCTGAGAAAGATCTCACCAGTTTTGGTCTTTTTTGTTTCAGTCACCCCTATTATGTCGATCTGATACTTATCTAATTCCTCAGCTAGCTCCATTTCTTTGCCATTCAGGCTTCTTACGTTGATAGTACCGATCTTTAACTCTGGTGATGTTGAGTTGGGGTTTATTTTCAGATTTGTTCCAGTAACTGACTTTTCGCTGTTTGTCCTGGTTCCCTGGTGAAAACAACGGGGGGCCTTGTTTAACCGGGTGGCGCCCCAGCTGACATGAAATTTTGTCATGTTGTACCATCATTCTATATTTTGGTTTAACCAATAAGAATACAATTTGGTCGGCTAAATCCCAAATTGCCAGCCCATCCTCGTCCGTTCAGTATCCAAGTAGATACCCAACAGGGTGCACCACGAGAAGGTGAGGATTGGACATTAGGTCAGAAGCCCTGGTCGGTTCTCTGCATTCCTTTAAAGGCTATGTGGAGGTCTCCTCTCAGTTATACAGCTTTGATCCTTAAGCACCACCACCACTCTAGAAATGTTAATAGGTTTGCAGGGAAACACCTCAGTCTTTGCACAACCCTTGGTCAATGGGATTATCGTACATTATTTCAGCACTCTGGAATCTTCCCTGTTCTAGGAATCAGTTTATATAGAAACAGCTAGTTAACTAAACACTCTTAGCATCAGTGCTGATATCCCATTCATCTTTGCCAAATTCTTATTCAGTTTGTGCAACAAATTGAATGAGAATTCCAATATTGCATCATTAGTGTATTTTTTAATACTTCCCATGCACTGCTGATATCCTTCCCATCTGGTACCCCTCCCCATTCACCTGAGTTTTGTCATCCCCTGACAAGGTAGTAGTGAGCTCGGTGTTGCATACAAAAGTTTGTAACTTTTAGCGAAATGGCAATCTATTACGTGCATAGCATCTACATTTAACAGAGTTATTCTTTCTTTTACAGCATAACAATAGAATTATTTTGGGTTGTCTTTAGCTTTCAGAGCCAGTTCTTTTCATGTTCAGATTAGATGTCTATACAACAGTAACTCTTCTAGTCTGCTTCTTATAATTTTCATAACTGACATCATCCTTATGCACATGCTATTCCTTCTACATCTTTTTTCTTATGAATGTCTTGCTTTGCTAGACTGCACATCCATTTCACTTCTACCCTATATTTTTCAGAGTCTCGAGACACATTCCAATATTGCATCATTAGTGTATTTTTTAATACTTCCCATGCTGATATCTTTCCCAACTAGTAAATGATATGGCTCAGAACCCAGTATGTTCCTCAATTGGTCTAAATGCTCCTCATTTTCTGAATGGAACCTCCTAAATTTACTTAGCTGCTTCCCAAATCATTACAGCATGATCACCATTGCAAACTGGAGGCAGAACAGTCACTTCTTTAATTATATATAACCATTTTCTGAATAGAACTTCCTGTTCAGAAATAGATTGGACACTGTACTTATCAAATCAGTACAGTGTGATCACTTTCACAAACTGGAAGCAGAACAGTCACTTCTTTAATATATAGCATTTGCTTTTAAAAATATTATGCATTACATAAATAGGGGTCCTATGGCAAGTGAAGTGCATCTGAATGTCTAGCAGTATTTCTGTTTTATGATTATACCATTATATGTTATCTACAAAAACATCAACTGTTGGCCTGGTTGGCTGAGTAGTTAGCGTACCCGCTCTACAACCAACGGATTGCAGATTCTAATCTTGACAAGGATGTTTGTGATTGTCTTTAGGTGGAAGATGAATTTCATTGCCTGGTATGAGACCACTGCCCTGCTTATTTGAGCCCTGAAATGGCTGAAAAAGTTCCATGTTTGGCCTCTAGAGCAAGGTTTCTGGACTATGTAAAAAATAAATAAAAAATTACAAAATATATATGGAAAAAAATACTCAGCCTACCCATGTTACAAATGTACTATAGGTTTAGTAATAACCTTTCATGGGTGGCAACCACATTTTAAAAAAAAAAAGACAAACGCAGCATTGCCATCAGTAGTTCCTCCCTTATCTCTAAAGATATAAAGTTGCACTTATACAGTTACAATGATATGGACATCTGTACAGAATGCCTACTAAAAGGTTTCCTCAAATTCTCCAAAACATCAAGAGTATAACTGGTCTGAACTCTTACAGAAATCTAATAACATAGCTGTGGGTAGATTGGACTATAAAGCTATTGTTCATGGTATCCTCAACCTGCCTTAGGCAGATGAGGAGGATGATGGTGCTAAATATTACTGTTTACATAATGCATGTGGTTTCCATTCTTATATCCCTCCAGTTCAGTCATCAAAAAAACAAATCAGACATTATATAGAAAAATCACAGTCATTCCTTTCATGAAATAATCAAATAGTTTCTTTTTTTTTTTTTTTTAATTTCATTTGCAGTAGAAAATTCAAAATCCTGTAATATGTTATCTGATCTGAACACTTGTACGTAGTAGTGGATATAGCTCTATATATACACTATGACTATGGCTCATACAGGTATAAAAGGAAGCAAAGCACATGGTCTTGCAATCTTCATAGACAAAATTAAGGGTAATATGAGCTGTACTGAAGAGTTCAGTATTTGGCATGGCACTATCACAGGATACCACCTTTGCAACAACTTGGTCCAGGAAATTTCTGACCTGCTGAAATCGGCTCTAAGTGATATTATTGTGAAGTAGAAATGGTGGAGCAACAGTAGCAGGTTGTGGCCTACCTGGTCACAACCAGGTAGGCCACATAAAAGCACAGAGCATGATTTCCAAGTGCTGAAGATCATGGCACAAAACTTGCTAAGTTCCAAAATGCCTCCGCAAGCATGAGCACTACAACTGTTTGTTGAGAGCTGAAGAACATAGGATTTCCATGGCCATGCAGTTGCACATAAGCCTATCATCAGCAAAAGTAATGCATAGAGTGGAGTGATATAAAGCTTGCTGCCACTAGACTCTGGAGCAGGCAGTTTGAGAGATGAGTCTGGAGTGGGCAGATTACAGAGAATATTACCTGCCAAATGCACTGTGTTGTCTGTGAAGTTTGGCAGATAAGGCATCATGGTGTCACCTGTGACAGGAAATCATAATGCTTCAGCCTATAATGACATTTTAGACAATTCTGCACTTCCAACTTTATAACTTGATGACAACAGTGATAAATGCCCTTTCTTGTATTAACATGACTACCCCTTCCACAATACAAGGTCTGTCCAAGAATGATTTGAGCTGGGGTTGAAGAATTCAACTATCCTACACACACGCGCGCGCGCACGACCCTGAACTTAATCTCATCAAACACCTGTGGGATAAATTGGAATGCCAGTTGCAAGCTAGTCTTGAATCACTTGACATCAGTAGCTGACCTGACTAATGCCCTTCTGGAAGAAGAGAAGGGAAGGGAATTACCACAGCAGTGTGTGTGGTAAGAAGATTAATGGCTATTATAGCAGCAAAGGGTGGACCAAACTCCCTATTTATGCCTTTCATGTTAGTGTGAGGGTTGATGAGTAGGCTTCTGGATAATTTTGATCAGAAAGTGTATGATATTTCTCATATATTTCAGTCTCAAATAAAGTCTGATGCAGCTTCATAATTCTTTATTTCACCTTTGTACCTTAGATGATTTTCAAAAGCAAAAGGCTCACTGGTGTTTTAGAATTAGCTAGTCTTTTCTCAGATTTATTGGAAATGAATTCTGAAAACTAAAGTCCTTTCTTTTTTTCTTTCTTGGGGTTAAAGGATAGAAGGACATGAGATCATTGAAAATCCTTACAAAAAATTTCTCTTATCCATTATTTTTTGGATATTTTACTGTATTTCCTGCTACATTAAAAATTTTACTTTGTTTTTCCTGCATCGGTGCAAGGTAGCGATAGATGTTGTTGGGGGGATTTATTCACACATCGTTCCTTCTCTTGTTTTTAATGTAATTTGTTTCCCACCTTAATAATTTATTGCACCACCCATAATACCCCAATTGTAAATTATTGGATGTTTATGTATGTGTAATAAATATATTTGTATACATAACCTTTATTTTCTTCAGACATGACAGTCACATGCAAATGATTCATATCTGATTAATATAGATTGAAATGTAATTGCTTACATAGACAATTACATTTCAACATGTATTGAAATATCATTGCCTACATAGACATTCAGGAATTTAAACATACCAACCAAATATAAAATTTCTCTTAATTATCTGTTATTTATACTGAAAGCAAGTAAAATCTTTCACTTCTACATAGCTTTGGTTTTTCTGCAAAGTACATGTAAATTGTCAGGTCCTGCTTCATGGGCATGAACAACATAATGCACTTCGTATAGTGTCCTGCATGAACATGTTACAAACAGTATCATCACTAGTGACTGTACTACAGAGATGCAGGGGACAGTACAAAGTACATTATGTTGTGCATACCCACCAAGCATTTTGTACATCTGGTTTGCACAAGGTATGCAACAAATTACACAAAAAATCCAAAACTATATAGAAGTGAAAAGAGATACTAAGATTATTTGTCTTAGGAGTGCACTGACCTTTTTTATTACTAAGATATTTGATTGTTACTTTTTATATTTGTTTTTTAACTTGAAATTATCAATTCAGAGTACTATGTAATTAATTAATTGTTAAAAATCTTAAATGGATATTTGTATTTACAATCTAATCACTACCTGTAGGAATTTATTTCTTTATATATGAAGATTTCATATATTCTCATAATTTCATATCATTCTCCATAGTTCTTGGTAGATCTTTGGTTAGCAGGAGACTTAACTGGGAAAACTAATTAGGAGTAGTATAACACTTTCTGTATATGATTACTAAATTCATGTAATAAGTAATATATAATTTCAGAGTAAGTGTATGGGTATACATGACCTAACATCTAGCAGGGTTTGATGTATTGGAAATCAGTTTAATTCTAAATCATGAAGCCTGCTGCAAGTACATTACTAATTTAGAAATGAAGGTTAAAATGTCATGTCTCATTTTGAATATAGCATCCAGATAAGTTATCATAATGCACTTTCTGCTATTTTCTGAATTTTGTCTCTGAGTGGATTTGCTTTGTTTATGTATTTTATCAAAAATTTGCCTTATTTTTTAACTTTAGGTGATTTAGAAGCTCAATTACAGCATTTTATATGTCCACCAAAATTAATACCTACAATGTTAGAGACATTGTGCAAAATCTACAGGGCACAACATATAAACGATTCAGCTGCCCAGAAATTTATAATATCTTTCTGCAAAAGATTGTATCAGGTAATTGAAACATGTACATCTTTCATCGTATAAAAATATTTTAAATGTTTATGTTAACCAGTTTTGTATAATCAATATAGAGTGAACACAAATGATCTGAATGATTTCAGATATATATCTATAATAATAAAGTATATGCACTATACACAAATGCTTATACTGTTGAAAGGAGAACTTCAAAACACTGGTGATCTACTGGAGTTCACCAGAGTGTTTTGATATTTTCCTGGACAGTGACTTGTGTCAGTTGGTTCAATGGGAAGAGATAAAAGTTGTTCATTGATTTTCTTTTCATATCTGCCATTTTTGTATCTTCTTTTTTCATCATTCCTTACTGTTTTACACTTGCATATTGACCATGCAGGCTTTCAAAACCAGATCTGACAGAATAGGGTAGTTAATCTTTATTCCTGTAGTATCCTATATGTGTAAATTGTCTGTAAAACACCCAGGAGAGAAACCCCTCATCCTCTGTATGAGACTGGCTAATTCATGTTCACTTTTTAAAAGCCCTTATAAAGTTTTTTATGCATCCTAGACAATATTCACACTCAAGTCTTTCCAACTAGAGGATATTTTCAAAACTGACTGAGCTATGGAGGCTTTATCATCATTAATTAAAAGATATTTGGACAGATAGGTATTATACATTAAGCAAGTTCATCAGATCACACTAAGGTTGGCACATTATCATTCAGTATAATGTTCTGTAGTAGTTTATAGGTGCAGAGTGTAAGACATTTTCTCAGATTGTTCATTACTGTTAACTTGGTAGCTCTAGGTGACTCAGTTGTCATACTATCTGAGGAGTGAGCAGAAAGGATTGCAGAATATAATGAACACTATCGGGTATTTCTCTGCTGCTAGTCTGTTCGACTTGAACTTTTTTTTTTTTTTTGCAGCTGGTTGCTTGAAATCATTCATACCACACTCAAATTGGATTCCAACAGGTTTTGTGCAAATGAAACTTGCTTGTTTAACCATTGCTAGTTATATTCTCTCTTTTTTTTTTTTCATATCATTTCCACATACAAAAGGAAGGCCTGTAGAATATTAGTGACATGCATAGGAAGAGAGCAATCTGTTGATATTCTTTTTGAAGAGCTGGGGATTGTACATTGTGAACATCCAGTCTTCATGGAGAAGACTGGATGTTCACAGAAATGAGGTAAATGAAATGACAGATGAATGGCAGTAGCAAGTCCATTCAGTCACCAAGTTGGATAACTGTTGCTCCTGTTATTGCAGGTTTAACAGAAACAGGGGGTTGATAGATGTTAATAGTATTAGAGTTAATAGTATTAATAGGTACGAATGATTTGAGAGAGGACAAAGAGTGTGTCAGAATGGATATCAGGAGGCTACTTAGAAGGATAAAAGAGAATAGTGTGACAGGAAGGGTAGTTAGCATGTTGCCTAGGTATGACTGTGGTGAAATGAGATGGAGAGCAAGGATTATGAATGATATTCTGGCTGAAATGTGTGAGAAGACGGGAGTACAGTTTGTTAATGTGTGGAATGAGTTTGAGGGATGAAGTGAGCTGTATGGGAGTGATGGACTGCATTTGAATGGTTATGGTGTGAGTCGCTTGGAGAGACTGCTACTGGAGGGTAGAGAAGTGAATAGAGAGAATGAATCAGATTGAGTGGGAAGTGATGTGGAAGAACAGGAGAGTAAGACAGGAGAGATTGAAGAGGTGGTTATGAATGGGGAAGTGAGTGGTATGAGTATAGAAAATGAGAGAATGGGTGTACAAGAGGAACATGGAAACGGGGAGACTCGGGGTGGACAGGGGTACACAGCATGAGAAAGGTGGATGCTCCAAGAGGAGGTGAGCATGTGTAGGCAGGAAAGGAATGGGATGACCAAGAATCAAGAGGAAACAGTTGGAATTGAAAAAGGGTTTTAAAATGAAGAAGCAGAAAGGGAAATGGCCCCAGTTGAGCATGGAGAGATCACATCGAGTGAGTGGTATCGGTGGAACTAGCTGTAGATCCAGAAATGAGCTGTTGTGTTTGTATACAAATAAGGCAGATGAAATGGTTGCAGTAATTGCATCTGTTCACCCAAAAATTGTCGGAATAAGTGAGACATGGTTGGAAGAGGATGACATCCTGACAGGAATAGAGATGGAAGGGTATGATGTGTTTCGTGAAGACAGAAGGGGTAAAAAGGGAGAGGGAATTGCTATTGATGATAGAGAAAGAGTTATGTCCATATAAAGTAGAGATGCAAGAGGGAAATAGTGCCAGTGGTTTTGAGGCAGTATGGTGTGAGATAGAGGTGAATGGAATCAAATACTTGGTGGGATGTTGTTATAGACCAGGTAATGTGGATGGTGGTGATAATAAAATGTACAATCAAATTAGCCAAGTAAATAAGAAAAGGGTGATCATTATGGATGATTTTAATTATGGCAATATAGACTGGAATGATGAGATAACAACTGGAAGTAAAGAAAATGAGTTTCTTGAGTTTTTGAGGGATAACTACCTCAGACAGTATGTAACAGAGGGCACACGAGGATTAAGGGTCTTGGATTTGGTCATCTCATCAGAGGATATAATTATAAATTAGGTGTCAAATCATCCACCAATTGATGAGAGTGACCATGAGGTGATTACCTGGCAACCACCCAGGTAATCACCATGAGGTGATTACCTGGGTGGTTGCCAGCAGTGCGAGGCCCTCTGTGAGAAAAGGGTATATGTGGAACTACAAGGGGGGGGGGTGATTATGAAGAGCTCAGGAGACAGCTTGCAGGTGTAGCGTGGAATGAGGAGTTAGCTGGAAAAGAGATCAATACAGCTTGGGGGATTTTCAAAAACTGTTTAGTAGATGCAATGTCTAAATGTATTCCAAGGGTGAGAAGGTTATATAAAGTGGGTGTGAGATGGATGAATGAAGAGATTAAGCATGCGATACAGAGAAAAAGGGTTTTGTGAAGGCAGCATAAGAGAAGTGGAAATAACCAATTCCATGAGGTCTACAAAGATCAAGCAAGGAGGGTGACTTGGTTGGTGAGGGTAGCTAAGCTAAAGAGAGAGGTATGAACAGCAGTTGGCTAATGAAGCCAAAAAGAATCCTAAGGAATTCTTTCGATATGTAGCCGGCAAAAGAAAGAAGAATTATGGAAGGATGACATTGATTGGAGAAAATGGTATAAAGACAGTTGATGCAGAATGTGTGTGGTGGAGATACATAATGCACAGTTCATAAAGATCTTTCAATCTTGTGAATGTGACTTCATGGAGGGATTGAGAGCAATTGATGATGGGGAGGAGAGACTGACTGTAGGTGAGCAAGAGGTGTATGGGGGAGTTGAGTAAACTAGATGTTAATAAGGCTGTGGGACTTCATAATACATCACCACATATTCTGAAAGAATGTGCCAGGGAGTTGACACCTGCCTTGACATATTTTTTTAATATGAGTCTTGCACTCGGTCAAGTTCCTAAGGAGGGCAAGATTATGCCACTTCATAAAGGATGTGATCGAACTTGAGCATCAAATTATAGGCCTATCTGTGTGTGTGTGTCAGGTGTTGTGGTTAAGTTGTTGGAGAAGCTTGTGAGAACTAGGATCCAGAGTTGGGTTGACAACAATGGTATTATCTTTGATAGACAGTGTGGATTAGCTAAAGGGAGGTCATGTTTTAGTAATCTACTTACTTATTACATTAAAGTGACTGTTTCCTTGGACAGAGGAAAAGGATACACAGTAATATACTTGGATTTTCCAAAGGCTTTTGATAGAGTACCTCATGATAGGTTGACAGTCAAACTAGAGCAGATGGGGTTGGATATTAGATTGGTGCATTGTATTGGAGACTGGCTATCCGATAGGTATTAATAAGTTGTGTATGGGGGAGCAATATCCAGGAAAAGGAAAGTCACTAGTGGAGTGCCTCAGGGGTCTGTTTTAGGTCCATTACTGTTTAATTTGTGTATTAATGATATTGGTGAAGATTTGGATGGAGATATTCAGTTGTTTGCAGATGATGCAAAGTTGGGACGAACCACTTCATGGTTCGTCCCAACTTTGAAGTGAAGATGTTGTGGCCTTACAGGAAGACTTGAATAGATTGTATGATTGGGCACGGAAATGGGGATGTGAATTCAATGTTGCAAAATGTAAGGTTTTAAAATTTGGAAAACAAAGATGGGATGCAGAATTTATGCTTGGTGGGAATATATTGTTGGAAGTAGAGGAAATAAGAGATCTGGGGGGTGATAGTGGATAAGGATCTAAAATTTAGAGGACACATCGCCAAAATTGGGAAGACAACACAAAGGCTTCTGGGAATGATCAGGAGAACACTGACGTGTAGAAGTAGGGAGATTCTTGTTCTGTTGTATAAGGCTTTGTTTAGGCCACACATGGACTATTGTGCCCAGATTTGGTCTCCTGGTTTTCAGAAGGATGAAGAGATGTTGGAAAGGGTCCAAAGGAGGATGACTAAGGTAGTTTCTGACTTGGAATGTGAAGTATGAGGAAAGATTGAGAAGATGTAATTTGCAGAGTCTGGTGGATAGGAGGAAGAGGGGAGATGTGATAGAGACCTACAAGTTGGTAAGGGGTTGTTATAGGATCAATGCTGGAGAAGTTTTACAGAGAATAGTGGGAGTCAGGGGTCATCCCTGGAAACTGTATAAAGAGGATGTGAGTAGGGGAGTGAGAGGCAGGTTTTTTTCGTGAGAGTTGTGAATGATTGGAATGCCTTGCATGAGAATGTAGTGTCTGCAAAGAGTTTGAATGTGTTTAAAACACGGTATGATGAGCTGTGTGTGTGTGTGTGATAAAAGGACCTCCCAGATGAGTCGTTGACTCCTTGAGGTCTTGGGATGGTAATAATAATAATAATAATATACATGTACTCTCACCCTAGAAAGAACTCAGCTGCTCAGAAAGGTGAGCACTGTTTGCTAATATGCATTCAGGTTGCTTTGAATTATTATGGCTAAACCAACTTAGGCTATTAGAATATTGTATCATGTGTATTAAGTATATTTTTCTAGCCAGTTTGCTTGTTTTGCAGGATGAAAAATTTAAGTTTCTGGGAAATAGCTGGTTTCATACAGCCATGGCAAACTACTTTCAGTTGATAAGTCTTTATAAAGGTTGTTAATATCCTAGAGATTCAAACCCAGGTCTTTCCAACCAAATCGCATTATCATTACCAACATTGAGATAGATATATTGTAGGAAATATTTGAATGATAATTCTCATTTTGTTGCAAGTAGCAGTATATGTTGTACTTTCTTCAGAATAAACAGAAAAACACATTTATAAAATGATTGCATCTGAAGAAAAAAAAAAATGTTTGCTGTTGCTGCTGGAAAGAAACTAATATTTCTGTTAAGTTAGTGTCAGAATCATTGTTACCTGCTTGAGAAAAGACTGATGATTGGTTGCTTTATTACAGCAAGACAAATAAGCATTAACTATTAATTTTTCAGGAAATAACAACATACTTTCCTATATTTCAGCAACATTACATTGCCATCATCAGGGACACAAAAAACAATATTTGCATGCAGGCACTAACAATGGGCAAATGAGAAACAACATTTGGTGCTGGGCTGATGATCTTAGAATGTATGCTTCTCAAATGCGGGACAGTCTCATGCACCCCAATTTGTTGAGGTTTGGAAACTTTCCAAACATCAGCAAATTTGGCCCAACTACTGTTGCCTTTCTTCAGCCACATTTGCCAGTGTTATTGCCTGCATGCACATACCATTGTGTATATTTGGAAATAGCTGGTTGATGATGATGCCAGTGTGGCATTGCTGAAATATAGGAAATTTCCTGTAAAATTAATAGTTATGAGTAACTGACATAGTAGCCTATTTACAAGAAGTACCATTATTACTTATGAGATTTACCTCTCTTTGAAAGTTTGATCCATTTAATGTGCAAGTATGTATAACAACAAATAGTTTTAGATCAGATTTTGTTATATTGATGTTTGTAATTTGGTATGAATGCATAAATGATGATTATCATTCATATTTTTGCTTCAGAGATGTTTAGAATCTTTATAAGGACTTATCCAATGAAGGTGAGCTAGCTGGTTTAATGCAGAGACAGCAGAGTTTTTTCATCTCAGAAAACAGAACACACATAATACGAGGGTGATCTGAAAAGTTCTCGGCCTAACAATGAAAAAACAAATATATAATTTCAAAATTATTTTTATTTTTCAACATAATCTCCCTTAAGACTAATTTATTCCAGCAATGCTCCACCTCCATTATCCTGTCCCTGTAGTGGCTTCCAGTAAGATCTGAAAATACTCCTTTACAACTGCAATCACCTCTTGATTCGAAGAAAAATGCTGACAAGCGAGGAAGAGTTTTAGTTTTGGGAAGAGATAGAAGTCAGAGGGAGCCAAATCTGAGGAATAGGGTGGAATGTTCCAACAATTCATAGTGCAGATCCCTTAATTTTCCCATGGGCAGGTGCACTGTCCTGATGAAAGATGATATTTTTTCTTCTGCAAACCAGGTCTTCTCTCACAAATTTTTTTGTCTAGTCTGGTTAAAAGATTGGAATAATATTCCCTGGTTATTGTTTTACCCTTTTCAGGATAATTAATAAACAAAATGCCTTTAGCATCCCAAAACACCGATGCCATGACCTTTCCTGCTGATGGAATCGACTTTGTCTTCTTAGGCTCTGAACAACTGGCTTCTGTCCACTGTTTTGACTGCTGTTTGGATTCTGGTGTGTAATGGTGAATCCAAGTCTCATCCATAGTAATAAATTGATGCACAAAATCAGTTTTGTTCTTGTTAAAATGCTCCAAGCACTGTTCAGAGATTTTCATGCAAGTGCGTTTTTGATCTGCTGTGAGCAAACACAGCACCCATCTTGAGAAAAGCCTTTTTATTTGCAATTCTTCATGCAAAATATATCTTACACGTTCTTTTGAAATGCCTATAGTCTCAGCAATTTCACTCACTTTGACTCACCGGTTGTCCAATACCATATTGTGCACTTGATCAATGATTTCTGGTGTTGTTACACTTTTTGGACGTCCTTAACGTGGATCATCTTCCTGGCTGGTACGACCACATTTAAACTCGACAGCCCATTTCTTAATTGTCAAAAATGAAGAATAGTGACCATAAACTTTTATGAACTTCGAATGAATTTCTTTTGTTTAAACCTTTTACAAAAAATTTTATAACCGCACAGTACTCAATTTAATACATTTCAAGGGATACAGACAACACTTTTGCTTCAGACAGCTGTAAAAACAAAGTACTTGATAGAATGAGTTGCAATTTCACATGGATGCTTATGACTGATGTACCAACTTAGAAAAAAAAAAATTTGCTGATAGTGTTGCCATCTATGGTCGAAGACGAGAACTTTTCAGACCACCCTCATATGCTGACCTCATAGCCTTAGCCGCTTTGACAGCATCCATTGTACAGGGTATTTTAAAAGCATTTTTATTTAGTTAAGTCAACTGTTTCTGCATTCCCTTTGCTTCTGGTTAAATAAAATATTAAAATGTATATAGAATCTTTACCCCTATTTAAATAAACATAAGCACTTTCTTATCTCATATCAAATCGATTGAACTCTTTAAGTGGGTCACATTTTTAAGACTGAATTTAGTGATTTTTTTTTTCATACTTATTTAAGAATTTCACAGTTGTAATCACAAAAAAAGCAAAAAAAAAATGAAGTAATCCGAACAGTTTTGCCAATATTATATACGGAATTTGTTGCTACAGGTACCTTCAAATAAAATTAAAGTTATAAATTTGAAGTTTCAGCACAGTCTGTTGTTGGGACTACTGTCATGCTATGCTGCTGGCATAGTTGTACTGGTTGGTAAAAACCATATCCTTCTTGTTAAGGAAGTTTTTTTTGTCGGTTGCCTTTTCATCTCCTCGTTCCCTTGGAGAATCCTTCATATACAATTGATATATAACTTGCATATCCAGGGGTACAGAAATTCACTTGCCAAAGTAAACAGAGACAAGTGGCGAGTGAATTTTCAGCATCATTCTAAATATATTTAAAATATATTATTTTTTCCACATAATTTATATATTTTTTTTTTTGTTTTGTTTTTTTTTTTGCTTAAAATGTCATTCGGTGACAAGTTATTTGATCAGGAGTGGCTGTCAATGAATTCATTAGAGAAGTTTCATTTCCAGAAAGTTTGAAATAAAACTTCTGGGTCTGAAATTCTCAATTCAAACACTACAGCGGTCTCTTTTAAAGAATCACTGAAATAGTTGAAATTTTACATGCTGGTTTTCTCTAAAAGTCATAACATAAGCCAGTCATCTTTATTTTCATCCCACCTTTTAGCTCTTTTAAGGCTAAGAACTTTAATGTTCTTTCTACATGATATGGACAACTGTTTGTTTTTTTTAATAGTAACTAAAGACTCAATCTGCCTCCCCCTCTCCCCAACAGTAGTTCTGTTGTGATTGTTGTAACATAACAATTCATAACTTTTAAATGTTTTTCTTTATATAGACCATAAATAAATCTCATTTCTCTCACAGCAATATATAGGATTCTTTTCACTCCATGCATACTCTGCTACATGACACAGTTCTGGTTTTTGTTTCCATCATAAGGCAATAAAAATGAGTCACCATTATGTATGTTATGACACTTGACTTGAAAACAGTAAATCTTGCGCACTTGAACTGTGCAAGAAAATATGTATGTTTTTTGTATCATATTATGCATTTAAATTAAATTATAGTCATAATTTCTAAATCAAATTAATGCATTCATTTAGTTCAGTATTAAACTTACGTATATAGATATTCATGACTAAGGAATAGACAATCTATTATTTTAAAAATACTAAAAAGTATACTTTTATCACAATATAATTTTATTAACAGAATAAACTGATCATTATAAGAACAAAAATTAAAATCTGCACAATCTAATTAAGTACTGTAGTAGATGTATACAACTTATTCTTCCACCACCTTTATCCCTTAAGTATGTGTGCAGTTATATAGTATTCTCCTAAGCTAATTTTTATAGCTCACAACATGAATTAGCTTAGTCGCATGAGTGCATTAGAAAAAGTGAGTCTGGCTCCACATCAAGTGCTGCCTTTTAGTGCAATCATTCTTTCTTGTTTTTGTAAATTTTGTCTTTCCTGTTAAATTATGAATAATTTATATAAATTTACCCTTCATTATGAACAATAAATGTAAGAAAACATAAACTGAGTTGTGATGAGCCGTGTTGTGGCATGTTTTAAACCCATGTTAAAGGATAGCCTATTTGTGCATGTTTAATCTAATACATATTGAGAATTAAAGAATATATTACTTTGTTTTGTTAACATAATTTTTTTTTCACATCACTGATTACAACATTGATATAAAGTAAGAGTGTTAGTTTCGCTGAGTAAACTTTTTTTTTTGCTAATAGATATAAGTTGTATTTCTGGAGTCCTGCATGTATCAGGTCATCCCAAAAGTAATGTCATTTTTAGCATTAAGTTTTGAAAGGATATAAAGGATAAATCACTTGATTATTTAATCAAGTATATATATATTCTCCATTTGAATCAGTAATGCTCTTCCAACATTGTGAATGCTTCATAATGCCATTTCTATGAAATTCAGGAGGTTTGGAGGCAAAGAAGTCGCATAGGTTCAATGTCAGTACTAATGTATTGTATTGTTTTTCATGAATGAAATGTGGTAATCTTGAAGGTGCAAGATCAGGAGATCAAAAAGCTTTCACATACAGAGGATGTGAAAGCTTTTTCCAGCCAAGTTCCTCGATCTTGGTACAGGTGATTCTTGCACTATGATGGCATATGCTATTACAGTGAAAAATAACACCCTTTCAATTGACCAGAGAACACCTCTTTTCTTTTATTTTGTCACTCAGTTGATCAAGTTGTTCACAGTATACTTCAGCTCAGCTGTGATTGTTTTGTTTTGTGGCAAGAGTTCAAAGTGTATAATACCAACCATATCCCACCATTTTGGCTACGGTTTCGCCTGTTCTCCTGAATGAACCCACTGCCTTTGGCACGTAACATTCTTGTAAAGTATCCACTTTTCATCACCAGTGACAACATGACTCAAAAACAGAGATTGAACCTCCCGAGAATGAAGAGCAGTGCAGATGTTGACGTGCTCTCTTCGATTGTTGTTCATCAGGAACCTACTTGCCAAGCTTACAAACTATTCGAAGTTCTTGCAAGTGGCAATGGATGGTCGATGACAATGAATTAAGATCTTTTGCTAAATCTTCGACAGTTACATTCGCATTTCTTGCAATAGTGGCTTCTAGCATATCATTATCGAGAGAGACAGGGTGCCCAGAGTGAGGGGAGTCATTCAAGCTAAACTCCCTTGTCGAAATTTTTCGAACCATCACTGGAATTTTCACACCATACACTTCTTATATATTTTTTAGTGTTAGCAGCACTGCTGCCTTTTTTTAACTCATAAAGCATTATGTACCTAATGTGCTCTTCAGTGACCTCCTTAGTAATAAAGGGTTATTTAAGCAATAACTTATGTATGATATTCTTGCAAGGTGGAATTCCTTAGAATGAGGCCACCTCAACTTAGCAATACTTATAAAACTTGGTGTTTAGACAAGCTGAGACATGTTTGAACAAGTATAGTATAAAAAACAGCATTACTTTTGGGATGACCTGATATCTATTTTGTTTGAAGTATAAGGTCCTTTTGTCCTTGTTTTTATATCATTAAGTTTCAAGGCCATTGTCTCATAAGATATTTAAGAACATGTACCATCTCTAAAGAAAATTAGTTCGTTCAGGAGAGAAACGAAGTATGTGTTTGTAGGAAAACTAGCACTGAAAGGCTATAGATTAAAGATACCAAGAAATTATACACTTGATTTAATCCTTTATCCAAGTGTAAGCAAACAAGTTTGCACCTGAACTATTTTCAGGACTCAGGCAACTTGTATAAAGAAGCTAAGACTTCGCATCACTTGCCTTAGTATCCCATAATGCAAAGCACATCTCCTTGCAGACATGTATAATAGTATGCATTATGGAAAGTGTCACTACTCAGACAGGTTTCGACCTTTATTGAGGTCTCTTCAATGGGAACCAGACCCAGAGGTGATACTAAAGTTGAATGCAAAAGTCATAATCCAGAGTATTTATGATTAAGGTGATGTGAAGTCTTAGCTACTTTATACAAGTTGCCCCCAGTCCTGAAAATAGTTCAGGTGCAAACTTGTTTGCTTAAACTTGGATAAAGGGTTAAAAACCAAGTATATTAATTCCTTGGTATCTTTAATTTATAGCATAATCAAGTGAAAAAACTTCCAACAACACTGAAAAAGCTAATGTATCACAAAAATAAATAAAATGCATGCATTCTATACCCACTATGCGTTTAATTGATTCCCCCCCCCTCTTTTCTTTTATGTGTGATTTTCTATTCCCTTTACATTAGGCTTCTAATTCTGTACAAGTGCATGTCCTTAAAATACAAACTAATAATTTAGATTTTTATAAATATATAAAAGTTTAGTTATTTCAACTTTTTGTTGTTGTTGTAGGGATCTGAAAAATACCTCACTCAAGTTATTTTGGAAGATAAGGCTTCTCTAGAAACTGAAGTAGATGAAACCATAGTAAAGCATTTGTTCACCATTGGTGAAGTAGTGCAGTCATATCCTTGTGGCTTCTCATCTCGCCTTTTGCTTGTTATTCAGAGCATAATAGCCTCTTCCTTTCCCTCCATCAGTGGTTTGTATTGCTTTGTTAAAACTATAAACTTATTACAAATCATTAGTTATAATAACAGCAAAAAACTTACATAAATTTTTATTATTACAAACTATATTTATCAAGCTTTTCAAGGATTTAGGCCTAAGGTGGCCTGTTCTGGCCTTAGAAGTCATCGTTGAATCTCTTTAGAGGATGTCCTGTTTTCTTTTTCCTAATGGTTTGTAATTTAAGGCTTGTTTTTCTAATCTCTCTGTTTTCATTCTTTCAACGTGTTCCATCCATTTATGTTTCTTCTTCATGTTTCCTCAGTGAGAGGATGCAGCACCATGTCCTTCCAGTTCTTTATGTTGGTGGCTTTCCTTTTTGTTTCTGCATAGCCATGTGATCCTGTCCATGATCTTATATCTTCAAGCCATGTCCTTCATTTTTTCCCTCTTGATCCTTTTCCTATAATTTTTTCTTCTAAAACTGTTAGTATCCTCTGTCCTGCTAAACCTCTCAGTACATGTTCTGCCAATCTCATCTTACTCTGGATCATTTCCTGTAATAAAGATCTCTCTGTTTTCTCATTCTCTGACATCTGTATTTGTCACATGTTCTGTCCATGAGATTTTCAGAGTTCTCCTATGGGACCACATTTCAAAGGCCATTATCTGTTGTCTTACTCTCTTCTTGAATATCCAGGTCTCACTTCCATATGTGAAAACTGGCCACACTAATGTTCTTATCATTCTTTTCTTTATCTCGATACCCATAGAACTTCTGAGCAGATCTTTATTTTTCCAAAAAGCATCTTTAGCTATAGCTGTTCTTATTTTTATTTCTTTATCTTGCTTTCCATCTGCAGTAAAGTAGGTTCCTAAATATTTGTATTCTGTTGTATGTTCAATTTTCATATTGTTTATGAATATTTCTAGCTCGGATCTGCTTTCTTTTGAGATTTTCATAAATTTGGTCTTTTTTTGCATTTTTTATATCTAATCCAAATTCTTTATCTTCTTCAATTAGTACTTGCATGATTTGATTAATTTTGATTAAATTTGATCAATCTAATTTCTTCTTCTTCTTCTACAGCTTCTCCCACTTAAGTGGGGTCACTGTTTGTTATGAGTCTCCTCCACACCTTCCTGTCTTGGGCTGTCACCACATCCAAGTTCTTCATCTTCAAGTCCTCTTCTACCAGCTCCCTCCATCTCTTCTTTGGCTGCCCACGCTTCTGCCTTCCTTGCACATCCATCTGCATGACCCTTCTTCCCACATATTCGTCCTCCCTCCTCATCACATGACCAAACCATCTCAACCTTGCCTCCTATATTTTCGCTCCTAAGTTCGTAACTTTCACTGTTCCCCTGACATAGTCATTTCTCAGATGATCCTTTCTGGTCACACTGCACATCCACCTAAGCATTCTCATCTCTGCTACTTCCATCCTGCTGATGTTATTTTTCCTCAGGGCCACAGTTTCTATAGCATATGTCATAGCTGGCCTCACTACTGTCCTATAAATTTTGCCTTTCAGATTGATCGGCACCCTCTTATCACATAACACTCCAGCCATCTCTCTCCAGTTCCTCCAACCCGCTTGTATCCTCCATCTTCTTCCACTGTTGAACCTAAGTATCTAAAGTCTCTCACCTTCCTGATGACATTTCCTTCCAGCTCCAGATCTGTCTCCTGGCCACCGCCCACTGCGCAACACATATACTCTGTCTTCTTCTGCTCAGTCTCATACCTCTCTCTTCCAGTACTTTTCTCCATCTTTCCAGTTTAGTTTCCGCTTCTTCTCTTGAATCTACATACAGCAAGATGTCATCTGCATACAACATTGTCCAAGGTGCATCTTCTCTCACCTCCTCTGTTACCACCTCCATCACAATATTAAACAGAAATGGACTTAATGCTGACCCTCGATGCAAGCCAACTGTTACTTGAAAACTTTATGTCTGTCCCAAACAGGTCCGAACACTTGTCTTCACAAGTGTTCGGACCTGTTTGGGACAGACATGTACATTTCCCGCACCAACCTGACATATTTCTCCGGCACCTTCTTCTTCCTCAGACACCTCCAGACTTCTTGCCTTGGCACTCTATCGTATGCTTTCTCCAGATCAATAAATACCAGATGTAGCTCCCTTTGTTTCTCTCGATATTTTTCCATCATCTGTCGTAACCCAAAGATAGCATCTGTTGTTGATCTACCAGGCATGAAGCCTTTCCTTTGCAATCTCCACCTCCTCCTCCTCCTCCCTCAATCTACCATCAAGAACCCTTTCTAGGATCTTCATTGTGTGGGACATCAACTTTATTCCTCTGTAATTTTTACAGTCTTGTGCATCCCCTTTACCCTTGTAGATGGGAACAAGAGTACTCTCCCTCCATTCCTCGGGTATATTTTCCTGTTGGCAAACTTTCATGAACAGGTCCTACAGCAGGTCAATTCCCTCTTCCCCCAATGCCTTCCATGCCTCCACTGGAATTCTGTCGGGGCCCACTGCTTTTCCATTCCTCATTCTCTTCATGGCCTCCGTCACTTCCATTCTACTGATGTTCTGCACCATCCCCTCAGAAGGCTGCCCATCTCCTCTGTGAGTCCTTGCATTTTCCTCATTCAAAAGTCCCTCAAAGTATATTTTCCATCTGTTTCTTATGTCCACATCCCTCCATAATACTCTTCCTTCAGCATCTTTGATCTGCCTCACATGTAAGATGTCCTAGGCTGCTTTATTTCTACATTTCGCTAGCTGGTAAATTTTTCTCTGTCCTTCCTTTGTTTCTAATTGATCATACAGATCTTGATATGCCATGGCCTTCGCCTGTGCCACAACTCTCTTGGCTTCTTGCTTTCTCTCTTTGTACACCTCTCTGTCTTCTTTCACTCTTGACTCATCCCACTTCTGCTTTGCCTTCCTCTTAGCTGTCACTGCCACTTGTACATCATTATTCCACCACCAACCCTCCATCTGCTCTCTAATCTTTCCAGATGTCTCACCAAGCATCTCGATTGCACAGCTCCGGATTACTTTTGAATTATGTTTCCACCAATCTTGTACACTTTCCAGTCCATCCGAAATCCTCTCTAACACTCTCTCCCTAAAACGATTCCTCATACTCTCCTCTTTTAAGCGAAACCACTTAATTGTCTTCATCCCATGGCAACCAGAAGTTCTTATCTTCGATCTTATTTTAAAGTCTGCGCACAGCAGTCGGTGTTGTTGTGCTACTTGATCTGTTGGAATTACTTTACAATTTGTCACAACCTTAAGATGTTTTCTTCTAGTCAAAATGTAGTCAATTTTTGAGCTGTTGTTACCACTTCTAAATGTTATCAAATGTTCTTCCCTCTTGAAGAAAAACGAGTTCACAATTGCCAGATCAAACGCTACTGCAAAGTCCACAACCCTCTCTCCCTCCTGGTTCATCATTCCCACTCCGTGGCCACCGTGCACCCTTTCACAGTCTCTATTCTGTCTTCCTATGTGCCTGTTCAAGTCTCCTCCGACAATCACCATCTCATTTTCTTCCAATTCCCTCATTTCTTCATCTAATACGTTCCAGAACTCATCTTTTTCCTCTGCTGTACAACGAACTTGTGGGGCATATACACATAATACGACCACCCGCTCTTCTCCAAGACCCAATTTTATTCGCATGATCCTGTCGTTCCTTCTACCCACGTCCAGTGCTTCATTCTGCCACACACCACAATTCCTACACCATTTCTTCCCTTGATTAATCTAATTTGATTAATTGATTTTGGTTTTCTGCTATTAGAATGGTATCATCGGCATATCTAAGATTGTTGTATTTTATACCATTCATACTAATTCCTATTTTTTTAATCTTTTTCATCACTGTCTCACTATAGATATTAAATACATTTGGTGAAAGGATACAACCCTGTCTAACTCCTCTTTTTATTTTCACTACAGAATCCTCAGAGTTAAACAGCTGCATTTTCTGTTAATCATTTTTATAATCTTAAATACATGATCTTCTATGTCTAATTTATGTAATATATTGAACATTATAATATTAAACATTTATGTTTCGATTATTTTAATTGTTTCTGCTCCTGGTTTAATTCTTTCATAATTTCTTTTGTGATCAAATAGAGTATACTTTTAGTCTGGTTTGTTTTTGAACTAGGTTAGGCTTAAATATAAAGTTAATTACACTTGTTATTTTTAAATTTATATCTTTTTTCATTTTCATATGTAATCATGCATCCTAGGTAGTTAAATGAATTCACCTGTTCGAAAATCTTGTTATCTATTACTATTTTAGTTCTTATTGGATCTTGTCCTTTAAAGGCCATCGTTTTTCATTTTTCTGTTGATATTATCATTCCATAATCTTTAGATATTTACATTCAAAATATCTTTCTGTAAGTTATCTTCAGAATTTGTAATTATTATTTGGTCATCAGCAGAAAGGAGAGTGTTTAAGTTCACAGTAGGAGAAAATTTAATACCTTGATGGAAATGTTTATGTCATTTAGATAAATATTAAAAGGAGATGCTGAAAGGTGACATCCCTGTTGGACTCCTTAGTTTATCTCTCTTGGATATGATAGTTCATAATTTAATCTTATTTGTATTTGATTATTTTCATATATACTTATAGCTTTTAGAATATTGGTATTTGTCTTTCTTTTAATATGTTAAAAGAAAGACAAATACCAATATTCTAAAATTTCAGAGTTCTCTATTCAAATAAAATGCTTTTTCAAAGTCAATTGTAATATTTGTTTCTAAATTGTATTCTCTTCTTTTCTAAATCCATTTTGTACTTCTAAAATAAAGTTTTCGGAATATTTTATAGTTATTTAAAATTCTGCTATATATTTTGTAACAGGAATTTAGAATGCTTATACCTCTGTAATTTTTAGGGTCATCTCTACTACCTTTTTTTTAAAGACAGGAATCACTATTGCTTTTTTATATTCTATTGTTCGCTTACTCGTTGATTAGATTTTATTTAAAATTAATAAGTCTTTCTTTGAATCTTATTCCTGCATACAGTTGTATCTTGCTAATCCGAACCTCTTTAGTCCAAACCCTCCAGTAATCCGAACTACGGTTTGAAAAAAAAAGTTTTATTTATTGCGTATTTTTATTTAATAATTAATATTTTAACTATTATTATTTATTTTATTATTATTACAGTACAGTATGTTTTTTCATACTGTCGATTGTACCGTTATACTGGAGACTATTTTGATGTATTGTGTGTTCACGTTTGCTTTTTTATACTGTACAGTACAGTACGTACTGTATTGTCAGCATGAATCACAAATATACACAAAAAGAGGAAATTCAAAATGTGCATAATTTGGTTAAAAATACAGGGTGTCCCAAAATTCATGCAAGAAGTAATTTTGATAAAAAAAAACACAGGTTTTTAATTAAAAATTGTAATTTCTCTGATTCATAAAGTATACAATATAAAGTTATGCATGGAATAGCATATCAGGTAAATGGCCTCCACGGTTTTGCTGGCACATACGCACTCTTTTGTCGAAAATTTCCATGACCGTTTTGTATAAATGTGGCTGAATTTCGTTGATACTGCACTGGATTTCCTCCTTCAAGGCGTGGGCTTGTTGGCATAAACCGTAGACTTCAAAAAACCCCAAAGAAAAAAGTCCAACAGCGTTAAGTCACACGATCTGGGCGGCCAATTCTGGTCACCAAAATGGGAAATTACACAACCAGGAAATGACTCATGCAGTGATTGAATTGTTTCTCGGGCTGTATGGCATGTGGCACCGTCTTGTTGAAACTACATGTCGTCCACATCCATATCTTGCAATTTAGGCACAAAAAACTGGATTATCATGTCACGATAGCGAGCACCATTAACTGTTATTGCCTTACCAGCCGCAATTTCGAAGAAGAAAGGACCGATGATGCCTCCAGCCCAAAATCCGTACCAAACAGTGACACGTTGTGGATGCATTTGTTTCTCAACAATCACTCGTGGATTTTCTGAACTCCAAATGCGAAAATTTTGTCGATTAACGAAGCCATCAAGATGAAAATGAGCCTCATCGCTGAAGATGATTTTGCTCGAAAAATAAGCATCCACTTGTTGTTGTTCCATAATCCATTCAACGAACTCTCTTCGCTGTGTGTGTGGTCAGTAGGCTTCAGTTCTTGAGTCAATTGAACTTTGTAAGCATTAAGATGCAAATCTTTCGTGAGAATACGCTGTAGAGAGATTCTCGAAATGCCCAATTCAAGACCGTGGTGCCGAATTGATGTTCCTGGACTCTCAGCATCACTCTCACGAACAGCTTCGATGTTTTCTGTTGAACGACTTGTTGAAGGACGGCCAGAGTGTATAAGATCACTAATTGATCCAGTTTCCTTGAATTTTTTAATTAATCTTTTCACAGTTGTCGAAGTTAAATCACTATTCCGACCATATTTTGTATGAAAATTACAAACTGTAGCTGCCAAACCTTCATTATTTTTAAAATATTGCTCAAAAAATTCATTCTTCTTTTGTGTAGCGCTCCATTTTTAATAACCCTGAACTGTCAGCTGTCACGCTGTCTTTTTTTCTCTCGTTGGCAACACTTTACCGCACAAATGGTGCTAAATTTAAATCTTTCGTGAATTTTGGGACACCCTGTATAAATTCAGATATTGAAATTTCACAAACAGATGTTACGGAATGGGTTACAGGTAGAACTGAAAGTGAATTCGAAATCAAATCAGATGCTGAAATCATAAATATGATACTACAGAATGAATTAGAAGACGATGATGAAGAACTCGAAGAAAAAAAAGTAAAACATGAAGAGGTAGTTGACAGTTTTAATATGTATATAGAATGTGCTAAGCAGAATTATACGTCATTCCACAAAATTTTATTGCTAATGCAGCTCCGAGAAGAAGCATTCGAAAAACGTTTAGCTTCCAAGAAGCAAAAGAAAATCAGTAACTTTTTTTACAAAGAAATAAACTTTTTTTGTGTTATTTTATAAAACTTTTTTGTGTGTTGTGTACAAGAAAGTGATATTTTTTACGCAAATTAAGTTACGTACTAAACTATGCAATTTTATTAAATCAGAATCCTCAACAATAAGGTACATACAGATTAAATTTTTTTTACTAAACTAAACTTGTGTACTGTATTATTATTTTTTTGTTTTACATTACAGTACAGTAGCTTTTTTTTCTATCAGTTACTTCATTTATTTACAGAATTAAATTCATGTACCATTAAGAATCTGATTATTTTGTTCTTTAGAATCTAGTTATTGTTGCCTCTTGGAGGCAAATTCGCTAATCTGAACGTGCACAGTTTTTATTACGGATTAGCGAGATACCACTGTATTTATATAATTCTGAACCTAACTTATCTTCGTTATTTTCCATTTCTTGTTTCTTTTAAGCTGAAACTATATTCATTTTATTATTACTATTATTAGAATCATAACTTTCAAACCAGGTTTCTTGATATATGTATATATATACACACACACACACACACATACATACACCATTAATCCAGATCAAAAAAGTAAATTCAGTTATAGCAGAACATATACAAAATAAATAAATAAATAGGAAGTAAGGCATATTTAGCAAGATTACTTCAGAAAACACGAGAGCTTGAAGTAGTCATGTATATTAGACTATGGATCAGAGTTTCACAACTTTTTTTTTTACAATCATTCTAATAAAAATGGCTTCTGTGTAGTATTTTATCTTTTTTTTCCCAATGTACTCTGTGTCAAAAAGATATAGCATGATCTGCAAGATGTTATTTGTCTGAACTGAATGTAATTATTATTAGATCTCCACAGAGTCAAACAACTCATTTTGGGAGGTCCTCTAACACACACACACACACACAACTCATCATATCATGACTTGAATGTATTCATTGTCTTCCAGGCATTATATTCCAACACCACCACCACTATCCACAACTCTCTGCAGAAAACATACTCCTTAGCCTCTTGTTCTCTCTGTTTGCACTGATATGAAAAATTTGAACCACATTGATCCACTAATAATCCCTTACCAACTTATGTTTCAATCATGTAGCCTTCCCCCCTTCCTTCTATCCACTAGACTGCAATTTGCAATCCCTCAAACTGTCTTCTTCTTACTCAGCATTCCAGAAGCCACCTTAGTCAAACATCTCTGCACAGTAATTCATATGTGGTCTGATCAAAGCCTTATATAATGGAATCATAATATCCTTACGCGTACATGTCAGCGTTTTTTTCTGGATCATTGCCATAATACATTGTGCTGTCCTCGAATTTTCAGGTCCCTATCCACCATATTCATCTCTTCTAAGATTTCCCCACGTCTTATACTCTGTATTCCATGTGTGCTTACCTGAACTTGAAAACTTTACACTTTGCCACATCGAACTGGTAGCTCTATTCATTTGTCCATTCAAGTCCATTTGCAAGGCTACAACATCTGTTTTACTCTGCATAGTTCTTACCAACTTTCCTAGCACTGCTCTAGCCCTTCTCAGTATCATTTACATACAAATTAAACAGCAATAGCCCCAAAACCCTGAAGCACACTACTAGTGACTTTCCTCTTCTGGGATATCGCTCCCCCATACATACTTTCTGATACTTTCAGCAGCCAATCTTCAATCAGTGCACTAATCTACCATCCAACCTCATCTGTTCCAGTTTAATTACCAGCTTGTCACATGGCACCCTGTCAAAGACATTAGCAAAATATAAATATACTGCCCTGTATGCTCTCACTTTGTCTAATGTACCGATCACCTTGTTATTGTAATTAGATTGCTAAAACATGATCTACCTTTAGCAGTTCCATGCTTTTCATCAAAGAGAATGTTGTTGTCAACCCATTTCTGAATCATGTTCCTCACTAGCCTCTCTGATACCTTGATTGCAACTCCAAACAGATTGGCCTGTAATTTGAAGCCTTAGTCTTAACATTCCCTCCCTTTTATGAAGCAGAACAATGCCCTCTTTCCACTCCTTTGGAACTTGGTAAATCTAGAACTTATGTTAAAGAGGTAAGTTAATGCTGTTGTTAACCCCTGGAACATTCCCTCAAGACCTGCAGTGATAGACCAAGTCCAACAGCCTTATTGACATCAAGTTTATTCAATTCCTCATATACCTACCAAGTGGGTCACTTTTCTTGCTTGCTCATTGCTGCCTCCATAGTGCCTTTTTCTTCCAAATTGCATGTTTCACCTCTTCATTCATCCATTTGACACCCACCTTATTTGTCCTCCTGATCTTAGGAATGTATTTAGATTTTGTCTCTGCCAGACAGTTCCTGAACAAGTTCCGAGCAGCACTGATCTCTTTTCCATTCAATTCTTCATTCAATGATATAGCTGTAAAGTGTTGCTTGAGCTTGTCATAATCACCAGTCTTATAATTCCACATATCACTGTCTCATTGAAATCCTCATATGACTGGCCACCACCCATTGGTCACTTTCACCAACTGAGGGAGACTTAACACCTCATTTGCAATGTCTTCTGATGAGATAATCACATTTAAGACCTTTTGTTCCCAGTATATCCTCTGTTACATATTGCATAAAGTAGTTGTCCTTCAAGAAATTCATTCTCTTTGCCCTTGATGTTGTCTCTTCATTCCAATCTATATTACCATAATTAAAATTGCCCATAATGATCACCCTTTTCTTATTAGCAAGACCAATCTGCATATACATTTCCTTCTCATTGTCCTCTACGTCTATAGCAGCACCCAGGTAGATATTTCATTCTGTTCACCTCCACTCACACTATACTGCTTCAAATCCACTGCCACTGTTTGCTCCTTTCACCTCCACCTTAGATGGAGATATTTCCTCTGCTGTCATCATCAGCACTCCTCCTTACTTTCTTCCATCTGTCTGCCTTCACAAAAAAACATCATATGCATGCATCTCTCTTTCTTCATCAGAATGCCATCCTCATCTAGCCATGTCTCACTTATTCCAATAATTTTTGGGTGCATTTATACAATTTCATTTCCTTTATTTCAGATACTTCTGGCATTTGTAAACATACATGCTAGTTTATTTTTGGTTTCATCACACGTCTCAGGTATTTCTCCTCCAGACCTCCCCTTAGTCACCCTTGTTATATCATTACTGAACTTATACCTCTCCTTAAATCTGTGTTTTTTCCCCATCATTCCAATCCTTTCTTGTACACATACATCTGTTTCTGTATCCATCGTGCTCTTCTTACATGGTGTCTGCCTGTTTACCCCAAATTTCCCCTCCCCCATTTGTCTTGCATTCCTGCTTTCTCATTCTCTTCACTCATACCACTTACCTCTTCATTCACAAACTCTCCTACTGAACTTTCCTGCTTTTCCACATGATCTCTACCACCTCTTTCTTCCTCAGGTCTTTCATTCACTTCAGTCATTACTCTCTCTCTTGCAGAAACAATTTCTTCAGCTGACTTAAACCAGATCTATTTAAATGTAGCTCATCTCATTTATACAGCTCCATCCATTGCTGAAATTCATCCCACACAGTCACAAAATGAATTCCTTTCTCTTCACACATCTCATTCATAATCCTTACTAGCCATCTCATCACTATCATACCTGGGCAACACGTTGACTACTTTTCCTACCATACTGTTATCTTTTACTCTCCTCAGCAACCTCCTGATATCCATCCTTACATTCTCCTTGATGCCATCCAGATTATTTTTGCTTACTACCACTACCAACTCTCTTCCTTATATCTACTTCTTCAATCACTCTTCTCAAACTACTTCCTGGAAAACAAACCTTATGCACCTTCTCATTGAATCCCTTATACATAGCCACTCTCAAATCATTGGACACCTCTTTCACATTGTTTTTTATTCCAGCCTTCCTCTCTCTCTCTCAATTCCATACACACTTGTTATTCTCCTCATTTCACTCCAAAATTGCTTCATCTTTGCCTCATCTTCACCAACTCCACTTTAATTACTTTCTTGTTGCTATCCTTACGAGGTCAGTCGCGCTTTCTTCCTTGCTACCTAACATATCTGTTTGCCTAACTTTTCATATGCAACCCTACTGCTACTTTCAGCCACCTTATTTAGAATCTCTTTCACATTTCTTTCGCTATCATTTATTCCATGCACCACAACACTTTCAGCTTCATGGCTTTCAGCATTAACTTCTGTTACTTCATTTTCCTGCGTCCAACAAGTCTTGCATTTCTGGCTCATAAAACATAACACACACTCTCATTCCATTTTCCCTTAACAATGAATACATAGTACACACACTACATTTTACAAAATCACCCATACCTCCCCCGAACAACGTCTTGGCCACCATTAGTCTCATTCTCATCAGTACATTGAATAATATTAATTATGTACCATACGTGATATATCAAAAAAAAAAAAAAAAACTCTCACAGTCATATATAAGGATGCTATAATCATTAATTTTCAAAAATATCATGAATTATATATATCAAAACAATCACGTTCATGTTCACGCTGTTACTCCGGAATGCACCGCCTGGTAGAACGAAATGCAATTCATTGTCTAAGGCTATGGACTCATTTTCTCATGCTGTTTTCTTCTCAAGTATCAGTATAAGAATAGGCTTGACAATATTTTCTGCATTATAATAATTTTAAAGAAATGTTCAGTTTTTACTTGGGCAGGAAAATATTTCATCAAATAAAAATCTTTTAGTGTTCCAGCAGAGAATGGGAAAAAACTTAACTGAACACTTTCTGGAAGAGAATGGGGGGGGGGGTGAAGAGGGCCAAAAATCTCCTGTTGTAAAATGCTTTTTACCCTAGTTATGAAGTAATGTCTTTTTTTCAGGGAAAGAAACATTACTTCATCTGCCTTGCTATATGCATTACATGAAATTAATGCATAGAGCATTACTTTCAAATTGTGCATAAATAGCTGAAATATTGTACTTGTTCTATGGATTCTTCATTAAGAATGCAGCTGCAGTTTTCTATGTTCCTGTCTATTTTCATCTTTTTATGCTAAATCTGTTACAACTGCTATTAAATTTAGTTAGAACTTGAATATGTGACTGTATATGTAGAGGGATTCCAATTTAAGCATACATGCTACTGTTTTTTGAATTCAATTCCTTTTTTTTTTTTTTTTCGATAATTGTACTGATGATGCCTTAAGAGACATAATAAAAAAAGTTATTTACTGTGGCATATGTGTTATTCTATAGTTGAATGAATGTTTCGTAGGTTATGCTTTTCTGATTGGATGACAAACCAAAGTAGAATTTCATCAATGCTTTGGAGGTGTTTAACTAGTAAACCAACAAGCAGTGGCAAAAAATTCGATATGATTAGCAATAAAAAAAAAAAAAAAAAAAAGCTTTTCATAGATAAGTTTACAAGAATTTTTTTTTTTAATCTATTAAACTAATTCTTCTTAAGTAGCTTCTCCAATTTGGAAAATTGCTATTTTCATGATAGCAATCATGGTATGCCAGAGTGTCCGACGCTCTTCCATTCTTTTCATCTCATATTAGCTCTTGTTACCCATCCATTTCTTTACATCATAAACCCAAGAACTTCTTGGGTTGACAGAGATCTTCTTCCCTCCAGTATTTCCAGATACGTTTTCCCTGCTGATCCTCTTAATATGTGTCCTGTCATCTTGCACTTTCTCTTTATTAAGTCTTCCATGAGTGTTCTTTTGGTTCCCATTAACTTCAATGCCTCTTCGTTATTTTTTTTCCTCATTCCAAGAAATCTTCAGTGCTCTCCTATAGCATATTTCAAAGGCATGCAATTTCTTGATTATGGGTTTTGCATATTCCATGTGTCACATCCATAATTCAATATGAACCATACTAATTAGTAGTTGAACTAATTACATATATCAAAATTTCAGATTCAATTGGATGAATATTTTTACAAATATCAATAAAAAGTCATTATCATCATAAATTATACTTGCCAAGAAATGTTTAATTATGCAATCAAGTGTAAGCATAGTTTGCATATGAAATATCTTCACCACTAGGCTACATCAATTGCCTTAGCATCCCATAATGCAAAGCACACTTCCTTTCAGAAATGCATAATGCTATGCTAATATTAGAGGAGGATCACTACCTGATTTTGACCTTCATTAGGGTCTCATTAGTAAGAGTCAAACCCAGTAAGATACTAAGGTTGAATTAATGTTGAAGTCATATATTTCTCATATATAGGGAGCAAATGGTGTATCACCTTATTATTAAAATACTCTGAATCATGATTGTAGAAAGTTTTTCACTTGTCAGAACGTAAATTATACTTGCCAAGAATATATCCTTATTTCATCCTTTATCCAAGTGAGCAAACAAAGTTTGCATTTAAAGTATCTTCATAGTGGCTACTTGTAAGAGGCTGATGACTTCTGTCATCACGCACAGAAGTCACCACCAACAGTATATCATGAGACTGTTCAAATAAATGAAATGAGAGTATTTCCAAACACATTGCCTTCTTTTCTGATAGCATCATCAGGCACAGCAAAAAATAAAAAATAAAAGGACATGCAAAAATATTTAGACATGGCTATCTTTTGTAGGTAGTTTTCTCTGCTTTTTCCAATTCCTTTTAAGCAGTTTGCCTTCACTGGATACAAAAAATAACTTTATGCCATGTCACATCATGCAATGTGATATGGCAAAAAACTGCCAATCTGAAAATAAATCAATTTTTCACGTTCCTGCGTGTTTCATGATTGGAGTTTTTTATTCTTACCCATTTCCTGATGTGTTCATTCCACTATAAGCACTACATGATTAAGTTTACATTATTATTAATCTCCTATCAACAGTTTTCCTCCAAATTAGTCTGTTACTTGTCAGCACTCCGATATTGTCATATCTAACATTTTGTTATTCTAAGGCCCTTCAATCCCTAGACTTTCTTACTCTGGGTCTTTTTCCTTGGCATCAAACACCTGTTTTGTTTATCTTTTTTTCTCCCATTCTGTTTAAGTGAGTGAACATGTCAGGTTCCTTCCTATTATTGTCATTTTTAATATGATTATTCTGCCATAGATGCTATTTACTTCCCTAATTTTTTTTCAATACTCTCATGTCTGCTCTCTACTCTTTGATTAAGTGTTTTTTCTAACTGAACTTTTAGTTTGAATATTGTCTTCTATACTGCTAGTTTAGTATTCGGGCTAATTTCTTTCTTATTAAACATATAGATTTATTCAATTGGCTCCCCACCATATAGCTTTGCTTGTTCTGTTGTCTATTTCCATATTTAATTTGGCATCTTCACTAAAAATTGTGCCTAAATAGCTGAAATATTGTATAGTTCTATACAATATTTCAGAAATGTTCTATAGATTCTTCATTAAGAATGCAGCTGCAGTTTTCTATGCCAAATTTGTTACAACTACTATTAAATTTAGTTAGAAAATCCTAAGGACTTGCACTGAATGTGTTTAGGAGTATGTCATCTGCAAAAAAAAAAAAAAAAAGCTAAGTTTGATATCTCCACTTCTAATATCAGGTTTAATGACACTTTCTTTAATAATTCGATCCATATATATATATATATATATATATATATATATAGATGACAAATAAGAGTGGAGGTAATGTGCATCCTTGTTTTACACCTGATTTTACATCAAACCATCTTCTTGTATTTCCTTTAATTCTAACTGCTGGCTTATAGACTAAGTGTTACTCTGTATAATGTTTCATTTACCCTATAATTGCTTGTGTTTTGAAAAGTTTTTCTCTGAGCACCTTGTCGTATGCCTTTTCCATATCTACAAAATTCAAGTACAACTATCTGTCGTAAAGTGAAAATCTGATCTTGGCAACCTGTATTTGGCCTAAACCCAGCTTATTCTTCTCCAAGTTTCTCTTCCACAATTTTTCTTAGTCTCTTCTCAAGTATGCCTGCATAAATCTTACCAGGAAGGCTCAGTAAGAAAATTCCTTCACTTGTCAGAAGTCATCCTGACTTATTTTCCCCATTTCTAAGCTTTTTCAGTTGTCTCCAGAACATTTTGCCTCCTTCCTGATATTTATCTTCTATATTCTTACCATGACTTTTGTTTATCTACTTTTATACATAGCTTAGCTGTCCTATATTTTTTTCTGCATTCTTTTAGATTATCTGTTGACTTCTTTGCTAGGAACTTTTGGCATGCTTTCTTCTTTTCCCAGACTGCTTCTTTAACTTGTGTCCACCATGGTGTTCTTATTTTCTATCCTTGCAGACAACTTCACCAGATGCTCCATAGCTGAATCTGCCATGTTTTCTTAAGAGTTTGCCACCAAGAGATGCCAAGGTTTGGCTCTTATTTTTGAAATGTTTCATTTTTTCCTGCATAATGTTTGTATACTTGAGCTTTACCTGTAAAAGCTGCTGAAGTTTAATTTTTTTATATACTATTATTTTTGGTGTGATATTAATTTTTATCCTTATTAAAATTAAGTGATGGTCACTTCCAGTTTCAAATCTTCTGTATACTCTTGTATCCTGAGCCAGCATGAAAATATCACTATCAATAATGACATAGTAAGGCTTTTCTTATTTCTTGTATCTTCTCCCACATGAACATCTTTATGTTGGAACAAGACATTAGTGATGTCTAGTCTGCATTCTGAGCAGAAATCCAGAAGATACTTACCATTATTATTACCATTTTTTTTTCATGTCTGTTGTAATATGAGTTCAAAAATTCCTCCACTTTTTCCTTAGGAGAAATTTCTGTGGGACCATAAGCACAAATAAGTTTCATTGTCCATTTCTCCATTTTGAAGTTTCCTCCTATATCTACTTAAAATAAAGAAGTTTATCTTCATGTTTGGTGTTGAATGCTATCACTACTTCTTTTCCTGGATTGTTATTGCATGACTAACATTCTATATTTATTATTTACCTGAATCTCACATGCTTTTGTTTCTTTATTTCAGTGATGCCAATTATGGTTTAATTCCCAATACAAGGCACTGATGATGATAATAATAAAGTTATTTATATAGTTGCCAATATTTTACTGGATGTCTTCTGACCACAAATAGACAATTGGTTTAACATTGTAACAAACAACAAAAAGAACTAAAGCCCTAATTGGTGCTATATATTGTTGGATACAGAGAGAGGTTGACACATATTAATTCAATCTTAAAATGACTCCCAACTTTTTTGGTAAATTTATACATTCATACATGTTCAGGTTTGGGAAATGTTTTATTAAGGCTGCTGTGAATTTCAAAAACATTCTCTCTGGCTTGATAACTTCCATGTAGCACTGTTTTCTTCCATTTAATCCTGTGTGCCTGTGTGAAAAAGTGTCCAAGGCATGGTCTTCTAGACCCAACTTATCATAACAAATGGTGCCGAATGTATTTTGTATGTTTTCTGAAGCAGTCGCAAGTACAGGGCACTCCATATACTCCTGGATGTTATAAAGGAGAGTGTTTTTCCTTAGGTGACCGAATGAGGGTTGCCAGTTTATATGGTTTAAATGTGGTGTGGAGCTTATATTTATTATTTTTATATTTAAGCACTATAGGTTTCTTTTTAGATTTAGATTTTAGAATATATGGAGTAGCAAGTTTTATTGTGGTCTTGGAGATTTGAGGTGGGAGTATTTTGTAAAATTTAATTTCTCCTTTATTTATCTTACGTATTGTTCTCTTTAAATTTTAATTACACTTATATTGCACTTGTATCTGTGCCCTTAGTAAAATCCTTCTCTAGTAAGACTTTATTCTCTTAACTTCTATATTTCTCTTGGCTGATCTTTACATATAAGAATGATGCTAGTGGTTTGGGGGACAAAGGGAATATTAATGGTCAATGCCAACTCCCTTGTCTCTACACTGGTTCTAATTCCTTTTTCGGATTCAGGGAAAATTTATTTTTTTACTGAGCCACCCTGAATCCTAGATTGACAAAGATTGTAGAATCAAGGACCCAGAAACAGTTTAGCTTACAATCTTATATTACTATAGGTTACGTTTGCAGTCGTAGCCTCACCATAAATTAATCTCCCGCTGTGGTCCGTATTTTATGAGCAAGTGCAACAGAGAAGAAAATCAGACAAGTCATCAATTAAACAAAAAGAACAAAACATTTAATTCAATCGATACATATTACACATTATGAATACACTCTGATTAAGTAATCTGCAATTGCTAATGAATGAGCACTAATTTCATAGATTCTCTATATCTATCTTAGCATGTATGACAAAGAACTTCATTTATGATTGACGACTTATATGTGAAAGATCATGCTTATTCATCAATATTAAAGACATTTGTTAACTGAATTACTAATGTAGCTCCACGTGCTCTCATACAGTTTCTCTCACAAAATTCTCATAACTTATTCAATCATTAAAAGACACAATTCCTAGGCTTCACGTGCTCTCATACAATTTCTTTCACAAAATACTCATAATATACTCTATCATTAAAAGAAACAATCTCTAGAGTCCTTCCTAAAATTTACAGATATCCTTCTAGTACACATTTACATGAAAAAACTAGACTTATGTCACCAACTGCTGGGGAAACTATTTGGCCACCTCACATATCTCGTCAGGACAAATACTTTCGACTCCACGTTCCTTCTGCTTTTTCTGAGGCATTCTTCATGGGTTCGATCTGCACATACTTCTGCCTCTGAAAATAAGTAGACGTTATTCTTTGGTGAACTGGCTCAACATCGTAATGAAATCTCCGTAAGCATCAGTGAATATCTTCTGCTGGGCTGGTCACCGATTGGTAAATATTTGGGAGATCCATGGCAAAGTTCCTCAGTCATTATCTCGAATCCGCAGGGAATGAGGGGATGCCACAAGGAGGCTCCACACACCACAGCAAGACCGCATGAGACCGGGAGCGTAAGAGAGCACAAGCCTAAGAGTAAGAAGATTTTTTCTGGCGCTGCACGACTTTTTAAATTGCGCGCCACATGTTAACACTACAGCATCGATTTCTCCTCCCATTTTTCAGCGTCACACACAGAATCCTTAGCGTGATTCTTTGAATGCATAAGGGGGGGGGGGGCTACTTGCTTACGAAAAGGGTGCACCTGTACTCTTTGTTGCACGGGTTTTCGATTCCGGCCAGCTTTTATTTAATTGGATTATCTCTTTCTCCCAGCAATTTATAAGTACTTACACCTTAAGCAGTAAGATTTAAGCAATTTAGCAATTCATAATACTTTACATTATAACAAAATAAATGAAAGATTCTCAGTTTAGTAATATTTTGGTAATTTACAAGAGTTTAGTATATTCTGATATATCAATAATTGATTCAAAATGTAACCCCATGTTAAGTCTGAAGGAAACGTAAATTAATCCAATTTTAGTTTCATTCAGAACTTAATAATTTAGTATTTTCTTGAGATTATAACTATTAACTGAAAAAGTGTGGCAAAGATAAGCGAGTTCTATGGGAAGAGCAGTATCAGATAGTCCTTGTGTTTTTATTATACCTACTGTTGTGCTGGATGATAGTGTGATTTTATGTAAATATCTTCCAGTATGTGTAGGCTTTCAGTAAATAGAAAAACAATGAACCATTTGGAACTAGTGTATCTAAAAAGGGCAGACAGTTTTTTTTAAATTCCTTCTTGGTTGTGGATTTAAATATGCAAAAAGTGTCTGGACCACATGGCCAAATAAGATGCAACCAAAAACGCCAGTTTGAGTGCTTTATTCTTATATTTTCTATGTAGAACTTAATTGTGTGTATTGGGGGGGGCAAGGCTGTGCCATGTAGTTTTTTGTATATTTTTCCTTCATATGAAATAATCAGCATGTACTGTAAATATGAATAATTCAAATATATCTTAGGAGGTAGGGGGGTATCAAATCAAGGATCCAAATTTTATATTATGAAATAGCAAACTAATATCAAAGCTAATTACTCTGTCAGAAAACATGGTTATTTAATATACTTTTTGAGTGAACAGAATTTTTTTTTTCTTTTACAAAGGATGAAGTAGTACCTGTAAAGGAGGCTTAGAGAGTTTGTGTGTAGGACTGTTTATACTATCAAGTATAAACAGTCAGTTAGTGGATACACTAACCACTCAGCCTGGTTGGCCGAGTGGTTAGTGTATCCACTCTCCAACCAAAAGGCTGTGGGTTCGATTCCTGCTGTGGGCATGGATGTTTGTCTGTGAAAATACTAGCAATGGTGTAAATGAAGGTAGTTGCAGTTAGTGAGTGGTGGAAACTGAGAACTATAGAGTAGATACCCTCCCTGGAGATGTAATAATAATAATTGGGCATTGGGGTGGGGTATCTTGTTTGCAAATTTTTGGTGCTCCATATATTCTGAGTGGCTTTACATGAAAATGCTTGAGTTTTTAATTTTCTTTGGGCCAAGAAACTCCTTCACTAACTTACAAACTTTGTTCTTTTGCATATTAGTAGAATCACAATCTTGCAAGTAGATTTTGCATTTTGTTTTTGTATTCTGTTTGATTCGTTACTATAGTAGCATTAGCCTTGTTTGTTCTGGCTATTGTACTGATTTATACTCAACTCAATGCTATTGGCTCTAACTGGAGGCAGGTCATATATTCCTCATTCGATGAATGCCATTATTTCCACTTTTGGAGTTTGCTTAGATTTAATGGCAAAGTTATGACCTCAACTTAGTTAACTGACAGTTTTTCCATTAGAGCTACCAATGATAAGTTTATGACAACACAATCATGATGTAATTATAGTCGTCCTGTTGGAAGATTTCAAATTTCCGGTGATGTTGGCTTTTGCCTGTTTTGAATTCCTTATCCACCAGTTTCAGAAATGTTGAGAACTGCACACAGTGTCAATATGTATATTTGTTTCTGACAGCTCCACATGAATACTGCTAGACTAGCCTGTTTATAGCTGTGATCATCACTGATTTGTTTTATTATTTTATAAAGGACTATTAAGTTCTTAATAACTATAATAAATTTCGTCTCATCTTATCTTCTTTTACTTTGCAGTGTCAAGGGTTTATTAATCATTGGACCTCAAACTGTTCACAGGATAAGGTGGTCAGCCCTATGTCCCGGTGTATCCTATGTCTGTAGTGTTAAGTTCTCGAGGCCGGTTTGCCTGCTTTGCAGGATGAAAAACCCCTACTGTCCATGCCCAAGACCGGCTAACTTGGCTATGGTTGAGGAAGATCCTTCAGCTTTTCACATCATCGAGAAGTTTTTCTCGATGATGGGAAAAGAACCTAGGACACTCCTTCCCCAGGATATGGTTGCAAAGCACACAGACACTAGGCTAACCGTGCGGACCTAATAAATTTAGTTTAATCCTTTATCCAAGTGTAAGCAAAGTTTGTGCCTGAATTATCTTCAGGACTGAGGCAACTCGTGGTAAAGGTGGACACCAAGCTCTCATCACTCTTTGCCTTAGTACCTCCCATAATGCAAAGCACATCACCTTATTGTTAAATTACTCTGGATTTAGAGAGTGAGCAAGGAGTGATGAGAGCTTGGCCCACCTTTACCATCAGTAAAGGTGGTAAAGGTAGACAAGGATTAACCAAGTGGGGAAAAAAAACAACTTTCAACATCTTTCTCTAAATCCAGAGTAATTTAATAATAAGGTGAGACACCTTTTGGCAACTCATATAGGTGACTTCTCCATTGCTTCCACCTTAGTATCACCACCTCTGGCTCCCACTGACGAGATCTCAAAGGTCGAAACCGGTCTGGGTAGTGGCCCTTCCCTTAATGCATAGCATTATACATGTCTGCAAGGAGATGTGCTTTGCATTATGGGAGATACTAAGGCAAGGAGTGATGAGAGCTTGGTCCACCTTTACCATGAGTTGCCTCAGTCCTGAAGATACTTCAGGCACAAACTTTGTTTGCTTACACTTAGATAAAGGATTAAACTAAATTTATTATAGTTTAACCAAGTGGGGAAAAAAAAAAAAACCTTTTAAGTTCTTAATAACTGTCATCATTAAATTGAACTTTTTTTTTTCTTTTTTTTTTTGAAAATAGCAATAGTGCATTTACTCTTCTGATCAGAATTAATTCAAACATTTCCAGGGCATTTGAGATGAAGGTTGTGGTATGATAGTTGAATGGGTTGATAGATGCTGAATGAGCATGAAAAAAGTGTCAAGATGAGTGTTTAAGTTTCTGTGGTTTAGCAGTTCTGTAGATAGTTTTTGGTATTGAGACATTTTAAGATAATCAATGAGTTTAATAAAATATATCCCTACAAGTTTTGTAAGTCAGACTTTCATTTTCAGGAGTATTAGCAAAAGTTGCACAGAACAGAGACTAGAAACAATACATTGTTGGAACAGTGCTAATTGCCGCTGTTATGTTCTGTAGCATCGTGCCAGTCATAGCCAGGGTCCCCAGTAGTTAGATTTTTAATTAAAGCAGACCAAACTTGGTATAGGACCTCTAATTTTTGTTACATTGTGTGGGAAAAAATTTCAGAGGCTTCATTGAACTTTCTTGTAAAACAATTGTAAAATAAAGTCGATTGCACCATTGTAAAATATTTTCTTTAATTTATACTCTATCTTTCTTAAATTTGCATTATTTCTTTGTCTACAAAAATTTTCCTTATGTTCTATCCATTTCTCATATACGCACACATTTAATACTTTACTCAACTTAACTTAGGCCTCTCAATCCTTTCTGACCTTATGTATGTTTGCTCTGTTAGTGTAAGACCCTTGGGTTTAGTCTGTCCACTATAACAGTTACCAACTCTCACACTGTGTAATTTAGAGAAATTTATTTTTTGACTGCGCCACTCTAAATTATGTATACAGCATGAGGGTTTAACTTTGAACATTTATAAGATTTGAATCTTAATTTACTCAATTCCTTAAAAGCTAGTCATGGCAATTCTTACTTTATATGAGGTGCACAGGTTCGATATTTATTTGGAAACAGTGCATTGGCTAATAGATCAGGCAAGAGATTTACACAAACAAAACATGTTTATTTTAAGCTAAGTCAGTTGTACAATGTGTTAGACAAATTCCAAACAAAAGCTCTTAAAGGTCTATCACTTACTCAGCATGCAACATATATATTTAGACATAACATATACAATACTTAACCAACTGGTTTACACTTTGCTATCTTGAGCTGCCTCTTACGTTATACTTAGCTAAATATCCCATTTGGGCATACATAAGTTAACGTTAAGCTTCTCTCTCTATTCCTGTAACTTAATAATTAACTAATCACAATGTAACCTCAGTAAGTATACACACAATCTCTAGTACAACTACTGTAACATTAATAGATCAAAGCTTACTCACTTGTGCGTTTCACATACAGTCCTAACTACTTGGATGATACTCTGTAAGTTCTGCTACACTTCGCCTTTCTTACTGGATGCTGGCTATAATTTGGACGGCCCTTGGCAGTTTTCCTGGGAAAAATGGAGATTGAATCTCTGTCGGTAAACTCGAACCACTGTTGATGCCTTGAATTCCACACATATGTAGCACGTTCAGCAGCTACTTGAAATTCACTGGATGGTAATGGCCTCACCTGGGGTTACACCTGAACCTAGGGTTACACCTGAACACGAACAAACTTGAGAGAGAGCATGTGTGTGTGTGTGTGAACGCACTCTAAGAGCCCTTTATAGCTCTGTTCATTCTTTTTCTTGGCTATAACTTCCTGGATCTTCTGCATACATGATGATGTCACTTGAGCTACCTTTGTTTTTGCGGCAATTTTCTACATTTGTATGACCTTTTGTTCTTACTGGGTCAAACATAATCCGAGCTAATCCCTTATTTTCTGTTGATTTTTTTTTCCAGCTTAATAGAATTATTACATTAGTTTAAAACTTTACAAATTCTGATTTCTACATGATTTAGAACTTATGTAAAAGCGATTGTGGGAATTTGTATAACAATTTCCCGTGAGAGATTTTACATAGTTATGATCAATATAATTCATTTTTGTTTCTTGCGAAACTACTTGATGGCCTGTGGTGGTTGTATAGGATGCCAAACCAGATTTCTCAAAAAATTATTATTTCTTAATATCCTTGTCAAAATAAAGAAGAGAAAAGATTATCCTTTTCAGTATACAGAAAACCTGCAATTGGAAGCCTTTTACATGCCGCTTCACACCATCATCCATTATAAGATAGAGCAACAAGATGTCCAGCACATCAGTTAACAGGAATGAAGAGCTACACTACCTGAGATGTAACCTTACCCTCAGTGGTTAGGAACTCAAAACGATCAAAAAAATTCTTAACACAACTCCTGTACTTAAACAAGAATTTAAGAATGCAATCATGCCATCTTACATCAAGAACGTTACAGGCAAAGTTGCTTTGTGAATACAACATTAAAGTGGCTTTTTTACCATTGCATAAAATATCCAGATTCTTACTTCCACATCATCCCATGAAAAAACAAGGTATTTATGAGATTCATTGCTCTTGTGGCATTTGCTGTGTAGGCCAAACTGGAAGGTCAGAGGATATCTGCATGTCTAAACACATGAGAGATGTGAAAAACAGTCTGGCAATAAACAAAAATGCATTATCTTGATCATAATTGTTTTACAAGAAAGTTCAAGAAAGCCTCTGAAATGCGCTGTGGATCCCCCATACAATTATGAGGGCTGTTTGAAAAGTTTAGTAAAAAAATAAGTTGAACACATTTTTTTGGAAAAAATCACCTTTATTTCTCAGCAGTCTCCCTCGAGGTCTACACATTTGATCCAGTAAGTTTCCAATTTTTTCATCCCATCTAAAAAGTAGGATTTGCCAAATTGTGCAAAATAGTTATTGACAGCCTTGATGACATCCTCGTGCGAAGAAACTTTTTTCCCACCAAGCCAAATTTTTAAGTTTGGGAACAAGAAAAAGTCACATGGGGCCAATTCCAGAGAATACAGTGGATGTGGAACCAATTCGAACCTCATTTGTGCAATTTTGTTATTGGGACGGTGCATTGTCATGATGAACAAGTACTTTTTTTTGTGTGTGCCAATCTTGGCCGTTTTTTTTTCTTCAGTTCTTTTAAACAGTCCAACAATGACGCATTATAGACTCCTGTTATTGTGTTACCCTTTTCCAAATAGTCTAACATGATAATTCCTCGGCAATCACCTTCCCAGCTGACAAAACAGGCTTCGCTTTTTTCAGTGCTCTTTCACCAGGCATTGTCCACTATTTTGACTGCTGCTTGGACTCAGGTGTGCAGTGGTGGATCTAGGTTTCATCTACAGTCATGGACAGATGCAAAAAATCCTGTGAATTACGAATAAACACTGCATTGAAATGTCTTTTCGCATGCGTTTTTGATCAACAGTCAACAATCGAGGCACCCATCGTGCGCACACAGCTTTTTCGTGCAGGATATTATACTCAATTGAAATACCTACAATCTCATGCACTTTCATTTGCTGTCTTCCATAACGATACCATGGATTTTTTCAATCATTTCTTTCGTAGTGACCTCAGTCGGGCGTACGGAGCATGCTTCATCTTCGATGAACTGAAGACCATGTTTAAACTCATTTATCCAAAAATAAATAGTCTTTTATGCTGGTGCAGAGACCCATGAACTGCATCTAACGCGGCTTTGATCTGCATGGCCATCCACTTCTTCAAATAAAAGTGTTTTATCTCACTGCATGAAACTCATTTTTATGAAAAATGTGAGCACAGTCATTTTAAATGTTTGCCAAACGAGAACAACGTGTTGCACATGGCTAAAATTTTGCCAGGGGTTATGAGAAAGATATGTGCCAACACTGGTATGAATAAATTAATTGTGCTGCCATCTATTGGAAATTTACCAAATTTTTCAAACAGCTCTCGTAATAAAATTCAAGGCTTAATCCTACGCCAAGTTTGGTCTACTCTCATTAAAAATCTAACTGCTGTTGACCTAGGATACGATATGCATGATGCCACAGAATGTGACAGCAGCAGCTAGATTGTTTCAACATGTATACAGTAGTTAACATTTTTATTTTGGTTATTTATTTGTATGAATTGTGAAGTTCTGATGACATCTGATATGTGTAATTAAACTTGTTAATTATCTTAAAACGTGGTTTCAATACTGGAAACTATCTACAAAAGAGATGTTAATTCTGGAGTACTAGTAGGTGAATACCATCAGGACCAGAAATCCTTTACCAAGCTGCTCAGGACTTTTTTCCTGTTGGTCTGGTGAAAGTCTAGAAAATGCATTCAAGATAAGCTATTTGTTGTAGAATAGTGGAAGATGCTTTTGCTTTGGTTGTGCAGGCATTAGTTAGAGAAGAATGATGGCTGGAGACCAATCTTATGAGGAAAGTTTTCTGCACTTGATCCTTTCAAAGTCCGATAGGGATTCATTTAATAGTCTTTTTTGTAGTGGTTATAAGCTGAGTATTAAGTTGGAGTTTTGGTCTTGAGCCACTAATGATATGCCAAACTTTTTTTTCTTGAATTACCTTGTTGAGGAAAACCAAGGTTATAATAGGGATTGGAATGAGAGTTCAATTAACTATTCAGCTAGAGGAGGAGTAGAAATTATGAAGGTTGTTGTCCCATTTCACGAAGAGTTGTTTCCATACTATATTTGTAAGAACCGGTTAACAAGAGGTCAAGGGTTGGGATGGCGAGAAGTAATCAGTTATTTTGGCTTCATAACCTTAGATACTTCAGCTGTAATTTTAGTAAATGTTTGTAACAGTATATAATTAAACTAATGTTGTTCAATTTCATGCTATGTATAGATGTTTGAAACAAAGTTTATATAATAAAGGGAAATCAATATATTATATTATATTATATACAGACTGTTAATTATTGAATTTGTAAAGCAAATGTAACTTTAAAAAAATTATGATTGTTATCTTTTCAGCTTCTGGAAATTTCCGCATGAACCAAATATATTCCAAAACAAGTATGTCGCAACTGAAACCACCTTCTTTTCGAAAAGTGCGAGCACATGCTTTTATCACTCTTGGTAAGATTTGTCTTCAAAATGAAGAAGTTGCAAAGAATTCAGTAGCTGCATTGGCTAAAGAGCTGGAATCATCAGAATGTGCAATAGTGAAAAATAATGTAGTTGTTATTATGGCTGATCTATGCATCCGTTATCCATTATTGGTTGATCCATATATTTCAAGCATTACATGTTGTTTAAAAGATAAATCTATATTAGTTCGACAGCAAACATTAATTCTTTTAACTCAGTTACTTCAAGAAGACTATATCAAATGGAAAGGGACAATTTTTTTCCGCATGTTAGTAACACTGGTGGATACTGATCAAGAAATTCGCAGTTTTGCAGAATACAGCCTTGGGCATCTTCTTTTTCAACGACATCCACACATTTTTTACCAACATTTTATTGAGTGCATTTTTTATTTAAATTGCTATATGGATCATGAGACATACAATAAATTTGATCAGAGTGAACAGGAAATCAGTCGTTTTGGATTACCTGGCACTCAGAATAAAACCAAACGAATGGCTCTTTATAAATTTATGTTAGAATACATGAATGATGAAGAACGACTTAGTTTGAATCGAAAACTGTGTCAGGATATCCTTGCAGCTATAACAGAAGATGTATTACCACTTAATCAAGATAGTGTCTGTCTTGTGCAGGACACCTTATGTATTTTATGCTCTGAAGAAATAAAACTGTCCTCTTTAATGACATGCCCACAGGATGAGATGGAAGAAAATGAGGTTGTTGTAGCTATTGCTGCAACTGCAAGAAAAACCATATCACAAGTTGTAAAGAAAACAGTTATGGAAAATATTGTGCCAATAGTTATTGCATTGAAACATACACTGGAAAAGATTAAATCTCCTCTTTTGAAGGATTTGATGATATTTTTACATGAACTATTCAAGGACTATAAAAATGAAATAAAAGAAATAATGTCTGCTGATAGACAGCTTGCAAATGAAATTGAATATGACATTCGATGGTCAGAAAAGCAACAAAGAGAACAACAGTTAGAAAATCAAAGAAAAGATGTTTCAGATACTTCTGTAATGATTAAAGAAAACCAGACACCTTCTAGAAATGCAAATATTCAGTCCAGACATACAATTGAGCAATCAGTATCTTCTGCCTTATTAAAATCTGTAGAAAGAACTAATTCAGTGGTCAAAAAGATTCCTGCTGTTATAAATAAATGTAAAAACGATAGTGCAAATGATAAATCACTTAAAGAAAGGACTCATCATAAAATGAATAATTCTGCTATGAAATGTTATGTGGCTACACCGAAACATAATTCTCACAAGCAGGCAACATCTTGTAAAAGCAGACTCAAAGATAAATTTTCTGCACTCATTCCAGTGGTCTGTATAGAAAGATTAAGTCCAGCTTTAATAAATTCTTTGCAAGAGAGAGACTTATACTGTAAAAACAATCCTCCCAAAAAATGGAAGACTGCAGGTGACACAAATCTGAATGGAAGTAATAATTATGTGCTTCTCAAGCAACAGAGGTTTATTTCTACTCCAGATAAGTCAAGATTTCCCCAAATGTGTCAAAAAGTTGAGGCATTGCAGCCAGTTGTTTGCTTAGAGAAATTAAGTTCAGAATTTATAGAAAAAGTTATACATCAAAATAGTACATACTCAGAGAGACAACTTTCAAATTCACATTATCCAGGCATTTCTACATCACACGGACCTTTTTATAAACATTTCTCATCATTGCGACCTGTTGTTTGCCTGGAAAGACTTACACCAGTGATAGAAAAAAATCCTTCAAGCTGAAAAAAATCTGTGCTGGGGGGGGATTAGGAAATGAATATCCTTTCAGGCTAAACTCAATGGCTGTCAAATGCAGAACTTGTTTTTATATTTCTAACAGCGATTTGATGCATTTAATAATATAAACTAAGTTTTAAAAAATGCACAAATGTATTATATATCAAATGGAAATAATTTACTGTGATACAGAATAATTATATAGTTTAATATTCAAAGACATTCTACTAGTTTTTATGATGGTGACAACCTTTGTATATTAATAAAGATTTTTTTTTCTCTGAAAACAATGGTGTAATTTGCCATTCAACTGGATATTAAAATTTTATTTTTGAATTAGATAGTGCACTAATTTTTGTGATCGATAACCTGTGTGCAAATCAGAATGCACATTTAAAAAATTAATCCAGTTCTATGCAAAAAGTCGCCTCTCTATTAAGTATACATAAGACGTGGATGAGTGGTTTGAAATCTTGCCTATGAAGAGAAATTTTCTAAGTCTTTTTCTGTTGAATGAAAATAACAGGTTTTGCTTCTTTACATGCAAATCAGGCTCAAGAACACACACACACACACACGTTTACAAACATGATATATAGTATCCACAGCTAGCTAGTGAATAACTGAGTTAATCTGGACTTGAAACAAGATGAAGGGTATATCATATTGGAGGCTTAATGAATTGTATGAAGCACTCAGAAAGGATTAAAACAGAATTTAATACTTCCTATATATTTTGTCTCAGTAAATGAGACATCTTCAGGGATTACAAAAAAATCGTGTCAGGAAAAAATTACACTGCAAAAATTACATGAGGACGAAATTACACAGGGACAAAATTACACTAAGGAAAAATACACAAGTAAGAAATTACGAAATTAAACAAAAAATTACACACAAATAAAAATACATTAAGAAAAAAATTAAAAGGAAAAATAGGAAAATATTTACACAAGAAAGAAAAAACAAAGAAAAAGTTACACATAGATAAAAATACACTAAGAAAAAAATTAAAAGAAGAAATTACACATAAAATAAAATTTACCAAAAATTGAACAAAATTTATAACCAGCAAGGGGTAAATCACTAGTGCAGATTTGGGCAAGGGGATTAGGGAGGTGGTCGAGTTGGAAACTCAAAATGATGTAGTGATTAGCTACCTAATTAGTACTTACCTCAGATTTACAAGGAATAATTTCCTAAGGTAAAACCAATCAACAATTGTTAATCACCATGAACTGCTCAAGAATTTCTAAGAATTGTTTGGGTGAAGATATATAAGTAAATTTTTGTCTTACATTCTTCAGTTCTAGTTTAGTGACTCGTAATACAACTAGTGTATAATGTGCGAGTTAATAAATTTCGTGATTAAATTTTTTAAAATTAATTGTTAATTTACCCATGGCTGATTTTGAGTACGGCGTTAGTAATAAAGGTGATCAGATTATAATTTACAAAGGATTCGAGTTTGTTCGTCACCGTGAAACTGCTATCACAATTATTCATTGGCGTTGTGCAAAGTTTAGAACTTTATATTGTCGATCGCCACTCTATACCAGAGACAACAAGGTTATCCGTGAGTCTTCAGAATACTGTCATGTTAATAGGACTTTTGAATTTGAAGCTCATCAACTTGCAAATCAAATGAAAGAAAAATGTCGAATCCAGGTGCAACGGCTCATGCAATTATAGCTAACAGTTTAGTGACTGTATCAGACGGATTAAAAATGTGCCTACCGAAGAAGAGCTCCATGACGAGGCGATTGAGTAGCTAAAACTATCAAAAGCTAAAACAATCTGAAATGTTCCGTCAAATCCAGATAACACAAATTTTGAAATACCAGAGAAGTACTCTAAATGGATTATTCATTATTCCGGGGCAGAAGATCCAGAACGTATAATACTAATTGGTCACAAGACTCTTCTAGATCAACTTGTAGTTAACGATTTTTGGCTAGCAGATGGTACATTTAAAGTGGTTCCAGAAATATATTATCAGTTATACAGTATTCATGTCCAATATGATTCAGGCGTCACTTTTCCTTGTCGACTGGCTCTTCTACCAGGGAAAAAGGATGAAATATACGTGAAGATGCTGAACATGTTACCGGAGAAAATTCCTCAAGCTCGACCACGAAAAATTTTGAAATAGCAGCAATGAATGCTTTCCATGCTGTGTTTGAAAACATCAAAATTGGTAGCTGCTTTTTTTCCACTTTTCACAATCTATTGTACACAAAGTAAATGAATGTGGACTAAAATCTCGTAACATATAATCGAAGTCGACAGCTCAGGAATGGCACTTATAGACAACCTCTATTCGGTATTTCTACTTTAAACAATAGACACTCTGCAGCCAACTGTATAGCTAGAATTACAAATTGTATCGAAGGATGGCACACTATTGACTTCAGTCTCTCTTTCAGTGTTCCCATCCAACCGTTTGGAAATTTTTGGATAACATTGTTAAAGAATTATCTTTAGAACATACAAACTATTTGCAGCATTTAACTGGTCAACGAAACCCAGGACGTCGTAGGTACATTTCGTTAAAACAACGTATTTCAAATATTGTACAAAATTACGACTCTAATAGACGATTGCATTTTTTACGTTGTATAGCTTATATGACTTAGTGTTTGTTTTTTATTATTTTTTAAAATAAAAGTAATTTTTGCAATATTAAGAAAGTTTATTGTGTTTAATTTGACAACAAAAATACAATAATACTTTAATTGAATTAAAGACAGGTAGGTCTTATAAAGTATTACAAAATTATCGGAACTGTTATCTGAAAATAAATATAAAATTCATTATAAAAATTTAAAAACTCAAGTAAAAAACTTCGGTGTGAATATTCAAATTTGTGTAATTTTTTCTTGGTGTATTTTTATCTATCTGTAATTTCATCATCATCATGAAATTCCTGCCATGTACCCTCAAGGGGTGTACAGGATATGATAGTACTACATGAAAAAAAACTACATCATTACTAACTTCCTATCTACAATTTTCCTCCAAATCAGTCTGTTACTTGTCAAGACTCCAACATTATCAGATCTTATATTTCTATCGTCTAAGGTACTTTGTACCGTATCAATCCACCCATATCTTGGTCTTCCTCTGTGTCGTTTTGCTGCCAACCTGGGAGAGAACACATGTTTTGCTAATCTTTCCTCGCCCATTTTGTTTAAGTGACCATACCACCTCAGATTAACTCTGCTAACGCATTCCTGGATGCTGACAACGTCAAGTTCTTTCCTAATATCCTCATTTTTAATATGATATTGCCATTGATGCCATCTGTTCACGCCTACAATCTTTCTCAGGACTCTCATATCTGCGGTCTCTAGTCTTTGGTCAAGTGTTTTAGTTCTGACCCAGCTCTCAGATCCATAAGTTAAAACTGGTTTGAACACTGTCTTGTATACAGCTAATTTAGTGTTCCGACCAATTTCTCTCTTATTCCATATGAATTTATTCAATTGACTTCCCACCATACCAGCTTTGCTGATTCTGTTGTCTATATCTATATTTAATTTACCATCTTCAGTGAAAATCGTGCCTAAGTAGCTGAAATGTTTTACTTGTTCCACAGGTTCTCCATTCACAACACAGTTGACATTTTCAATGATTCTGCCTATTTTCATTGTCTTTGTCTTTTTATTGCTGACCTTCATACCATATCTATTACAACAGCTATTCAATTTAGTCAGAGAATCTTGTAGCAGATTTATTTAGAAGTATAACATCATCTGCATAAAGCAAAGAGCTGACATTAACATCTCAAATTTTGATATCATGTTTAATACCACTTTCCTTCATAATGTGATCCATATAGATAATGAATAACAGAGGGGATAATGTACATCCTTGTCTCACACCAGATTTTACATTAAACCATCTTCCTGTACTTCCTTCAATTCTAACTGCTGACTTACAACTCAAATAAAGACTAAGTATTGCTTGATATAACGCCCCATCGACACCATATAACTGCAGCGTATTGAATAGCTTCTCTCTTGGCACCTTGTCATATGCCTTTTCCAAATCGACAAAACTTAAATACAGATCTTTGTTGTATTCCCATACTTTCTTGACTATTTGTCATAAAGTGAAGATCTGATCCTGACAGCCTCTATTTGGCCTGAATCCAGCTTGTTCTTCACCAAGCTTTTCTTCCACAATTCTTCTCAACTGTTTCTCAAGTATACTTGCATAGATCTTGCCAGGAACACTGAGTAGGAAAATACCTCTGTAATTCTCACATTCAGTTTTATTTCCCTTTTTATATAAAAATGGTACTATGAGAGCTCTACTCCAATCATCGGGAATTCGTCCCTCTGTCCAGGCTTTCTGAACTATGCAGTGCAGCCACTGTAAGACTCTTATACCACCATACTTCAGCATTTCTGGTCGAATATCATCTACTCCTGCTGCCTTTCCACATTTCAAGCCTTTGATGGCTTTTTCTACTTCTAGTATGGATATGTATTCCTGACTGCATGCCTGGTCAGTGTTTTTTACCACTGTGCTGTCATCACTGCTTGTTTCATTTAGCAGTTTTTCAAAGTAATTACTCCATACTTCAAGGATATCTTTTTCTCCTGTTTTCATGTCACCTTTATCATCTCTAACTCCTTTTACAGCACTCTTTCCTCCATTCCTAAGCTTCTTCAACAACCTCCAGAATATTTTGCCACCTTCTTGATATTTATTTTCTGTAATATTCTTGCCCAAGTCCTCCCATTACTTTTGTTTAACTAGTTTTACACAGTGTTTAGCAATCTTGCATTTGTCTCTATATTCTCTAAGAGCACAAGCTGACTTATTTGACAGAAACTTTTGATATGCTTTCTTCTTTTCCTTCACTGCCTCTTTAACTTCCTGTGTCCACCAGGGAGTTCTTATTTTTTTATCCTTGCAGACAACCTCACCACATGCCTCTCTGGCAGAATCAATCAATGTTTTCTTCAGTTTGCCACTGAATCTCCAAGGTTTGATTCCTGTTCTCAAACTCTTTCATTTTTTTTTCAATAATCTTTGTGTATTTTAGTCTACAGTTAACATCTGAGAGCTGCTCAATATTTATTTGCTTTAAAACTTTCTTACATGTCATTCTTTTCAATATGAAATTCAATTTTATCCTGCCCAAGACTAAATAGTGATCACTTCCAATTTCAAATCCTCTGTACACTCTGGTGTCCTGCACCAGGGAGAAAACATCACTCTCAACAATAACATAGTCAATGAGACTTTTCTTATTCCTAGCCTCTTCTCTCTATGTGAATTTGTGCACATTTTTATGTTGGAACATGGTGTTAGTAATAACCAGTCCATGTCCTGAGCAGAAATCCAACAGATATTTGCCATTATTATTAGTTTTGCTATTTTCTCCAAATTTTCCCAAATTATTTTTGTATGTCTCACAATCATTTCCTACTCTGCTATTTAGATCCCCAACAAGGATCAACTTTTCCTTTTTCATTGTGTCAGTTGCTTTTTCTAAAGCCTCAAAAAATTCCTCCACTTCTACCTTAGTAGAACCTTCTGTGGGACTGTAGGCACAAATAAGTCTCATTGTCCAGTTCCCCATTCTCATATTTGCCCACATTACTATACTTGAGACTGACTGCCATTCAAGAAAATTAGCTTCGTATTTTGTGTTGTATATTATGGCTACTCCTTCTTTTTCCTTGATTGTCATTGCCTGAATATAACATTTTATATTTATTGCTCAGAAATATCTCACCAGTTTGTCTTTTTTGTTTCAGTCACTCCTATTATGTCGATCTGGTACTTATCTAATTCCTCAGCTAGCTCCATTTCTTTGCCATTCAGGCTTCTTACGTTGATAGTACCAATCTTTAACTCTAGTGATGCTGGGTTGGGGTTTGTTTTCAGATTTGTTCCAGTAACTGACTTTTCGCTGTTCGCCCTGGTTCCCTGGCGAAAACAACAGGGGCCTTGTTTAATCGGACAATACCCCAGCCGGCATGAAATTTTGTCATGTTTTACCATCATTTTTTTATTTTGGTTTAACCAATAAGAATACAATTTGGTCGGTTAAATCCCAAATTGCCAGCCCATCCTCGTTCGTTCAGTATCCAAGTAGATACCCAACAGGGTGCATCATGAGAAGGTTAGGATTGGACATTAGGCCAGAAGCCCTGGTCGGTTCTCTGCATTCCTTTAAAGGCTATGTGGAGGTCTCCTCTCAGTGATACAACTTTGACCCTTAAGAATTACACAAGGATGTAATTTCATCCTTATGTAATTTTGGCAGTGTAATTTTAACATGTAACCCAAAAAAACTTAGGAAGCTTAATGCAACCATATTTGTTGAGATTTGGTTGATTTCTGAGAGCTGCTGCTGATTCTAAGAATAGTCTTTTTTGAATTTGCTGTGGTGGAGCATGGTGTTTTTTTTCCATGAGATCCACCATGTTCCACCACAGCAAAAAAAAAGAGAGACTATTCTTAGAATCAGCAGCAGCTCAGAAATCAACCAAATCTTAAGAAATATGGTTGCATTAAGCTTCCTAAGATTTGGGAAATGCTTATCATCAGAGGTCCCACTTTACATTCCAGGCCACCTACAACTGCCCTTAGAGGGTGCTCCACCTAGATAGGACTTTAGTGTCACCAATGTGGTTGGGCTTAGTATTGTGTGTTATTTGTTTTTATGTAATCCCTGAAGATGTCTCATTTATTGAGACGAAATATATAGGAAGTATTAAATTCTGTTTTAATCCTTTCTGAATGCTGTATACAATCCATTAAGCCTCCAATATCATGTCCTCACATCACTTTATCCAATATCATGTCCTCACAGCACTTGACTGCATTAGAGAGTATATTATATTATACTTATTAAGTGAGACCTGCAGGGTGTCATGGAGGCCACATTATCACCTGCACCAGTTATACTTTTTCTTGACTTCATTCACACTACCTGCACTCATAAACCTCCAAAGGCAATTTCAACTGTGCACCAATTTGAGAGAAAAATCCAGCTCTCACCTCCATAAATGCTCTCTCTCTCTCTCTCTCTCTCATCCTTTCTCCACCCTCCATAAAATGAAATATTCTATCTAGTATCCTGTATGACCCTTTTAGAAGTCTCAATCACATCACCATTCTTTCTCCTCTTTGCTAGTGTCTGCATTCCACATATTCTCAATCTGTATTCTACAATCTTGATATAATTTTTTACCACTTCCCTTTGCACCCACTGTATCTGCATCACCATAGAGACAAGACTTGTACATAAATAGTACAAGTGAGTTGTATCAAAAACTTGTAAAGAGACAAAATGACTGTTATCCTTATATATCAAGTTTTGTTTCAGCATTGCAATTATTGCCTAAGTTGTATTTGCCATATAGCCCTTCAACTTCCTCTACTGAAACTACAAAATCCCTAGGCTGATCAGTTTCTTCTGGCATAATCCCACTAATATAAAATAACATTGGATATCTCATTACACCAAATGTGCATGACTTGACATTTTACTAACATGAAATGACAGCCATTTTCACATGCTCACAGTTCCAGCCTATTCAGATCACACTCTGCAAGTACAGCAAACAGCTGTATGTCACCTATTGAATCCTTCCAAGCGTCATTAATGTAAAGATTGAGTAATAATGGACCAAGGACTGATTATGTGGTACACCACTGGTCACCATAAATCTTTCATACTGAAATCCTCCATATACTACTTTTTTGATGTCAGTCAGCCATCCTCTTATCCATGCTAATAATTTGTAATCCAATTCCACATTCTCTGATTCATGCGACAGCAGTCTTCCATGCTATATCTTGTCAAGACTTAGCAAAGTCGAAAAGTATCATGGTATATCCATTCCCCTTTTTTAACTCAATGGTAACATTATTATAAAGTGTGAGCAAGCTGCTCAAATATGATGTTTCCTTAATGAACCCATGCTGTTCATTGCAAAATATTAACTCTTCCTAACTTTTCTGGAATCTTCACCACCACTTCAGAGATACAGATAGGTTGATAGTTGGCCACATCAGTCTTTGCACCTTCCTTATGCAGTGGGATTATCATACATTATTTCCGCTCCTGTGGAATCTTCCCTGTTCTAGGACGTAAATTATATAGCCAGTTCAGCTGAATGCTCTTTTGGCATCTGTGCTGATATCACACCAAATTCTTATTCAGCTTGTGCAACAGTGCTAGTACTTTCTCCTTGTACATCTGTTTCTTCATCCACTGTAGAGGCAGCAGTGAGTTCAATGTTGCATTTGTCAGGTTGGTAGCTTTTAGTAAAATGAACAGTCTCTTCTCTATTAGCAACATACTGTCTATATTCAGCAAAGTTATTCTTTCATACTCATTGTAATATGAAAGAATATAATATAAGTAAAAGAAACTCATTGTTTCTTTTACTTATATTATGAATATTATAAGAAGCTGGTTAGCTCCTTATAATATTCATACTGACATTCTTGTGCACATGGTATTCTTTCCACATCCTTACAAATCTCTTGCTTTAATAAGATTACACATTCATTTTACTACTATCCTATTTATTCTTCAAAATGTAGGGACAAGTTCCAATGCTGCATCATTTAAGCATTTTTTTTTTAAATGTTACCCATTCACTACTGATATCATTCTCATCTAGTAAACAATACCATTGGTAGAGAGAGAGACCTAGTATACTAATCAGTTGGTCACAATTTCCTGCTTTGCAGTTCAGCATGTAACCTTTTTCTGAATGGAACTTCTTAAGTTTACTTAACCACTTCCCAAGTCAGTATTCAAGTTCAAGATCGTTTGAATTTCATTAGAGCAGCATTGTGTCTAATCAGACTTTTCAAATTGTTGTTCTGGCAAGAGTCAGCTGTATTCTTCATATTTTTAACCTTGGTGTATGGATGTAGTGTCAATGGCATATACAAAATAATCCATGGGAGTCTGCGTCTTCCCTGCTTTTCCTGAAAGATCATTCAAATTCTATCATAGTCTGCAGTTTGTTATAATTTGACAATACAGCAATCCCTCGATTAATGTGCCGTTTTTTTTTTCTATACCCAGATTTGATTAGTGCACCAATATACATCTTAAAAATAAATGTTACAGATTTAAAAAAATGTTCTCTGTATTTTTATGGCTAACTATTTTAAAAAACCATTCACTGGGATGAAATAATTTAGTTACCGATTTAAAACATTTCACAAAGTGAATTTTAATGCCGTACTACACTATTTCCATGTACACTGTGTTCCAAATTTACTGCTAAAATGTAATTCATCTGCTAATTATAGAGCCTTTTGATGATCATATCTCATCCCTCCTTTGCAACTGTTTTCCTTAATTTTTTAATTTAAAGTATTATCCAAGCCTTTCATCATGAGTAAAAGAATTAGTGAGCAAAAAAGTGAAAGTGTGAAAATGATTTGAAAATCGCCTTGTTAATTTGAAAAAATTAACAAGGCAAGTCCATAGCAAAGATAGGACAAGAACACAAAAATGGGTGAATCACCTATAAGAGCAATTTTAAGCGAAGCTGCTGAATACAAAGAGAAAGGAAAGACTGCTTCAAGTTCATCATGCATGCAAACCACTTGAAATTTAAGTATTATAATGATTGAATTAGAGAAACTTCTTTCTACACTGATCGAAGATTGTAACCAAAAACGGATCCCGCTAAACACTGACTTTATTAAATCAAAAGCGTTAAGTCTTTTAGCAACCTTGAAAGAAAGAGCTATCAATGATGGAAAAGAAGATGAATTCCACACTAGTGCTGGGTGGTTTGAGCATTTCAAAAATGAGAAATAGCCATGAGGCTTTGAATTACAGGTGAAGCTGCAAGTGCAGATAAAGAGGTTATCCAGAGATTTGAATAAAATTGTGGAAGAAGGAAGGGGAACTATTGTGACTAACAAATATTTAATGTCAATGAAACCAGCCTTTTTTGGAAGCAAATGCCTTCCAATACTTTTCTGGCCAAATCAGAGAAATCTCAGCCTGGTTATAAAGTCTCAAAGTCGAATGACATTTCTGCTGGCAATATGCGAGCCGTTTGGAATCGCATTCTTCCACATTGTGCAAAATGATTTTAGAGGCTTTTCAAATAAATCTAAGTTAATTAAATCTCATTCTGAGAAATTGGGCGATTCTGCCCTGTAAAATTTAGATGCACAGCGAGAAGATCCTGAAGAATATGAAGAAAATTTAATCGCTGACAAGCCCAGAGAGATTTTACAGGAACAATTTGAAAATGTTCGTACAATTGAAGTTTTTAAGCAGCAATGCTTAGAAGCTGGCCCTGATGAAGAGAGAGAAGCAGTAAAATTGCAGAAGAGTAGAAGTAACGGTATGGCAATAGGGCCATACCGTCAGTTGTATGCAAGAAACAGAATGCCCGCCAAACTACGTTAGCTCAATTCTTTGTTAAGTAGAATAATAAATTGATATTCTGAATATGTTTTATTGTCTATCAGCTTCATGGTTTTAACTAGGTCCTGGGATATACCCTAATTCTTTTATAAAAAATAAGGGTCAAAAAAGAAATTTGAGGAACGAATTATACTTTTTCCCATAGGTTATTATATTTGATTAGTGTGTTTTCGATTAATGCGCCTGTTTTAAAGAAAAGCATTAATCGAGGGATTGCTATATACTGTTAGAAAATGTTCCCATTCACTCAGGAAGTTTACCTGAAATGTATAGGTACACAGTAATCTCTCAATTATCCAGCTGCTTTGAAAAATCAAACTGGGGGGTAATATTAACTGAATGTAGAAGTCATCTGACATGTACACTCAAGGGATGTACAGGATATTATGATAGTACTACATTAAAAACTTACATCATTACTAACTTCCTATCAACAATTTTCCTCCAAATCAATCTGTTATCTGTCAAGACTCCAACATTATCAAATCTTATATTTGTCTTCCAAGGACACTTTTTACTGTATCAATCCACCTACATCGTGGTCTTCCTCTGGGTCTTTTTCTGTCAACCTTGCAGAGAACTCTTGTTTTGCTAATCTTTCCTCTCCCACCTGAGATTAACTTGGCTAACAGATTCCTAGATGCTAACTCCGTGATCTTTCTCAGAGGAGTCTCATATCTGTGGTCTCTAGTCTTTGGTCAGATGTTTTATTTCTAACCCAGCTTTGCATGTGAATTTCAGTTATGGTTCAAAATATTAGAAAATTCCAAATTTTTCCGATTGGTTGCGAGGAAAGCATAGAAATAGCATATATTTCAGTAGCTGCAGGACTGACTCATGTGTGAGGAATTGTTTGCATGTGAATTTCAGTTATATTAAGTTCAGATGATTGAGATATTACTACGCATCAGAATCAAAAAAAAATTAGAATAATCAAAGAATTTTTGTGTAGAATGATTTGTAATTCTAATTTATTGCAGAGAGAATAAATATTACCAAATATTAATTAGCATCTAAATCTATATACTTTTTAGATTATATAACCATGTAATATAAGTTATAAGAAAACTGTTATTTGTAAACATTCACAATATTAGAATATTCCAAATTTTTCTGATTGGTTGTGAGGAGAGCATAGAAAGAGCATATATTTCAGTAGCTGCAGGACTGACTCACGTGTGAGGAATCATTTGCTAAACACTGGTCAAACGAGACTTGGAACCTAAAGAAATCAGATAAGAAATGGATATCTGCTTTTGAGATTGTGGTGCTACAGAAGGCTGTTGAGGATATCATATACTGAAAGGCATACAAATGAATTGGTGTTAGAAAAAGATCAGTAGAACTTGAAGGTTCCTTAAGGATAGTTAAAATATTTTGGACACATTGGAAGGAGGACTTCTCAGAACAGTAATAGAAGGTAAAGTTCCTGGAAAAACAGAAAGGGGTAGACCATCAGTGAGATGGATGGATGGTGTGTGTGAAGCGACTAATCTTCAGAGAGTCGAAGTCTCCAGAAAAGCAAACAACAGAACTACATGGTGAGGTCTCGTGTAGCACATCACTGAGCATCGGAGTGACCATAAGGCATCTGTAGAGTGAATATATTCTTCTTCATGTAGCTTCCTCAGTGAGAGGATGCAGCACCATGTCCTTCCAGTTCTCTCTGTTGGTGGCTTTCCTTTTTGTTTCTGCATAGCCATGTGATTCTGTCCATGATCTTTTATCTTCAAGCCATGTCCTTTGTTTTTTACCTCTTGATCCTTATCCCATAATTTTTCCTTCTAAAACTGTTAATATCTTCTGTCCTGCTGAACCTCTCAGTACATGTTCTGCCAATCTCATCTTGCTCTGGATCATTTCCTGTAATAAAGATCTCTGTGTTCTCATTCTCTGTAGGACATCTGTATTTGTCACATGTTCTGTCCATGAGATTTTCAGAGCTCTCCTATAGCACCACATTTCAAAGGCCATTATCTGTTGCCTTACTCTCTTCTTGAATATCCAGGTATCACTTCCATATGTGAAAATTGGCCACACTAATGTTCTTATTCTTTTCTTTGTCTCGATACTCACAGAACTTCTGAGCAGATCTTTATTTTAGCTATAGCTGTTCTTATTTTTATTTCTTTATCTTGCTTTCCATCTGCAGTAAAGTAGGTGCCTAAATATTTGTATTCTGTTGTATATTCAATTTTCATATTGTTTATGAATATTTCTGACTCGGATCTGCTTTCTTTTGAGATTTTCATAAATTTGATTTTTTTTGCATTAATATCTAATCCAAATTCTTTACCTTCAATTAGTAGCTGCAGTGATTTGATTAATTTGTTTCTGTTTTCTGCTATTAGAATGGTATCATCAGCATATCTAAGATTGTGGTATTTTATACCATTTTGATACTAATTCCTGTTTTTTGTTTTTCATCAGTCTCACTATAGATATTAAATAGATTTGGTGAAAGGATACAACTTTGTCTAACTCCTCTTTTTATTTTCACTTCAGAAGTCTCAGAGTTAAACAGTTGCATTTTCTGTTTGGTGTAAATCATTTTTATAATCTTAAGTACATGATCATCTATGTCTAATTTATCTAATATATTGAACATTTTATTATGTTTTACCTGGTCAAAAGCCTTCTGAAAGTTGAAGCATATGTAAATGTTCCTATTGAAATTTAGAAAAGATGAAGTGATCTTTCTATTAGTATTTTTAGTTCCAGGATAGCATTAATGGTTCCCTTTCCTCTTCTGAAGCCTTTCTCTTGTTCACTCAATTCACTGCTTATGGCTCTTTCAATTTGTTTGTTAACGAAGGTTAAAATAATTTTAGATGCATGGGAAAATTTAGAAAAGATGAAGTGATCTTTCTATTAGTATTTTTAGTTCCAGGATAACATTAATGGTTCCCTTTCCTCTTCTGAAGCCTTTCTCTTGTTCACTCAATTCACTGCTTATGGCTCTTTCAATTTGTTTGTTAACGAAGGTTAAAATAATTTTAGATGCATGGGATATTAGGCTCACAGTTCTGTAATCCTCAGAATTTTGTGCATTATGTTTCTTTGAGTGAATATATATAAAAAAAAAAAAAAATATATATATATATATATATATATATATAGGTCAAATGAGTGACACAGTGGAAGCTAAGAAGTTTCGTATAGTGTTTCTACACAAAGAAGGCCAAACTCAACAGTTTATAGCTAAGGAATTGAAATCGCATACTGGCTGTAAAATAATAAGGGATTTTATCCCCTTAATTTGAATTGAAATGTTCTCAAGCAAGCATGAGTAGAGTATTGAGAGACAGTATTCTAATAACCAGAGTTTTCAAAATAATCACTGCAATAGCAGTCAAAAGGTAATAACTACATGAAGAGATTAGGAGATTGAAGAATATCATGGAGAAAAACCACTTCCGAAGTGTAAAGTATTTTCACAGGACATGAAAAGAACTAGGTGTGAATATGTCTAAATCTATGACGTTGAGACAACTTCACAAATTGGGTTTTAAATCACGTGTACCCAAGAAGCTGCTGCTTATGACTTCCAAGAAAAAGGCAACTAGAGTGAGATGGTGTAAGCAAAGACTGTTGTGAGGTCAAGAGGACTGGAAAAAGGTATTTTTTAGTAATGAAAGTATGTTTTGTGTGTCCCATGGTCATCAAGGGATACATGTATGGTGTCTTAAGCAAGAAGCATTTGATAAAGAATGTGAAATGTTCAGTGAAATTTGCAACCTCTGTCATGGTATGGTCTTGTATGACCACAGAGGGTCCAGGCAAGCTGTGTCTTATGCACGAAAGAGTCAATTCCAAAGTGTGACAAGAAATTCTTGAGCACTTTATGTTACTGGTATCAGAAGATTTGTGATAGTAATTTCCTTTTTTCAGCAAGATTCAGCTTCTTGTCACACTTCCAAGACCACTACTAGATAGCTAAAAGAAAGGCAAATCAATGCCATTCCTTGACTGGCAAACTCACCAGTCACATGCCCATTGAGCATTTGTGAGGAATTATGAAGAAATGTCTTCAAGAAGTTGCCCCAAGAAACAAAAATGAACCGCTAGTAAATAAGATGCCCAACCCTTTATGAACAGTCATAAAAGCTAAGGGGAATGCAACAAAGTTCTAATTATCATGTTATTTCCCTTTGACTAATTTTTGTGCATTTATTTTTGCATTATTTAATATTTTGAACTAAGTTAAAAATTATTCTAATTTTGTGAATGTTGATTATCACTCAAGTTGTTATACATAGGAAATGCACATATAGGGATAATTAACTTTTAGTTATTAAATTATTAGATTAAGTCCTAACTGGCACCCACTAAGCCAATATGATAGTCCCCAAGATTTTTGATAAGGTGAGGTAGCCATATTTATTTATTTGAATTCAGAAAATATAATAGTTGTGTCAGATTTGTATCCATTTCAGTATAACACACATAACTGAATCCAGTGATCAATGGCATGGTCTAAGTATAGATAATGGATGTAGTTTCGGTGTTCACTCAGTTTGTCTGAAATGTCTTCTTGCAAGAGCAAGGAATACTCAGGATGATCAAGATAATAGAGAGGATCTTTTGATGGGCATACGAAATTTTTTTCCAGGTGTCCTAGATGTAAGGGAGAACAATGGATATTTTTGTAATCTGGATTTGTTTGGGATATAGACAGAGTTCTGCTGATTTTGTGAAGAGGAAAGCCATTGGCTAAAAAAAGTGACCCAGATGTGACTGATTTCAACAGAGTTGCTCTTATAGTCTAAGCAGATAGTTCTGTTTCTATTTACTAAAGTTTTGATAGCACCACACTGCTATGAAGGGTAATGTGATAGATGTAGCTACCATTTATGAATAGGGTTTTCTGCAGACAAAAGTATAAGGATTTGCTAGGAAGCCAGGTGACTACAGTGTCAAGGAAGGACAGATAGTTTTTTCTTTTTCAATGGTGAAATGGATCTTAGGATATTGATTGTTGCAGCATGCTAAAAAAATTTACAACCCATTCAAAATGGAAAACATATCAACATAGAATAGCCATATTGTGGACTTAAGTGGAACAGCAAAGGAGAAGACAGATGGAGGGAGCCCACAGCTGTCTGTTTTGATCTGTCTATAGTTTTTTTTATCTTCATGACAAGTAAAATAACATGATAAAAGTACATGATAATAGTGAATATAGCTAATATATTAAGGAAAAGATTATGAATAATTGTTGAGATTTTAGGAGGTGAGTAGTGAGACTATATCAAAACTGACTTATGTCATTATCTTAGGGAATTATGTCTGTTCTGTGACAAAAATTCTGTGCACTTCAAATCTTGCAAGCAAGATTTGAAGTGCACAGAATTTTTAAAACAGGAGCAGTAATTGTGAAGAGCTCTTGAGCTAAGTGTTTGGCCAGTTTATAAGTAGGAAACTCATAGTGTCAACTTCTGAGTCTGGCTCCAACCTGATGAGACCTCAAAGGTTGAAAACTGATGTGGGTAGTGAGTGACCCTAGCCATTCTGTATAGGAAGTGTGCTTTGCATTATGGAATACTAAGGCAACTGATGTGAATCATCCTCTATATACAAGTAGTCTAGCCATGGCGATACTCCATGTGAAAACTTTGTTTGCTTACACTTGGATAAATGATTAAACAAGAATATAATTTACTGGTAACTATAAGTCTAATTGTATGTTTTCTGTTTGTGCATCTTTGGTAATCCATAAATTCAGAAAATGGGAAAGTCTGGGAGTGGATGATTTCTGGAATCCACTATAACATTCTACAAATCTAAATAAATATGGCTTCCTTATCTTGCCAAAAATCTTGTAAAATGTCTTGAGAACTTCAGCTAAATGAGCAAGAATCACACATAAAGACCCAGTTAAGACTTTAGGGTCATGCCTTTTTTGCATTCAGTCCATGTGTGCCTTCCTGCTGGTATGACTATATGCATGCCCATATTGGTTGCCAAGGTAATATATGCTGGTCTAATAATTTAATAACTATATAATAAAAATAACTAGATCATAGGTGGCCAACAGCAGGCCCGCGGGCCGCATGCAGCACATAACGTGATTTCGTGCGGCCCACGGCAGGATGAAAACTATATTAAATTATATGTATTATCAATTTAGCTATTGGTTTTGACCGTAGATTTTCTGCAATCAGAAAATGAATATAATTATATTCATTATTTCTGATAACGGAAACAATTTGTATTCTTAATATGGAATCAAAATTGCTTTAAAAAGATTACTCCATTTATAAAATCTACTGCTTCTCTGTGCGAGTTGTGGTAATTTCTGACCAGTTTCACAGTTAACAGTGAAACTACCCCTGGTCAATTACTTCAGCTTTTGTGCACTATGAGTAAAAAACATAAGATCTGTGAAGAAAACAGGAGAAATGGGAAAATGAATTTCTGTTTATAAACAATAACGAAAACAAAATACAGTGCCTTGTGTGTTTGCAAGTATTGTCTATGCACAAGGAATATAACCTCAAACGGCACTACAGTGCATACAGCACCATGCTACTAAATACCAAGAATACGTTAGACAAGTACGTACTAAAATTGTATGCAATTTGAAGAGAAAGGTTAGTGCTCAGAAATCTATTTTAACTAAACCAACATCAATACAAAAAATATCACTCTTGGCATTGTTTGTTGTATGTAAAACATACAACATAGCGTTACATGTAAAAAAAAAACAACAGAAATACGTGATTAAATTTAATTTAACAACTTATATTTAAATCAATCGAGTATTTTATATTGTTCTCCCAGTAGTAAAATGATTTAACAAATATAGTAATTCAATACACATAACTATTGCCTTGAAAAAATGCAGAGTTTATTTTTATTTAAGTTCTGTCTAAAAGTGTGCGGCCCGTGACGCTACACCACTCGTCATATATTGGCCCTCATATAGAATGAAATTGGCCACGCCTGAACTAGATAATTAATTTACGTTCTAAATAACAAAATGAGTTTTCAACTCATTTTTTCCAACTATGAATTCCTCTCCCCCAAGATTATACATACCTGCAATGCAATGGATCATCAATCTAATTTAAAAGGGGGAAAGGAGGTGCTTTTTGGAAATAAACAGAGAGTCCTGTAGAAGAACACAAAAATTCTGCACAAAAGCTGTGAAACATTACATTATCCCAACTTGAACAGGTTTATCTTCCTTATAAGAAATAGTACTTCTTTAATCTGCTTTCATACTTTTTTTAAAACAAAAAGAAAAAAAAAAAACAGGAATTTATTGATTATTACCTTACTAAAACCAGTGTAGCCCTGATGACTTTTTTTTTCTTTAAGCTGTATGCTATACAGCTCCACTTTTGTACTGACAATGCCTGTGATACACATTGATAATTCTATTAATAAAGAATTAATTTTATTTAGGTGCTCTGTTCCTTATTCATTTTTAATTAAGTATACTTATATTTCTATCCTGAAAAGATCTTTATTCTCAAAAGATCTGTATTACAATCCAAGTTACAGTTTTAAAAAAGTACAATTACATTCTTTTAATATGCTATTCATGCTCATTCTGCCATACGGAATGTTATGAGGAGGTGCTTTGTTTGACAACAATGAACCATATTATATTCAGGTAATGTCACAAATTTGTAGAAATAACCTGAATAACCATTTTATGTAAAAATTTCAATATGAATTTTATACATGCTGATGACACTATTATATTTTCATCATATATGGAATGATAAAGAAAATAAATCCACTTCTATTTACTATTCTAACCAAAGAGTTTACTAGATTATGTGTTCAAAAAGTACCATAGAAGAGGGAAGGCAAAAAATAAATGATTATTACAAAAGGAAACAACAATCTGATATGGTATGAAAAATTCATCTGCATTGCTTCAACCTAGGTATCACCTCTGGGTCTGGCTCCCACTGAAGAGACCTCAGTAAAGGTCGAAACCGGTCTGGGTAGTGACTCTTCCCATAATGATATGCATTATGGGATACTAAGGCAAGTGATGTGAAGTCAGTCCACCTTTTCCACGAGTTGCCCCAGTCCTGAAGATACTTCAGGCACAAACTTTGTTTTCTTACACTTGGATAAAGGATTAAACTAAATATATAAATTATATTCTTGTTTAATCTTTTGTCCAAGTGTAAGCAAACAAAGTTTATGCACAAATCACCTTCACAACTAGATGACGGTTACACATCTTTTTATATGGAAATTATATTCTGCATTAATTCGGCCTTGGTATCTTCCTGGATCTGGCTCTCACTAAAGAGAACTCAATAAAGTCTCATTAAAAACTAGTCTGGGTAGTAACCCTTCCTATAATGCACAGAAAAATATGTCTCAAAGGAAGTGTCCTTTGTATTATGGGATATTAACTAATGTGAAGCCACAGCCTCTAAATACAAGTAGCCTAATTGGGAAGATACTTCACATGTAACCTTTGTTTGCTTACACTTGAATAAAGGATTAAACAAGAAACAATTTACTCTTATACTATCCTGTACATTCCCTAAAGGTGCATATATAAATATTATTTATTTACACACCTAAATATTATAAATACATAAATATATTTAATAAATATATTAAATATACGAGGGCTGTTCAATAAGTAATAAGACTAATTTTACTGTCGTAAAACCACTCATCACAATATTAATTTCTGTGGAATAAAGAAATGTTGCTGTCTGTATTAACAAAAGAGGTTGATAGATGGCGTATACGGGCTGATGTGCTGGAGTGTCACGTGACTAAACGCAAGCTTGTTTCGGCGCGTCTATGAGCGGTGACCGGTCATCGAAATGGAAGCGTCCTTGGAACAGCGTTATGCTATTCAATTTTGTGTGCGTTTGCAAAAATTGGCATTGGACACTTTTAACATGATAAACGAAGTTTTCCACGATGAAGCAATGTCGAGGGCAATTGTTTTTCGCTGGCATAAAACTTTTAAGGAAGGAAGGCAAATCGTAGAAGATCTTGAACGTGAGGGAAGACCTTCAACATCCATCACAGAGACAATGATCAACACAACAGCGATTATCATCAAGGAGGATCGCAGAATTACAGTATGCCAGCTGCATGTTGTCCTGAATATTTCTGTGGGAAGTGTTCACTCAATCATGGCTGAACATTTGGACTGAAATGTGTTTGCACCCAATGGATTCCCAAACTCTTGACACCGGAGCAAAAGCAGCATCGAGTGGATGTGTGCACAGAATGGAAAGAAAGACTGGAACAAGAAGGCGACAACTTCTTAAAATGTATCATTACAGCAGATAAAGCTTGGTTGTATCACTATGACCCTACAATGAAAACAACAAAGCAGTGAATGGAAGCATCCGTCTTCGCCTACCCTCAAAAACTGTAAAATCAGCTGGTAAAGTTATGACCATAATGTTTTTTGACTACGAAGGCATTGTTTACCAACACGCTGTAGAACCCGGAAATACTGTAAACTGCTCATACTATGCGGATGTTTTACGGACAATGGTACAGCACGTCAAAAGGAAGCGTCCATTGCTGAAGAATGGCTTCTTATTGCACCACGATAATGCAAGGCCACACATATTGCTGGTTGTGTAGTGGACGTTTTGCAGAAGAACAACATAGATATCCTACCACACCCTCCATACGGTCCTGATCTCGCACCGTGCGATTTCTGGCTGTTTCCTCAGCTCAAGAAACCACTAAGAGGCCGCCATTTCGAAAGCAACAAAGCATGTGTAAAAGCTGCGGAGGCGGTTTTGAAAGAATTCCTCTCAAAAAAAGGACTTTCACATGTGTTTAAGAAGTGGACGCAATGTTGAGACAAATGCATCGTGTCTCACGGTAGTTATTTCGAAAAAGACCATGTAAATGATGACGATTAAAGGTAATCTGTTTTCTGTATAAATATAGTCTTATAACTTATTGAACAGCCTACGTATAATAAATACACTTAAATATTAATATTTAAGTGTTTCCTGTTTTGGCCTTGGATCACTGTTTGTGGTATCACTAACATTAAACTCCAAGAGATATCTGAACAATTTGGATAACACAATGCTTGCTACTTTGTGGCATTTCTATGGAACTGATAATTTTTTTTTTTTTTTAAATGTTGGGCCCATACACAGGAGGTTGATTGGTCAACCTATAGTACATTAGTACTGTGTATGGGTGGTGGGTTGGGAAAGGAGGAATTTGTTTACATTTGATTTGAATGACTAAATTGTATTCGTTGGGAAACAGCAGGTGGGAGACTCCACAGTGCAGCAGTTGCAGGGATGAAGGAAGAGAAAAAGAAATTTGTTCTGTTTGTTTCTAGGTGTACTGTGAAGGAATGTTGTGCAGCAGCTTCACGTGTTCCAATGAGCTTAGTACTGAGCGGGGGAATTATTGATGTTATTTCGGATGAGCATTTCCCATCGAAATATTTGTAGAATATACTTACTGCAAAGACAAAACATCTGTGTGAAAGTGGGGGGGGGGGAGAGTTAGTAAGGGATGGATCATTGATAAGTCTAATTGCCCTCCTCTGTATTGAGTCAAGCATTTTGAGAGAGCTTTTACGGGCCCCACCCCCATATGTGGGAGCAGTATTCAATAGTTGGGTGGATTTGTAATTTGTATAATGTTAGTAGCTGTTCAGGAGTGAAGTAACGTCTTGAGCGGAAGAGAAATCCTAGTTTTTTTTGAGGCTGCGGATGCAGTGTTTGAGATATGTTTGTGCCAGGAGAGGTTTGATGTGAGGGTGATTCCGAGGAGCAAGATCTCAGGCTATGTGGAAATTTGGGTATTGTCGAAGAGGATATTGGGAAAAAGTTGTTCTTTTTTATGGGAAATAGTACAGATCTGGGTTTTGTTGGCGTTGAAATTTATGAGGTTATCCGAACCCTATTGTAGGATGGCTTGGAGATCAGAGTTGAGGGTGGTGGTGGTTGATGTTCTGTAGAATGAGGTGAGTTGTGTAGGGTAAGGCTTATCAAATGCAAGCAAGAAATGTAGTGTGCTGTCATCTGCAAAACTGTGTATTGGGTTGGAGGTCAATTGCAGTAGGTCGTTGATGTACAGCAGGAACAGAGTTGGTGAGAGGACAGAACCTTGTGGGGCCCCAGCATTAATTGAGTGGTGCGAGGATAGGGAGCCATCCACCATCACACACAGGGTGCGTCCAGACAGAAAACTGGCAATCCACCTACAGAAGTCCTGGGTCAGACCGAATGATGGTAGTTTGCCTAGTAGGCCTTTGTGCCAAACCCTATCAAAGGCTTTGGAGATATCTAGTGCAACCACTTGAGATTCGCCAAACCTTCCTAGCATTTGTCCAGAGATGGGCGACGTATGTGAGTAGATCTCCTGTTGATCGGCAGTGGCGGAATCCATACTGGCAGTCATTTATTTGTTGAGTGTCTTCAACATAGTGTAGGAGGTGGGAATTGATTTTTTTCATTACCTTTGACAGGACTGAGGTAAGCGAGATAGGGTGGTAATTGGATGGCAGTGACTTGTCACCCTTCTTGAGAATGTGCTGAATATAGGCCAATTTCCAGCTTGTAGGTTAGATTCCAGTGGAGTAGGAGAGTATATATAGGTGACATAGGATAGGGGTCAGTTCTGGAGTACAATTTTTCAGAACAATGGGGGGAATGCCATCGGGGCCAGGAGACTTTTTTTTTGTGTCTAGTTGGGACAGTATTTTTCTGATTTCATCCTGGCAAAAGGATATAGGGGGCATTGTATGTTGGGTGTCTGGAATGGTTGGGGGACATTTACCATCATCAGTTATGCATGCATTTGAAGCAAAGTATGAGGCCAGAAGATTGGCTTTTTCTGTGGGTGATAAGGTAGTAGAGCCATCAGGGTGTGATGGGGGTGGGACTAGTGTTGGACAGAAGTTACAGCCAATTGCTTTGACAAGAGACCAAAAGGCTCGGCTGCCGTTTGGACAGGCTGCTAGTTTCCTGCTTTTTGTTCTTTCAAACTCTGTTTTGGAAGCGTTGATTGTTTTTTTTGCATCTATTACGGGCTTTGGTATAAGCTTTGAAGGAGGATGAGGTTCTTGATTTCAGCCAGTTGTGATATGTCTGGTGTTTCATTTCTACAGCCTTGGCACATCTTTTGGAAAACCAGAGTTTCGTTAGGGAATGGCAGTTCAGAGTGTTGTGTGGAATGTACGTATTCATGCGGGTGAGGATTACTTTGGTAATAAGCTCGGTGCATATGTTTGGGTTGGAAGGCTGGAAGCAATAGTCCAACCATGGGAATGCAGCATAGAAGTTGCAGAGGCTGTCCCACTTGGCACTGTTATAGTGCCAAACTACTCTTGTATGGGAGTGTCTGTGTAAACGTTGTTGCATGGGGGAGGAGATGAGCACTAGATTGTGGTCAGAATTGCCCAGGGGGCTCACTACTTTCACTGTGTATTTGGAGGAGTCATTGGTGAGGAAGATATCTAGGATGTTTGGGGAGTGGTTTGGGTTATCTGGTATTCTGGTTGGCATCTGGACAAGCTGTATAAGGTCGTTGGTGATGGCAAATGTTTCTGCATTCTCTGCCTGCAAGATCTGTACAACTGGAGGAGGAAAGCCAGCTAGTGTTGTGGACGTTAAAATCTCCTAGAAGGATGATTTCGCTGTTGGGAAAGTGGGATTGGAGAAAGTCGACTTTTAGGGAGAGGAAACTAAAGAGCTCAGGGCGGTTGGTTGTGTTGGAGGAGCAATAGAGGCAGCAGATGAATTGAACTGAGTGGGGAACGAATATTTTCAACCAAAGAAGGTCAAAGTTGGGCGATTCTAGGTTAGGTAATTATTTTACTTAAGCACTTATCATATCTCTCTCTTTAAACACATTTACCAAAGATGTTCTCACATCTATCATTAGTCCATTCCACATAATCACAACATACCAAAAGAAGAAGAATCTGGACCTAACAATGCTTCTAGCTTCCAGGGATGACCCTGAGTTCTATCTCCTCTGTAAGCTGCAAAATCTCACTTGCATCTGTACCATCTATTCCATTCATCTGTCTCTGTAGAGGATCCAGAGACAAGTGATCAAGATAGTATCAGGTCTATAGAATGAATCTTATGAAGACAGGTTGAAGATTTGTGTTGACAGGCAGAAAAGGAGTGATATGATTGAGACTTACAAATTACTAAAGGGTTTTTACAAGGTTAATACAAAGGAAATTTCTCAGAAGGCCTGGTAGTAGAACTAGAGGGCCATCCTTGAAAGCTGAGCAAGATTGGAGTTAGCAGGAGTGTCAAGACTAGATTTTTTGCTTGGAGATTGGTGAATGAGTGGAATAGGTTGTCAGAATCTGTTGTGGTTGCCATGTGAATAAGTTCAAAGCAAAGTATAATGGATAGATAATGCATCAATGAGTCTGAGGACTCATATTAATATTAATAAATATTATAACATAATTATGCACCCATTCATGGAACATCTTGTGTATAATGATGCCTCATTGCTCTCCATTAATTTTAAGTGCTATGGCTCTTTATACAACAAATTTCATAGCAAACATTTTTGACTAGATTTTGTCAGTGTTATTAAGATATTAATGTAGAAATAATCCTATACAGTCAATACTCAGAATAGCAGATATCATTATAACATACTACAATAAAGTCACAACCACAGGTAGAATGCTATTGCTTAAAGGAAATTCACTAGAGCAAGCCATTCACTGCAACAAATTATTCATGTAGTCCCTACAACTAGTAGTTCACTTCGTAAGGATTGTTTGAATTTGAAATATACTACAGCCATATGTTAACCTGTGTACATATTTAAATTCTCTACACTCATCCATCTGTTTCAATTATATTTAATGGAAAATGATGTATGGATTAGTAATAGCATATTTAAATATTTTAAGTATGCATCACTGAAAGATAGTGAGAACATGCCAGTGTTACCTAAAGCAATCATTTCATTTTATTTATTTTTTTGATTTAGTGCACATTTCATATACACAATGCTCATGTAAGTGAGGTAAATATAGTGATCACCTGCACATATAAAATTCTGACTGAATAATGTTAAGAAGTTAAGTAGCGAACACTTTTAAAACAGTCAAATATTTACAACTAAAATGAAAATATATATACTATATAAAGTATATTTCGGCAGTATAAATCCTTTCAGCTGTGCTTCACTATAGACATGCACCATCTGTTAATTTATAGATAAAGAATGCATTCTCACATATGGAATGTGCTAAAAGTAATCTATTAAAACATAACCATATATCTCCATCCGTGTATACTCTTATTTGCTGTTCACCTTACTGAAATATTTCAACTTATCTTCTGGATCAGGAATAATCTATGGGGGAAAAAAAAATCCACTTGTGATATTACATATATATTTATATAAAATTTTATTTTTTGTTTGTTTCCATAATATAGATTGGATGTAGAAAAATGGAACAGGCAGAAAACAAAAATTAACTAGTAATAGCTGTTAACATTGAATATTGGTGTCCATTATTAACAAAACAATTATGAAAACATTTGTATTTTGGTTTAAAATCATCATAAATTCAGTATTAAATGACACAACCAACTTACAAGAGTGGTCTGAAAAGTTCTCAGCCTCCACCATAGATGGCAACACTACCAGCAAGATTTTTTTTTTCTAAGTTGGTACATCTGTCATAAGCATCCATGTGAAATTGCAACTCATTCTATCAAGTAGTTTGTTTTATACAGCTGTCTGAAGCAAAAGTGTTTGTATCCCTTGAAATGGATAAAATTGAGTATCATGCAGTTATAAAATTCTTTGTAAAAAGAAGGTTTAACACAAAAGAAATTCATTCGAAGTTCATAAAAGTTTATGGGCACTCTTCTCCTTCATTTTCAACAATTAAGAAATGGGTTGCCAAGTTTAAATGTGGCCGTATCAGCCTTTAAGATGATCCACGTGAAGGACATCCAAAAAGTGTAACACCACCAGAAATCATTGATCAAATGCACAATATAGTATTGGAATGACTGGCGATTCAAAGTGCATGAAATTGCTGAGACTATAGGCATTTCAAAAGAATGTGTAGGATATATTTTGCATGAAGAATTGCAAAATGAAAAAGTTTTGCGCAAGATGGGTGGAGTGTTTACTCACAGCAGATCAAAAAGGCACTCGCATGAAAATCTCTGAACAGTGCTTGGAGTGTTTTAACAAGAATAAAACTGATTTTGTGCATCAATTTATTACTATGATGAGACTTGGATTCACCATTACACACACCAGAATACAAAGAGCAGTCAAAACAGTGGACAGAAGCCAGTTGTTCAGCAGGAAAAGTCATGGCATTGGTGTTTTGGGGTGCTAAAGTTTATTAATTATCTTGAAAAGGGTAAAACAATAACCAGGGAATGTTATTTCAATCTTTTAACCAGACTAGATGAGAAAAGACCCAGTTTGCAGAATTAGAAAATCGTCTTTCATCAGGACAATGCACCTGCTGCCCACAAAGGTGTTTTGGCAATGGGAAAATTAAGGGATCTGCACTATGAATTGTTGAAACATCCACACTATTCCCTAGATTTGGCTCCCTCTGACATCTATCTCTTCCCAAAACTAAAATTCTTCCTCATTGGTCAGCATTTTTCTTCAAATCAAGAGGTGACTGCAGCTGTAGAGGGATATTTTGCAGATCTTACTAAAAACCACTACAGGGATGGGATAATGGTGCTGGAGCATTGCTGGAATAAATGTATTAGTCTTAAGGGAGATTATGTTGAAAAATAAAAATAATTCTGAAATTATAAATTTGTTTTTTTCATTGCTAGGCCGAGAACTTTTCAGACCACCCTCATAGGCAGCAATCCCATAATTTCCAAGAGGAAAATCCCTACCATAACCACCATCATATGAGATGGCTAACTCACCTTCAGTTGAAAAGTGCTTATAAATGTTCATGTCCTAACAAGGAATTCTGAAGGGCAAGCCATTCTGATTCTGCATATATATAATTTTTTTTTTTTTTACTCTTCATTTCTAAAGTAAAGAAAGGTCTTGTATAAAAAAATTTTAAAATAAGCATAGCTCAATAATGAATAGTTATGGAGGTATGAATTTCTGAAAAATGGCCGTGTAGATTTCAATAGTAAAAGTAAGCAGACTGGGTCAAGTGTTCATTCAAGAATTTGCAACTCAAGTTTATACTGAGAAAATAGTGAAAAATGTAAGAGTTATAATATGTGTAAAAGTAACTAAACAAAAGTCATGAAAAGACTGGTAAGAATATAGGAAATAAATATCAGGAAGGGGTTAAATGTCATGGAGGTTATTGAAAAAGCTTAAAAATAGAGGAAGAGTAATGTAAACAATCATAAATGATAAAGACGACGTGAAAACTGAAGATAAGAATACCCTAGATGTCTGGAGTAATTATTTGAAAGACAAACAAAATAATCAGTGACAGAATAGTAAAATATTTTCAAGAAGAAGTTTGATATTTGACCAGAAATGCTCAAATACAGAGGTATAAAAGTTTTGCAGTGGCTACATTACACAGTTCAGGTCTAATTCCAGATCATTGGAGTATAGCTCTCATATTTCCTATCTATGAAAAATGGAATAAAGATGAATGTAAAAATTACAGACAATTTCCCTACTGAGTGTTCCTGGTAAGATTTATACAAGCATACTTGAGAGAACAGGCTAAAATAATTGTGGAAGAGAAACCTGGAGAACAGCTAGGTTTAGACAAAAGAGGTTGTCAAGATCAGATTTTCACTTTAAGACAAATACCTGAGAAATTATAGCAATATGACAAGGATTAAGTTTTGTAGTTCTGGAAAAGGCATATGAGAAAGTGCCCAGAGAAAAGCTTTTCAAAACACTACAATGTCTGTGTTGGATTGTGATAGAGTGGAATTTTATGAACTCCTATCTTATCACAATCTAACCTGCTTTTCCAAACAAAAAAAAGGAGATAAATACAGTAAATTGCCTCTAAGTGTAAAATAAGTAATATGTATATCAAGTGTGTTCTGTTATGAAAAGGTTAAATAAGTATACATTTTGTGCCATTCGCGAGTGAGGTTAAATTAATATTGAAAATGTAAAACATTATCAGAGGTTTATAAAATAACATATATAAAAGAATTATGGAATGTAAGCACAAATTCAACAGTTGGGGGGGGAGTCAAGTCCAAAGGTTACGGAGCCATACGCGAGGGAGCAGATCACCCCAAGCAAACAATGTGACATCAGCGTACGCGCGATAGCAGGGGAGAGGATGGACGCCGTGACATAATAGCACGTGAGAGTTCGCTGGACATCGAATAGGGCGAGAAACGCCGAGAAGAAAAGAGGGAAATATAAGGGTCATGCAACCCTGAAACAAGGCTTTTTTTGTTCCTGGATCTCCTGTGTGTTCCCCTCTCGTGGTGGCGAAGGGTGCCAGTGCCCTCATACCGGAGGGATTCTGATTAAGGCAATCTTGGTGGCAGTATCTCCACGGAAAAAAAGCAAGTCCGGCTATCCACAGAAGGCCAGTTTCCTGTGAACCTATGATGTAACAAAGAACCATAGGGGAAGATAAGTAGACTTTGTTTGTGTTTCACTGAATATGAATGAAAGATTTGTGCCACGTTAATATGTTATAAAAGGGAACATTAATGATATAGGATAAGGTTGTATTGCTATCACTTTAGAAGGATATTGAATTTAATTTTATTGTCTGTCGATGTGTTAAAGTTCGCTTTTATATTGAATGAAACTAAGGATATGTTTAGAGTGAAGAATTACAAATTATAAAGAGATTGTGAAAGATATGAATGTTATCTTAAGTAGTCTGACAGAGCTACGGAGTTTTGGAATAACTGTGATGATAATAATACATAAATAATGCATTAGAGAGTGTTAATATAGTTCTTACTTTAGATAGCTGCTACATAATATGTTATAAGTATAATAGTAGTGTTTGAATGTTTTATGCTTTGTATGGATCTCCCTTAAGATGGGATTTGAATTAATGTTATTAAGTGTATCTACTTTTGACAATTAATAAACCTTGCTTTTGATTCTAACAAAGACTTTCTGTGATTTCTGGAATCTGATGCACCTCTTATAAAATATTAATGCGAACCTATGTGGGATATTAGAAAAGGGTATATTTTGGCCACATCTGCAGAGTTGATAGGTATCATTAAGTACTGATCTGAGATTACCTCTTGGTTGTTAATATTAATAATCTAATAGCGCTAAGTGGCACAGCGAAATAAATTAATTTCTTAGCATTTTACGAGGGGTAAATCTCGGACACTCTGATACTGCCTCGATCTCGAGGAAATTCCATTGTCCCTCAGAGGTAACACGTGTTACCTGATAGAGCGTATTACGGAGATATAGCACAAAGGTTGAAAATAGTTGTAAAATGTAAGAAAACGACACATCTGTAAATGAAACATTATACACAGCAATACATAGTCAATATTTAAGTTGTAAGAAGAAATACAAGAAGATGGTTTGATATAAACAAGGGTAAGACAAGAATGCACATTATCTCCACTCTTCTTCATGATCTATAGGGATTGCATTATGAAAGAAAGTGGCATTAAACCTGACATTAAATTCAAAGGTATCAAACTTAGCTCTTTGCTTAATGCAGATGATGACGTACTCCTATTACACATCCAGTACAAGTCCTCAGCGTTATCTAACTAAATTACATAACAGTTGTAACAAATTTGGCATGGAAATTGGCAATAAAAATATCAAAATTTTACTTATTTTGTAGATTCCCCATTGAGGAATCTACAGAATAAGTAAAATATTTCAACTATTTAGGCACAGTTTTTAGAAGACAGCAAATAAAATTTGGAAGTAGACAACAGAATAAGCAAAGCTGGTTATGATAGGGAGACAGTTGAATAAATTTATACAGAATAAGAAAGAAATTAGCAGTATACAAGATAGACCAGTTTTAATTTATGGATCTGAGAGTTGGGTTAGAAATAAAAGCATCTGATCAAATAATAGAGACCACAGATATGAGTTCTGAGAAAAATTAGGAGAGTGTACAGAAGATGGCAGCAATGGCAAAATCATATTAGAAATGAAGATATTAAGAAAAGGAACCTGACATTGTTAGCATTCAAGAATGTATGAGCAAAGCTAATCTTAGGTGGTATAGCCACTTAAATAGAATGGATCAGGAAAGGTTAACAAAACAGGTGTTTGATGCCAAAACACCCACAAGAAGACCATGCTTTAGGTGGACTGATTCAGTCCTAAGTGCCTTAGAAGCACGAAATGTTGGATACAAGAATACTGGAGTGCTGATGAATAATGTAAACAATTCTGTAGTGCTGTTATAGTAGCCTGAACATCCTTTGAGAGTGCATATCAGGAAATTGATATTTACAATTAGTTTTAAAAATAATCCTCTTGATTTTGACACACAATGTAGAAGTTTAGCTATATCACAAGTGTACCATGTAAATGTGAAACAAACTAAAAGTTGCTGCAGTAGCTTGTTACCCAGCCACTGCAATTTCTCACAGCATATACTTGATATTTTGTATTTGATGTATAATAAGCCTTTGGGCTTTTGGAATTATGACCAAAGCAAATGAGGCTATGAGGTGGAAAGTTCATTGTCTCTGTTCCTCTGGCCAGTTTTTCTATTTTACAGGATGAAAATTTTGAAATTCTGGTGGGGGGGGGGGATTCTATATGATATCACAACAAATATGTAAATATGGTGTATGTTTATGGCTTTTTTTCCAAATAAAAGAATTCCAAGTTCAAGAGAGTTTAGCAGAGTTTCCAGAAATTAAAAGAGAACAGTGCATTTCCTATCATTATATTTATATGAATCTGAGTATGCAGCTGAACAAGTGACTAAATAAGATAGCACTACTTCAGTGATACAGTTGAGCTCTTGTGTAAGCTGTTCCTGCCTTGGCTTTATATGGCATATAGTAACTACATATAGGATTAGCTAGAATCATAAGAACACAGAAACTAGTTTCTAATTTCTTTTTGATTTATTTAATGTTTTTTTGTTTTTCTTCTTTTAGAATAAGGTAGTTTATATAAGCAAAAGACAAATTCATTCAAAGCAAGCACATAGCTGCTTAACTAATTCTTGAAGAACACGCTCTAGCTGACTGTCAGAACATTTTTCTTCTTTGCCTTCTAATTCTACAGACTTATTTAAATGCTATATCATAACATTTGCTGTATTCAGGCTTCATCCTGTAACTCTACAGGCTTATTTAAGTTTTCAAAATCGAATAAATACAGTCTTACTTGGTACACGTTCAAACAGTTCGTTTTTTTCACACAGCTCCAGAATTATTTCTCTTAATGATTTTGAAATAGTTTTTGTATACAGCAAATAGGTCACAACATTTAGTATTACAAATGAAAAATTTTTCCACATGCTTCTTATAGATAATTACAACATTATCTACATCTGGTCTAAGTTTTATTAATGTCTTAGTGTTCTAACTTAACTCACTCTCGTCTGTTAACTGCGAAGATTTTGAATAAACAAGTGTATGGCATGCTTCTTTAACAAAAAAAAAAAGTCCAACAGAGCACTCCATTATCACATTTAGTCAACCTGAGTACAAACACAACTTCAAGCAAAGATATCTAACATGAGATTGAATAAAAATGGAGTGGAGTGGATGGGATGGCAAATAACATTGAATTCTGTCAGCCAACATCAGCATGTTTGATAAGTGACAGATATGCATGTTAAAACCCTTTCTTTTAGACTACATTTTGGAAAATTATGGAGACAACTACCATGTTTGAGTAAAACTTTAGTTTAGTATAAACCAAAATAAACACTCAATGTTTTGATCTTTATATCAAGATCATCTTCTGGAGCATATGCATTATATGCAGAGAAACAAGCTGCACTACAGTCTACATGATTTGCTAAAGTTACCGACCAACCGTTACAACAATTGTTGGCTTGACCTCTGGTGAAAAAAAAAAAAACTTGACTGCATCAATGCTAGAGTCCTATTATTATCTATTGGTTACAAAATTACATAGGGCTGGAGAACAATATGTTTATATATATATTAAAAACATGATTATACATAAATTTCAACCAGTTGGTATGGAATGGTTTCCAATACTAGCTGAAGGTTGCTTAAGGTCCTAAAGTATGCTGGGTACTAAGTATTAAGTAGGCTGAATATGTGCCATCCAGATTCTTGGAATTTTCATGCCACCATTATTGTTGATATTCTTCTTCTGGTTCCCATCTGCCATATGGCCGCGGGAGGGTAGCTATATGCTACCATTCTAGGGAGAGATGATTATGAGCAAGGTGGTTTCCCGTTGCCTTCCTTGCCGTAAGTATTTATGACTGTAACCTGTGTGTTCACGGGGCCGGTTTGTCTGCTTGCGGGATGAAAAACCCCAGATAAACTGGCGGAAAAAACCCTGCTGCCCACGCCCAAGACCGGCTAACTTGGCTATGGCTGAGGAAGATCCTTAAGCTCCTCACGTCGTGGACGGGAATCGAACCTAGGACACTCCTTCCCCAGGCATATGGTTGCGAAGCGCAAAGCCACTAGGCTAACCGCGCGGTATTGTTGATATTAGGGCGGTTAATCAGAATTTTGCAGGCTTCCTTAAATCTTCTTTCATACCAGGTTTTTGTATGGTGTAGAGAGCAGGTACTTTTCCAATCAATTTGGTGTAAGGTGTTGAGAGCATGGTCTGAGAGGTCTGCATCACCAAAATTGTTGGTGAAGCAGACCTTTTTGTGTGTCTTTAATGTGTCTTTTTGTGTTCTTTTTTTCCTTATAGGGATTGTACGTTCAGTTTCACCAATATAAGGTAAGTTACAGGTGCAGTAAACTCCAGGATGTGCCAATGGGAGGAGAGGATTCTTAGAGGAGTTGAATATGTTTTTTAATTTTGTAGGTGGTTTAAAGGTGGCATTGAGATTATAATGGTGTAGGATTCTGTTGATTTTTTTTGATAACCCTTTAATATATGGGATGGCTATGGTTTTACTGTAATCTAAATTCTTTTTTGTTTTTTGATAAAGTTTTATGAAGGACTTTATTAATAGTATTTTTTGTTGTAGCCAATATTTATAAATGTGTTGCTTATAATTTTTAATTCTTGTTTTAAGAGCTTGTGATTAGAGCAAATTGTTGTAGCTCTGTTTTTAAGGATGTTAATGACTATATTTTTGTGATGGGTGGTGATATGATTTAGCATGTATGTATTGGCCAGTATGTGTCAGTTTGCAGTAGACCATGAAGGATAAATTGCCTGAAGGAAGACGTGTGACCAGTGTATCCAGGTAAGGGAGTGAGTTCTGATTTTCAATTTCGATAGTGAATTGCATGCGTTCATGTTGTTTGTTCAGGTGGCTAAGGAATGTGTCTAATGTTTGTTGCCCGTGTGACCAGATAACGAAAACATCGTTAACGTATCTAAGCCACACTGTAGGTTTTAGAGTGAAGGAATCAAAAGTACTTTGCTCTAAGGTTTCCATATCAAAGTTAGCAATTGGGGGGGGGGGGGGGGGGATAGTGGTGAGCCTATGGCCGTACCTTCTTTTTTGTAGGTAAAATTTATTTTGCCACACAAAGTAACTGGAGCGTAGTACATGGACAAAGAGGGCCATAATGTCGGGCAGAAATTTGTTCTGTAGGAGAAGAATTGTGTCATTGATTGGGACATTTGTGAAAAGGACAGAAACGTCGAAACCAACTAATTGATCATCCTTTCCGAGTGTTATGTTTTTAATTTTGTTTATAAAGTGTTGTGTGTTCTTTATATTAAAAAAGTGCATGTTAAAACTTGACTACATTACCACAAGTTCTACAGCCTCCACAATTTTCTCACTAAACTTCTCATGTTCAGTATAGATTTGGACATGAGAATTTTAGTATTTTATATCATTTCTGTTCATATCCTAATCTTTCTTTAATTAAATTATTACCATATCTAATTTTAAAACCATACTATTTTATCACTTTAGTTTCAAAATGTTATACTCTCTTGAAAATGAAATGGAGCAAATAGTAAAATATAAAATAATAATTAAATTACATATTAAATTAGACTTTCTCTGATTGGATTCATTCAATGCTTATGTACATTTATACCTATAATATTTATATACATGTACATAAATGTTAATTTTTTTGCTTTTTAAAAATTCATTATTTTTACTCTCCTATGTGCTATTGTCACATGGAACACCACTTATAATGCTGAAAAAAAATTGTCTTCATAGCTGGATATATACTAAATATACTGGAAGATGCAACAAGAAAATTGCTTTCTTCATTTTCATCCCATTTCACTGATAGGATGAAAATAATAAAATATGACCAATTTTGCTTTATAGCTAATAATCAGGAGATCAGGAGTATCTTGTAAAAATTTCAGTTTTTATTTGATCTCCACAAACAACTGACCGAGTTTCAAAGACAACCTTTTTTTAATTTTTTGCAATTTTTTTTTCATAGAAGAAACACTTAATCAACGTGATTTGGAGGATTAATATTTCCACTGCATACATAAAATCTGCAAATATCAGACTTGTGGATTCAACCTAAAGCATACAGCAGAGGTGGCAACTTATTAATAAATAAGTTGCCACCCCAGCAGTGCTAAATGAAAACAATGTTGGCCATATTATGCAAAAAAATTCAAAACACTGAAGCATTCAATTTAATTTTAACTTTCCCAAAAACACTGTTAGCCACTGGCCATGGGATTACCCACCCCTGGTCTACAGGATAGAGCACAACATAGAGAAAAAGAGCACTTGAGTATACCTACAGAGGCTGCTATCATGAAAAAAATTATCTGAAAATGTGAATAAGAAATCAAAAAACACACTCTTGGCATTAAAATGGCAGTGAAAAAAATCAAAAGCTGGACAATCTGGAAATAAGGCAACTTGGTTGACCGTATGGTTGGCATATCTGCTCTCCAACCAACAGACTGTGGATTCAAATCCTGCTGTGGACAGGGATGTTTCTAACTGTCTTTAGGTGGGAGATGAATTTCATTGTCTGGTGTGAAACCACTACCCTGCATATTGGAGGCCTGAAGTATCATAAACAAGCTCCATGTTTCGTTTCTAGAGCAGGGTTTCTGGACCCTGCTCTAAATAAATACAAAAAATATGTAAAATTAGTATGGCTTCCATAAAGAGGATGCTAACAAAAAAAAAAAATTTTTTTTCTTCCATCTAAAGGATTGAATAATTAAATAATCACTTTCAATCAAATACAGAAGTATGCAGCTTCAATTTAATTGTTAATTTGATGATATAACATGGAATGACCCTGTTGTAGGGATCTTGCAGGATGATTTAAATAGATTATCAGTATAAGGAAAGGAAAATGGCTACCAGTTGAATGTGGCAATGTCAAGTTATGCATTTTGGGATGAAAAGATTATCAGCTGTACTGAATTGGCTGAAATGGATCACAGGAAACTGATGAGGCTAGGGATTTGGGCATACTGGTGGGCAGGCAGTCAAATTTCACTTATTTACAATCATAGTCCTTTTCATTTGACTTCTGCCATTTTGTGGCAACAAACTGGCAGAAGATTACTCTGCCAGTTTGTTGATAAGAGAGTAATCTTAAGAGATTACTCTCTTATGAGAGAGTAATCTCTTAAGATTACTCTCTCACTTCTTTTTGCTTCTTCCAGTTTTTTATTATTTTTTTATTTCTTGCATAACTTCTCTCATTTTATACTTGTGACCTTTGAAATCATTGTTACCTATCAAAATAGTCACCCCTTTCACTTCATCTTTTTACTACAACAACAGTAACAATCGTAATCTGCGCACTTGGTAAACGCGATTTCTTCATGCTCACATTGAGCATGCCTCCTCTCATGAAATCACCACACAATACTCTTTTCTTATTTCCCTTTGCTCACTTTCATCTTCTCCTCTTTTCTCTCGCCTCTCATTTTTTCTTTGCTCAGCTATACTGTATACCAGGCAATTAATTCCAGTCACGTTACCTCAAGTGTTGTCCTGCAAAAATCTCTGATTAATTAGGTGGTGTCAAGGCTAGCTGGTGAACGGACGTGCTATCGGAGAGCTCTTGAGAGATTTGTGTTTTTTGTTGATTTATTGGTGTTTTGGATTCAATTTAATGGACTTAAGTGTTTAATTTTGGTATATTATTGGAGCTTTATTAGCGTGGTTAGTGTACTAAAGTGTTTTATAACATAATCTATGTCGGGAAGTCACCGCTAGATGAATTCGTAATGTGTAGTGTTCGTGCAAGCTCCAGATAAGATAAGTATCATTTTCAGTTATCGATACAAATTATTTAATATTGTGTAGTTTTGTTTTGTTTGCCTTGCGTATTTTAGTGCGTCTATTTTTGGTGTGTTATAACGTATAATTTGACAAAACACGTTACGGATAAGTATGGCACCTGTGCGAAGGAAAATGGCGGCCAGTAATGAAGGTTCGCCACCGTTATCAAAGAACGGTAGCATAAAAGAAATGAGTCAGTGTACTAGCTGTGAAATGTACGCTTTGCGGAGTGCGGTCGGAGTGTGGTTAGATGATAATAAAGGATTGAATGTGTGTAGAAAATGTAGGGAGAATGCGGAATTGAAGTGTATTTCGGATCGTGAGTGTGATATTTTTGTCAACCTTCAGAATGAAGGAAATAGGGATATGAGAAGAAACGGCAAGGTTGTACATGAAAATTGTGAGAGTGTGAATGTAGAAAGTGTGAATGATAGTATAAATGGTTTCTCAGAGAACAAAAAAGATGAGATAGATGCATTGAGTGAGATCGCGTTGTTGAATAGTGCGACAGAAAGAGCAAAACAGCAGCTAGAGTGCATGAACAAAAGTAGACTGAATGAACCAACCAATAATAAAAGGTATGACAGGAAAAATAGACGTATGAATGTGAACATGAACAAAATGAAGGATAGAGTGCTGTATGGAGACTCGTTAGTACGAGGTGTGTTAGTAGAGGATTTGACAAAATCGTACCAACCTGGTGCGACCATAAAGGACGTAACTGCGTCTATTAGAGAGCAAAAGGAAAGGGTGAAAGAAATGATTGTTGTGGCAGGTACGAATGATTTGAAAGGAGATAAAATGGAAATGATAGAAGACCTGAATGAATTGTTTGAGGTAGCAAAAGAAAAGAGTGAGAGAGTTAGAATGATTAGTCTTTTACCACGGTATGACAGTGAAATGTTTAAAAGGAGGGCTATAATTGCAAATGACTTTATGCGTGGGTTATGTATGACGAGTGGTGTGGAATTTGTGGATGTGTGGAGTGAGTTTGATGGGCGAAAGGATCTATATAAGATGGATGGCTTGCATTTGAATGGTTACGGTGTAAGAAGACTTGAGAAAGTGTTGCTGAATGTAGTGGATGTGCAAATTCAGGGAAACTAGATTTGTTAGGGGGGGGGAGTAGAGATACAGTCCTTATGGAGGCAGTTGAATGTAAGAATGAATATAATATGCCAGAGCAAATAAGGACAACAAATCTGAGTGGGATAGTTAATATAAGGCATCAAGGTAGGGTTGGGGCTAATGGGGGTCTTAAATTCATGTACACTAATACTAGGAGTATTAGGAACAAGAAGGAAGAGTTTTTGGCCATGGTTGGCACTTCCAGACCACAGGTTATAGGTATTAGTGAAACATGGCTGACTATGGATGATATAACTAGTGGGATTGAATGTGATGGGTATAGTGTGTTCAGGAATGACAGGGAGAATAAAATGGGGGGAGGAGTATTGTTGATGATAGCTGATGAGCTCCAGCCAAGGAGAATAGAAGTGGAATTGCAGGATAGAGAAAAGAGCACATTTGAGGCCATTTGGTGTGAGATTGTGGCTAGCAGAACTAAATATACAATTGGGTGCTGCTATAGACCAGGTAATGGAAAAGATGGTGGTGACAGTATGCACAAACAAATAGAAGAAATGGGTGGAAGGAGGGTGATTATTATGGGAGATTTCAACTATGGTCACATTGATTGGAGTGAGGAGAGGACACACGGGAGGAAGGAACTGGATTTTATGCGGTTATTAAGGGATAACTATCTGCGACAGCATGTGATGGAAAATACTAGAGGTCAGAGAGTGCTTGACCTAGTAATTACATCTGAGGATTTGGCTGTAACAAATATGACCACATTGCCACCAATCGGTGAGAGTGATCATAGGGTCTTAACTTGGGAGGTGGCTAAAGGTGCAGAATTTTCAATTAAGACAGGGTACATGTGGAATTATTGGGCTGGAAAGTATCACAAGCTTAGGAGTTTGATTGGTTCAGTGCCATGGCATGTACAACTGCAAGGACTAGAAGTTGATAGTGCATGGGAGGTAATTAAGAAGTGCTTGCATGAAGCAATGGCTGACTGTATACCTAGAGTCCGAATAATAAATCAAGTAGGGGTTAAATGGATGAATAACACCATTAAGCATGAGTTGCAAAAAAAAGAAACAACTATGGAGGGAATTTAAGGAGAATGGTGACCGGCAGGCACATGAACGGTATAAAGCGCAGGCCAGAAGGGTGACGAGTGTGGTAAGAAAAGCAAAAAAGGATTACGAAAGAACATTGGCCATGCAGGCTAAAGAGAATCCTAAACAGTTTTTTAGATATGTAGCAAGTAAAAGGAAAAATGTACATGGCAGATTGATTTTAAAGAATGCCGATGGTAGGGCGGTAACTGAATCAGTTGAGATAGTTGAGTTACTGAGTGAGCACTTTACAAAAGTATATCATCCAGGTGGTGACATTGCAGAAACGAATAAATCAGTAGATTATACGGGAATTGTGGTTAATGAAGTGGAGGTGAGTAGTCTATTGCATAACCTCAATGTCAATACATCTGTGGGATTGGATGGTATACCAGCTCGTGTTGTACGAGAAGCAGCTAAAGAATTGTCAGTACCCTTGACCATTTTGTTTAATTTGAGTCTCGGGTCTGGGTTAGTACCGAGCGGGTGGAAAGAGGGGAAAATAGTTCCACTGCATAAAGGTGGTTCCAAGACTGCTGTTGTAAATTACCGACCGATTAGCATATCAGGAATCATTGTCAAGGTCTTAGAGAAAATAGTCAAGAGGAAAATACAAGACTGGATAGAAGAAAATGGGATACTGTATCGGGGACAGCATGGTTTTGTGAAGGGTAGGTCATGCCTCAGTAACTTGCTCACGTATTATAACACAGTGACGGCTGAACTGGATAAGGGTAATGGGTTTACGGTGATTCTACTGGACCTTGCCAAGGCCTTTGACAGGATTCCACATGGAATTCTAATCAGTAAATTGCAGCATATGGGAATGGACATAGGGTTGGTGAGATGGATAGGAGGGTGGTTGACGGAGAGATATCAGAGAGTGGTTTACTTGGGAGTAGAGTCCATAAGACGGCCTGTGACTAGTGGTGTGCCACAAGGATCTGTTCTTGGACCACTGCTGTTTAATTTGTTCATAAATGATATAGGAAATGATCTGAGAAGAACAGTTCATTTGTTTGCGGATGATGCGAAGTTGGGTAGGGCAACAGTGAATGCAGATGACGTCAAAATTTTGCAGGATGATTTGGATAGATTGGAGGTCTGGGCTAAGGAGAATGGATGTCAGTTTAATGTGGCAAAATGTAAGATTATGCATTTTGGGGTGAAAAGATTGGCCGGAGTTTACTGCATTGGTGGAACCGTGCTCCAAGAAATTGATGAGGCACGAGATTTAGGAGTGTTGGTAGATAAGGAATTGAAATTTAGGGGACACATTGCAAAAGTGACCAAAACAGCTCATCAAATCACTTGGTTGCTGAAGAATACGTTAACAAGCAGAGACAAGCAGGTTATTGTTCCTCTGTATCGAGCCTTGATAAGACCCCATCTAGACTACTGTGCTCAGATTTTTTCACCTAGTTTTCTTCTTGTGTAGGGAGGAGGTGGAGAGGATCCAGAGGCGAGTGACCAAGATGATAGCAGGTCTGTGGAATGAACCGTATGAGAACAGGTTGAGGATTTGTGGGTTGCAAAAATTGGTTGATAGGCGGAGAAGGGGAGATATGATTGAGACATTCAAATTACTGAAGGGTTTCTATAAAATTAATTCAGAAGATATTTTTGAGAACAGAGCTGGTTGTGGGAGGACTAGGGGACATCCATGGAAACTGGGCAAAAGTGTGGTTAGTAAAGGTGTTAGAGCTGGGTTCTTTACTTTTGGAGTAGTGAATGAGTGGAATGCGCTCCCTGAGTCTGTGGTGGATGCTGTGACAGTGAATGAGTTTAAGGCGAGGTATGATAGATACTGTATGAATGTCAAATAGTTGCGATGAATATGATTTGGGGCCTCCCTCGATGAGTCTAATGACTCCCTGGAGTTTCCCGTAATAATAGTAATAGTAATAATAATAATTAATGACAAAGCTATTGTAAAATCTCGCACGACAAGTTATTCTATAACTTATCATGCTTGGTTTTACAAGGGTCTTAAATCAAGAAATTACATAAGATGTAAACTGAAGATGATGTAAAGTATATATGAAAAAATAGTTATGATGTGTAATATATGTATGAATTTTTATATTACCTGCAAAACAATTGTGCTCAAACAAAGGAAAAGAATCGCCCTTTGTTAAGTAATGAGTCAGCAGAAAAGTTGCTAGATTAGTAAAGAACAAAGGGAAATCCCTGTAGGGAAAAGTTGCAAATACTTGCGAAGGTAAAAAATCATCAAGAACAAAGACCTCGGTAAAGGCGCGCAAAAATGACGTCGGCACACCTGAGGATAAGCGCGAAAAATGCAGAAGTAAAGACAGAACAGAAAAGGATATATAAGTGACCTGGTGAGAAGAAAAGGGGATTTCCAGATGTTCCCAGGGTTGAGAAGTTCCGAAGTACAGAAGTTGCCAGGCTCTCAGTGATCACTGGCACCTGTGACCAGGAACCGAAGGATGGATCTCGCCGACGTAGTCCAAATCTCCCCAGGAATTACCCCGATAAAAAAGCTTCCAGTTGTTGACTACAGAAATAAAGGACAGGGAGAACATCACTTGTAATTTGCATTGAGCTACCATAAAGGATGAAATGCATTGCCACAACGCCCTAATGAGAAAAAGAAACGTCACTTCAAGACAGAAGAAAGAGGTATCCTGACAGAACTTTTACTGAATATAAAGGGCTGTTTGTAAAGGAAGACCTGTGAATAGCTGTGATAAGTTAGCACTCTTGTGATAGGGATATATGCAACTGTGAGAAGGTATGCAATAAGTTATATAATAGCATAGTGTATAATTTTGTATTTTATAATAGCTTTTAATCAAGATTCAATCAAAACAGCTAGGGAAGTGTAGCTATAACTAATTGTTGCTTTAACTATACATGCATTTCTTAGTTAAAATGAATGACTTGTGAACAACATGCTGATCGGATTCTTGCCAATGCAGTATCTCGAAAAAAATTACGAACCTGTGTGTTAGTAAGAAATTGGCACGACTAACCTATTATTGAGTAACATAAATAAGAAATTTCTGTTAAAGTTACGAGCCCCTACATTGCCATTATTCCACATTTCAATCTCTCACTCTCGGAAGTACAGTCTGGCTGGTTGGTGCAGTCGAAAAACAAACAAATTTTGCCAGACTGAAGAGCATAAGGGACTAAATAAGTCATAGACATATCGCTGGTGGTAATCAGAATTAAAGCCTTCTTCTAGTGGTAAGACTTATACGTTGGTTAGACATAACTGGTAATTAATTTACGGAATTAACAACGCATATAAAGTAAATTAATTAAAGATAACTTTAATGAATCACTTCTATATTTCGACAATGTCACATTGTCATCTTCAGGAACATAAAGATATGGTATGTGCACTACAGGAACTAACAAAGCAAATGAGGCAGAAATTAAGACACTAATTTTGTTCCTAAAGTCCTAATGGTGCCTTCTTGCGGGCTAATTTGGTAGTCTTGGCCGTTGGGCTGAAGTTCTCATAATGAAAGTCTCCCAAATTTGGGGCAGTTTCATGCACCCAAATTTGTTGAGGTTAGGAACGTTTTTTAGAGCTGCTGAAGATTCTTTGAATAATCTTTCGTATTTAAACTTGCTGCGATGGATTATTTTTGTCTTCTTCCAACGAATTTTATGGTGGGTATCTAAGGCATGGTCTGCCAGCCCAGAGCGGCTGTACTGGTGAAACCGGATGTAGTCTTGGTGTTCTGAAATCCTGATATTTGTTGTTCTGCCTGTTTGGCCAAAGTAGGACAATTTGCAGCTGCAAGGGACCTGGTATACACCAGGTAGGTCTAGGGGAAGTGGTTGGTCTTTGGTAGAGCGGATAAGGGATGCCAACTTTTTATATGGTCTGTAACAGGAAGTAAGGTCATATTTCTTGAGGATATTAGTTATTTTTTCAGAGGTGCCCTGGATGTAGGGGATAGTGATAGACTTGGTGTAGTCTTTATTGTTGAGGGGGGGAGGGGGGTTGTGGTTTTCAGGTTTTAGTATTTTTTGGATTTTTTTGGGGTTATAGCCATTGGCTAAGAAAGTGTTGAGGATGTGGTTTAGTTCTATAGTCAGGGCCTTGTCATCTGAGCAGATTAATTTTGCCCTGTTATATAGTGTTTTTATCACCCCATATTGTTGTGGGGGGGGGGGATTGCTGGTGAATGTATCTGCCAGTGTGGGTGGGTTTTCTGTAAACAGAGAAAACCAAAGATCCATCAAGCTGGCGGGTGATTAAAGTGTCTAGGAAGGGTAGGGTGTTGTTTTCCTCTTTTTCTAAGGTGAACTGGACTCTGGGATGTTGGTTGTTTAAGTGTGTTAGGAAGGAGTGGAGTGAGTCTGAGCCATGTGGCCAAATAGCAAACACATCATCCACATAACGAAGCCAAATAGTGGGTTTTTGTGGGGCGGAGTTTAAGGCTTTTTCTTCAAATGTCTCCATAAAGAAATTGGCCAAGGGTGGGGAAAGTGGTGAACCCATGGCTGTCCCCTCTATCTGTTTGTAGAACTTTCCTTGCCAAACGAAATAGCCTGAGTTCATTGTGAACTGAAATAGGGCTGAGATATCGGGAGGAAACTTGGCTTGGATGAGCTCAAGGGTTTCTTTGAGTGGGACATTAGTGAATAGGGAGGAGACGTCAAAACTGACCATTATGTCAGTGTGTTGGAGTGTGAGGTTTTCTATACTGGCTTTAAAGTGGGCCGAGTTTTTTTATGTATGATGGTGTGTTGCCAGTGTAGTGTGTGAGCGTTTTGGCTAAATGTTTGGCTAATTTATATGTGGGGGAATCAATGCCATCCACTATGGGACGTAATGGCACATTTTGTTTATGTATTTTTGGGAGTCCATATAATCGGGGGGGTCTAGAGTTATAAGGTTTAAGCTTGTTGGTGACTTCCACAGGCCAAGAAGTGACTTTCTTAAGGAGTCTGTGGATAGTTCTAATCTGAGAGCTGGTCGGATTATATTCAATGGGGAGGTAAGTAGTACGGTCTCGTATTAAAGAATTTAGCTTACCTTTGTAGTCTTTTTGATTGAGTACCACAGTGGCGCTTCCCTTATCAGCTTTGGTGATTACTATTTTTTTGTTGTTTTTTAATTCTTGTAGGGCTGTATATTCGTTTTTGGATAAGTTGGATTTTGGAGGTTTGGCTTTAGTGAGAACACCGACTACATCCAGTCTCACGTTGTTGGCGGTATGGATAGGCAGGTTGCGAATTCCACGCTCTATTTGAATCATGATTTCTTCAGCAGGAATACTTTTTGGAGCTAAGGCGAAATTGTGACCACGTGAAAGTGCGGTGAGTGCTTCAGGCTTTAAAACTGCTGACGAGAGTGACGAGAAATATAGAAGTGATTCATTAAAGTTATCTTTAATTAATTTACTTTATATGCGTTGTTAATTCCGTAAATTAATTACCAGTTATGTCTAACCAACGTATAAGTCTTACCACTAGAATCATGATCATCCACGGAGATGCAATCGCACGAAAGGCCCGTCAATACGGCAAATTGAGGTTAAAGATATCGAGGCAAATAAATCGCCTGACGTTCCTAAAACGCTGCCGGGATAACAAAGTGATCCCCAACTGTGTCAAATTGAAGCACCGTTTCACTTCCGAGAAAGCTCTACGCATTTATAACCGCACTAGCTTCGCCCTGTTAAGAGAACAAATTACCGCGACGCGCGTTCTCCTTGCCGACGAAAACAAAAACGTACGGACGCTAGAGGAAGAGCTTTCTAACACACTCGGCCTTGATCTATGGTCGATACTCCATGACATATCATGCACATCGGCAAGAAAGGAATTCGAAAAAATACGTAGTCGGCACATAAAAAAATACGAGAACCTGACCAAGACTTCTACGTCTGTACCCCAGCCACCACTTAACACAGTAGTCAACCTCTCGTCAGCAGTTTTAAAGCCTGAAGCACTCACCGCACTTTCACGTGGTCACAATTTCGCCTTAGCTCCAAAAAGTATTCCTGCTGAAGAAATCATGATTCAAATAGAGCGTGGAATTCGCAACCTGCCTATCCATACCGCCAACAACGTGAGACTGGATGTAGTCGGTGTTCTCACTAAAGCCAAACCTCCAAAATCCAACTTATCCAAAAACGAATATACAGCCCTACAAGAATTAAAAAACAACAAAAAAATAGTAATCACCAAAGCTGATAAGGGAAGCGCCACTGTGGTACTCAATCAAAAAGACTACAAAGGTAAGCTAAATTCTTTAATACGAGACCGTACTACTTACCTCCCCATTGAATATAATCCGACCAGCTCTCAGATTAGAACTATCCACAGACTCCTTAAGAAAGTCACTTCTTGGCCTGTGGAAGTCACCAACAAGCTTAAACCTTATAACTCTAGACCCCCCCGATTATATGGACTCCCAAAAATACATAAACAAAATGTGCCATTACGTCCCATAGTGGATGGCATTGATTCCCCCACATATAAATTAGCCAAACATTTAGCCAAAACGCTCACACACTACACTGGCAACACACCATCATACATAAAAAACTCGGCCCACTTTAAAGCCAGTATAGAAAACCTCACACTCCAACACACTGACATAATGGTCAGTTTTGACGTCTCCTCCCTATTCACTAATGTCCCACTCAAAGAAACCCTTGAGCTCATCCAAGCCAAGTTTCCTCCCGATATCTCAGCCCTATTTCAGTTCACAATGAACTCAGGCTATTTCGTTTGGCAAGGAAAGTTCTACAAACAGATAGAGGGGACAGCCATGGGTTCACCACTTTCCCCACCCTTGGCCAATTTCTTTATGGAGACATTTGAAGAAAAAGCCTTAAACTCCGCCCCACAAAAACCCACTATTTGGCTTCGTTATGTGGATGATGTGTTTGCTATTTGGCCACATGGCTCAGACTCACTCCACTCCTTCCTAACACACTTAAACAACCAACATCCCAGAGTCCAGTTCACCTTAGAAAAAGAGGAAAACAACACCCTACCCTTCCTAGACACTTTAATCACCCGCCAGCTTGATGGATCTTTGGTTTTCTCTGTTTACAGAAAACCCACCCACACTGGCAGATACATTCACCAGCAATCCCACCCCCCCCCTCACAACAATATGGGGTGATAAAAACACTATATAACAGGGCAAAATTAATCTGCTCAGATGACAAGGCCCTGACTATAGAACTAAACCACATCCTCAACACTTTCTTAGCCAATGGCTATAACCCCAAAAAAATCCAAAAAATACTAAAACCTGAAAACCACAACCCCCCTTCCCCCCTCAACAATAAAGACTACACCAAGTCTATCACTATCCCCTACATCCAGGGCACCTCTGAAAAAATAACTAATATCCTCAAGAAATATGACCTTACTTCCTGTTACAGACCATATAAAAAGTTGGCATCCCTTATCCGCTCTACCAAAGACCAACCACTTCCCCTAGACCTACCTGGTGTATACCAGGTCCCTTGCAGCTGCAAATTGTCCTACTTTGGCCAAACAGGCAGAACAACAAATATCAGGATTTCAGAACACCAAGACTACATCCGGTTTCACCAGTACAGCCGCTCTGGGCTGGCAGACCATGCCTTAGATACCCACCATAAAATTCGTTGGAAGAAGACAAAAATAATCCATCGCAGCAAGTTTAAATACGAAAGATTATTCAAAGAATCTTCAGCAGCTCTAAAAAACGTTCCTAACCTCAACAAATTTGGGTGCATGAAACTGCCCCAAATTTGGGAGACTTTCATTATGAGAACTTCAGCCCAACGGCCAAGACTACCAAATTAGCCCGCAAGAGGGCACCATTAGGACTTTAGGAACAAAATTAGTGTCTTAATTTCTGCCTCATTTGCTTTGTTAGTTCCTGTAGTGCACATACCATATCTTTATGTTCCTGAAGATGACAATGTGACATTGTCGAAATATAGAAGTGATTCATTAAAGTTATCTTTAATTAATTTACTTTATATGCGTTGTTAATTCCGTAAATTAATTATCAGTTAGAATTAAAGCCATCCATACGTATGATAAAGATTAGGGCAAGGCAGCGTAAGTGAGTAAAAAAACAAAGGAAAGACTTTAGCTCTTTGTAGACATACAATAACTAGTGTATAAAATACTATTACAATAAAAGTAAAACTTTACAAAATTTTACACTATTTTTGTTTACAGTGCCACCTCATCATTTGCCCAATCTACCACTTCTTTCATGCTATCATGCATATTTCATTCAATCTCACAAGTGCATCTCTATCTGCATTCATTCTCTATTTTGCACCTTTTCTAAGTAGTTCAGCACTCCACCATTTTGCGTTTTAAATGGCTTACACTTTAGCATTGGCTTTAAATGACATCCGACACAATTTCTCATCCATTATCACTTTCCATCCATAAACCCTTTCAACTAAAGAATCTCTCACTCACTCATACACAAAATCTGTACGTCACAAAATCCTTCATGTTAAATCTTATTTATTATATATTTATCATTTCTATAGATTATACAGTTTTATTTATTATAGGCATCAGTTAAAATTTTGCAACTGTACATAATCGAATTATTTATTAAGCACTACAATGTATTTCCTTTATAGTACATAATTTTAGACATTACCGTATCACCACCAGGTTTCCAGCCAGCAGGACAGACTTCACCGTGCTTATCAGTATACTGAAATGCTTGGACTAATCTCAAGGTTTCATCCACTGAACGGCCAACTGGCATATCATTCATTGTAATCTGCCGTAATATTCCTTTATCATCAATGATAAATAAACCTCTGTAACATATTTAAAAAAAAAAAAAAAAAAACATAGAAGCTTTCTTCTTAGAAAAATAACTTGAACAGTACACACAAGCATATACATATCTATATACATATAATAAAATGATCAACAATATCATTCACCAAAGAAAATCATTAATTCAAATTACATAAGAAAAAACAAAAATCCACCTAAATAGATTTGAATTATCCAATTCATACTTTTTTTTTTGTCACAGCAACAAATTTAGTGTTTCTGCCAATAACCATAGGATGCTCATCTGGTATTAAATAATTAGAAACACCAGCTATTTAAAACCTTTAATATCCACATTAAATATGTCCATATATGCTGTTTGCAAATTAGTTTCTTACTTTCAGACAATTCAATTGAATCCAAAAACTATCTTTTATGTACTTGATATTTGATGCTAACTGAAAAAAACATGAAAATTTCACTTCTCTTTACTTGTTCTTTGGAATTACATCACTTAGTTCTTCAAATAAGTATTAACACATTTTTATAAGTATTAGCATAACAGTATAAGTATTAATATTATTTCTGAGTCTAATGAAGTCAGAAGACTCATCACAGAAAGCCCAACCCTCACTGACCACAAACAGGTTCTTCTCACCAAGTTGTATATCTCAATCACATCACATCACCTCTCGTCAGCAAAGCTCTACAGAGCCCATTCCCTCAATCTGTACTTAATGGGTGATGAAATTCATATACTACCTAACTTGGATGAAATTTATTTATCTAAATATTTTCTTTTATATATATATATATATATATATATATATCAATTATGCATGTGTGCATCTCCTCCAATACACACACACACACACACACACACACACACACACACACACACACACACACACACACACACACACACACACACACACACAGAGAAAGAGCTGCTGAACCTATAGCACACATGCTATGCATAAACAGTTAATATTCACTTTGTACACTTAATTTTGAGAGATCATGATTGCAAATGAGTCAATGGTCAATATGCAAGCTTATAAGGGAATGGTGGGCAGTTTTTAGATATATAGATATATCAAGTGAAACTGACTGATGAAAAAGAGTTGCATATGACTGATGGATGGTACTTGAATGGATCTGCAGTTAGGTGTCTCAAGAAAGTTTTGTTCAGTGAGAGAAGAGAAGGAAAATTAGAGAAAAACTTTATTAGAGAGAGAAGAAGGTTTGCAAGTATACTGCCATCATGAAGGATGAGTGAGTGAGTGTAGGAATAAGAAAGATCAAAGAATGATGAATGAAGTTTCTTGAGTCTCAAAACCAAATGGAGCACTCAACAGATGCAAAAATAGTGGTTGGCTCAAAGAGATATTGCACTGTAGGTGCATTAATGATAGATGCATCAGGAACAAAGTTGAAGAGTTTTTAGCATCAGTTAGCTTGATTTGGCCAAAAAATGTAAAGCATTAGTGAGACATGGCTGATGAAAGAGGATATTGTTATGAACACAGAAGAAAGATAATTTAAGGGAAGATTTTTTTTTCGGGAGAATAAAGAGAACAGGATGAGAGGGGGGGATTGCTAATGATAAGAAAAAGACATCTACATCCAAAAAGGAATAGAAATTTATCAGGAAGGCAGGATTAAAGAAGTAGTGCATTTGAAGCTATGTGGTATGAAAGAAGAGTCAACATGACAAAATATATATTTGATTGTTTATATAAGTCAAGGGAGTGACAAAGGAGAAAGTTGAAAGTTTACCAGTATACTGAAGGCACGGCAATGAGTAGTTCTCTTTCTTCAACCCTTCTATATCAGAGAGTGATTTAAACAAAGATTGCTAGATAAATAACCCTTCTCCTAAGTCTTCCTTTAGTACAGATACATGGATGACATTTTTGCAGTCTGGCAAGGTTTCCCTTTGGGAATGTCAAGATTTCATGACAAAGATTAACAGAATTCACAAAACAAATGCATTCAGTTAACTCTTGAAATTAAAAGATCTCATTTTTATGCCTTTATTACTTCATCAGCCAGATGGTAGCCTACATTTCTGTTTTTAGAAAGAAAACAGAAATTAGATTTCATTCATGCTCTTTTATATCCTTGTCAAAAAATCTGACCCCATTACGCTTGAACATTAGACTCACTCTTTATGCTCTGCTGAAGTGATGCTATCACACAAAATAAATTATATTAAGGCCACCTTACTAAACAATGGTTTCACCCGGCTTTATGCCAACAAGGTCATTTAGCAACTATAAGTTTGTTTGTTTTTTTACCTTTCTCCAAAGAAGAAGTGGTTCATGACATTATTTCCTTCCGTTAACCTCCCAACTGGCCGAAGTGGATGAAATAGCCAGACCACCCTAGCTTTTTTCATGGATCAAAACTTCATTGGCATTCTACCTTTTATCATGTCAATACCATTTAATATTTATTATTTCTATAGATTATACAGTTTTATTTATTATAGACATCAGTTAAAATGTCATACGACCCTCCGCCGTTAATCCCTTTATGGCTATTTTAGAACCATTAGTGGATTAACTGTTGGTGAGTGACCTTTGTGTCACCTGTCTTTATGTGTACTGTGTTACTTCGAATTTCCTTTACTGTCCTAAGATATCTGATCTTTTTTTTGCCTCACAATTGATTTATTGTGTCTCTTCCCAAAAATTGAAACAAATTCCACATGTGCAAAAATAATTAATCCTGAAATGACCACCGATCAGCCTTTGCAATGAATCTATTTAGTAAGTAAATTTGCTGTATTTTATTCTTCAAATCAGTGCAATGGAACAATTGCACTGATTGTTTTTTCAATTCACTTACAATATAGAAAAAAAATTTTTCGTGAATTTTCAAATGTTTGTTGTGTCTTTTTAATATCGCAAATTTATATCCAATGATATTTTAGCAGGGACTTTTTTTTTTTTTTTTTTTTTTTTGTAGGATGCACATTATGTGCATAACCACTGTAGATGAGATGAAAATATAATATGAAAGAGATCATATAAGGAATGATTCAAAATTTATGCTCATTTTGAAAATGTTCTATTGCTTCCCACCCCCCTCCCCTCTTCTCCTCTCCTGGAACTCAATTACATAACTACTCTAAACTTCTACAGGTTTGAAAGCTTTTCCAGACAGTATTCAAAATCTATTACTTCATTTTACCATTTTGACAAAAGAAATAAGGCAATAATATTGTTGTACCGTGAAGCTTCCAATTGTATACTATTTCTTTGCAATCTAAAATAAGCTGTTCTACTGTCTGCTGAAATTATTTGAAATTTTAGAAATACTATGGTATATTTTCACCATGTGAAACTGTTTTTTATGCATACCACACAAAAGAAAGTTCAGTAGTATTATTTTTATTTATTTTTCTTAAAAAATCTAAATATTACTACTACTGGTTGCTATTTCTGAAATAATCTATGTCTTAGAAATACTTGATAATAATCCTCTTAGCTAGAGGAAAAGCTAAAAGCTTAGATTACTCTCACCTCTATTGAGAAAGAAAAGAGAAAACACTTAGCCAGAAGTCACACTAAAGTGCCTCAAGCTGTAGTGCAGAATACATCAAGAATGTCTTGTTTCATTTACAATTTTGATTAGCAGACATCTTAACACAAAAATACTGACATTTCTTTTACATGCTGATACATTATTTGTGCCAAAATAATTTTTTAATTTATAATGATCAGTTTCACTTTTATTATCGAAAGATTATAAATTATTTGATACAATTACCTTGAAAAAGAGGATTTGAATTATTTCAAACGAAAAGGAGCCATGTGTTATAGTCTGACCATATAAGTGAGAACTCTCGTTGGCAGACTGCCAAGAAGAGTCAATTCATGTTGAAGGGGAGAAAGAAATAAGGCTATGAATGAATTGGTCAACAACACATGAAATCATGTGCTTTATAGGTAAAATTTTCCAACTATTATACAAGCAAAATAGCTATCACTTTAAAAACTACAATGATCATAAAAGAGAAGTTAATTTTCCAACGTGTAATAATAAACAACTCATCCCCTAATACGGATTGATTACCCTATTATCAGAATGGATTCTCCTTCTGTTGACATGCGCAGAAGTGTTGAAGGGTCTCGTATCTGTGGGCGTACTATACATAATCTTTTTTTTTGGGGGGGGGGTTATAGACCTATTCAATCTGCAGATATTTCAGAGAATTTCTTTTATAAATCATTCGCAAGACAACTGTTACAAACATAAATCACTTTGGGAACATGCCCATTCGTTTTAGTGTAAAATAGTAGCAAAGGTTTAGCTACTTCAACAATGCTAGAAGAATCTAAAATAGAAGAAAATGTCATTATATCTGCTGATGCGAGAACTCATCATCATCAAATTCCTGCCATGTACCCACAAGGGGGTGTACAGGATATGATAGTACTACATGAAAAAATTATATCATTACTAACTTCCTATCTACAATTTTCCTCCAAATCAGTCTGTTACTTGTCAAGACTCCAACATTATCAGATCTTATATTTCTATTGTCTAAAGGCACTTTGTACTGTGTCAATCCACCTATATCTTGGTCTTCCTCTGGGGTCGTTTTCCTGCCAACCTGGCAGAGAACATTTGTTTTGCTAATCTTTCCTCGCCCATTCTGTTTAGGTCACCATACCACCTGAGATTAGCTCTACTAACGCATTCCTGGATGCTGGCAATGTCAAGTTCTTTCTCACATCTCTTACATAAAAAAAATTATTTATGTAAGAGATGTGAGAACTCTTACATAAATAATTTTTTCTGGCATAATTTCTCTATTAGTTATAATGTAATCAATTTACAGATTTTTGCTCTCTTGCATTCTCCCATGTTATATGCAGTGATTTCTTCTTTGTACCACAAGAAAAAAAAATCAGATAGCAGAAGAAAAATATGTAGCATTTTCTTTTTCATTGGGTGAATTTACAATGCTCTTTCTTTGTGTTTTGAAAAGAAAGTGCAAATGATTTTTTTCTTGCTATTTTTGCCATTATAACATCTGATATAATTATAAGAGTGACATTTTACCATTTTTCTCCCACATGAGAAAAAGAAATAAGACAATAATATTGTTGATTCTGTCACACTTCATTGTAGTGGAAATTTTTATTACAAAACTTTGTAAAATATATCTCCCACACAAGAAATTTGGAACCAGTTATGTGGAACAATTAGTAGAGAAAAAATAATGAAATAAATAAAAACCGCGCCTATGTTTCATAACAGTTTTCGAGTGTGTGATAGTGATGCAGCAGTCGGGGGGGGGGATTAAACTATCAAAGGCAAAATAAAGTTCAATTCTATTGTAAAAATATGGAAATGAAATTTCACATTTGATGCATGTGCATATACACATTTTGAATGATAGAATATAAGCAAAAGTATCCCTTACTTTAAAATTGGAGCATAATATCTGAACTAGCAGAAAATATATACATATCAAATTAAATCATTGGTCATTTTGTAATGACCAATTATACAGGGAAACCAAGAAGGTGAAAGTGCAAAGAACAGTCTTTAATTACGATATAAAGTAAAAAAAATTAGTGATATGATTAAAGAATTTCATGTTATTCCCTATAAAGCAACGTTGCCCAAGTGCATCCTTCAGGAAATATGTGAAGTATTTGTCGAAATATGCTTTTGAACAAAAATAACATAATCTGGAACATCGGCAGCTGGTTTTTTTTTTTTTTAATTATATTTCAAATAATTATCGTGAATTAATTTTTTTTAAGAACAAAGAAAATGTTTTGTCAAGTAGGCAATTAGAAAAAATTAGCACAAAAAAAATTAAAAATTAAATTGGTTCTCCAAGGAAAGGCAATATTTAAGTGAAGAAACTATGCAAGGATCTTTATTTTGTCCAGGCATTAAAATTGTATTGTACAATAAAAAGAGAAAACAAAAATAAATTCTATATTTTTAGTCTATCCAGTATATCCTGTGTTTCTTGTTATAGGCAACTGAGATGCAGCTATGAACATGAGATAATCTGATTGTTCTCTTCAGCATGAGGGATTATCACACCTTCTAAATGACATGATGGCCAAATTGCACTTCTTATCCATGTTCTTTCAACAGGTGGTCTGAATCGTATCCAGATTTAGCTGGACATCTATAGACGTCCTAGCCAGTTGGGAGGTTAAAGGCAGTTCTGAAAGAATAGCTTAGAATTGCTTAGATCTGTTGGCCTGAATTCAGGTGTCCTTTCACTCTGTCAACAATATTTTCACCCTTTTAAGCTTTGAAAAAAATAAGCATCTGCCTTTAGCCTAGTCTGGTCTTTATCAAATTCCTTGTTCATTCTGGGTGAGCAAACTTTAGCTAAACTAGTATATCTGCAGCCATTTGCTATGATTAACTTCTAACTTATGTGAAATACCATGAGCTGGAACAGTCTGGACTTAGAGAACATAAAGCCCTTCACAAAAGCAATTCTACTGCATGTTTAATTTAAAATTCATACTGAGAATGCTCTAGAATACTAGAAAATTAGTTTAAAGGGAGAGAGAGAGATATCATAAAGTACAGACCTCAAGATATCTTTTGCTATTTCACTGAGATATCTGTTTTTTTGAGTTGGGGGCCATCATAATGGAAGAATTACTTTCAGAATGCCCATTAGAGTTGGTCACTATTGCCAGTAAACATCTCTAATTAGTTGTCACTGCTCTCATCGTGAATTTCTCAATGTTAAATCCGGGCATTATATTAATAAAAAAAGCCATTTTTTGTAGCTCCTGATTTAACGATTAATAATAAGTGCAATAATTATTCCTGTAGTAATTTTAAACGACCATACTCTTGCATCAATTTCTAACTAACAAATACTTCAAAATTTTTGTCATCTTCCTTACAAATAATTTATATTATTCTAGCTCCAATAGAATTGCCAGATTTTAATCTAAACACTTCAAGCAGAATCTGTATCTAACACAGTTGTCGTGACGTTCTATTTTCATGTTGTGTTCTAATCTGCCATCTTGTTTCAAGTCACTCTTATTAATAAAACAACTAATTGCAAATTGATCACCGATCCAAAAGTAGGGAAATTTATAATTATACTGTGCCACCCTATTTTTAGATTAGTCTATATAAAACAGTAGGATCAATTCTTAATTAAGTTAGCAGTCTTCAGTCTTCTCATTTAGGCCGAATTATTTACTATTCTACTTGGGGCACCCGCAAGATTCGAATTTTTTTATGAACGGTGCAATAAAAGGGAATTCAGGCAAACACAATATTTAGATTAACAAAATAAGACATTTAATATATGATATATAACAAATACAAGAATTCTACTTTTAAATGAAACAATACAAATAACTTAATACATCTTGCTAAGTCACTCATTCCAATTCAATGTTCTAAACTTTAACATACAATCCACAGCTTCAAAATTACAAGCCTTCTTAACTCAAGTTAATAAAACAAAACTTCTCATTTTATCAGTCTGCACATATCTATCAGTTGTACTTAATGTTTAAATTCACAGCAGGCACTAATCAAGGTAGACAATATTCCAAGCAATCTTATTTCGGACCTTGAACTTCGAAGATACGTTATAGTTAATGTTAGAATAAACAAACATGTATGACTACTCTTACCAGATACAATCTTCAATACTTCAATTTATTGTGAGCACACTTATGAATTAACTTATTTTAGCTAGCAGAACACATTAAATAAAATTCTCCAACGCTTTAACTGAACTACTGTTAATCGCGCTTCACTACTCTAAATAACAACAATAAGGTACTGATATCTTTCCTTGTTTACTTTTCTCCAACTAGTTAAATTCATTATAATTCTTCTCAGGGCAACATAGAATTAAGACGTAATCCTAGACTAGCTGGAACTAATCAGAATTTCCCATTGAATGTCCAGTTCTTTATTTATCCGATTACGACATCAATTTTCCTCTACAACAACAGCTGATTTCACTTGCAGCTGAGTATATGATTCACTACGTTTTTGCTCACTTCTAAACACTCTTCTCATGAATTTCTGCCCTAAAGAATTTATAATTTTCTTTCACTTCTTTTCTTGTATCCTACTTTCCTTCAGGCTCCGCAAAACTCTCTCCTTTTCTTTTATCTCAAATTCTTATTGTCTTGCTTTCTCCTTCTGGTTCCAAGGTCACGCACTCTTCGACTCGTGCATGTTTATTTCATGCGTCTCTATGACAACCAATATACGCAAACATTTCGTATATTGTAATAATGTAATACAATGCTCTACAACTACATAAGTGATTACATAACGTTAAATTTTTACAAATAAGAATAAACAGAATATTTGAGCTACTTAATCAGCTTTTTCATTACGTATACAATTATTTATAATAACACTTTTCGTTACTTTATATATATATTTTAGTTATCATAAATTTCTACACATATTATTATTTAATAAATTAATAGTAGGTTAAGTTTAGAATAAATATTTAAATAGTAATCCTTAACTAAGGAACAATAAATAATTTTTATACAAATCATGATTAATATATATAGTAAGCAATGTTAAATGTGAATGAAAAAAATAAATTACAACAACATAGTTTCATTCACAATTTAACACAGTCAAATGATGGATTCTGGTTACTGGATTCCTTCAATTATTCATCCACAGTGATAGAATAATTTGTCACTTGGATAATGGAGGATATAATTACATGATGCTGCAGCAGAAGTTAGTTGATAAACTGAGCCATTAGAGTTGAGTTAATTGGAGGTTCATTTATTTGAAGGTCAAATAATTGAGAGATCACAGGATTTTCAAACTATCACTAGCATTATCTATTCTAGATTTGTCACTTTCAATACCAGAACACCTATCCTCTGCTAAATCACCTTCTAATGAATTTATCAATTCTCTAGATCAGTGCTTCCCAAACTTATGGATGGCAAGGTCCCCTTTGTAAAATTAAAATATGTCACGTCCCCCCCCCCATCGGAAAAAAAATCGTAATACAGACATATCGTCATCATCATGCGTATCAAGGATTTAGGCCTAGCATGGTCTGTTCCGGCCTTAGAAGTCATCGTTGAATCATTTAAGAAGACGTCCTGGTTTTCTTTTTCCTAATGGCTTGTACTTTAAGGCTTGTTTTGATAATCTTTCTGTTTTCATTCTTTGAATGTGTTCCATCCATTTATGTTTATATTTTTTAATTTTTTCTATTACTGGTTCTTGGTTTAATTCTTTCATAATTTCTTCATTTCTTTTGTGATCAAATAGGGTATACTTTGCAATTTTTCTCATAAACTTCATTTCTGCTGTTGTTAATCTTTGTTTGTCTTTTTGTTTTATTGTCCAGATTTCGATTCCATACGTTAAGACTGGTAGGGCTAATGTATTGTATACTTTTAGTCTGGTTTGTTTTTGAACTAGGTTTGGTTTAAATGGGGACATATTGCAAAGGTGGCAAAGGTAACAGAGAATTGCTGCAATAATGAGAAGGACACTGACCTGCAGAGATAAAACAGTTATCATTCCGTTTTATAAGATCCTGATCAGACCACACTTGGGCTATTGTTCTCAGATTTGATCCCCAGGATTTGAAGGGGATAAATTAACTGTGGAAAGGGTATAAAGGCAGATAACAAAGATGGTTTCAGGACTATACAATGATAGTTATGAGGATTGGCTGAGGGAATGTGGACTGCAGAGTTTGGTGGATAAAAGAAGGAGAGGTGATATGATTGAGACTTTTAAATTGTTGAGAAGTGGTTACAGGGTTGACACTGGGGAGTTCTTTTGCTTGGTTGAACAGCGGGAAGGAGTGATGACAAGAGGCCATCCCTGGAAGTTACGAAAGGAAACTGTGAGCAAGAGGGTGAGGATCGATTTTTTTGCATGGAGGGTGGTTGAACCATGGAATGCATTGCCTGATGAAGTGGTGAGAGCGAGAACGGTCAATGAGTTCAAGGAGTGGTATGATAGACTTTGTTTCTTGGGGGGGGGAGACCTCCCCCTCGATGAGTCTTGATAGACTGTTTCTTAGGAAGGACCTCCCATGATGAGTCTTTTGACTCCATGGAGGCCTGAATAATAATAATAATAATAATAATAAATATAGAGTTAATTACACCTGTTATTTTTAAATATTTTGCAATTTTTACGTTTATATCTTTTTCATTACAGACATATATTATTATAATATTTATTGTATTTATATTCAAGATTCTGCGTTTGTAAGCTTTTTTGTGCTTTTTATCAATACCTTTGAAATGAAACTTATATGAATAAGCATATATTTACTAATATTCATTAAGCGCTGAAATATGCAGGAAGCAAAATTTGAGCAACCCCAATGTGCGATTTTTTCTATTAAAATATAAAAAATAACAAATAATAAAAATTAAATACATTTCTTTTAAGATTAGAAAAAAAAAACTACTTAGTCTTAAAACATTTAAAATTTTTTTTCATTCTTTCACGGCCCCCCCTCAACAAAACTTACGGCTCCCTAGGGGGCTGCGGCCCACAGTTTGGGAAGCTCTGCTCTAGATAACCACTATATCTCCTGTCTGTAAATGTCTACAGTGAAACAATTTTTGCAATTAAGTAATATGGACTCAATTAATCTGATAGCTGGGTTCAGCGATTTTCTTCCAAAGTTTGCACTTGGTACACAGCAATACTTATAGCCACCTCTAGTATTTACTGTAAGTTGGCTATTTCTCAGTTTAAATAACACTGAGCATTTTGTCAACTGCACCAATAGCTGTTTTTCCTGTTGCCTACATCCTTAATAAAGGGCTTGCCAAATCCGTTCGCCCATGACAAGTAGATTTTACTAGCTGGCGATTAGCTGCAAGAGGGGAAATAACAATATCAACTTCGACAATGGTACAGCAATATTAATCATTTTGTGGAACTTTTTTTTTTTTTTTAGATTTCTTAATAAAGATGGGTGATCCTGGGTAAATAAATTTTTTTGCCTGCTGAATAGAGTTGCAAAATTTGTTGAGCCTTTCCCTTATATATAAATATATATAACTTTCTATCTATTCTCAAGCTGCATGCATTCATTATCCAGAATATCATATATAGTCTACTCTCACTATACCAAACGCCACTATAATAATAATAAACTCACAATATAACTTGCTGAAAAGTCCTGATCAAAGTCGCTTAGTTTACAATGCTAAGAAATTCACTGTGTGATCCCATTATAATTCATTAAGAGACAGTCTTCAGACATCTTTATAAAGGGAGATATATGGAACAAATGGTAAAGGTGAGCAGATAAAAGCAGTTGAGAAGTCATAGATGAGGAGTGGCATGGGTAGAACTGGTTATAGACCAAGAAATGAATTGCTATACTTATTTACGAATGCCAGGAGTAACAGAAATAAGGGAGATGAAATTGTTGTGTTAACTGAGTTTAATTCACCTGCAAATAATTGCAATATAAGTGAAACACGGTTAGATGAGAGTGATATCCTTTCCAGATGATATGATATATATCCTAACAAACCAAAGACATCACATGGATATACACATTTCATTTAGTATTCACAAAGGGCATCACCTAGATAGAATCCTATCAAGGTAGGGCACCCTCTGTCAGCATCTGTAGGAGACCTCAGTTGTAAATTGGGATCTCTGAGGATTAATGTTTACCATATTTTGGGAAGTTTCTTGCATCTATTTATTTAAATTATGCTAATTTCTGAGGATAGCTGAAGATTCTAAAAACAGTCTTTCTTTTCTAAATTTGATCTGCTGGAGTAAGGTGTTTTCTTTCCCAGTTGAATCTACAAATAGTATGAAATGCATAGTCTGCAAGATCAGACCGACCATAGTCATCATTGCAGATGTATTTTTTTGTGTTCATCTATACAGATGGTGGCTGACATGTTAGATAAAGAACATGTAATTAAAATGTGATAAATTAAAGATGCCAAGAAATTATATTCTTGGTTTCATCCTTTATCCAAGTGTAAGCAAGGACCATTACCCACATTGGTTTCACCCTTTATTAAGATCTCATCAGTGTGAGCCAGATTCAGAAGTAATATCAAGGTTGAAGTAATGCAAAAGTCATATTTCCATATACAAGTAGCCAAAAGGTATCACACCTTAATTATTAAAATACTCTGGATAAGAAATAGATGCTGAAAGCTTTTCCACTTGGTTATATTATAAATTAAACATACAAAAAAATTATAGCCTTGGTTTCATTCTTTATCCAACTGTAAACAAACAAAGTTTGCACAATAAGTAACCATGACAGGGCAACTCACATATAGAAGCTAATGACTTCACATCAATTGCCTCAGCATCCCATAATGGGATAGTATCCCTTTGTATCACTTCTAGGTCTGGCTCCCACTGATGAGACCTCAATAAATTTCAAGACCAGTCTGGGTAATGGCCCTTCATTATACATGTCCATATGGATGTTTGCATTATGGGATATTACGACAATTGATGCGAAGTCATTAGGCTCTATATACGAGTTGCTCTGTCATGAAGTTACTTAATTTGCAAACTTTGTTTGCTTACACTTGGATAAAGGATGAAACTAAGAATATAATTTCTTGGCATCTTTAATTTATAATATAAACAAGTGGAAAAACTTTCAAAAAAAAAAAAAAATTAAGGTGTGGTTATGATGTATTAATCGTGAAAATAAAGAACTACTTCAATAGTTATTTGTTTATAAGTGCTGAATAGTTTGTTATTTTTTATTTTGAATGGAATAAGTTTATTAAATACAGGTTACAAAATTTACAGTAAAATCCTGAAATATTGCAAATCCTGACTTAGAAATATTGCAAACAATGTACTCTCAAAAGAACAAAATGGTTTCCGACATGAAAGATGACGTATAGACAATATTTATGTGTTAAAACAAATTATTGAAAAAGATGAGAATGTAATTTAGAGGCTCATCTGGAATTTAAAGATTAGGAGAAAACAGTTCTTTTGATAAAATACAGAGAGAAAAATTATGGGATAATGAAAAAACAAGGATAGAGATTACATTTGGTACAAGCTAAACAAAGTTTATATAAAGATACAAAAATAGTTACAATTAGGTAATAAATTAACAGAAGAGATTGAAATTAATCAAGGTGTTGGACAGGGATGTGGCTTATCTCCAACTTTATTCAATATATATATATATCTATTCTATAATATAAAATGATAAGACTTTTTTTGTAACGTTTTTTGTCAAGTTATTTGAAATGTTTCGAAACTCGGGGCAACCCTGAGTGTCGAGTCATCAGAATTCAAGAACAGGCCTACCAGTCCGGAACTCAGGGGGTGGGCCGCAGGGGAGTGGGGGTCGGAGCCTCCCCTTTTTGAGGCTTCAAATTTCGAGTCATCAAAATTCAAGGAGAACCGGAATACCAGTCCGGAACTCAGGGGTTGGATGCCGAAAACTCGGAAGGGTGCCCCCCTTTTGAGTTTTCAAAATTCAAGTCATCAGAATTCGAGGAAACCGGCCTATCAGTCCGGAACTCGAGGGGTGGGGTGTAGGCATCGAGGAGGGGGGCAGAATGTGTAAAATTTGATGCGGTGAAATTTTATATAAAGATTTTCTGACATTGAATTTATAGAGGTCATAAATCATGTGGAAAGAACAAAATTTAAATGACTGCATTTTAAAGGAGAAGTGCTGATTGTAAACTTCTAAAACTAACTAACAAAAAGAATGATATAGAAATTGTTCACAAATTATAAAAATATTGTAAAGGTTAAAATTGTGCATTATGTTGATTTGATGTAATAGAATGTTAAAAGTAATTCTGTCTTAAGTTAAGGGGAATAGACAAGATTATGTTGGCATCTTGAAAGTAAAAAAAGGCATTGAAGGTCATTCAGATGTAGAGATTGTTGCCACCAAATCTGAAGGTCAAGATAACAGTGATGTCAGTTATTTACAGAAGATTCGGGGTCTCCGACCCTAAAAACAAGGAGCTTCTGAATCATATAAAAGAGGTATTGAGAACCTAGAGAGGAGTTGTTTTTTGTCTTGCTGCAGTCCGTTGGTCTGCTCAGACCTCCATATTTCGTCGTAGGATCGTGACCTCTAGGCATGGGGAAAACCCAGAAGAGCCAGATCATCTACGGAAATGTATTTTCGGTAGCAGAATGTGCCACATGCGACCAGATATGCCAACAATAGGTCCAAAACTGACGGTGAGCTCTGCTACAAATCCAGGCAGAGGACTACACCACGAAGACTGCCAAAAGTCGTTCAAGCAAAGGCTAGGAAATAGGACCGAGGAAAGCAGTCAGCAGAACCACCACAAATCTTCAAGACTGGTAGGACTGTATATGTTTCTACGAATTTGTGAATAGGTTCTAATATATTAACACTGAGATGGTGATTAAGAATTGTATGTCTGCTGAACATAGCTTTGTTAAAATAGTTGTATAAGTCACTATAAGAAGAATTGAGGCTGAAAATTAACCAGTATATTTATTGAGAAGAATGTTAGCCAATGATATTGATTGTAACAGGCAGTAATTGCCTAGATTTTGTAAAGCAAGTAATTCAAGCATTGTGAATTGCAGGTCTAAATTGTAAGGTTATTACAATTTAGTTTAAAAATAGGCATTAGAGAGAAATTGTTTAATGTGTCTCATATTGTATAGAGCTTAAGGTAAAATAAACACGTTTTGTTTGTTTAAAACTATCACCTGATATTTGACCAATGCACTGTCTCACAAAAATAACCGAACCTGTCTGCTTAAATTAGAGAAATTGCCATGACTGACTATTTAAGGTATTATTTTAGAAAGTGATCTATTCTATAAGTGGCATAACTATTCTTCCCGTGATATAACATTAATTCAGGGTGGCGCAGTCAGAAAACAATAAATTTCCCCTGAATTATATTGCATGGGAAATAGTTAACTGTAACTGTGAGTTGCCTATTCTAAATACCTTTTCACTAACAGCGCTAATACTTGTAGGAAATATAAGGGATCACAAGCGTTGACTAAATTCATCGGCTTAAGTTAGAACAAGGTAAAGAATACTTAACTGAGAGTTAGATGTTAAAGCAAACATAGGAAACGGAAAAAGAGTAGAATTAATACAAAGGCAAAACAGCCCAGATATTGAGGAAGAAATAATTAAATACCATAATATTACAGCTACACTGTATAGTTCAGAAGGCCTGAACAGAGGGATGAATTCCAGATGATTGGAGTAGAGCTCTCATAGCACCCATATATAAAAAGGGAAATAAAACTGAATATGAGAACAGAGGCAATTCCCTACTGGGTGTTCCTGGTAAGATTATACTTGTACAATTATATGCAAGAATACTTGAGAAATGGTTGAGATGGATTGTGGAAGGAAGGAAAGCCTAATGAAGAACAGGATGGATTCAGGCCAAATAGAAGCTGTCAGGATCATATTTTCACTTTACGACAAATAGTTGAGAAATCATGGTAATATAACAAAGATCTGTTTTTAAGTTTGATAGATCTGGAAAAGGCATATGACAAGGTGCCAAGAGAAAAGCTATTCAAAATGCTACAGTTGTAATGATATAATGCTCCATTGGTATCAATGGAGCATTATATCAAGCAATACTTAGTCTTTATTTGAGTTGTAAGTAAGCAGTTAGAATTGAAGGAAGTACAGGAAGATGGTTTTATGATGTTAAATATGGTGTCAGATAAGGATATACATTATCCTTATCCCCTCTGTTCATTTTGATAGTTAATATTTGGTCCTTTTTTTACTAAATATGATACATTATATTGGATTTTTTATTGGACCAAAATTTTGATAAGCATATTATACATAATCGCCGACAAGTTTCGCCAGCTAGGATCTGTCTGGCTTCTTCAAGATGAGAAAGGTTATATTTATATTAAATGCTAAAACAAAAGAATGCAGTAACGACCTAAAAATTAGTTAAACAAATTGAATCATGGTCCAATAAAAAATCCAATATAATGTATCATATTCATCCCCTCTGTTATTTATTATCTATATGGATCACGTTATGAAGGAAAGTGGTATTAAACTGATATCAAAATTGGAGATGTTAATCTCCGTTTTTTACTTTATGCAGATGTTATTATTATTATTATTATTATTATTATATTACATGATACCTCCAGGGAGTCCCAAGACTCATTGAGGGAGGGCACCCACTCTACAGCTGTCGATCTCCAGCAACTACAATCATCACTACCAATGCCATCCACCACCACTAGTATTTTCACAGACAATCACAAGCATCCATGTCCACGGCGGGATTCGAACCCGCAGCCTTTTGGCTGGAGAGTGGATATGCTAACCACTCGGCCAATAAGGCTGGTTATGTTATACTTCTAAATATATCCAATACAAGTTTGCAATATTCCCTGACTAAATTGAATAACTGTTGTAATAGATTTGGTATGAAAGTCAGCAATAACAAGACAAAGACAATGAAAATAGGCAGAAGCATTGAAAATATCAACTGCATTGTGAATGGTGAACCTATAGAACAAGTAAAATATTTCAGCTACTTAGGCACAATTTTTAGCGAAAATGAAACTGGAAAAGTTGTCTATTGTTGTCTATTTCCATATTTAACAGAATCAACAAAGGAAGTCAACTCAATAAATTTATATGGAATAAAAGAGAAATTAGTCAATACACTAAATTAGCTGTACAATTAGCAAGATAGTGTTCAAACCAAGTTTAACTTATATATCTGAGAGCTGGGTTAGAAATAAAACACTTGACCAAAAACTACTAGAGACTGCAGATATAACAATCCTGAGAAAGATTAGAGGCTTGAACAGGTGGCATCAGTGGCAATACCATATTAAAAATGAGGATATTGGGAAAGAACTTGACATTGTCAACATCCAGGAATGCCTTAGCAGAGCTAATCTCAGTTGGTATGGTCACTTAAACAGAATGGGAGAGAAAAGATTAGCAAAAGAAGTGTTCTCTGCTAGGTTGGCAGGAAAAATATCCAGAGGAAGATCAAGATATAGGTGGATTGATACAGTAAAAAATGCCTTAGAAGACAGAAATATAAGATCTGATATTTTGGAGTCTTGACAGGTTGATTTGGAGGAAAATTGTAGATAGGAAATTAGTAATGATGTAAGTTTGTCATGTAGTACAATCATATCCTGTACACTTTCTAATCAAATTCCTGATATGTACCCCCCCCCCTTGAGGGTATATCAGGAATTTGATGATGATGATATATATTGATCAGATGATTAAAATATGTAAAACAACAATAAACAAGGTATCCAGTTAACCAGAAGAACTGTTATCAATATAATGCTGTATGCAGATACCCTTCAAAAATCAGTTTATGAATTAAACAAAATAAGCCAACAATACAATTTAAAAATTTAACAAAAGAAAACAAAAAGTCATGGCACTTAAAGGTTGAGATAACGTTAGATCAAAAACAGTCACAGAAAATAAAATAACAGAACAGGAATAGAAATGGATTATTATTATTGTTATTCATAACAATCCACCAAAGCAGGCAAACACACCATTTATGCTGCTGTCTGGTCATTTAAATTTTATAATCTTGAAATTCATTGCCTTCTATTTAAATTTTGTATATTTATGGTTTTATTCCTATTTTCTGACATAGTTTAGGCTGCATATATGTAAAAAATAGATATAGATGAAAAAAAAAAAAAAAAAGAAAGAAATTTCAGAAAATCTGTGGAACAATTAAAAGGACACTGAATAAAAAAAAAAAGACGAGAAACTTAACTAAACTTTTATAAAATAATGGCCACTCCTGCTCTATTATATGCTTTAGAAACATGAACTGTTTAAAAGAAAGATAAAAATAAAATACAAGCTGTAGAGAAAGGAGATTTTTAAGAGCAATTAAAGGATGCACAAAATTGGACCATATAAAAAATAAAGATAACAGAAGAGAACTGGATATTTATAATGTAAATGAAAAGATCACAGAATATAGAGAGAAATGGAAAAAAACTTCTTTAGGATGGAAAGATATCAGCTATCAAAGGAAGTTGATAAATATAGTAGATCAGGAGGGGGGAGAGAGAAAGGAAAATCAGCTGCAAGATGCCAGAACAAGCAAATGATTAATCCTTGAAGACAAGAAGAATATTTTATTTAATACTCTTATGCCTTAACATATATGAAAACTAGGTGCATTTTTAATTAAATTCATCTTAAAATATCAGAATCTCGCTTGCTTTAATGAAGAAACAAACCCATAGCAACAGTTTCAAATCACTTCATCCTGATATTTTAGCAATTCTGAATCTTGGATATCATCTATTCCAGATTAGAATTGGATATCATCTATTCCTGAGATTAGAAACAGCTACTGTTTCTAATCTCAGGTTTATAATAACTTTTCTATATTAACACAAAAAACACAAGGTATTAAGTAATAATATTTATTTAATTAAATCCATATATTTCAGCCTAAATATTATATGCCATCATCGATGGCTACAAGGCAGAACATGAACAATGGATTGGTTTGAAAAAATAAGAGCTGAGTGATGTTATACATAAAACATTGCAATGGTATAGCCGAGGGAACATTGCATTATTAATTATTAGCCACATTCAACAGCAATCAGCCTACCATCCATCACAGAAGACTAGAATTATAACAACTTTATTAATACATGCTCTATTTGTGTGAGCAATTAATCTGAGCAATCTGGCTTGGCATGACAAGAAAGTCGTCTTGCTCAATTCATTGAGCCACACTATCAGCATGTAAGGCAATAAGAATTAGTGGTCAAGGTGTGTTAAGCGAATGAGAGGACCTGGATGGTATGGTAATGTCTATGGGAACAAATCTCATACAAGATACCACCAACAGCCTGTTTCCAGATCAGTCTGGTTGGTTGTAAACAGAGTGGATGGTCATAATGTTTTGGCTCCTTAATGTATTTTTCAAATTAACTACAATCAACCTCAATAGCAAACTTGTAAGGATCACATGAAGAGTTAATTATAGTGGATAATTTATTATAACAATTTTTTCTTTGTGCCCATCGGATTACTTCAGTCAGGACTCGTCAGTTGTTATTAATAGTATTTGCTAGTGAGAGAGTCTATACTCCAGACATTTAGGATACCCATATCTTCAATTTTTTTATATCACCTTTATGACCTGCAATTCTTTTTTTTGGGGCAAAGCCTTTATAGGTGGATGGAATTTTAGATGCAAGCCAGTTATGGTATGCTGTATTCTTCTCTTGTAGAGTTTTGGCAAAACTGTGGGAGGACCAAGATTAAGAGAAGGAATGAGAACTCAGGAAGATGGAACAGGAAATAAATGCCAGTAAGAATTATTTTGGTGATATGCTTAACATATAGGTTTGGGTCAGATAGACAGAAACAATAATCCATCCAAGGAAAAGTGACATATAGCTGTGTAGATCGTCCCACTTGGCTTTCTTGTAATGCCATATGATATGTGGATATGAGAGAAATTGTGTTAAAAAAAAAGTGAATAGTTATAATTCTACATACACAAAACAAAGGAATTATAACCTATATTCAGCATAACACCTCTGGTAGTAATCAATGAAACTAGGCTGCTCTGAAATTTGTAATTCAGTTAATTGAGGTTCAGATAATACAGAGTTCAATGTATTAATCAATAACACTTTCCTTTTTATATGGAGGAACACTTTTCTGTATTCTTTCCATACAAACTTAAGAACATCTTAAAAACATTACTGTCAGCCCTACCTCCTCAAATTTTCTCAGCTCACTTTTGCAAGCCTGGAATTCTGAGAAAAATCAGGAGTAAGGAAAATATTAGGATTATGAAAAGGTAATAAATTCAGTGCATCCGTGAAAAGAAATATGCATTCTTCATTTAATGTCTTAAGCAGGAGTAAAAACCAAACTTCAGAAGCTAAAACCATGCTATTTTCACATGAGACTAGCTAACTCACCATCACCAATATCCTCATTTCCTAGATGATACTGAATTCAGGTCTCTCCAACTGAATAGATCTGTAGCCTGTTAAAATTGTGCTATATCTAACCATACATTTTAGTTTATAGTTCTAAAACTTCACATAAGAAATTTTATAGAATGCTATCTAAATGACTATTTGCAACAGAAACATATTTCTGCAAACATTAGGTAGAGCTATCTTTCTATCTAAGGTATGGTAATCTCATTTTTACATTTGTTGCAATGGCAACACAGTTTTTAGATATGGCTGGACTGGGTGAGTGGATGGCATCTAACCAACAGGATGTGGATTTCAATTCCACTGTGACATGGCTATCTGCAAAATATGTTATATTTGACAAAAAATTATATTCCTGTTTTAATCTTTTACCCAAGCAAACAAAGTCTGCACATTAAATATCTTCATGACTAGTCTATTTGTATATTAGATGCTGTTGAGTTCACATCAACTGCCTCAGTATCCCATAATGCTGAAACATTATGGGAGAGCCAATACCCAAATTGGCTTCAACTTTTATTGAGATCTCATCAGTAAAAGCTAGATGATGCTAATGAGAGATCATAAGTCATATATATTCCATATACAAGCAATAAAATAGTGTATCAATATATTATTAAAATATTCTAAATCAGAGATAATTAAAGTGTTTACACTTGATTACAAATTATATTATGACAAGATGTTACAATTGTTTTAATTCTTTACTCAAACATAAGCAAACGAAGTTTGAGTACGCAGTATCTTCACAACAAAATTATATTCTTGTTTTAATCCTTTACCTGAGCAAACAAAGTTTGCACATTAAATATCTTCATGACTAGTCTATTTGTATATTAGATGCTGTTGAATTCACATCAACTGCCTATTTGTGTATATACAGTTGATGTGAATTCAACTGTATATACGTTTGATATTATGAGAAAGGTCACTACCCAGACAAGTATCAACCTTTATGGGTTACTCAAGCAATTGATATGAACTCAATAACCTCTATATACAAGTAGACTAATCATGAAGATACTCTGCATGCAAACCTTGCTTATGCTTGGGTAAAGGATTAAAATAAGAATATAATTTCTTCTCCAGGATCATAAACTTTAACCAAGCAAAAATATTTCCAAATCTGTGAAATCTTTAGGCTGTCCAGTTAACTCTCACAATAACAAACACTTCTATAATAAAACTTCTTGCTATAACCAACTAATGAAAAGTCCTAATCAAAGCTTACCACAGTAAATTATCCACTGCACTGTTCCTGTGGTCTCTACAATTCTGCTTTAGATAGAGTAACTGTAATTGAATTTTACTGTTCAGTGTGAACCCATCACCATTTACTAAAAGCTGAAGTAGCTTGAAAATAATCCATGTTTAGTCTCCAGAGCAGGGTTTCCAGATTATCTAATTCTTAGCCTATCCACAGTGTTAATGTACCATACAGGTACATAAGTGGCTTTTAGGGCAGGATTTACATAAAAGCTTCTTAATACAATGAATCCCCACAACCTTGAAGAAATAAAATAAGTGTCAAATGACTTTCAAATAATGCCTCAGCAGTTATGGTACTGTCACAAAAGGTGTAAAACAACTCTTATAGTTTTAATAGCAAATCCTTACACAAATTACTGGATTTTAAAATAAAAATTAATAATTTTTTTTAACCAACCTATAATATATTGTATGTTCTATAACCTTTCTGGTATGCGAGATTACTAAAAAATAAAATAAGTTTATAAAAGCAAAAAGTAACGACAGCATTTCCAAAAGAGAGAAATTTTTAAACTGTTACTAACTTGTGGTGAGTAAAAGCCACTAGAGACTAGGTAAATCTTTGATTTGTCTCTGTTAGTATAATATAACATAATATTATATTATATTGTCCTCAGGCTTTGCATCTGTAGATAATAAATTACCTTAACTTCCTTACCTAAGAGTATGACCAAGATCTTCTAAATATACACCATAATCCTTGGATATCTGATGTGTAAGATCAGAAAGAAGAGGAATGTTCAAAGGACCCAAACCACCTTGTTTTCGTGGCGTTTTAATCCTAAAAATATCAGAAGTAATAGTAATATACATACCCTTTCTAAACAGTTATCTACATAAAGAAAGAAATTAGCTACATTAAAAAATGCAACATTAAATTCAACTGACTCTCATCTCCACTTTTCTCTAGGCCTAGCAACTGCTGGTCAACACCAATTATCTCTTTCCTGTGGAATAGTCTCTTCATGTGGTGTTCTTGTCCTAAGGGCTCCCCAACTATTCAATAAACATGAACAGGTTTCTTCTCCCCTTTTAACCAATTGCCCATGACACCAGCATGCTAGAGGTTTTGCGAACTGTTTGTGTTATGTGAGGGATTAATATAAAAAAAGAATTAAATTTCATAGTGAATTTTTGTCGACATACGGTTCATCTGTTGTTCAGTCTCTTTTCTCTCTTTCAGCCTTCAGTTGGTCTCAAAATGTGGCTATAAACTTGATTTTCCTCTGGGTGCTCCAGTTTTCCTTTTACAAACAATCACCTTTGAACACATTCTGGTTTTAGTTATACATATTCTGATATAAATATGAATTTTGTTATATAACTAGTTACAAATTATACTTGCCAAGAAATTACATTCTTGCTTATTATTTTAATGGCTAATATAGCCTACTTCTGTTTAGGAGTGTCCTTTTTTTTATAATGTCATTAGCTCTTTACCCAAATCTTATGGCATTACTGAAGTGTTATAAAACTAATATATGAAGAATAATATAGGAGGAAAATTTGGACATATCTTTTTGGATGTTGTTCTTGTTCAGTCATTCTTCTTTAATAATAATAAATAAATAACAAGTTAATAACCTTGTTAAAGTTATTTTTAATAGAACCTTCATACAATTAGACCATGACACCATACATCATGTATGTGCAGTTTGCCAGTGTCATTATTGAATATACCAGTTTCTGTTCTTGTATAATTTGAAAGTCAATACTGAACATTCTTGTTTAATCCTTTACCCAGGTGTAAGCAAAAAAGTTTGCATGAGACAAGTATCTTGATGACCAGGCTACTTCTTTATAGAGGCTGATGACTTCACATCAGTTAATAAATAAAATAAAATGGATTTAACTTACATACAGTATGTATTTTCTTCTTCTTCGTCTATAATCTCTTATACTTTTAAGCGTCGAGATTTTGCCAAAGAGATTTCCATGCCATCCTGTCCAAGGTTTGTTGTTTTTTTAATTAGTATAAAATTTTCACCACTGTATCAAGAACATCTTCAGTATGACTTTCATACCTTTATTGCTTTACCAAATCATATGTGGACAAGATAATTAATAATTATAGAACTTCTTTGTCATCTGCCTCTCATTGAAATTGAGATACAGAAGTGGTCTATATCATCATACCCTATGTTAAAGGCTCTTCAGAAAGTATAGCCAAACTACTTAGATCTGTTAGTCCACAAGTGTCCTTACCTCTTATCAACAGGATATCTACTTTTCTAGAAAAGTAGACATCCTATCAATAAGATATCTAATTTTCTAGGCTCAGCTAAAGATAAACTTCTGCCTTTAGACTACCTTGAAGTGAATCAAATTCCTTGTCAGTGTGGATTATCATATTCTGACCAAACAGATCTACATCCATGAATCATGATGAACATTTAGACTACATTACGTTCTATGAGCCTGAGCAATCAGGAATTCCCAGAGCATGCTATCACCACCAGATGCCAAATTCTTTTGGCAGTTTGCCCATGTCATTATTGAACATACTGGTTTCTGGTCTTGTACAATTTGAGAGTCAACCTGAAGATGCCCTTGATACTAGGGAGAAAATTTTATACTAATAAAAATATATATGTAAGGTAAATCAGTTTTTATGTTATTTATTAATTATAATGTTTTATGTTCCTATACATCGAGTGACTTCGCATCAATTGCCATGGTATCCCATAATGTAAAGCAAACTTCCTTTTGATGCATGTCCTAGGTCGGGCACCAATTTATTGATCTCTTCTCACTTCTCATTCAGTCACTTTCGACCTAGTGTTATCTGACACAAAAAGATCGTATGCCATATGAATTTTTCTAGGCAACTTCACGTCAAATTTCCTCATTATCACATAATGCACAGCACACTTCCTTTCAAGCATGTAGTATATTATATGGCATACATTATGAAAACATCACTACTCAGATGGATTTTGACATTTATCAATGCTAAAAAGGAGCTATTTGCCATGTATAACTTTGAAGTATATAGCCATATACTTCAAAGGAAAATTGAGGGTCCAACAATTGGAGTTCTTTCTCATAATGTATAGAAATATATATACATTCTGAGAGGAAGTGAGCTAAGCATAATGGATACTGAGGTAATTTGTTGTCAAATCAATTGTCTCACTCATATGGTTTTTCACAGATGAGGTTGCTTTTGCTGAAGTGGTGTTGATCACTGCATTCCAATGGATGCTTGCCTATGGCATAGCTCCTATTGATATGGCCTTGATCAGTGCCCTGCAGTGGGTGTTTGCCCTAGGAGACGAACGGTTCTGCTCAGTGGTAGGTTTTTTTTTTTTTTGGTGTTTTTTTTGCTGTCACTGAGTGGAACCACTGCTGAGTATCTTGAAGTGACCAAGAGTCAATGAGTTTTTTAAAATGCTCCTTTGGATCACTCACTGAGGTTAGGGCAATCCAAAGAATTGCCTAGTTTTTGAAGAAGACGCTATTACTTACAAAGAGGTTGAAACTAGTCTGGGTAGTGACTCTCCCTAATTCTTAGAATTATGCACATCCAAAAAGAAGTGTGCTTTGTATTATGGGATGCTAAGGGAAATGATGTGAAGTCATCAGCCACTATATACAAGTAGCCTAGTCGTGAAGATGTTTCACAGGCAAAATTTGTTTGCTTACACTTAGATAAAAGATTAAACAATATAATTTATATTCTTGTTTATATGGCAAGTATAATTAACTGTAAGTTTACTTCACTAAGAGATATTATCACTTGCTAACTATATGCCTTAAAAAAAATAAAATAAATAAATAAAAATAAAAATGATCTCATGTTTGCACATATCATTCATTAAGGTATAAATTCAGGTGAATAGCCAAATTAAGATCATAGCACAACACCAGATCCCCAGTATGGTGTAGCTTTACAGGCAGAAGAATCTGTACCTACTGAAATGGCAAAAAAATCAATAATAATAAACATCAACAAATTTCTAATATATACCATCAAGAGGAGGGAGGGAGGTTTTTAATATATGTGTTTTTAGTATTTGAGAAGCCTCTTTATCAGCGCTTGCTGCCTCTCCACTTTCCGCGATGCTGTGCCAGTTACAGCGATTTTTAAATCGGTAGAACCAACCATTACTGGCCACGAAATTTTCTTCTTTGGCCGCTTCTCCAGCTGCTTCTACTTTTAGCCTCTCAAAAATCAGCTTGGCTTGGTTACATATCGTCATTTGATCAACTGGGCAATTTTTTACTCTCACTTGATTATCACACCATAATTTAAGCATCATTTCCATCTCCAATAATCCCATGACGTTTATGAATTATGCTTAAATTCAATGATTAGGCATTTTTCACAGCAGCGAGAATTCCTGTGGATTCCTGTAGATCGAACTTCTTTGATAGCTCACAAATTGTCATTCCGCCTTCAAAATCCTTAATAATGTTGAGTTTTGTTTCCAAAGTCAATGTTTTTCTTTTCTTGCTAGCTGTAGAAGAATTGAACTTGCTTCTTTTGGATGACATTATTATTTTTTATGTGATTTTGTAGACTATAAAAATCGTGTATGAATGGAGACCACACGAAACACGTCAGTGCTTGTTCACAGCATGTGCGACACTGGCGAATGTGGCTGGCGCGGAAAGATACGACTAGTAGTGAGGCAGGACGGGAATACATACATATAAGAAACCGCGCTACTCCGGGATTCACACAAGTCGGGGTATTACTGTATACCATTACAAATGTACGAGGGTGGTCTGAAAAGTTCTCGGCCTAACAATGAAAAAACGAATTTATAATTTCAAAATTATTTTTGTTTTTCAACATAATCTTCCTTAAGACTAATACATTTATTCCAGCGATGCTCCAACACCATTATTCCATCCCTGTAGTGGTTCTCAGTAAGATCTGCAAAATACCCTCTACAGCTGAATTCACCTCTTGATTTGAAGAAAAACGCTGACAAGCAAGGAAGGGTTTTAGTTTTGGAAAGAAATAGAAGTCAGATGGAGCCAAATCTGGGGAACTGGGTGGATGCTCCAACAATTCATAGGTGCAGATCCAATAATTTTCCCATTGTCAAAACACCTTTGTGGGCAGGTATATTGTCCTGATGAAAGATAATTTTTTTCTTCTGCAAACCAGTCTTTTCTCATGAATTTTTTTTGTCCAGTCTGGTTAAAAGATACGAATAATATTCCCTGGTTACTGTTTTACCCTTTTCAAGATAATTAATAAACAAAACTTTAGCATCCCAAAACACCAATGCCATGACTTTTTCTGCAGATGGAACCGACTTTGTCTTCTTTGGGACTGAACAACCAGCTTCTCTCTACTGTTTTGAATTGCTGTTTGGATTCTGGTGTGTAATGGTGAATCCAAGTCTCATCCATAGTATAGTAATAAATCGATGTACAAAATCAGTTTTATTCTTGTTAGAACACTCCAAGCACTGTTCAGAGATTTTCATGTGAGTGCATTTTTGATCTGCTGTAAGCAAGTGCAGCACCCATCTTGCACAAAGCTTTTTCATTTGCAATTGTTCGTGCAAAATATATCATACACGTTCTTTTGAAATGCCTATAGTCTCAGCAATTTCACGCACTTTCACTCGAAGTCATCCAATATCATATCGTGCACTTCATCAATGATTTTTGGTGTTGTTACACTTTTTGGATGTCTTCTCCTTCGTGTGGATCATCTTCAAGGCTGGTACAACCACGTTTAAATTCGGCAGCCCATTTCTTAATTGTCAAAAACGAAGGAGAAGAATGCCCATAAACTTTTATGAACTTCAAATGAATTTTTTTTTTTGCCATTAAACCTTGTTTTACAAAGAATTTTATAACTGCATGATACTCGATTTTATCCATTTCAAGGGATACAGACAACACTTTTGCTTCAGACAGCTGTACAAAACAAACTACTTGATAGAATGAGTTGCAATTTCACATGAATGCTTATGACAGATGTACCAACTTAGAAAAAAATCTTGACGATAGTGTTGCCATCTATGGTCAAAGCTGAGAACTTTTCAGACCACCCTCGTATATGCACAAACTATTACTGGATACACTTCACTAGGAATTTGAACTAGTGTTTGTTTGACAAAGCAGGCAAAATGAAATATAAAGTTTTCTCCAGGAATTAGGTCAGTTTGAGAGCTAAAAACAAATCTGTTCTAATAAAAACAGTCTCATTATAAAATGAAAACATTTCCAACAATAAAAATGAAATCAAAAGCAGTTGATTAACATACTTTTCTGGGAAATGTCTTGCTTCAATTTTATAATTTAATTTACAAAATATAACAATTTTTATTATAGGTTTATACATACCATGCTAAATGAGTGAAGGGAGAATCAACAGAACAAGCTACAACTTCTGTATTAATATTTTTAAATTCCTGAATCCTATCACTGAAGGCAATAATTTCTGTAGGGCATACAAAGGTACTAAAATGGAAGAAAAAATGGATATATTATTGATATTTTGTTTACAAAGTAGTAGTATTTATAATTATTATCATTATTAATAATCATAAATAGTAGTATTTATAATTATTATCATAATAATTCCATGGACCACCATGGAATTATAAGACTCATCATGTGAGGCCCATCTTAGACAACACAAAATCTGTCAAATGAATCCTTAAATTCACAGTGAATTCACATTCACTATTATTAGGCAATGAATTCCATGGGTCAACCATTCCCCCATGTATAAAGCCACTTCTCACTCTTACCATCTCCTTTCGCAACTTCCAAGGATGACCTCTTGTCCTTGTACCCTCTCCCCTTGTTCTATTATAAGAAAATTTTCTCCTTTCATGTTGATCCTGTAAGTGCCTCTCAACAGTTTAAATGACTCAGTCATGTCACCCATCTTCTATACACAAGCTCTGCAGTTTGCATACCCTCAGTCTATCGTCATGACATTGTAGAGTTCTGATATCATTTTGGTTATCTGCCTCAAGGTTAATTTATCCTCTTCAAATTCCAGTGACCAGATCTGGAGTTTATTATTGTTATGTGATATTCTAACAGTCAAAGCTCATCATGAAAGATTTTTGTTATTACAAAGATTTAAAAAAAAAAAACATTTTGATAAGTTCTGTTGTATTCTTTTGGTATTATTTTCTGTATCATTATTTTATATTATATTTATATTACACTATATTATTTTCTGATGACTGATACAGTCATCTCTCAACTACATCTGCTCGAAGATACATCCATGATCCCATAACGGAATAAACATTTTTGACTATGCTTTTGAACAAGACACAAGCGAGCATCAAGTAAAAAGGTTGCTGTTTAGCAACAATGCATTCAGCGGCAACCTCCCTGAGCAACTGGCACATGACTTCAACAGTTCCTCTGTTGATTTAGTTTGAGAAATAGGTTAGTTGTGTATTTATCATTAGATATTTCGTGATATTTTGTGCAACATGGCCCTTACACACCCATTCAAAAGACCTAGTGAAGAATCACAGAAAAAGAGGTGAGCAATTGATCTTGAAACGAAATTGCAAGCTATAAAGCAACATGAAGCTGGTAAGCCTGTCAGTGTAATCACACATGACTTTGGATGGTCTCATTCTACGATGACAACCATATTGTGACATAAGGATGAAATTGTAGAGGCTGTGAAAGGATCTGCTTCCATCAAATATGACCATAACACTAAGACACTAAGTCTCTTTAACATGTTGAAGGAGAAAGCAAGGCCGATTAAGACTATGAATTCAACGCTTCTTCCGGTTGATTCATGAGATTCAAACAGCATTTTGCACTGCATAATGTGAAAATGTATGGTGAATCTGCAAGTGCCAATGAGAAAGCTGACAAGGAGTTTGTGGAGAAACTGGATAAAATTATTAAGAAGGAAAATTATTTGCCACAGAAAATATTTAATATGGATGAGACCTTGTTTTGGAAAAATATGCCTGAGCAGAAATTCATCCACAAAAAAGCTAAAATCTATGCCTGGTTTAAAAACTCTTAAAGACCGTATTACGATTCTGTTAGGGGTTAATTTGGCTGGATATAAACTGAAACCATTTGTGATATGGCATAGTAAGAATCCCCGAGTCTTCAAAAACATTAGGAAAAATCCTCTTCTAGTTAATTATGAGAGCAATAAGAAGTCGTGGATGACTCAAAAATTGTTTGAGGATGCCTTAATCAACCTGTCATATAAGTGAAATAGAAAACTATTGTGTGAAAGAAAATGTAGAATTTAAAATTTTATTAATTCTAGATAATGCTTCAGGCCATTCACCATACATCAGTGATCTTCACCCCAAGATCAAGGTCGTGTCCCTTCAAACACTACTACTTCCTTCAAACACTATTTCACTGATCCAACCGATGGATTAGGGAGTTCTTGCAGTGTTTAAGGCTTATTATCTATGGAGAACTTTTTCACAGGTCATTTCTGCCACTGAAGGAAATGATCAGAATCTCGTGCAATTCTGGAAAGCATTCAATATTTATCATGCTATTAAAAATATTGCTGTGGCTTGGGACAAAATAACCTCTCAACGTATGAGTGGCATATGGAAAAAGATATTAAAAAGGTTTTGTGCAAAATTTTGGAAGTTTTGAAAAAAAAATTAAGACCTTTGTAAATTGAGTGAAGAAATAGTGGGCCTAGCAAACAATCTGAATCTTGAAGTGAATGATGACGACATAATTCAACTTGTAGAAGGTGCCCCCTGAAGAGTTGACCAACAAAGAATTGGTTGAACTGGAGGAACAGTGTGTTGCAGAAGAGGAAGAACGAGAAAAGGAATAGAGAAAAAGAAGAGGTAGTTAAACAATTCACAGTGAAGGGTCTTGCAGAAATGTTCTCTGCAGTTAGCAATACTCTCAAAATGGACGAAGACATGGACCCCCCCCCCCCCCCGTTGAACACTACTTCTTAGTAAAAAGGAAAGTACATAATGCGTTTGCTTGCTAATTTATGATGAAAAGAAAAAAGAGAAATAAGCAAAGCACATTGCACATTTTCATCAAAAAAAAAACAAAGGTTACACCAGAAGAACCACAGCCTGGTCCTAGGATGTGATTGTGGAGGAAGATTTGGGTGATTATTCTCCTGTTTTATAGTGGCAGTAATGCACAGTACAGTTTTATAAGGATTAAAAATTAAAACGACAGTAGATTTATTACAGTTAAGTCCCTAACCCCTATAACTCTGTTGATTTAATGTATCTACTTACATCCTGTCAGATGGAACAGAATCCCAATGTACGTCAAGGGATGACTGTATTAACAAAATTATTTATGATGATTTGCATTGCCGGGTGCTGTGGAGAACAATGCAATGTGGGTTGAAAGACTTACAGCCATGCCTCCCACACAGAGAGCATTCACTCGTCTAATGCATGGCCTCAACAGAGAGGAAGGAACTGCATACTACTACTTTTCTTCTCTCTACTTTTCAAGTATGATATCTGACAAAATGGTGGCTGAATTAACTGGTTTGGGAGATTTCTTTATGCATTACTGACAGATCTCGGTGGAGGGGGAGAAAACTTCAGCACTTGTCCCAAACAGCAACTTAATGGGACTGCAAAACCAAAACAAGAATCAAAATTATATTTTGAATGTGAACAAAACCAGAAATAAAAATATGTAAAATAGTAATGATAAATGCATTGCATTGCAAAAATAGATGCTTAAAATTTGTCTAAATCACCCAAACAAGGCCTAAGCTTTTATGAAGTATAAAATCTGCACTACAGTCAAAAGACTGCAGGTTCGAATCCCGCCATCAGCATGGATATTTATGATTGTCTGTGAAAATACTAGTAGTGATGGTGAGCAGTATATGACATTGGTGCAGATGATGTGGTTCGCTGTAGTTGGTGGAGACAGAGTTGGAGAGTAGGTGCCCTCCTTCGATGAGTCTTTGGACTCCTTGGAGGTGTAATGTAATAATAATAATATTATTATTATTTTGTATGTGTTTCTTTACCCAAAGAAGCAGAAAAAAACAAAAAAAGTGATTTTATAAAATAATAGTTATTCTGAAACTATAATACATGCAGCAGAAATTGGCCTCTGTCTTCCCTCAAATTTTTTTTGTAGATTCGAACCTGCCTACAAGTGAGTCTGCTAAGGAACTTACCACACATACTGTAGAGACTGTTAACTACTTTATCGTTTGATGTTTGTGGTTTCTACACTACATATGATATGCCCTCACAGGCTCAACCCCTCTCCCACTACATGGAAGAAGGAGAAAAGGAGAAATAAGTTTGCCAACTGCCAAAACTATGTTTCTGGTAGAATATTTTTTCCCTTAATTTTTTATGAGAAAAAAAAGTTTTATAATGGATATTATTTCTGGGAAAACTCCCATGTTACTCCTCTTAACAAACTATTATATTTACGGCTATATTGCCTGCACTCCTAAACAGAAGCAGGCAAAGTAGCCGTAAATATAATAGTTTTATAATTTTATTTAAATTATAAAATACACAGTAACAACAGAAATAAAAGTAAACTACATGATACATACACAAAATCAACAAACAAACAAATAAAAATTATTAGGTAAAAAAAAAGTGTTTAAATTTACACAATGTACAATTACAGTGAATATATTGACAATTCTTAAAATTTTTATTTTCAGCATTGTTCCTCTCAGATATTAATAACATGTAATTTAAAATTTTTAATATGCATATATACACAATACACAGTACAGCAAATGGAAATACAGTGTGAGATTGTTATGGTCTGAAATGCATGCATTACATGACAATAGTAGATAACATGCACAAGCGCATATGATTATAAAATACAAAGCTCACTCAATTTGAGTGCCAACTTTCATAGGATTGAAAAGGATTTTGAAATATAAAAATTAAAAGAATGATGTAATTCATAGTTTATTTAATTTTATGACCTGTCAAATAATCACTTAAAAAGCCTATGCTTAGGAGAATATAGCATATATTCTTCCAAGAATCAATAACCCTAGGCAGAAACCATATTCTGGAGAACAAGCATGGCAAGGGTCACCACAGACTTCAGATCTCCAATAAGAAAGGTGATGGTGTATTAATGGGTTCTACCATCTAAAACTGAATTACATGAATACCTCATACAGCCTAAATATTTATCTGATCCAGTGAGAGCAAAATTACTGAAGTATATTCTCTATGGGAGGAGTTATACTGGAGGAAGTAGGGGAGACAAGAGATCTGGGGTTGATGATTGATAGAAACCTGAAATTTAGGGGACATATTGCAAAGGTGGTGAAGGTAAGCACAGAGGATTGCTGCAATTATGAGGACACTGACCTGCAGAGATAAAAGGATTATCATTCCATTGTATAAGTCTCTGATCAGACCACACTTATACTATTGTTCTCAGATTTGGTCCCCAGGATTTGAAGGGGATAAATTAACTGTGGAAAGGATACAAAGACGGATGACAAAGATGGTTTCAGGACTGTACAAGCATAGTTATGAGGATCGGCTGAGGGAATATGGACTGCAGAGTTTGGTGGATAGAAGAAGGAGAGGTGATATGATTGAGACTTTTAAACTGTTGAGAGGTGGTTACAGGGTTGACACTGGGGAGTTCTTTCGCTTGGTTGAACAGCGGGAAGGAGTGATGACAAGAGGCCATCCCTGGAAGTTACGAAAGGAAACTGTGAGCAAGAGGGTGAGGAGTGGTTTCTTTGCGTGGAGGGTGGTTGAACAGTGGAATGCATTGCCTGATGGAATGGTGAGAATGAGAACGGTCAATGAGTTTAAGGAGTGGCATGATAGACTTTGTGTTTCTTAAGGGGGGATCTCCCCTCGATGAATCTTGACAGACTTTATGTTCTTAGGAAGGACCTCCCATTATGAGTCTTTTGACTCCATGGAGGCCTGAATAATAATAATAATAATAATAAAATTGACACTTCTGCAATTGTCCAATTGGAAAAAAAAAAAAAAAAAAATTGAATGGCATAACCAATTTTTTTTTTAAGGATTGTAAATCCTTAAAAAGGGGTTGTTATAGGATCAATGGTGGAGAAGTTCTACAGAGAATAGTGGGAGATCAGGGGAGAACCAGAGATCATCCCTGGAAACTGTATAAAGAGGGTGTGAGTAGGGGAGTGAGAGGCAGGTTTTTTTCGTGCAGAGTTGTGAATGATTGGAATGCCTTGCCTGAGAGTGTGGTGTCTGCAAGGAGTTTGAATGTGTTTAAGACCCGGTATGATGAGATGTGTGTGAGATAAAAGGACCTCCTAGATGAGTCTTTGACTCCATGAGGTCTTGTTTAATAATAATAATAATAATAATAATAATATTTTCAATAAAATCCATCTTGCCAGAACTGCAGAATAACCTGCATAAGGATAGACAAAACGAATCTTATTATTTTTTTTTATTATTATTTTACACCCTCCATGGAGTTGACAGACTCATTGTGGGAAGTTCATTCAACTGACAACATATTCATATTTAAGATTCTATCATATAGAATCTTAAAATCCTTAACACTCCTTGCATTAACAACAAATTCTTGGCAATGCATTCCATTCACTGACAATTCTCCATGTAAAAAATCTACTCCTCACACCCTTCTTCACCACACTTTTACACTTAACACACTTAACTTCTAGGAAAGACATCTGGTTCTTCCTCTCTCACCTTCTACTCTTTTTATAATCTCCTTTGGATTAATCTGATAAAATCCTCTCACTAACTTAAACGTCTCTATCATAACACCCCTCTTCCTCCTATCCACCAAAACTCTGCAATTCACATCTCTTCAACCTCTCTCCAGAATTCCAAACTCCTGATAGTGTCTTAGTCACTCATCTCTGGACCCTCTCCAATGTCTCCACATTACATTGAAAACCAGATGACCAGATCTGAGCACAATAATCCAAGTGTGGTCTGACCGGTGCCTTATACAGTGGCACAACCACTTCCTTATCCTTACATATTAAAGTAGTTCTTATCATAACAGCACTATGATGTGCAACCTTTGCAACCCTAGCAATATGCCCTCTAAACTTCAGTCTACTGTCAACCATCACTACCAAATCTCTAATCTCATCCACTTCCTGCAGTAGTACAGAACTCAATATATTTAATATACACAGCCTTATATTTCTGCACTCCAAAATGCAATACCTTGCACTAAACCAACCTCACTCTTTTGTCCAAGTAAAAATATTTAAATCTTCCTGAAGGGATTCAGCATCAGCAGTGCTACTTATAATTCTTCCCAACTTTGCATCATCAGCAAATAACTGAAGATCCCCAGTCAATCCACATGATATATTGTTTACAAACAAGTTAAACAGCAAGGGGCCCAAGAACAGAACCCTGGGGCATATCACTGGTTACCCTTCTTTTTTGAGACACTGTCCCATCATACACAACCTGCTGGTATCATACAGAGAACCAATCTCTGATCTATCTGACAATGACGGGAATATACTCTCTATTCTCATCATCTGCAGCTTGTATATCAACTTATCATGTGATAATCTATCAAACGCTTTTACAAAGTTTAAGAATATCACCATATATGATTCTCCCTTATCTAACACACTTATCACCTTATCATAAAATGCAAGTAAATTACTGAAACAGGACCTACCCTTTACAAATCTATGGTGACCTTCATAAAGAATGACATGTCCATCAACCCAATACTATATTCTATTCCTTATCAATCTCTCCAACACCTTGACCACAACTGCAGTTATGCAGACTGGCTTATAGTTGGAGACTTCCATCTTAGAACCATGCTTGTGGAGTGGTACTATTTTGCCTTCATTCCACTCCTTAGGAACCCTACCACTGCAAGACTTTCATTAAATAACAAGGTCAGGGGCATAACCAACCATGGTGCACATTCCTTAAGCATATGTGGTGATATGTCATCCATTCCTACAGCCTTATTCACATCTAACCCAACCAACATCTGATACACCTGTTTCTTTCACTTTGAATTCTCCTAATACTTGCCTCTCTTCCATATATTGTACCAGATAATTTATACCAGTATGATATATGCTGATAAAGTGCTGGTTCAATAATTCCACTATATCTTTTGCAGCTGTTATGTCTGCTGCCATGACTATCTACCAATGTTAGTCTGCCATAATTATTATTATTCTTCTTGCTTGCCATGTAACAGAAAAATTCCCTTGAGTTAACTTGGGCTGACCAGCCAATCTCCTCTCATACTGCAGCTTTTTTTTCTTTACCATGCCTGTCACATTCCTAGCCTGTACCTTATAATCTCCATGGATCTGATCACCACCAACTGTCTTGTACCTTCTCCATAACATTTTTTTTTCCAGCACGGCTTGTTTGATTTCGCTGTATATCCATTTCACTCCCACTCTATTTACTTGCTTAACCCTCAGTATGCAGTCATACATTGCTTTATGAGTTTCCATGCATTTTCAACCTCTTTTCCACTCAACCCAATGTACTGATGCTAACTGACTACAGAGCTTTCTATAATCACCTGTATACACTTCCACATGTATCCATTTTTGGAAGTGACTTTTTCTTGTTTCATCTTCCCAAACAAGTACCTCATGATCACTCTCACCAACTGGCGGCAGTGTCAACACCTCATTAACAACTACATCTTGTCAAGTTATCATCAAATCCAAAACATTAAAGCCTCTAGTTGCTTCTATCACATGCTGCTTAAGATACTTATCTCTCAGAAAGAGAGATAAGTATCTTAAACTGCTTATTTCAACTTCGCACCACACCAATTCAAAATCTATGCATGCACCATCAACTTCCACACTTTGCAGGCACAATTCCTCAGCAATCATTAACAACACTCCCCCTCCTCTTTTCACTTCTCTATCTTTCTGGAAAATTATATATATCCTTCTAATTCTATTCCCGACATCACATCCTCCTCAGACAACCAAGTTTCACTTATTCCAATTACTTTTGACCATACTGTCTCAATTAATGCCACAAACTCAGCTCTCTTGTTTCGAATACTCCTTACATTTGTGTATAAACATAACAATCGCTGTGTTTGAGGCCATCCTACCAGCACCAACATTCTCTATTCTAGCTGCTATACTATGGATTTCGCAAAGTGCATCTAAAATTCATTAAATGTCGCTATTAAAGTTTTATTATTACTTTTTTTTTTTAAATTAAAGCCTTTTATTAATAGTTAAACAAGATCAGCAAAATTCCATAAGCAAAGTACCAATAAATGGTCAAACATAAATAAACACTCTTCACAAATGGTGGCAAGGAAGAGTCATAACATAGACCCAGAAATTAATTGTTTGTATATGAATGCCAGCAAGAAGTAACAGAAATAGGAGGAACAAAACCGTTGCTATGTCTCAATCATATCCCTCCTCCTATTCACGAGGCTTTGCAATTTACGTTCTTTCAATTCTGTCTTCCTATGCCATATTCCAAAAACCACTGACCACCTTTGTGAACCATCTCTGGACACTTTCTAGCGTATCCTCATCACAATGAAAATCCAGTGACCAAATCTGTTTGCAATAATCCACAAGGCCTGATCAAAGCCTTATACAATGGAATCATAACATCTTTATTTCTGCATGTCAGGGCCCTTTACATCATGTATTATCCAATGTAGCTCCTGAATTTCAGATACTTGTCTACCACCACCACTCCCAGATCTCTCAACTACTCTACCTCTTTTAAAGTTTGCCCACCAAGTGTATACTTTTCATCCCATCATTGCTTACCAATTTCAAAACCTTATAACTTTGCAACCGTGAACTGACAGTTTCACTTACCTAGCCATTCATACAATTTATTTAAGACTGCCTGTAAGGCCATAATATCTGCCTGACTCTACACTGCTTTCCACTATTTTGTATCATCTACAAAAAAATCTGCATATCACCAGTTAAACTCATCTTAATATCATTAATATACAAACTGAACAACAATGGGATCTGTCCCAATACAGATCCCTGTGGCACACTACTAGTGACTTTCCTCTTTTGGGATACTGCACCTCCATATACAACTTTCTGATACCTCTCTGACAGCCAGTCACCAATCCAACTCACTAATCTGTTACCATACCATCTGTTTCATTTTATTTAATAGCTTGTCATGTGGTGGTCTATTAAAAGATTTTCAAAATCTAGATATACCACTGCATATGCATCTCCCCTTTTTCCAAGACATTTGTCACCTTGTTATGGTACATAAGTTAGAAAAACACGATCGTCCTTTAACAAATCCATGCTGACAACCACAGAAAACACGTCTGTTATCAACCCATTTCTGTATTTTAGTTTTCACAAATCACTCCAGTATACCTTAATTACAAATCCAGATATACAGACTGGCTTATAATTTGCAGCCACAGCCTTATCACCATCTTTATGTAGGCGAACATTTTATCTTCTTTCCACTCTCTTGGAACCTGTGTTGTTGTTGTAAGACTTATTAAAACAGGCATGTCAATGGTACTGCTAATTCCTTGAACCATTCCTTTAAGACATGTGGCAATGTCATCAAATCCTATTGCATTATTGACACCGAGCTTATTTATTCCCTCAAAATACCTCCTGCTCACTCGCAATTAAGCCATCCTCTCCAATGTCTTCTACACCATCACCATCCTGCTTACTGAAAGCCTGAAATGGCTTGAAAAAGTTCCATGTTGGGTCTCTAGAACAAGGTTTCTGAAGCAGTTAAAAATGAATAAAAAAAGGAAAAAAATAAATTAAAAAATAAATAAAAATAGAAACATAAAATATGTACTATAGGTTTAAAACCAAGTAGGTAAGAGTGACAAAAAAAAAGATAAAACATATCAATGTGTGACTTGTTTATCCTTATATATCATATTTTATTCTTGTTTTTAAAAATTACATATCTAGTCTTATACAGATTTATAATCAATACTTTTATAAATAATCCATTTGTGGAATGAATGATATTGAATGATAAGAAATTATGAAAGAATTAAACCAGGAATCAGTAAGAGAAAAATTTAAGAAATATAAACATAAATGGATGGAACATGTTAAAAGAATGAAAACAGAAAGATTACCAAAACAAGCCTTAAATTACAAACCATTAGAAAAAAGAAATGGAGCTTAGAAATGGCAGAAAGAGTGCTGTAAAAGGAGTTAGAGATGATAAAGGTGACATGAAAACAGGAGAAAAAGATATCTTTGAAGTATGGAGTAATTACTTCAAAAAATTACTAAATGAAACAAGCAGTGATAGCACAGTGGTAAAAAACACTCAACAGGCATACAGTCAGGAATACATATCCATACTTGAAGTAGAAAAAGTCAAAGGCTTGAAATGTGGAAAGGCAGCAGGAGTAGATGATATTCGACCAGAAATGCTGACATACGGTGGTATAAAAGTCTTACAGTGGCTGCACTGCATAGTTCAGAAAGCCTAGACAGAGGGACGAATTCCCGATGATTGGAGTAGACCTCTAATAGTAACCATATATATAAAAAGGGAAATAAAACTGAATGTGAGAATTACATAGATATTTCCCTTCTGAGTGTTCCTGGCAAGATCTATGCAAGTATACTTGAGAAAAGGTTGAGTTTTGTCAATCTGGAAAAGGCATATGACAAGGTGCCACGAGAGAAGCTATTCAATATGCTTCAGTTATATGGTGTCAATGGGGCATTATACCAAGCAATACATAGTCTGTATTTGAGTTGTAAGTCGGCAGTTAGAATTGAAGGAAGTACAGGAAGATGGTTTAATGTTAAATCTGGTGTGAGACAAGGATGTATACATTATCCCCTCTGTTATTCATTATCTATATGGATAACATTATGAAGGAAAGTGGTATTAAACATGATATCAGAATTGGAGATGTTAATGTTAGCTCTTTGCTTTATGCGAACGATGCTATACTTCTAAATAAATCTGCTACAAGTTTGCAAGATTCCCTGACTAAATCGAATAACTATTGTAATAAATATGGTATGAAGATCAGCATTAAAAAGACAAAGACAATGAAAATAGGTAGAATTGTTGAAAATGTCAACTGTGTTGTGAATGGGAGAACCTATGGAACAAGTAAAACATTTCAGCTACTTAGGCACGATTTTTATTGAATGGCAATATCGTATTAAAAACGAGGATATTAGGAAAGAACTTGACATTGTCGGCATCCAGGAATGCGTTAGCAGAGCTAATCTCAGGTGGTATAGTCACTTAAACAGAATGGGCGAGGAAAGATTAGCAAAACAAGTGTTCTCTGCCAGGCTGGCAGGACAACGGCCCAGAGGAAGACCAAGATATAGGTGGATTGATACAGTACAAAGTGCCTTAGACAATAGAAATATAAGATCTGATAATGTTGGAGTCTTGACAAGTAACAGACTGATTTGGAGGAAAATTGTAGATAGGAAGTTAGTAATGATGTAGTTTTTTTTCATGTAGTACTATCATATCCTGTACACCCCCTTGAGGGTACATGTCAGGAATTTGATGATGATAGAAAAAAGAAAACCAGGACATCCTTGAAAGAGATTCGATGATGTTCTAAGGCTGGAACAGGCCACTCTAGGCCTAAATCCTTGAAAAGCATGATGATGATATACAATATTTGTTTCTTCAATAAACACTTTGAAATCTTTGTGAAAAGAAATTATCTTCTGCAAACATAAGTGATTAGTTGAGATGAAGACATCCGAACTAATCACTTACACAAACAAAAAATTAAAGATCCCTTTTGGTAGGAGTCCATATTTTTATGGCCTTTCAAAAATACATAAGGAAGAAGTTCATTATGTATTTTCCACTCAAACAAGTAGCAGACTGCATAGACTCTCCCTGCCCCCAACATATCATTTAGCCAAATTCCCAGCTCATCTTTTAAGCTCCTGCACTGGCCACGCACAAACCTCTGAAGAATTCATCAGATTTTTTGACAAAAAGAAAAAAAACTAACCTTTCAACCTACAGACCTCATGATTAGCTTTGATATCCAGTCCTTATTTACTTGTACCTCTGGCTGACACTCTCCAACAGTTATCAATGAGTTTCCTCTAGACATAGTTGAACTGTTTGACTTTGTCATGCACTCAGGCTATTTCATCTGCATGAACCAATTCTACAAACAGATTGAAAAAAAAAAAAACTGCCATGGGGAAGCCCCTTGTCACCTGCACTTGCTAATTTCTACTTAGAGCATCTTGGAAAAATCTCTATTCTCTTCAATACAAACCCCAACCTTCCTTTTGGGTTCAATATTTAGATGATGTGTTTGCCATCTGGCCAGACTCAAAAGAATCTCAACTTGCCTTTTAAACCAAAATCAACAGCCTACACCCACGCATCAACTTCACTATGGAAAAAGAAAAGGAATGGACAATTAGCATTCCTGGACATCCTCCTTTTGCTTACCCCTTCTGAAATACTTGCTACTTCTATTCATCATAAACCTACCTTCACGGGCTTCTACATACAGCAAGATTCAGCAACACCATCCATGTCAAAAAATAGGCAGTCTTCAAATCCTTGCTCAACAGAGCACGTGTTATCTGTTCCAATTCCCAAAATCTCCAACAAGAATTGAGCACCATCCAATGCATCTTACTATAGAATGGTTTCACCTCAAGGAAGTTTAAATGCATCTTGGACCCTTATGCAGGCATCTCTGAAACAATTACTAAGATTCTGAAAAGATGTAATTTAGATCAACAAACTCTCCTTTTGGTTACCATCCAAAAAAGATAAACAGCCCCCCTCCCCTCTCCCTGGTGTTTACCAAGTTCAATTGCAAGCACCTCTGCTCATACTTGCATTGAACTTGGTAAACTCTGCTCAGGACAAACAGGACGTTTTGCTGAAAAAAAGACTATACGAACACCAATCTTATATTAACAACACTGAAAAATCTGGCCTTGCTCATGTATCATATTACACGTCCTTTTGGATGTGTGACAGGTCACTCCATCTTGCTGGATGTAGCCACATTGTAACTTGTTTCTTACCGTTGACCACGATATCCTATGGTCCAATATGTGCCCTTTATATTGGTGCAGGTTTAGGTTTGAGTGGTTATTTAAAGAGTGCAGAAGCAATTCTACATTGTTACCAAATACCAAAAACGTTGTAACTCAATGTTATCCAACTGATTAACAAATGTGTCGACAATTTTGCAGTACATGTCTGTGTTCACTGTCGTTTCAAACAACATAGACCCTATGATTCGTGTGCATGACATGACATATGTATGTGTACTGTGACTGGCTGCGAATCGAGCTTATCAAGATGAGGGGAGCTTAACGTTAGAAGTTGGCAATGGTTTCTATTGCAGCCGCAATGTGCTGCCACGCAGGCAAGACATGAGGAGCCATGTTGCATTTAAATGTCTCTATCCATGGTACTCCCATAGTTGCAAACATCTTGTTTGTATGTTATGTCTGTAATAAATGATAACTCAGGGCCTCCTCCAACAAGTGAAACACCCTATATTTGTATTTATCAATCTGTAAATTAAAAGCTCATAATATTTTGTGAGTGATACATGGCAATTTATTATTACTATTTATTAATGATGCATGTCATTTTTGCACACATTTTCAGTTTTAATACTTATATGTCATGAATTACTTATGAAAACAAGTCATAAAAAATGTTAATAAAAAAACCCTTCAGGTCTAAATGCACATTAACTACAGCAGATTTTTTTAAATTTTGATTGGGCCCAAAACAATCAAATGGAAAGGACTAGTGATGTCATATGATGCAGCAGCAATTGAGATAATTGAAAAAAGTAATTTAAGTTTTGTTTTTAGAATCAGTATAAAGAAATTATAAATATTTGGAAAATAAAGAATATATCTTTCTCGATTTTCCAAATTTTAATATTCACAGTTCAAATTTTAAACATGTCATTCCACATTATTTCTTGCCCTACCAAACACATAATGAAAGAAGTCATTACAGTTTTCCTTGGATCACAGGGCTAGTCTCTTCTTGTATTACAGTTTTGTCTTCCTTGAGTCAAAATAATAAGCAAATTACTGCCATCCATTGAGCATTTATTTTAGGTTACCATGTTGCAATTAGTGTTAATTTTTAACATGTCTGAACATTCTCTAAAGAGGAAATGATGCATATCATATCCTCTTATTGGTCATATTCCATTATTATTATGGGCAACGCCAAGGAGTCCTTAGACTCATCGAGGGAGGCCCTAAACATCACATCCATTACAACTATTCGACATTCACACAGTATCTATCATACTTTGCCTTAAACTCATTCACTGTTATAGCATCCACAACAGACTCTGGCAGCTTATTCCACTCATTCACCACTCTAAAAGTAAAAAACCCAGCTCTAACACGCTTACTAACCACGCTCTTGCCCAGCTTCCATGGATGTCCCCTAGTCCTCCCACCACCACCACCAATCCTGTTCTCAAAAATATCCTCTGAATTAATCCTATAGAAACCCTTAGGAAATTTGAATGTCTCAATCATATCTCTCCTTTTATGCCTATCAACCAAATTCTGCAACCTACAAATCTTCAACCTGTTTTCATAAGGTTCATTCCATAGACCTGCTATCATCTTGGTCACTCGCCTCTGGATCCACTCAAACACCCTCCCCATCAAGAAGAAACCTAGGTGACCAGATCTGGGCACAGTAATCAAGATGGGGTCGTATCAATGCTCGATTACAGAGGAACAATAACTTGCTTATCTCTGCTCTTCAAAGTATTCTTCAGCATCCAAGTGATTTGATGAGCTGATTTAGTTACTTTTGCAATGTGCCCCCCCCCTAAACTTCAACTCCCTATTCACCAACACTCCCAAGTCCCTGGCCTCACCAATTTCCTGGAGTACAGTTCCACCAATGTGATATACTGCTGCTAATCTTTTCACCCCAAAATGCATAACCTTACATTTTGCCACATTAAATTGACATCCATTCTCCTTAGCCAAGTCCTCCAGACTATCCAAATCATCCTGCAAAATTTTGGCATCTTCTGCATTCACTATTGCCCTACCCAACTTAGCATCATCAGCAGATGATGGAAATGATTATGGAAATGATAATCAACAAAACAAGCATGTTTTGCATGATTGATCCAATAAGTGTGAAAGTTAGGTGTAAAAAAAAACTCAACATAAAACATGCCATATAAAACAAACTCTTTTCACTTTTTTTTTTTATAGACAAGCAGACAAATGTTTTTTTTAACCTCTGAATATATCATTCAGAAAGGATGAAATATTCAAATAAAGTGATCATTAATCATCTGCATTCAATGCTCAAACGTTTCATCTAACAATGCCATTCTTCCACATTATTTCTTGCCCTATCAAACACATAATGAAAGAAGTCATTACAGTTTTCCTTGGATCACAGGGTTAGTCCCTTCTCGTATTACAGTTTTGTCTTCCTTGAGTCAAAATAATTCAGAAATTGACTGGTATAGTCACTTACCTGACATCAGTCACAGGAATATGTGACTGATGTCAGGTAAGTGACTGGGTTGCAACTTCTCTCGACCTCTCTTTTTATAATTTTTCCATAACCTCCTTTCCATCTGCAAGTTCTGTTGTTATTATCATTATTAACACCAGCCCTCCATGGAGTCAAAAGATTCATCATGGTATGTCACACTGCTAAACACAAAGCCCATCAAACCATGCTTTAAACTCATTCAATGTATCTGCATTCACCACAATGTCAGGCAATGCATTCCACTCACCAACCACTCTCCATGCAAAGAACCTGCTCATTATATCCCCTGCTCACACATCCCCCCCCCCTTATACAGCTTCTAGGAATATCCCCTTGTTCTATCCCCATTCTATGAAAAATTTCTTCCATATCAACCTAGTAACAACTCTTTACCAACTTAAAGATCTCAATCTTATCCCCTCTCTTCCTCTTATTCACAAAGTTTTGCAAATTGCATTCTCTCAATCTTTCTTCATATCCCACATTCCAAAGACACCAGTTACCACCTTAATTAGTCTTGTCTGGACCCTTTCTAATATAATCCTATCACTATGAAAAACCAGTGGACCTAACCTGTGCACAATAATCCATGCAAGGCCTGATCAAGGCCTTATACAATGGAACCAGAACCTCTCTATTTTTGCATAAGGTTCTCTGCATCATTGCCTAATTTGATGTGATCACTTCACAACTTGTGCAATGTGAACTCTGAATTTTATCCTCGTGCACCACCACTCCAAGGTCTCTTGTCTCCTCAAACTACTCCAAAATTTTCCCACCAAGTACCACCTCACATTCACCAATGTGACAACTTACACTTTGCAACAACAAACTGACAGTTCCATACTGCTGCCCACTCAAATAATCTATTTAAGTCTTGTTTGATGTCATTAGTCATCCGCTTTACATCAAAACATGTTATCCTTTTTCACTTGATGTATGCAACCTGCTATTGCTGCTGACAAATATTTCTTCACTGGCTCCATTGCACTGGTGATATCTGTCCCTTCCAATTCTTCCATTCATGGAACCACACCAAGCTGATTTCTAAGATTATTATAATCACCTACCTTATAATTCTATATAAATTCCTTTCTCTTTCATACTCCTGCATGTCTCATCTTCCAAGCCCAGAATACATTGGTCACTCTCACAAACCAGATGCAAGATGATATCTGTTATAATCAGATCCTCTGATGCTAGGACCAAATGCAAAACTCTTGAACTACATGTTCCTTCTACTACATGCTGCCAAAAGATATATGTTCCTCAAGAATTCTAGAAATTCCCATAATACATGCTATTTCCACTTTGAATTTATTAAAATTTCCTGTAATCATCACTTGTTTTGCACTTGTCAAACTGCCTAATCATCTGCTCTTCACCCTCTGTGTTCACTATCCTATAACATCCAACCAAATATCCTGTCCTACCTGCCTGTTTCAATACCATATGCTCTTAAAATCATTAGTATAATTTCTGCTCCAAATTCTCCAGAATGCAACTTATCACTTACCACATGTAATACTCCACCACCTTCTCTCTCTGTTTACCCTTCCGAACTTGGTGAATCTTTCTATTGTATACCTTTCTATTCCTGTCAGAACATCATCTTCTGTCAACCATGTTTCACTAATTCTAATAATCTTTGGACAGAGTGAGGCCATTAATGCCACTAATTCAATTTCCTTTATTCCTGATACTTCTGGAATTTGTCTAGAGGAATTAGTGCATAATATGGAATGAGAGGCAGGTTTTTTTCGTGCAGAGTTGTGAATGATTGGAATGCCTTGCCTGAGAATGTGGTGTCTGCAAGGAGTTTGAATGTGTTCAAGGCACAGTATGATGAGCTGTGTGTGTGATAAAAGGACCTCCCAGATGAGTCTTTGACTCCATGAGGTCTTGGGGTAATAATAATAATATCAAGTATTCTTATACCTGATATTATCCCCCCCCTCCCAAGCCTTCACAACTGCAATATACCACACATTCTCCCATATCCCCCAAAAGAGGCTACTCCTGCTACAATCCACTCTGACAACTAGTTTCCCTTCTCTAACATGCTCACTTGTCCAGAGAACAACAATCTTTTCAAATGTTCCATGTTTGAATACAGTCCACCTCTTGCATACAGCTCTTTTCTATCATCAAATGCAATTCAGGTATCCACATATTTCAGACATCCCTTTCAACATATTCTCACTATCATGTCATTTGTGCTGCTCTTGACTCTGCATTATCAATATCTAGGCAATATCCACATCCTATTCATAGCTTTGGTGATAGTATACAATCCATTCATCCTACTCTTTTGCCAAAGTGTGTATTTGTCAGACATCTCAAGCTTCAAGATCATCTGTATCTAATGTCTTAAACATCATTTCTAGACCATCCATCAGTATATGCGAGAGAAAAGGCAGGACTGTGTTTTGGTGACAATGAAAGTGACCAGCCCTTACCCTCAGCAATACACAAATCGCCAGATAGGATTGAATCTCTCTCTCATGGCATACACACACACCACATCAATACCTTCCTTAGCCTCTAAAACACAGGCATTCCTTTCTACTGAAGCTGTTTTACATTCACTCAGTTACTAACCCTATACAAATTACAAATCCAATCATCCTTAGAACAGATGTCTCTCTTCTCTCCCCTTCTCATAGATAACTCTTCTCTACTATATTTGCTTCAACCTCTATCTCACAGATGCAATGTTTTGGCTCCATATGTCTTCTAAAGGTACTTCCATGTCACTGCTCCTGTGAACTGATAAACATCACTGACTGTTCTACAGCTGCATTCCCACAGATGTTCTGCTTCTGCATTGTCTTTTCCATAATAATTTCAATGGATGCTGATCTATCTCTCTCTGTAATTGTGTACATATACAGTCAGTTACTGGTCAATATTCATATGCTGTTTAGCTCCAGACTCAAACTAACTTCTCCTCTTTCTTTATTCTACTGTACCTGTCCTTCTGATTATTTTTCCTTATTTTGGATTATTTTCCCCAATGCATACAACCTCCAACCCTTAGAGAAAAACATTAATAGATTCCTTTCTTCTCTTTCTGATCATTTTCCCACACACTACACTATCTAGTTATAGGGCTTGAGACTTCTCATGTGTGAGACTGATATTTAAAAATATACATTTACATAAGAATTGCACATTATCATCATCATCAGACATCTGTGGAGTCAAAAAGATTGTGGGAAGTCTCACTGTCCCACACATAGCTCATCAAACTGTGCCCGAGTGCCTTCAGTCCCCACACTCTTAGGCAATGCATTTCAATCACCAACCACTACCCATGCAAAATACGTGCACCTCACCCCCCCCCTTATACAGCTTTCAGGGATGGCATCGTTCTCCTCCTGTCTCTCCCATTCTACGAAAAACCTGATCCATATTAATCTGATAATTAAATCCTTACCTTCTCCTCCTCCTATGCAAATTGCATTTCCTCAGACTTTCTTCATACTCAACATTCCAGAGACTAGAAACCACCTTAGTTAAACATCTCTGATTGATTTAAAAATCGAAACAAGTGGAAGACAGTATAATATTTAAATAATTAATTACAATTTATGAAAATCATGAATGATGAGTATTAGTTAGGATAACTTCCAAAATTGAGAAAGTTTAAGGCAACGGTTTTTGTTAAGGTTGGGATTGTTCAATGTGTGCTCCACAGCTTTCTTTGAACAGTCTCTCCAGAAGAAAATAGCTTTTGTGTCGAACTTTGGTATTGTTCCACAAAATTCTGTGTTTTGTAGATAAGGTGTGGCTTGCTAAATCAAATTTATTGGACTCTTTAAGTGAAATATATTCTTGATGTTCTTCTTGATGTTTATCTCAGAGATGCTGAAATTTCTCAGTATTTTTATTTTATTTTTTACATACCTTGTAGAGGAATAATCTGAGTAATTGTGAGATGCAATATGCTTGCCATAAATGTTTTTTTTTTATATTTATTTATTTTTTTTTTTTTACATCCACATTCTATATACTGCAATGAGCCTTTGCACTCCACTGCCTGCCTATTGGCTATGTTTATATTCTGTGCCAAGAGTTCATATCATATTACTGGTCAGATAGTAGTAGTAGGTACGAATGATCTCTGTAACATCATTTCATTCCATTCACACTTCATGTGATGATGGTCCATCTTTTTTTGTGTTCACTATGATAATATTGTAAAATACTCATCACAAAATATAAGTATTTTTATGAAATACTTAATAAATTTTTTCTTTATGCAATTTGTGTATATAGTAAATTCACCATGTCTATGAATTTTATTAACATTAATAACCAAATTGGTATTCTGCATGGGAATATCAATTTCAGAAGTTGACTAACCAGTTCAGTAAGTTACATCAGAAGCTTACAGGGTTACAGAAAAGAGCAACATTTCCTAAATGCTGCTATGGCTGACTGTATTCCTAAACTTTACCAGAATTAAAAATCTAGTCTCGTTATATGCGTACAAGACTGACTAACTTACAAACTAGTGAATCCTTACTTTATAACCAGTGACTATGCAAAACATGATTTGACCAAAGTTGATATTTCTATTAGTAGCTTAGGTAACATTGTCTAATGAACTGAATTCTCAGCATTTTTTATTTTATTTTTTACATACCCTGATTATCTCTCAAGAATCTGGCAACAAAATATTTCTAAAATCTAAACAAAATCATACACAAATGTTTGAAATTTTCTACTCTTTCCACGACTACATGACTACAGAAAAATAGTCAGTTAACATATCATGCTTTATATTCACTCAAGATGAAATTAACCTTATCAAGAGGTTATGATTTTGCTCTCACTCCTAAGAAAATTCCTTACACTGATTTTATGTTGCAGTTAGAAAGGAACTCACACAACCTTCCTTCTAATAGAGCTAATAAATTACGTTTTGAAGTGGCACATATGTTACGAGGGTGGTCTGAAAAGTTCTCGGCCTCAACCATAGATGGCAACACTATATGCAAGATTTTTTTTTCTAAGTTGGTACATCTGTCATAAGCATCCATGTGAAATTGCAACTCAGTCTATCAAGTAGTTTGTTAGCTGTCTGAAGCAAAAGTGTTTGTATCCCTTGAAATGGATAAAATTGAGTATCATGCGGTTATAAAATTCTTTGTAAAAAGAAGGTTTAACACAAAAGAAATTCATTCGAAGTTCATAAAAGTTTATGGGCCCTCTTCTCCTTTGTTTTCAACAATTAAGAAATGGGCTGCCAAGTTTAAATGTGGCCGTATCAGCCTTTAAGATGATCCACGTGAAGGACGTCCAAAAAGTGTAACACCACCAGAAATCATTGATCAAATGCACAATATAGTATTGGAATGAGCGGTGAGTCAAAGTGCATGAAATTGCTGAGACTATAGGCATTTCAAAAGAATGAGTAGGATATACTTTGCATGAAGAATTGCAAATAAAAAAGCTTTACACAAAATGACTGCCGCGCTTGCTCACAGCAGATCAAAAATGCACTCACATGAAAATCTCTGAACATTGCTTGGAGCATTTTAACAAGAATAAAACTGATTTTGTGCATCGATTTATTTCTATGGATGAGACTTGCATCCACCATTACACACCAGAATCCAAACAGCACAGAGCCAGTGGTTCAGTGCCAAAGAGGTCAAAGTCGGTTATATCAGCAGGAAAGGTAATGGCTTCGGTGTTTTGAAATGCTAAAGGCATTTTGTTTATTAATTATGTAAAACAATAACCAGGGAATATTATTCTGATCTTTAAACCAGACTAGATGAAAAAATTTATGAGAAAAGACACGGTTTGCAGAAGGAAAAAAATCATCTTTCATCAGGACAATGCACATGCCCACAAAGGTGTTTTGGCAATGGGAAAATTAAGGGATCTACACTATGAATTGTTGGAACATCCACCTTATTCACCAGATTTGGCTCTCTCTGACTTCTGCCTCTTTCCAAAACCGAAACTCTTCCTTGCTGGTCAGCGTTTTTTTTTTAATCAAGAGGTGATTGCAGCTGTAGGAGGGTATTTTGCAGATCTTACTGAGAACCACTACAGGGACAGGATAATAGCGCTGGAGCATCACTGGAATAAATGTATTAGTCTTAAGGGAGATTATGTTGAAAAATAAAAATACTTTTTGAAATTATAAATTCGTTTTTTCATTGTTAGGCTGAGAACTTTTCAGACCACCCTCGTATATACTTCCTTTAAACATTCCTATTTCAGAAATAAAAGCTCTAAACTCATTAAAAAAATAACCATCATATTACTATCACAAAAGTGGAAAAGGGAAATTCCAGTGATCATGAATTCATTTGAATATAATCATAACATTAGCCTTCTTCTTAGAGAATATTCTTTATAAACCTATCACCAGAGATCTGACCAAATCACAAGTAAATAAAGTAAATCAGTTGCTAAACAAAAATGCTAATTTTGTAGCACTATAAAAAAGTCAGGAATTTTTCATACCAAAACTACAAGATTATGTGACTTCCAAAAATACATAAAATACGCATTCCTTTGCAGCTATTGGTTGATTTCGGCTCTACTCATAACTTTCAAAATTTTCATTGAAACTGTTCATTAATCTAAGCAGAAAATCACGTATCTATATAAAAAACACCACAGATTTCACTTTAAAGTGAAAGATCTGCACCTTTATAGCTCTGGCATCGTGATGAACTTTTAACGTTGTTTTCCTCTTTATCAACATGTTTTGAAGAGACAGCTCGTCACTTGTTTTCTGATGATTTTCCAGCATATCAGCTCATCATCAGATATCAAGAGAATTTCCAATTGTTACATCAAAGTCATTTCTGAATAAATCTTAAGGGTTTAAAAAAAAAAAAAATTGATTTCCAGGTAACTTTCAAGCAAATAAACAAGATTTCTTCTAACTTCCTCTCTTAACTCACCTGAGAGTATATCAAATTCCTTGTTCCTGAGATCTTTCCTATTCTGGCCAGATAAGTCACACTGCAGAATCCTTTGCAATGACACAAAAGTTCTTCACAAGAATGTTATGAATCCTTTGCCAGCAAAGGTTGGTCGATTGCTCATGCAAAAAGTTAAGCAAGTTTGAGTGGAATTAGTAGTTGGAAGTGAACATTCGTTCGATACTGTTGGCACTCTCCCTTGATGAGTCTTCGGACACCATGGAGGTATCACATAATAATAATAATTAACCTGATTATTATTAGAATCACAATGATGGTTTAAAGATTTAAAAATTCTGGGAAATTGTAATTTTAAACTCTCTAACAAATAATGTAACAATTAATTTTAATATGTACAGGTGCACCTAGGTCATATGACACATTAAATTTTAGGCCACCATCATATAGTAAATTTTAATGTAGAGAATTGCTGTTTCCCCCCCCCCCCGCAGTTGCAGATGCATAATTATTATTATTATTATTATTACTACCACGGGCTACTCCAGGAGTCCTTAGACTCATCGAGGGAGGCCCTAAACATCATGTTCACACAGCTGTTCAACATTTTCACAGTATCTATCATACCTTGCCTTGAACTCGCTCACTGTCATAGCACCCACAACAGACTCTGGCAGCTTATTCCACTCATTTACCACTCTAAAAGTAAAGAACCCAGCTCTAACACCCCTGCTAACCACGCTCTTGCCCAGCTTCCATGGGTGTCCCCTAGTTCTCCCACCACCAGTCCTGATCTCAAAAATATCATCTGAATTAATCCTATAGAATCCTTTTAGCAATTTGAATGTCTCAATCATATCTCCCCTTTTTCGCCTATCAACTAGTTTCTGCAACCCACAAATCTTCAACCTGTTCTCATATGGTTCATTCCATAGACCTGCTATCATCTTAGTCACTCGCTTCTGGATCCTCTCAACCTCCTCCCCATCAAGAAGGAACCGAGGTGACCAAATCTGGGCACAGTAGTCAAGATGAGGTCTTATCAGGGCTCAGTACAGAGGTACAATAACTTGTTTTTCTCTGCTCGTCAAGGTATTTTTCAACAACCAAGTGAGTTGATGAGCTGATTTAGCTACTTTCGCAATGTGCCCCCTAAACTTCATCTCCCTATCCACCAACACTCCCAAGTCCCTGGCCTCATCAATCTCTTGGAGTACAGTTCCACCAATGTGGTATACTGCTGCTAATCTTTTCACTCCGAAATGCATAACCTTACATTTTGTCACATTAAATTGACATCCATTCTCCTTAGTCCAGAACTCCAATCTATCTAAGTCATCTTGCAAGACTTTGACATCTTCTGCATTCACTATCGCCCTACCCAACTTTGCATCATCAGCGAACAAATGAACTGTCCCACTTAGACCATTCCCTATATCGTTAATGAACAGATTAAACAGCAGTGGTCCAAGAACAGAACCCTGTGGCACACCACTAGTCACAGGCCGTTTTTTGGACTCTACTCCTGAATAAACTACTCTTTGATATCTCTCCATCAACCACCCAGCTATCCATCTCACCAACCCTATATCCATTCCCATATATTGTAGTTTACGGATTAGAATTCCATGTGGTATCCTGTCAAACGCCTTTGCCAGGTCCAGCAGTATCACTGTAAACCCATTTCCCTTATCCAGTTCAGCCGTCACCTTGTTATAAAACTTGAGCAAGTTACTGAGGCATGATCTACCCTTCACAAAGCCATGCTGTCCTCTGTACAGTATCTCATTTTCATCAATCCATTCCGGTATTTTTCCCTTGACTACTTTCTCCAAGACCTTGACAACGACTCCTGATATGCTGATCGGTCGGTAATTTGCAACCATAGTCTTGGATCCTCCTTTATGCAGTGGAACTATTTTCCCCTCTTTCCACGCCTTCGGGACTAAGCCAGACCTGAGACTCAGATTAAACAACATGGTCAAGGGCACTGATAATTCCTTAGCCGCTTCACGCAAGACCCGTGCCGGTATACCATCCAATCTCACAGATGTATTCACATTAAGGTTCTGTAATAGACTATTCACCTCCACTTCATTCATCACAATTCCCATATAAACTAATGGTTCCTTCATTTTTTCAACGTCACCACCTGGATGATATACTTTTGCAAAGTGCGCGCTCAGTAACTCCACTATATCGACTGGTTCAGTGAACTCTTTACCATTGTCATTCCTTAAAATCATTTTGCCATGTACAGTTTTTTTCTTGCTTGCAGCATATTGAAAGAACTGTTTGGGATTCTCTTTTGCTTGCATAGCTAGTTTCCTTTCATAATCGGCTTTTGCTGTTTTTACCACACTCTTTACCCTTCTAGCCTGTACTTTATACCGTTCGTGTGCCTGCAGGTCACCCCTTTCTTTAAATTCCCTCCATAGTTGTTTCTTTTTTTGCAGCTCAAGCTTAATAGTGTTATTCATCCATTTAACCCCTCCTTGTTTCACTATTCGGACCTTAGGTATACAATCAGCCATAACCTCCTGTAAATGCTCTTTGATCACTTCCCATGCTCTATCGAAGTCCAGCCCTTGCAGTTGTACATGCCATGGCACTGATCCAAGCAATCTCCTAAGCTTGTCATACTTGCCAGCATGGTAATTCCACATATACCCTGTCTTAATCACAAATTTCACACCTTTAGCCACCTCCCAGGTCAAGACCTTATGATCACTCTCACCAATAGGTGGCAACATGGTCATATTCATTACAGTCAAATTCTCAGATACTATTACCAGGTCAAGCACTCTCACACCCCTAGTATTTTCAATTACATGCTGTTTCAGATAGTTATCCCTTAATAATTGAATAAAATCCATTTCCTTCCTCACATGTGTCCTCTCCTCCTTCCAATCAATGTTACCATAGTTGAAATCCCCCATAATAATTACCCTCCTTCCACTCATTTCATCAATTTGTTTATGCATACCATCTCCACCATCTATTCCATCACCTGGTCTATAGCAGCACCCAACTGTATATTTTATTCTGCCAGTATCAATCTCACACCAAATAGCCTCAAATGAGCTCCTTTCACTATCCTGCAATACTTCAATTCTCCTTGGCTGCAGTTCATCAGCTATCATCAATAACATCCCTCCCCCAATTTTATTCTCTCTGTCCCTCCTAAACATACTATAACCTACACATTCTATCCCACTAACTATATCATCTTCCGTCAGCCATGTTTCACTAATGCCAATAACCTGTGGCCAGGAAGAGCCAATCAAGGCCAAAAATTCTTCCTTCTTGTTCCTAATACTCCTGGCATTAGTATACATGAATTGCAGTGTTCCCTTTGTCCCACCCCTATCTTGATGCGTTATTCTAAATATCCCATTCCCATTTTTTGTCCTTATTGCTGGCTCAGGTACATTATATACATTTTTACACTCAACTGTCTCACTGATGTCTGGATATCCACTTCCCCCCTCCTTGGTAGTTCTAGTTTACCTGGTTGTGCACATCCATTTTCACTTCATTCAGCAACACTTTTTCCAGTCTCTGCACACCAAGTCCATTCAAATGCAGTCCATCCATCTTGTATAAGTCCTTTCACCCATCAAACTCATTCCACACGTCCACAAATTCCACACCACACCGTCCGCATAACCTGCGCATAATATCATTTGCGATTATGGCCCTCCTTCTAAACTCCTCTCTGTCATACCGCGGTAACAGACTCACCATTCTAACTCTGTCACTCTTTTCTTTCGCTACCTTTAACAATACTTTCAAGTCCTCTCTCATAAAAAATTTATCACCTTTCAATTCATTCGTACCAGCCACAATTGTTATTTCTTTCACCCTCTGTTTTTGCACTCTAATGCTCTCACTTACATCCTTAAATTTCGCACCCGACAAGTACGATTTAGTTACACTCCCATCAATTACTCCTCTTAATAACGAGTCATCATACAATACTCTCTCCTTCATTTCGGAAACTCGCCCACGCTGTTTATTTCCGTTAGCCGAATCACTCTGGAAAGAGTTTTGCAGGTGCTCTAATTGCCGCTGCGCATCTTGTATCACTGCGCGCAGCCTAGCGATCTCACTTCCTACAAATAATTCCTCATTTTTTTTATCATTCAAACCATTTTCTCTTTCTGTATAATTGCTCTCACTCTTTCTTAGATCACCGCTCACATTGCCATCTTGTACACCGCAATTCCCTATCGAGCCACTATTTTCACTCGCATTCTGGCTTTCTTCAACCATAACTGTCTCACAACCTGACACATACTTCGACTCCTCACTTTGCATACACTTTCTACACATTCTCCCACCACTATCACTTTCAACCCATACTCCAGACTCATTCGGGAATGCATACATTCCACACACATCACACCGGACAAACTCTCTCACACTACAGTTTTTGAACAATGGCGTCGTATTTTTGGACGCCATTATCTTACGTCATAATAATGGTTTAGTAACATTTTAAAGTGGTCACATTAGGTACATAACTGATGTAAAAAATGTTTTATTTACATCACTCATACAAACAAAAAATTTTGAATCACATTTCAAATGAACATTTTGTTTTTCATTTGCAAAAATAAAAAAAATTGTTTTTAACAACTGTAACAACAGTAGTGCAGGGTAAGTTTAGTCTGTCACCCATCTTAGTGGTGATATGTACCTTCACCACTAAATTTAATTTTAATCTTAGTGTCTAATTTAATATGCTTATGCGTCATCTTCTTTTCACTGGATGCAACAACATCCTTACTTTGATTTTTTTTATCTGCCACTGTCAACAAGAATAAAATAAAATAAGAGTTAAACAGTTTATAATTCACAGCAAAACACTGAAATGCAATAAACAATGACATAGTAAACAAACCGAGTCCACAATACTGTACGTCAGCTGATTCACAGCAGCAGCATCATGTGGCTAAAACCATCATATGAGCAAATGCTGGATTGTATAAATGTACATTGGTCATAATTGAAAACCATCATGAGTGGATCATTATATCTCAACAGTGATCTCAACTCCTCATTCCATGACCTGGATAATACATAAGGTCCCACCTTATGTATTATCCAGGTGGAAATATATAACCTCTTACCAACACAGCACTATTATGTTATAGGTTTTGTAAGCTTTTGTGTGTGTGTGTGTGTGTGTGTGTGTGTGTGTGTGTGTGTGTGTGTGTGTGTGTGTGTGTGTGTGTGTGTGTGAGAACATACATATTATTATTTACATCCGACCTCCATGGAGTCAGAGACTCATCATGGAAGATATTGCACACAGTGCTCATCCAACCGCATCTTAAACTGATTCAATGTGTCCACATCCACAACACACTCAGGCAATGCATTCCACTCACCAACCACTTTCCATGCAAAGAACCTGCTCCTCAACAGTCCCAACGATGATCTCTTATTCTACCCCCTCCCTCTCTCATTCTATAAAAAATCTCTTCCATGTCAATCTGATAACAACCTCTGACTAGCTTATATGTCTCAAATATAACCCCCCCCTCCCCTCTTCCTTCTATTCATGAGGCTTTGCAATTTACATTCTCTTAATCCTTGTACTCCAAATTCCAAAGACCACTGATAACCTTTGTGAATCTTCTCTGAACCCACTCCAATGTATCCTTGTGGCCATGAAAACCCGATAACCAGATATGTGCACAATAATCCATATGAGGTCTGATCAAGGCTTTATACAATGGCATCATAACCTCTTTATTTCTGCATGTCAAGGTCCTCTGCATCACTGCCATTATCTGATGTCATATCCTCACAACTTATGCAATGTGGCCCCTGAATTTCAGTTCCTTGTCCACCACCACTCCCAGATCTCTCATTTCCTCAACCTCCTTTAAAGTTTCCCTACCAAGTGTACACTCTGCATTCCATCATTTCAAAATCTTACACTTGCAACATTGAACTGACAGTTCCACTTACCTGCCATTCATGCAATCTATTCAAGTCCTCCTGCAAGGCCATAACATCTGCTTGACTCTGCATTGGTCCCAATACAGATCCCTGTGGCACAACTACTAGCGACTTTCCTCTTATGGGATACTGCACCCCCATATATAACTTTCTGATACCTATCTGACAGCAACTCACTGATCCAACTCAGAAGTCTGTTATCCAATCCCATCTGTTTCAATTTATTTATTAGTTTATCATGTGGGAGCCTATCAAAAGCTTTTGCAAAATCCAAGTACACCAAGATATTCATCACTTTGTTATAGTATATAAATAAGTTAGTAAAACATGATCTCCCCTTGACAAACCCATGCTGATAACCATTAAGAATACTGCTGTTTTCAACCCAATTTTGTATCCTACTTCTCACCAATCTCTCTCTCTAGTACCTTCACAACTCCAGATATACAGATTGGCCTATAATTTGAAGACACAATCTTATCACCACCTTTATGCAATGGAACAATTTCACCTTCTTTCCACTCCCTTCGAACCTCTGCTATTGTAAGACAAACAAGCATACCAATGCTACTGCCAATTCCCTTTAACATTCCCTTAAGACAAGTGGTAATATGTAATCAAATCCTATTGCCTTATTGACATCAAGGTTATTTATTTCCTCAAACACCTCCTGCTCACACACAATTAAGCCATCCCCCTATGTCCTCTACACTTAAGTTCCTCATGATTCTGCCCTGATCAAGATAAATTGATCACTGAATACCCCAACGATGTCTTTTACAGCAGTTACCATTCTACCATTTTCATCCATTAACATTATCTTACCATGATCATTCTTCCTTCTCCTTGCCACATGTTGAAAAAAACTCTAGGGTTTTTTCTTTGCCCATTTTGCCAATTTCTGTTCATACTGCACTTTTATTTTCCTTACTAAGTCACTCTCCTGGCTTGTCTATATACTCTTCATGTAACTGATTACTATCATTATTCATCTTGTACTACCTCCAAAGTATCCTCTTCTTCCAGATTTCATGCTTAAGCCACTCAATTCATCCATTTTACACCTACCTTATTCAGCCTTTTGGCCTTCAGAATACATTCACACATTGATGCTGTTATGTATTTCTTTGTCAGTTCCCAAGCAGCATTTATTTCCTTACTGCTCAACTCCCCATTCCATGCTATAGCTCCAAGCTGTCTCCTAAGCTTGTCATAATCACCAGCCTTAAACTTCCACATATATCTTTTCCTCACGGAAGTCTGCATTTGGCTAGCCACAACCCAGGTAAATCACTTCATGATCACTCTCACCAACTAGAGGAAAGTGTGAAACCTCACTCACAATTACATTCTATGATGATATGATCAGATCTAAAACTCTCGATCCTCGCATGCCATTCTTTGCATGCTGCCTGAGATAGTAATCTCTCAAGAAGTTCATTTTCCTTATTCCCAAATGCTATTTCTTCATTCCAATCTGTACTGCCAAAATTAAAATTGTCCATAATAATTACCCTTTCTTTGTTCACTAATCCAAGTTGTTTATACTGTTGTTTATGTTAGATATATAAGTGAATGGATATAGATAGAGAGAGAAAAACGAACAAACAAACTATAATTTACAGAAAAGAAACTGATCAACAAACTTGATACATTCAGCTATAATGATATATGCATTATAAGCACGCTATGAGATAAAAGTAATGACCAGTTCTCCTCCTCCCTATAGTAAAATTTAGTAACAAAAAATTGCCTAAAAATATTGCAACAATAGGTATACTATTCCAAGGTTAATATCAACTTACAAATCCAAAGGATAAAAGAAAAATACAAGATATTTTCCTCTAAAATCAGAAAGTTTCATTTCTTTAAACTCGCCCTTGACAACAGCAGTACCTTCCCATTTTGGTGCAGCTTTGGAAACTAAAAAATAAACAAAATAAATTTAAGTCAATCTTTTCCAGTTGGCAAACATTCCAATTATACTATCCTTATGAAACCAAAAGCACAATTTTAAAACGCTGCAAAAAGCATATACAGTAAAACCCCGAAGTTAAGCAGTAGGTGGGACCAACAAAAAGCGCATAAGTTGAATTTGCTTAACTCGGGGTATAATTTTGCATGTAATTTATATATACAAGCATACAACTGGGACCAAAGGTTTACAAAAACGCCTATATTTTTTAAGAAATATAATCATAATTGTAGTTTTTCGTACATAAAAAAAAAGAAAGTTATTTCGATGCCGATAGTTTCATAAAATCTAATAGATTCGTCTGACGGCATAATGTCTTTTTCTTGTCACACAGAATTTCTTCATAGCAAGCCAAATGATTTTTTTTTATTCCTTGCCTTGTGGCTACAATTCGTTCCTCTTTAGAATCTATGTCCTCCAAAATCTGTAAACCTTTCTTTTATGATTGTTCTTACTGTGGATTCCTGTAGACTAAACTTCTTTGATAGCTCACAAATTTTCATTCTGCCTTCAAAATCCTTAATAATGTTGAGTTTTGTTTCCAAAGTCAATGTTTTTCTTTTCTTGCTAGCAGTAGAAGAATCGGACTTGCTTCTTTTGGACGACATTATTATTTTTTATGTGATAAAATTTTTATCACGAACATAACATTAAACAATCGCAAGGTTTGTAGACTATAAAAATTGTGTATGAATGGAGACCGCGCAAAACACGTCAGTGCTTGTTCACAGCATGTGCGACACCAGTGAATGCAGCCAGCGCCTGAAAGATACGACTAGTGATGAGGCGTGAAGCAGGATGGGAATACGTACATATAAGAAACCGCGTAACTCCGGATTTGCGTAAGTCAGGGTATGACTGTATTTGAAAAATAAAAATGTTAAATATAATTTAACCAGATTAATAAATAAGTTACTTCCAGCACAAATTACACTATAAATTTGTGCAATTTGTTAAGGAAAAAAGAAAAATTGGTCTATCTGCAAATGCATGATGGATAGCTCCTGTTACATATCTAAACAGATAAGAAAGTGGAAGAATTACTGATTTAATCTTAATTGACACTGTCATGGAATCCTAGGAACTATCTAGAAAATAGGTATACTAAAAAATTAATGTCCATGTAACAAGAAAGAATTAAGTCATCATTAACTGCCCCAATTTCTACTGCACTCATCAAGAATTTTTAGTATTTCTAGGAATATGACTAAATGTGAGAATGGTAATCTACAGCAGGTCAGATTTATAATTTGCATAGAAAGCATAGCTGTTCTGAGAGACTGTCATATCCAGAATTTTCCTAATGTCCATGTGAACCAATTTTCTTAAAAGGTTGGATTCCAACTTTTTTTTAATACTATTTTCTACCAAAATGCTATCAATTAGTGTACTACCAATGTGTAATGAATCACATTGTAGTTTGAAGTTTTAGTTTAAAGATCAAATTCCACAGATAGATGTAGAAAGTTTTTTGTTTGGTAATCAGGTGAATTATAATCAGATGAATTATAACATGCAAACTTTATTTGTTCACATATTATGAGCAAATAAAGTTTGCATATGAAGTATCTTCATGACTAGGCTACTTGTATACAGAAGTTGTTTAACTTCACATTAATTGTCTTAGTATCCCATGATGCAAACCACACTGCCTCTCAAACATGTATATTGCCATGCATTGTGAGAAGGATCTTTACCCAGACCAGTTCTGACCTTTATTGAAGTCTCCTCAGTGGGAGCTAGACCCAGGAAGATAGAGATTAAATCAATGCAGAAGTCACATAATTTCCATTTATGAGCAGCAAAATGCAGAGCAGAAATCAATACTTGAAAGAGGTACAAAAGCTATCAAAAGCCTGAAATGTGGAAAGGCAACTGGAGTAGATGTTATACAACCAGAAATGCTCATATATATAAGTTCTCCAGTAGCTACAATGCATAATTCATAGGGCCTGGTCAGAATGTTGGATTCCAGATGATTGCAGTTGAGTTCTCATAGTTGTTATCTATAAGAAGAGGAATAAAGCAGAATGGAGAATTACTGAAGACTTTCTCTACTTAATTAAGTGTCAGGTAAGATTATGCAAGCATATTTGAGAAGAGGTTAAGAAACGTGGAAAAGAAACTTGGAGAAGAACAAGATGGGTTCAGGCCAAAAAGACAACATGTCAAGATTTTAATAAATCAGAGAATTTCCACTTGTTATATCAAGGGCATTTCTGAACACAATCTCAAGGGTTCTAAAAAAATTGATTTACAAGCAACTTTCAAGCAAGTAAATAAGATTTCTTCTATTTTTCCCTCCACTAATGATATAAACTTCCTCTCTTAACTCACCTGAGAAATCATGGGAATATAACAAGGATCTGTATTTAAGTTTTGTGGATCTGGAAAATACATTACACAAGATGGCAAGAGAAAAGCTTTTCAAAACATTACAATTATATGGTGAAAACCAGACACTACATAGAGTAATACTTGTATTATTCTATATAGTGTCTCAGCAGTTAGAGTTGAAGGAGGTACAGAAAGAGTTTGATGTAAAATCAGGTGTAAGACAAGGGTGCACACTATCTCCCCTCTTATTCATCACTTATATGGATCACATTAGGAAAGAAAGTGATATTAAACTTGATATCAGAATGGAAGATATCAAACTTAACTCTTTGTTATAATTACTCCTAAACACATCTAACATGTCTCCAGGATTCTCTATCTAAACTGAATAGCAGTTGCAACAAATCTGTCATTTCACGTAGGAAAGTTGCAACATCTGGGATTTCAGCTTCTTGGTGAAGCGGTGCTTTCTCGTGAACCATTGGACATCAAATGGCATATGGATGCACTTGATTTGTATGATCTGTATATTTTTGATGTTCTATTCTGCTGTGTGTTACTAGCTTGGTGATTCATACGTCAGTACAGATCTGATCATCATTTTGTATAGGAGTAACTTGTTTTCCATGCTAGCCAACTGTGTTGGTTCAGTAACATGTAAAATGGTCCTATTGCTTTGGAGCAGGCATACTATACATGGGATGCAAAGCAGAGTCCTTTGTTTAGCTGTATTCCTAAGTATTTGGAAACTGGCCACCAGGGAATGGGGGTGTCAAACATGATGATCTTGCTTTGGGGGTGTGCCCTTTTTCCTTGTAAAGAGGACAGTGAAACTTTTGTCTGCACTGACATTGATGTGCCATCTCCTGAATCACTGCTCTAATTCTGAGATAGTCTGCAGCTTTTCAGTTACCAATCTCAGACTTAGGGATTGGGCCAATATTGCAGTTGTCTGCATATAAAGCCACTGTTGTGGTGCCATGGCCTTTACTCTTTGCAACAAATGGCAAAGAGTAAAGGGTAACAGTAGGGAGCCTTGGGGAACTCCTGCTGTAATCCTGCATTTGGATGATCCGATTCCCTGTAATTTCACGTGAAGCTTCTGATCCTCGAGATAAGAACTGATAAGGCTGGTCAGGCCTAATGGGAGTTTAACATTGATTAGTTTATAGAAGAGCCTTCTATGACAGACTTTATTAAATGCCTCTGCAAAACGTCAAGAAAGACGGAACCGGTGTGCTGTCTCCAACTGTATCCCACATTGATATGTTCCACAACTCTGATGATTTGTTGTACAGCTGAGCGATTCTCACAAAAGCCAACCTGCTCATCAGGTACGAGGTTTTTACTCCTCAAGATTTTTTGCAATCTTGTCAGTAATCTCATTTGGCAATCTTTCCCAGGTAGGAGAGCAGAGAGAGTGAATGTTGAAGTGGCAGTGAATGTGTGTATGAAGATGGAGTATGTTGTAATGTGGGTGGAAAAGTGGAGATTGAGGAGGAATATGTGGTAAGCAGTGATAAAAGCGATTTGGCGGGTGTAGTGGGGAAATCACAACCAACATATGGCTTGGATAGGACTGGTTATAGACCTAAAAATGAACTGTTGTGTTTGTTTACAAATGCCAGAAGTATCAGAAATAAAGGGGATGAAATGGTTTCAGTGATCAAGTTTATTCGCCCCCAAATCATTGGAATAAGTGAAACATGGTTGAATGAAGATGATATCGTAACAGGAATAGAAATGGAAGGGTACAGTATTTTCCATTAGGATAGAAAGGGCAGGAAGGGAGGGGAACGCTGCCTGATGATAACAGGGGAATTGAGTCCGCATAAGGTAGACACGAAAGGGGGGAAATAGTGGCAATGGTTATGAGGCAGTATGGTGTAACGTGGAGGTTGAGAGGAAGACATATTTAGTTGGATGTTGCTATAGGCCTGGGAATGTGGAAGGTGGTGATGAAGAAATGTATAAACAACTTGGATTAGTGAATAAAGGAAGGGGTAATTATTATGGGTGATTTTAATTATGGCGGTATGGATTGGAATGATGAGATAGCATTTGGGAATAAGGAAAGTGAATTTCTCAGGTTCTTGAGAGATAACTATCTCAGGCAGCATGTAAAGAAAGGTACATGAGGATCAAGAGTTCTAGATCTCATCATTTCATTAGAAGATGTAATTGTTAGAAGGAGTTTTCACATTTTTCTCCAGTTGGTGAAAGTGATCATGAAGTAATCACCTGTGTTCTGGCTAGTCATATGCGGGCTTTTGCAAAGAAAGGATATATGTGGAATTATAAGGCAAGATATATGTGGATCATGACAAGCTTAGGAGACAACTTCGAGCTATAACATGGAACGAGGAGTTGAGCAGTAAGGAAATAAATGCTGCATGGGAACTTACAAAATGCATAACAGCATCAATGTATGAATGTATCCCAAAGGCCAAAAGGCTGAATAAGTTTAATGTAAAATGGATGAGTGTGGAGCTTAAGTATGAAATCTTAATGGAAAAAGAAAGTCCTTTGGAGGAAGTACAAGATGAATAATGGTAATCAGTCACATGAAGAATATAAAGAACAAGCCAGGAGAGTCGCTCAGTTAGTAAAGAAAACAAAAGTAGAGTATGAGCAGAAATTGGCAAATCGGGCTAAGAAAAAACCCTAGTTTTTTTTAGATATGTGGCAAGTAGAAGGAAGAATGATCATGGAAAGATGAAGTTAAGGGATGAAAGTGGTAGAATGGTAACTGCTGCAGAAGACATTGTTGAGGTGATCGATTTATAAGTGTGTTTCATCATAATCAGGATGGAATCATGAGGAACTTAAGTGTAGAGGACATAGGAGAGGATAGCTTAATTGTGAGTGAGCAGGAGGTATTTGAGGAAATAAGTAACCTAGATGTTAATAAGGCAATAGGATTTGATGAAATATTACCACGCATCTTAAGGGAATGTTCCAGGGAACTGGCAGTAGCATTGTCATGCCTGTTTAACAAGAGTTTTGCAACAGCACAGGTCCCAAGGGAGTGGAAGGAGTGCAAAATTGTTCCACTGCATAAAGGCAGTGATAAGGCTGTAGTTTTAAATTATAGGCCGGTCTGTATATCTGAAGTTGTGGTGAAGGTCCTGGAGAGATTGGTGAGAAGTAGGATACAGAAATGGGTTGATAACAGCAATATTCTCTGTGGTTATCAGCATGGATTTGTTAAGGGAAGATCATGTTTCACTAACTTACTTATGTACTATAACAAGGTGACAAATACCTTGGATAGAGGAGATACATATACAGTGATATACTTCGATTTTGCAAAGGCTAGACTACCACATGACAAGCTCTAAAATAAATTGAAACAGATGGGATTGGATAACAGACTTCTGTGTTGGATCAGAGACTGGCTGTCAGATAGGTATCAGAAAGTTGTATATGGGGGTGCAGCATCTCAAAAGAGAAAGGTCACAGTGGTGTGCCACAGGGGTTAGTTTTGGGGCCATTGTTGTTCAATTTGTATGTTAATGATATTGGATTAGGTTTAACTAGTGATATCCAGCTGCTTGCACATAATGCAAAACTGGGGAGAGCAATACACAGTCAGGCTGATGTTAATGCTTTACACAAGGACTTGAATAGATTGCATGAATGGGCAGGTAAGTGGAACTGTCAGTTCAATGTTACCAAGTGTAAGGTTTTGAGATTTGGTAAGCAATGATGGGATTAAAAGTATATAGTTAGTGGGGAAACTTTAACAGAAGTAGAGGAGATGAGAGATCTAGGAGTGATGGTGGACAAGGACCTGAAATTCAGCAGCCAAATTGCACAAGTTGTGAAGACATCACATCAAATAATGGCAATGATGCGGAGAACCCTGACATGCAGAAATAGAGAGGTTATGATTACATTGTATAATGCTTTGATCAGGTATCATATGAATTACTGTGCACAGATTTGGTCGCTGGGTTTTCATGGTGACGAGGATCTGGAAAGGGTAGAGAGAGAGAGAAGATTCAAAAAGGTAGTCAGTGGTCTTTGGAATGTGGAGTACGAGGACAGATTGAGAAATGTAACTTGCAGAACCTTGTGAATGGGAGGAAGGGGGGGGGGATATGATTGAGCCATATAAACTGGTCAGGGGTTGTTATCAGGTAGACATGGAAGAGAGTTTTCATAGAATGGGAGAGGGGAGTAGAACAAGAGGCCATCGCTGGAAACTGTATAAGGAGAGTGTAAGCAAAGGAGTGAGAAGCAGGTTCTTTGCATGGGAGGGTAGGTGGCGAGTGGAATGCATTGCCTGAGTGTGTTGTGGATGTGGACACACTGAATCAGTTTAAGATGCGGTTGGATGAGCATTGTATGCAATAGTGAGTACCTCTCACGATGAGTCTCTGAATCAATGGAGGTCGGGTGTTGATAATACTAATAGTATTTGAATTCTGTAACCTGTTCTATTATTTTATTGTTAAGCATAATTTTGAATTTTTGAATGGTGTTTTCACATATTGCCATAGTTTTTGTTTCAGAGATTTTCATTTTTTTTGCCATTTCTTTTAGATGGTTAGTTGCAATTTGGAGTGTATCTTCTGAATTTGAAATTAGTACCTGATCATCTGCATAAAGTATTGTATTTAGCTGTATATTATTTGTTAATTTAATTCCATATTTGACAGTTGTTTTCCATTCTTTTAGAATTTTGCTTATATAACTGTTGAATAGGATTGGGGATAAGCCACAACCTTATGTTACTCCTGTATTTATGGTTATAGGTTCTGATAAAGTTCCATCTGCAAATCTGATATAAATTTTTGCCTCTCTGTACAGACTTTCTGTTACTTTAATTAATTGAGGAGGTATTTTATCGTCTTGTAATATTTTCCAGATTAGATTTCTGTTCAATTATCATATGCCTTTTCATAATCTATAAATAGAAGAAATAGAAGAAAAGTGGACAGGTTAAATGTTCTTTTTTCTATGACCTGTTGCATTGTGAAAGAGGCATCTGTGCATCCTCTCCCTCTTCTAAAACCACACTGTTCTTCTTCTAAATAATTTTCTGTATATTTAATTAGCCTGTTCTTAGATGTTTGCCTATAGTTTAGATGCTGTTATTAAGAGAGTAATGCCTCTGTAATTTCCACATTTGTCCTTGGGACCTTTTTTGTGAATATTTATTACTGCTCCAGTTTCCCATTCTTTTGGGATCTTTTGATATTTCCAGATATTATTAAAGAGCTCAAGTAGGTTTTCTTTTAGGCTATTGTCTGCATATTTAAAGAGCTCAAAGCATATTCCATCCAGGCCCAAGCTTTTTCTATTTCTTGAGTTTTTAAATTCTTTTTCTAATTCTTCCATTACCATTTCTTCTGTACTTTCTTGTATATTGATATCTTCAATATTGTGAGTTTTGTCATCATTTTGTATTTCTTGTTTTTCATTCCACAATATTTTATAGTGTTCTATCCAATCTTCTTTGGAAATTACATTATTTCTTAACTGGTCATTTTCTGCTGTGTGTGTGTAGTTGCCTGAAAATTTTAAAACCTATTATTTGTGGTCCAGTGATATCCTAATCTAATGATTTAACATATTTACTCCAATCTTCTCTGTGTATACTTCTGGAAAGCTTTCTGACTTCAGCCCATAGTTTCTTACATTGTATATAGTCAGCAGTATTTTTACTCTGCAGATAGATTTTAAAAGCCTGTTTTTTCTTTTTGATTAATTCCTATAAGTTATCATTCCAAGTTCTGAGCCATTTTTTGTTTTTCCTTGATTTGTATCCTAAACTTTCTTCTGCCTGCTTTTAGTATGGTTTTGTTTATATTTTTCCAGTTGGTTTCAATATTATTTGTGGTTGGTTTTATTTTATCTTGTAGTCTGCTTTTATATAAGTTTCTAATACTCTCCTTGTTGCAGGAGATGAATTTTAAACTGTTTATTAGATGTTGGTTCGTTATCTTTTATTGCATATCAAGTTAATATTAAAGTTCAAGAAGTAAATGATGCTGACATACAAAATTGCAATGTTAAGAAGGACTTGGATCAGGAAGGTAATATATGTAGGATTCTACAGAGATCAGAATGGGGTACTTATATGCACCCTCTATATCAATGATATTGTAAATGGATTAGAGGACGTGCCAAGTTGTTTGAATACAATTATCAGAAATGGTGCTGACACAGACTTCATGAGGTTTAGAATAAGCTGATTGAGTATGCATATGGAAATCCAGTTTAGTGTAACTAAGTGTAAAGTTGTAAACTTTGGGATCCACAGATGAAAGGCTATGTCTCCTATTAGTAAAACAATACCAGAGGAAATGGAGCACCCAAGGGATGTTCAGTGATGCCTTTTAAAAGGTGAAAGATAAGGTAAGGTTAACTCAGTATTGCTGTAATGGTGAAAAAATTAAATGCATAAAAATATTTGAAAATTTTATTTATATCATTACTGAAAACTGCGCAATGAAATTGGTTTTTTTTTTTTTTTTTGCATTAAGGATGGATAAGGGCCTGGAATATATTGCATGACAAGGTGGTAAAGTGCAGATAACGAATAGGTTTCAAGGTGAGGAGTGGTGTGATAAACTCCAAGAACGAATATCCTATGATGAGTGTTAACTACTCCGAGTAATCAATGTAATAATAATAATTTGCATTACTTTTTCAAGAGTTATTTTTTCCCTTAATTTACACATACTTTATACATATTTAAATACATGCTGTAATTCAAAAAATGCACATAAATGGGTTTCTTTTATTACTTAACTGAAAGTTCATTATATTATTTTGCTCTGATTTTTTCCAGATGGATAATGATGATCTGCTGGATTCTCTAAGATTTTGGGAGCAAGATATTATGTGAAATGTTATGTTATGTGAAGAAAAAAAAAAGCACAACTAATAACATAAAAAATACATCAAATATTAGCTGATGTGAAACTACTGGCAGGATGGAGAGCTATTTTTTCGTATGGATTCAGTGAAATTCTTGGAATTAATTCGGAGGTAATGCCACCAATAAGATCCTGTGAAACAGAATACATTTCAAGTGTGGGAATAAGAAATGAAAGCTTATTGCAAAGATTGCAATAACAATTTCTTTTCTCCATTTAGAGTTCAATCTCTTCCTATCACACTAAGCAAATATTAAAGCATTTATTGTAATAATAAAAACTGTATTTACTGTATTTTAACTTTTGGCATCCCTTTAAATTTGGGTGCATAATACCTCCCCTGCCCCACTAAAGCATGTGTAAAAAAACATCTTGCTGCTTAGGATAGCCAAACACACAACTACTTCTGGTTGTGTGTTTGACAACCTATTCCTAAATAGGTGTTTAGGGATAGGTTGCATTTTCAAGCCAAGTAAAGAAAAAGTACCTTCAGTGTCTTTAAAGGACATGTTAATTTACCAATCCCAGCCTTACTTATATTTCATAATGGGTATATTATTCTGTATTTCTAGGTCGCAGAACACTAGGATGCAAGCAATAAATTATTGATTAATAGTTTAAATGTCAATTCTTCGTGTATCTATGTTGCCCGAAAATACAGTGCTATTCAACATATATTTAAATGCTTTATACACACAGCTGAATTACTTTTTAGTTGTACAACTGAAAAGCAGCAAACAGATCTCGCATAATATATCAATGATGTATCTGTACATGCTATATCAGCAACACTTTCCTAAAGTAATTTAAAACACTACGGTCTCCACAGCAAAATGGTTTCCAAGATGCCCAGTCGGTGGAGAGACGTGGCTTCCAATCCCTTCCAAGACGCAATGACCTTTCTCAAGGATCTTCAGCTGCCGCTGAATTAGCCGGTCTCATAGGCAGGTGTGTGGGGTGGGGGGTGGGAGGAGCGTCTGGGTTCTCTCCCAGACGCTCGCGTTTTTCATCTTGTAAATCGGGACAGAAGAATAGTGACAGACAATACACCATGCTGACAGCATTAATCATCTTATCAGAACATTAATCAAGTTTTAAGGAACCCCAATTAGTTGGTGTGGTGATGACAGACCACTGGACCTAACACGAATATGGGACTTTTAAAAATACAAGCATAAAGTGTGTTTTTCCCAATGAATTTTAAACTATTAACTCACTTTGGGCTTTGCTCCAATGTAGAGTATGTCCTGATGATCGAGTGGACTCATGCGGGTAAACTTGACCTTCTCCGTAGGAATAACAAGCTTCTTCTAATTTTGTGGATTTAACAAAAACCACATAAATAAAAAATGCATGTAACAAAATCGACATTGTACTTCGGTCTCTTCAGAAACTTATTTTACACACATAAAAAAAAAAAAAAAAAATTTAACTTCAAAAGATCAATAACTTTTTTTAACAGTTCTTAATATGACTTGACCGCATTACATGCCACGTGAATACTGAACCGGCCAGGTGTTCTGCGATATATAATCTCATCAGTTTGATTTGAAAATGACACAACAAAATGCGTCACACATTCGGCAAAGTCTTAACGTAATAAAATCGAACAAGTGTACCCTCCGTTCGAGAGTGTAACAACAACAACAACAAAAAAAAAAATTCAGAAAAAGATGGTACTGATCGTGAAATCTCTTTATTTCGGAAAAAGAGCCTAGAACTGTTAAGAATTATACAGGGTGGTTCAAAATTCCACGTGCAAACTTTGAGGGGAGGTAGCAAACATCAAAATCAACCATATTCACATAGGAAAGCATGACTTGAAACGCCACCCCAAAGTGATAGGTGGCGCTGTTCTCCAGCGCTCTAGGTGAGCAATTGGGGCTTATTCATTCAAGCTTTCGACGTCGTACGAAGAATATGCGTCGTTTTACTAATGCTGAGATGGCAGACATGCACCTCATTTACGAGTTAGCTCACGATAATGGACGAGACGCTGTACGAATGTATCGCGAAAGGTACCCAAACAGACGTGTGCCGCATCACCAAATGTTTGGAAATTTGCATCGGAATTTGTGTGACTATGGATCATTCAGAGATCGCAGACATGATAGTGGGCGGCCAAGATCGACGCGAAATCACGCCATGGAAGAGGAGATGTTGCAATAACCAGAGACAAGCACACTTACCGTTGCCTCTGCTATAGGAGTATCTCGATCCAGTGTATTGCGCGTTTTGCACTCTGAGTCCTTAGATCCATTTTATCTGCAACAAGTCCAGTTACTGATGGCCGAAGATTATCCTCGACGTGTGGAATTTGCTCAGCGGTTTTTGCAGAAAAGTACCGTAGATCCGGATTTTCCAACTTGTGTTTTGTTTACGAATGAAGACTCATTTACCCGCAAAGGGGTCTTCAATCACCACAATGCTCATGTGTGGGCCCCATGAAAACCCACACGCTGTGTGATCACATGCTGCACAACAACGCTTCGCCATTAATGTATGGGTAGGTATCATCGCTGATTGTTTAGTCGGCCTATACCTGTTACCACCCCGATTGGACTTCCAGAAGTATCGGACCATTCTGGAAGAAGTTCTGTCGGATTTACTGAACAATGTTCCAATGACTGTGAGTCAGCAGATGTGGTTCCAACACGACAGGACTCCAGCCCATTTTGGCATTTCTGTGCGTCAGTATTTCGATAGGTCCTTTGGGGTTCGATGGATCGGGCGTGGTGGACCCGTCGCATGGAACTAAGCTCACCTGCTTTATCGAGCATTGATTTCTTTCTGTGGGGACCGTTAAACCCATTGTGTACGAAACGCATGTTGCCTCTGGCATGGACCTCGTGGCAAGTATCGCCATCACCGCTGCTAATATCCAGGAAACTCCAGGCATTTTCGAAAATGTACAGCAGTCAATGCGTCGGCGGTGTCAGGCATTCATCACTGGTAATGGTCGTAACTTTGAGCACCTGATGTGAAACCATATCATGTATCCAACTACTACTGAACTGTTCAGTTACGCCTAATAGAGTTTTTTATACATTACTTACTGCCATGTGTTATTTGTATATCTTTGAGTCATGTTAGTATCTTCCAGTGCCGTTTCCGGCAGTGGTGTAGCTAGAGCTTTTGCAGCTCGGGGAAGTCCCTTAGTTTGCCGCCCCTCTCAACACACACCAAAAATATTACAAAAAAGGCAAAACGACGTATAGGGGAAAAAATTAAAACACTAGGTTTATGGTCGAAGTTAACTTTAATTTCAACATTCTAAAATGTTATTTTTCTTGCTTTTCTGTTAGCAAAATCGTCGATGATATTGGCAAAGTCTATTTCATAGTAATGTAGGTAATTCTTAATCAATTTTTTATTTAGAAAAACTCCTCTTACAACTAACAACACTTACAGCAATTATGAAGAAAATTCGCAGCAGTGTTACAATATTTGGAAATGAGTTCTTCAGACTGTATTTAAGAATTAACTGCAAAAATTCAAAGTGCCACACGGGGCGAACCTCTGCTCCCTCCGTAGCTACGCGTCTAGTTTTCAGTCATGCTTTCCTATGCGAATATGGTTGATTTTGATGTTCTCTACCTCCTCTTAAATTTGTACATGGAATTTAGACCCACCCTGTCTAGAGATACCTCAAAAAAAAAAAATCAACTCAGCTAACGCCTTTTTATTTCCGTATATGGAGTAGGCGAGGCCATTTAGCCCTATCTAACTTTTGAAGACTGACTGGGCAGTTCAATCTCTACTGGCAGGCAATCAGAAATAGCTGGCACAAAGCTATCACTAAATAAGCGGCACGCAGTGAAGAGAGACGGCTCAACAAGTGCCGCCATCTAGTGGTCCCTAATCCTAACACAATATATTTAATGTCTGAAATAATGTGGGTTCTATCGATTTTCTTGGGATTACGGGTCGAACGAAAAACTTGAGTTTCCGGGAGAAAAACCCGCTTGCCCATGCCAGAGGTCGACTAACTCGGGAACCGGCCGAAAAAAGGCTTAGAAAAATTTCCTCTAGTCGACGATTAGATTCGAAACAAAGTCTTCCTTCATGCAGGCAAGTGCCGTAGGGTAAGAACGCCACATCTTGTACATCAAAAAAAAAAAAAAAAAAAAAAATTCAGCTAATGCCTTTTATTCCCTTATAGGGAGTAGGCGAAGCCTTTATACCCTATCTAGCTTTTGGAGACTGAGTGGGAAGCTCCATCTCCACCGGTAGCCAATCAGAGATAGCTGGCCCATGTCGATCACTAATTATAGCAGCCACCGATGAAGAGGCTGGCAAACAAGTGCTGCCATCTCTTGGTACCTAACCCTAACAAGATATGTTACTGTCTGAAATAATGTCGGTACTACGGTCGATTTTCTTGAGTTTACGGGATGAAAAACCCGAATTTCCGGGTGGAAAAACTCGCTTGCCCGTGCCAGAGATCGACTAACTCGGAATCGGGCGAAGAAAGGCTTAGAAAAAGTTCCTCCAGTCGGCGACTAGACTTGAACTTAAGTCTGACTTCAAGAGACCAAGACGCAAGAGCCATTTCCACTGAGCTACACAAGCTTTCATCATTTATAATTAATATGTGTTTAACGTATTATAATAATTAATTAAATGATAGTGGGTTAACGGATTACTGCAAAAACGGTTCGTCAAATATCAACTCCTTTTTGAGTGCATTTGATATATTAGGATAAACTAAATCTCGTTAGGGATACAGTTAGTATCACGTATAAAGAGCAAAAACTGTTTTAATCTCATCTTACAGAACTAGTGGTTGAGCTCTCCATTTATAATTTTCTGGATAAAAGTTATGGAGGCGTGTACAAGCTTTGATATAATGAAGGACTAACTAACTTCTTGTAGACTGGCAGGCAGCAAGTTTCCATCCTTCAAACCTTTACTGATAATAAGCCTGAGCTAGGGCTCGTCCGAGAGTATCTAATGCCCCTAGGCAAAGAAAATTTAGGCGCCTCTATACATTGTCTCTCTCTATATATTTTGCCATACTCACACACGTACACCGAAGTCTTAGCGCCCCTAAGCGATTGCCTAGGTTCGCCTAATGATAAAACCGATCTTCGCCTAAGCCATCAATAAACTAACTCTTTTTTTTTGGGGGGGGGGGAGGTGATGGCAAATAACGGTTGCTATCTCGTGGTCCTAAACCTTAACATTCGGTTTCCTTGTCTTTAATAGTGTGAAATTTAAGATGAATTTCTCCAGATAAAAACCAGAGCTTCTGTTAGAAAAACCCCTACTTGCCCATGCTGCGAGATGTTGTTCATGTTATTTGGGATTATAGACGAAGCAACTTAAACAATTGACAGGCTAGTGTCAATTGTTTTCTTGCGGCATGTTTTCCAGTTTGATGGATGAAAAACTTGAGTTTGCAGAGAAAAAAATAAAAAATCCTTTTGCCTCCTTATAAGACCAGCTGACTTATCTTCAGCTGAAAAGATGTCAATATATATTCTTTGCATCATAAATGGAATTCGAACCCAGCTATTTCTAACCAAAAATGCATCGTCGATACTGGCCGAAATACACAGACTGATTTCGGCTGGAGATCGACTATTTCAGGATCCAGTCGAAAGAAAGGCTTAGAAAATTTTCTCTAGTTAAGGAGTTAAAATAACACCATAATGATCTTTTATGAGCATTCTAGTGAAATAAATGCACATGCCATTTCTATACCTCTGTAGAAATTTACCATTTCTACAGAGGTATGTTTAAACCTTTTACTAAAATGCAAAAATGGTGAAATGATAAAAAAAAAAAAGCAAAATGATGAAAATGTTAGTAACAGGTTTTATTGCCACATTATAAATATTATATCATTTTTTATCTTTAATATCGAATATTTAATACAGTAATACATCATTTCACTATTTGTACGTAGGAAATGCATGAGTTCTGCACTGAGCCTGTGTAGCTCAGTGGAAGCGGTGTTTTCACTCCTCAGCCATAAACTCTCAAAGACAGACTTAAGTTCAAGTCTAGTGGTGACTGGAGGAACTTTTTCTACGCCTTTTTTCGACCAGTTTCCAAGTTTGTCGATCTGTGGCACGGGAAAGCGGGTTTTCTACCTGAAACTCGGGATTTTCGTCCCGTAAACTCAAGAAAATCGACCGTTGAACCCACACTATTTTGAGACATTCAAAATATTATATTAGGGTTCACCAGATGGTGGCACGTGTTAGTCGTCTCTTCAATAATTGTCGATTAGATTAGAGAGAGTCTTGGGGCCAGCTCTCCATGATTGGCTACCAGAGGAGATTAACTGCCAACTAAATCTCCAAAAAGTTAGATATGGCCTTGCCTACTCCATGTATTGGAATAAGGTGTTACCTGATTTTTTTTTATCATGTGCACTCCCTCTACCGTACTGGAATCACCATGGAAACTAGGAGTCTAAATGAAGTACTGATATGCAATAACTTGCATATCAGCTGCATTCCTGATCATCCTACCTACCTTTGCATTAGTATATAGATCAATATCTCATGTCAAATCCTTTCCAATATCATTAATATACAGAATAAATAACAATGGACTAAGGACTGATCCTTGAGGCATATACATTCCATTGGTCCTTGTATCTTGCAGGTTCACCCCACCCTATACGACTTTTTGATATTTGTCAGTCAGCCATCCTCTTATGCATGTTAACAGTTTATACTCCAATCCTATATTCTCCATTTATGTAAGAGTATTCCATGCCATGTTCGATTAGAAACCTTAGCAAAATCCCAAAGTATCATAGTGTATCCATTCCCCTTGTCTAACTCAATGGTAACATTATTATAGAATGTGAGCTAGTTGCTAAAGCATGACATTACCTTAATAAACACATAGTGTCGTTGCAAAGTAGAGATTCTCTATCAACCCCATTTCTAAATGCGAACCCTAACCAACTTCTACATAATGTTTATCATCGCTCATGAGATAATTGATTGGTCGATAGTTTGATAGATCGTTTAGTTAGATATATCAGCCTCTTTCCCAATAAAATGTTCTAACCAGCAAGGAGACCTACTATCCATGGCTCTATTGAACCACTCATTATAGCCATTAACACAAACAATAATATCAAAGGAACACATATACACGGAGAAAGCGACGCAAAAATTTTGGCATATGCTGATGACGTCACTTTAATACTAGGAACACAAAAATCCTTGGACACAACACTCGAAATAATAAAAGCCTTCAGCAAAGCCTCAGCACTGAATGTGAATCTAGCAAAATCCCACTGCAAAATAATTGGAAAGTGGGAAAACCAACTAAGGATTCCTTCAGGAATACATGTGAATAATTACATACCAGTAAAGGAAGATGATTTCCCTGAAAAACTTTTGAGGTATTTGGCAAGGTATTTTGAAAGATTGTATGTAGGAGAATCGATACCTTCTACAATTGGGCGTAATGGGGTGTTCTCTTTATGGATTTTAGGAACACCATATATGCGAGGAATTAACGGATGGAGAGAGCGAAGAGATAAACGAACGTTTCGGGATAATTCAGTTGTTTTTAATAAGTTGTTTGTACGATTTTGAAGTTCACGAGTTGGATCTCTCTCAAGTATTGAGTAGGTATCATTATGTAGTAAATCAATCATTTTATTCTTGTAATCTTCGGAGTTCATGATGACTGTTGCATTTCCTTTATCTGCAGGGAGGATGACTATATCTCTGTTGTTTTTTAAACTTTTAATAGCTTTGCGTTCAGTTGAAGTAATGTTGTCTGCAGATAAAGGAAATGCAACAGTCATCATGAACTCCGAAGATTACAAGAATAAAATGATTGATTTACTACATAATGATACCTCCCTGCAGATAAAGGAAATGCAACAGTCATCATGAACTCCGAAGATTACAAGAATAAAATGATTGATTTACTATAAAATTGATAAAAACAACAACTGAATTATCCCGAAACGTCCGTTTATCTCTTCACTCTCTCTATCCGTTAATTCCTGGCATATATGGTGTTCCTAAAATCCATAAAGAGAACACCCCATTAAGCCTAATTGTAGAAGGTATCGATTCTCCTACATACAATCTTTCAAAATACCTCAAATGTTTTTCAGGGAAATCACCTTCCTTTATCAAGAACACTACAGAATTTGTTACATACATCAAGGATATTACAGTTGATGAAAATGACATCATGGCTAGCTTGGACATAACTTCTTTGTTCACTAATGTCCCAACAGATGAAGTCCTAACATTACTCAAGGACAAGTTATCCAAAAAAATGTTAGCCTTGCTTACACATTGCATCAGGTCCGGTTACTTCAAATTTCAAGATAATATTTACAAACAAAATCATGGACTGGCTATGGGTAATCCTTTATCTCCTGTTCTTTCAAATATTTACTTAGAAGATTTTGAAACCAAAGCTATCTCTTCCTTTATTTTAACACCTAAAGTTTGGAAACGTTATGTGGATGATGTCTTCATTGTTTGGAGCCATGGCCATGAATCCCTTATGGTTTTCCTCGAACATCTCAATAGCCGACATCAAAGTATTAAGTTTACTGCTGAGCTTGAAACGGATAATTCCTTACCTTTTCTTGATGTCAAACTGACTCGCTCTTCTGCTGGTAAACTAAAAATATCGATATATAGAAAACCCACACATACCAACAGATATCTGCACAGTCAATCCCATCATTTCCCTCCTTATAAGCTTGGAATAATTTCCACCTTGGGACATAGAGCCTGTTCTCTTCTTGATGATCCAAATGAACTGCTTACAGAAATAAACCATCTGAAAACGTCTTTCGAAGTTAATGGATATTCCAAGAAAATCATTAACAAATTCCTTCTTAATCCTCCCAGACATCACTCAGAAGAAACAAATAGATTCAAAAGCAATATATCTATTCCTTACATAAGTACTGTTTCACATAAATTTGCAAAAGTTGTAAAAAAAATTACAATATCAGAACCTTGTTCACTCCACTTTCAAAGATCCGTTCCTTAATTAGCCACCCAAAACCTTGTCATCATCAACTCAAATACCCTGGCGTATATAAATATTATGTGACTGCGATATTCCTTATTTCGGGCAGACAGACAAATCTGTCGAAATGCGTATGGAAGAACACATGAGAGACATTACTTACAACAGACAGCGAGCAAGTGCATTATCAAGTCATATCCTCTTCTCGGCTAATCCTAATGATAATAACCAAAGTCACAAAGTCTGCTGGGAAAAATCTACAAACATCTTCCGTTGCAGTGACGAAATAGAGAGAAAAATTGTGGAATCGAGAGAAATCATCTTCAATCCTGTTCATCTAAATAACAACTTAAGCTACAACCTCCCAGATAGTCATTCAGCTGTAATCATGTACTGGCGTTCACGTGATGCAGCAAGCACGCACTCTCCCAACAATGCAACAAATGAAAGAACAGCTTCAAATACAACTACAACGTTTTAATGCTAATTATGTATAAAGACTGTCTATGATGTTCATAGTCTTTTAACCCTCAATGTTTAGTGTTTTTTCTTTTATAATGTCACCTGAAGAAGGCTGTTACATGCCGAAACTAGTAGTGTGTTTATATTAAAACCTTTTTAATTAAATCTCGGTTCTAGTCATTCAATATTTTTCATAAAACTATGTATGTTAACCGAGTCAATGATCATTCTGTCATATATATATATATATATATATATATATATATATATATATATATATATATATATATATATATATATATATATATATATATATATATATATATATATATATATATATATATATATATATATATATATATATATATATATATATATATAAACATATATATATGTATATATATATACACACATATATATGTATATATATATACACATGCCTCCATGGAGACACCGTTAAAATAACAATAAATAATAAATAATAATAATAATATATATATGTGGATGTATATGCGTATGTATATATATATATATTTATAAATGTGAATAGACTGATCTGATAATGGAACTTATAAATAGACTGAAATCACTAAGTAACATGTACCAACAAAAATAACAGCTCAAACAATTCAATAGGACAATAAGGAAAATGGAAATTGAGCATGTGACATGTTGTATCTTATTTAAACAGTGATTGTAAAACAGATGTCATAAGTATATTGTAACAAGTAAATGAAAATGCCTAATAGAATTAGCAGCCTATGTTATAAATTGTAAATTACTGTATATATATATTTATTTTTAAATGTACACAGCTGCTGTTGTTGATACAAATAAACTCAGTGGAAGTGATGTTTGCAGTCCTCAGCGCTAAATCGCTTAAAGGCAGACTTGGAGTTCAAGTCTAGTCACTGACTAGAGGAATTTTTGCTAAGCCTTTTTTCGACCAGTTCCCGAGTTAGTCGATCTCTGGCACGGGCAAGCGTTTTTTTCGTTTCGTAAACTCAAGAAAATCGACCTTAGAACCCACACTATTTCAGACATCAAAATATTGTGTTAAGGTAAGGGACCACGAGATGGCAGCACTTGCTAGCGGCCTTCTTCACCTCGTACCGATTAATCATTGATAGCCCTGGGCCAGCTATCTCTGATTGGCTAACAGTGGAGATTGTACTGCTCACTCAGTCTCCAAAAGTTAGATAGAGCTAAAACTTCCTCGCCTACTCCATATACGGGTATAAAAAGGCGTTAGTAGATTTCAGCATAAATACTGTATCAGCCTGTAAAAGAAATGTCTATATTTTTTCTATGTTAGCATGTCTACTAATCAACAATTGAAAACGAAATACAAAATTCTTGATGTATCTCGCACTATAGCTTGAGGCACTTTAGTATCTCTTCTAGCTAACTGTTCTCAATTTTCTTCCTCAATAGCACTGAGAGTAATCTAAGCCTTTGCCTCCAGCTAAGAGGACTACTACAAGTATTTCTAAAACGTAGATTACTTCAGAAATAGCAAGCAGAAATAGAAGTAAAAATATTTAGATTATTTTAAGAAAAAGAAACTAAAATAATACTACTGAACTTTCTTTTGTGTGGTATGTATATAAACAATTTTATGTGATGAAAATATAGCATAGTATTTCTAAAATTTCAAATAATTTCAGCAGACAGTAGAACAGCTGGTTTTAGATTGCAAAGAAATAGTACAGAATTAGAAGCTTCAGGGTAAAACAATATTATTGTCTTATTTCTTTTGTCGAAACGGTAAAATGAAGTAATAGATTTTGAATACTGTCTGGAAACGTTTATGAACCTGTAGAAATTTAGAGTGGTTATGTAATTGAATTCCAAGAGAGGATAAGGATGGGGGGAAGGAGGAAATAAGCATTAGAAAATCTTCAAAATGAGCATAAATTTTGAATCATTCTATATATGATATCCTTCATATTATATTTTCAACATATCTACGGTTGTTACGCACTGGATATTATAATAATGTGCATCCTACAAAAAAAAAAAAAAAAAAAAGGCGAAGAATCCCTGCTGAAACATCATTGGATATAAATTTTTGATACTACAAACATTTACAATCGGAAACCGAGTTATGCAATATAACATCGTTTGTTGTTCATAAAACAAAACAAAAAAAAAATTCGTTTCTAAAACTGAAATGTGATGATCCATATAACAGTATTTTGCTAGGAAAGAAAGCAAAAGGTCATATTGATTTCAATAAATATAATTTAAAAATATAAATATGTGACATAATATGTTCAATGCAAACATCGAAAATTCGCGAAAAAAGTTTTTTCTATATTGGAACAACCAGTGCAACTCTTCCATTGCAGTGATTTGAAGAATGAATTTATAATACAGCAGAATAATAACAACATTGCTACTACTAAATAGATTCATTGCAAAGGCTGATAGATGGTCATTTCAGGATTGATTATTTTCGCACATGTGAAATTCGTTTCAATTTTTGAAAAAAAAAACACAATAAATCGTTTTAGAGGCAAAAAAGTCAAATATTTTAGGACAATAAAGAAAATTCCAAGTGAAACAGTGTGTGTAAAGACAGGTGACACAAACTGTTAGTCAGGCACTAACAGTTAATCCCCGAATGGCTCTAAAATAGGGAGGTAATGGCATGACAAAAGGTACAATGCCGATGAAGTTTTGATCCATGCAGAATGCTATGGTGGGCTGGATATTTCATCCACCGCAGCAGGTAGGAAAGTTAAAGGCAGACTTGGAGTTCAAGTCTAGTCACCGACTAGAGGAATTTTTGCTAAGCTCTGTCACATGCTATTTGAGAAAGTTCTTTCACAGCAGTTCAATAAATTCAGTTTCATTCTTCTCATGCGATTTCATAGCTATCCAATCAATGTTCGGATAATTAAAGTCCCCTTTTATGAATACTCTTTTCGCACCCATTGTATTTATTTGGTGATGCATTTCTTTACCACTAGCAACCGATCCATCAGGTCCGTAACAACCCCTCACTATGTATTTAATCGTGTCAGACTCCACCTCACACTAGATGGCATCAATCTCACTGCCACACTAAAAACAGTTACTAGCTTTGCAGTCATTGGTCTCAACTAGAACTGGATTCAAGTCATCCGATATCGTTAGCAGCGCGTCCCGCTCTTCTCCTATCCTTCCTAAAAATACAGCACCCTTTTCACTCAATACTAGTTAATGCTTTTGCTTCTGATAGACAGGTCTCATTAATGCCTACAAAATGTGATCCCAATATATTACACAGGGCAACAAACTCGACTCCTTTTTTTCTGGTAATCCTAGCATTCATGTAGAGACAGAATAAATTACTTGTATGCTCTCTTGTGTACACTTGTCTGTTGTTGCATGACATACTACAATAACTTGAAGATCTGTGTTCTTATCTATATCCTTTCTCATCCAGACATCTTTACAAGTGCATAGGTTCGAACCGGACGAACATAGAATGGTTCTCCCTTCATAATCGTTTCCATAATGATAACTATTCCATTTATTAACACAGTTATCTAACACTGTCACTCTTACACAGATTGTTACGATTACTCCCATCAGAATTCAGTTTCCCTGACTCTCTGCATGTCTTATAATTATATCAATTAATAATTTTTCAAGACTCCCGATGCCAAACACATTCAAGTGTAGGCTGTCCCTCTTATACAAATCCAATCTTCCCTCAAACTCCCTCTACACATCCAAAATCACATCCATTCCTTCTACGCAGAAGGAATTATTTATTTATTTAATTTATATTAGGCCTGTGTAGCTCAGTGTAAGTAGCGCTTGCGTCCTTTGCGCTTGGCCGCTTGAAGTTAGACCTAGGTTCTAGTCTAGTCGCTGACTAGAGGAACTTTTTCTAAGCCTAGTCAGTCGATCTCTGGCACAGGCAAGCGGGTTTTTCCTCCCGGAAACTCTGGTTTTTCGTCCCGTAAACTCAAGAAAATCGACCGTAGTACCGACATTATTTCAGACAGTGACATATCTTGTTAGGGTTAGGTACCAAGAGATGGCAGCACTTGTTTGCCAGCCTCTTCATCGGCGGCTGCTATAATTTGTGATAGACATGGGCCAGCTATCTCTGATTGGCTACCGATGGAGATTGAACTGTCCACTCAGTCTCCAAAAGCTAGATAGGGTATAAAGGCCTCGCCTACTCCCTATTAGGGAATAAAAGGCGTTAGTTGATTTATTTATTTATTTATTTATTTTTACTCTTTGTGGTTCTAAGAATGTAGGTGTGTTCTCACTGACAGCCTCTCAGTATTTGGGTTTTCTCTTTTCTTTTGATACCATAAGTCTATTATTTCAGTAAAAAAGCATGTTATTACTAGGCTTCCCTGTTTTTAGCAATATTTGCTTTATTGCACCTAGCATCACCCCGCCCGAATTCTGTATTTTCAAGTTTAGATCTCCGTTTTATAGTTAAGTTTTTTAATGAAATTCATTTGCACATTGAAGCCTTAATTTTGACATGTCAAGGCTTAGAGATCTTTTCCTAGGGGTGGTTGTTTTGTGTTAAAATTTTATATATTTTCTTTAAAGCTTTTAAATTTTGGATAATGCTTTCCTTCGATATAATCAATATAGTTTTTAGTCTGCCATCAGGAGAGGGGTACATGTATTTGTGACTGTCGCTATGTAAAAAATGTAACTATATATGCTTATTTATTTGTATACGTTATAATGTTCTATAAAATACACTTTCACTATGTACTTAAATAATTCTGTATTTTTTATAGGTTCAAGTCGAGCTGCACTTCCCCTAATCTGAACATTTTGTGTCTGGTTGCACATTCGAATTAAAGCTGTGACAAAGTATTGAGGCTTGAGAAAATAAAAAGTTTTACATATATATATATATATATATATATATATACACACACACATATATATTTTACATATATATATAAAAAAAAATCAGCTAACGCCTTTTTATTCCCGTATACGGGGAGTAGGCGAGGCCATTTAGCCCTGTCTAACTTGTGGAGACTGAGTGAGCAGTTCAATCTCCACTGGTACCAATCAGAGATAGATGGCCCAAGGCTATCACTAATTAAGCGGTACTCAGTGAAGAGAGACGGCTCAAATGTGCCGCCATCTCGTGGTCCCTAACCCTAACACAATATATTTAATGTCTGAAATAATGTGGGTTCTACGGTCGATTTTCTTGAGTTTACAGGACAAAAAACCCGAGTTTCCGGGAGGAAAAACCTACTTGCCCGTGCCAGAGATCGACTAACTCGGGAACCGGTCGAAAAAAGCCTTAGAAAAATTTCTTCTAGTCGCCGACTCGACTCGAAACCAAGTCTTCCTTCGTGCGGCCAAACGCCACATCCACTGAGTATATTTTTTATTAACACTAAAGCATCTATGTACAATCAAAATAAATATATATATACAACTATTTTCTAATTGACATTTTGATTTACATTTCTTGAGGCTACTTGTACTGAGGTTATTTGTATCAACAACAGCAGCTGTGTACATTTAAAAATAAATATATATACAGCTATTTACAATTTGTACATAGGCTGCTAATTCTATTAGGCATTTTCATTTACTCGTTACAATATACTTATGACACCTGTTTTACAATCACTGTTTAAATAAGATACAACATCACATGCCAAATTTCTATTTTCCTTATTGTCCTATTGAATTGTTTGAGCTGTTATTTTTGTTGGTATATGTTACATAGTGATTTCAGTCTATTTATAAGTTCCATTATCAGATCAGTCTATTCTCGTTTATATATATATATATATATATATATACATACATACATACATACATATACATATATACATACATATACATACATATACATATACATATATACACACACACACACATATATACATACATACATACACACACATATATACATATACACCCACCCACCCACCCACCCACACACATACATACATACATATATACATATACACCCACCCACACACACACATATACATACATATATATGTTAGCATTGACATTTTCCATATGTACAATTCGTTTTACATATATCTTCATTTTATATCTTTGTTCACATATTTTGGATGACTATTTTATTAGCTTAATTTAAATGCACATCTTATTCTTAAAATACATACATTGCTTATGTTTTTATTTACATTTATATATGCATATATTTTGGTAGTATCTCTATATCTCATGCAGATTTTATTTTTTTTGTAGGCACTCTTATTTTTACAAAAAAGAATTCCATCTTGCTTTAACATTATATTGTTTGCTTAACTTAAGAGGTAAATCTGTAATTTCTTATATACACAGTTTTCTGAATTGCAGAATTAGTTACAGGTCTATAAATGGATAATATATCCTATTAACATTTTGGGTTATTATCATGATATGAACTTATGTTATCTGCATTTCTTACAATTGACATATCTACCGTCCTTGTGTCTGTATACACAAGAACATATACATATTTCTGGTAGTATATCTTAATCTACATATTTATTACTAGAGTATTATTGACTTATCTTAAGGAGTAATTTGCTATTTACTTTTCTTTTTTTTTTTCTTACACAATTAGATATACATATACAGTATATATATATATATATATATATCTTTGTATATATATATATATATATCTTTGTATATATATATATATATATATATATATATATATATATATATATATATATATATATATATATATATATATATATATATATATATATATATATATATATATAAAACATTCTTATCCCTTATATATAGGCGTACCTATATATTATTATTAATATTTTTATTATTTTTTTAAACTTTTACTTATTTATTTATTTTAATTATTTTATATACATATATACTTTTTTTTTAATTTTTTAATTTTTATTTATTTATTTATTTTTTTATTAGATTTGATATCTTGTTGACATTGTTCCTCTCGTTGTGGCGAATGAGCCTACGTTAACAGCACCTTTGTCGGGAATTATGCTTTTTGTTCAGATAGTGGGTTATCATTATTGTTTACCACAAACTACGGGGGTTCCATTATCGGTATAAGTTTTATTTTTCCTTCTTCTTCTTCTGCTTCTTCAAGTAGGCCGAGTTTCTTCCATTGCTGTGTTGTTATGCTTTTGGTTTGTGTAGTGTTTATGATAATTTCCTTTAAATAATTGTTAATTTTTGCTAGTGTTTCTGGTCTGGTGTCTCTCCGTGTGTTTTGTCACATCTGCGGGACCATATTGCATACATTGTTATTATTATGATTATTAGTTCTGTTTTTTTTCATTTTTTGGTCTTCCAACCAAAATAATGTGTTTTCAGAGAATGGTTGTGTCATATGTAGGAATTTCTGTATGGTGTTCCATACTGTGGACGTTTTGCTACAGAACATCATAATATGATATATTGTTTCTGGGTCCGGACAGAAATGACACTTCGCTGGGCCTTGTAGTGGGATTTTTTTTTCTACACACCACATTTTTGTGGGGAGACAGGCATGGTGTACTTTATAGAATGTTTTGTATTTTGGTGATATTGGAAGTCGGAAAACTTTGCTACGCACTGGACTTAGCCTAATTTCTCCTTTTCTTATTTCCCTGTGTTGGGGAGGTGGGAATGTCACTTGACTTAATGTTTTGTATAGTTTTCTTGGTTTAATTGTCAGTAAGGTTTCGGTATCTGAGTGTTTCATTATATATGTGTACCCTTCGGCTATTTCTTTGAACATTCTTAGGCTTGGTTTTTTTATATCTGGAAGTGAGCTTATAAACCTATGCGGCAAACACTTTTGTAAGAATGTTGCCGCATAGGCATGATAGGTTTTTGTGTGCGTTGGGGCTGCTGTTATTGCCCTGCCGATGAGAGTTTTCAGATGGATGCTTAGCAATGCTAAACCTCCAGCTTCAACTTCATGGAACAGTGTTGATCTCTGCATGGGTTCATACTAAGAGCCCCAGATGTATGTAGCGCATAGCCTGTGTATTTTTTCGGCCCTCCTTCCGTGATACGGGGTGTTGTATATCTTGTACCACAGGCGAGATGTTAGGTAGATGTTGCAAACCCGGGCCCTTCCTCTGACGGACAGCTGTCTAAGGCGCATTGCATTAATTTTCTTCTTTATGCCGTCATGGAGTTCTTTCCACTGTTCTTCGTGTAATTCTAAGCTTCCGATGTTGATGCCCAGAACTGGTATGTAATTATTCACCTGTATTCCTGAAGGAATCCTTGGTTGGTTTTCCCACTTTCCAATTATTTTGCAGTGGGATTTTGCCAGATTCACATTCAGTGCTGAGGCTTTGCTGAAGTCTTTTATTATTTTGAGTGTTGTGTCCAAGGATTTTTGTGTTCCTAGTGTTAAAGTGACGTCATCAGCATATGCCAAAATTTTGGCGTCACTTTCTCCGTGTATATGTGTTCCTTTGATTCCACTGAGCTACGCGAGTTTTCATTTACTATCTGAAGACGCTCACAAACCTCATAAAAACAAAGAAATGAAGAAACTTTTAATGTCTAATGACGTATAGTTTTTCTTGCCATACTCAAGTAACAATTTGCACAAAAAAGGAACATGCGTCTGGTTGATATGGTTTCATTTATTTTTACTTGCATAAAATATATATATATATATATATACAGCCAGTTTCAGTCTTTCAATCATTTACTTATAGCAAGCCCAAAGTATCAACTACCGCCATCTCTGCCCTAAATCATAATATCGTATTATTATCTTCTCTTGTTTTAACAATGTAAGTTGTACGATCGATTTTTCGTGAGATGTGGGACAAGCATCGAACTTAGAACGATCTTTCTTCAGACGGCATGGCACTATAGATGAAAACGTTATTTTTACGAGCTTTACAGGTACATTATATAAATTCATTTCAATTAAAATTTTAGACACACACTGAAATGAAAAAGAATTTATATGAGCATTTGAAAATCAAAAAGTTATTTTCTGCCCGCACTTATATTTCTTTCTTTTTTTTTTTTAAATGCGATAGGAGGAGAAACGAAGCCTTGCATAGTTTCATCGTAATAACCCTCATGATGCTTTTTCAGAAAAAATACTATATAGGTTTGTTCTAATCATCTACTAGAACTTGTCTAAGTATTTTGCAGCCTATTTTACAGTTTGTCAATCTTTGATATAATGGAAATAGGATTTTCATTTTTAATTCTGCAACTCAGCAAACTTGACCATGTACCACGCACGCACGACGCACGCACGCACACACACACACACACACACACACACACACACACACACACACACACACACACACACACACACACACACACACACACACACACACACACACACACACACACACACACACACACACACACAATAAATTAAGTTAAGGGGATAATAAATCCTTCATTATTTCAAAGCCGAATAAGGAACTCGAAATCTAAAAGTTTCATGCCGAAGTACTTCTGGCGAGTCCAAGCATAAGTCAACACCTGGTAGTACAACATTAGGACAACTCTGAGCAAGTTTCGATCACTGTCCTTAATATTTTCTCATAATGTAAAACGCAGCTCCTAGGAGATATATTATTGTTTTACATTATGTGGGAAGGTCACTACGCAGACCGATTCCCACCTTTATTGAGGTCTCATCAGTGAGTAGGCGGACTGGATAATACAAAAGTTCACTTACTGATGAGACCTCAATAAAGGTCGAAACCGGTTTGGGTAGTGACCTTCCCTCATAATATAAAACAGTAATAATCTCCTAGGATGCTGCGTTTTAAATTATGAGAATTATGAGAAAATATTAAGGACAGTGATCGAAACTTGCTCCACCTTTGCTCCGAGTTGCCCTAGCGTTGTACTACCAGGTGTCGACTTACGCTTGGACTCGCCGGAAGTACTTCGGCATTAAACTTTTAGATTTCGATCTTCGAGTTTCTTATTCGGCTTTGAAATAATGAAGGATTTATTGTCCCCTTAACTTATTTTACGTCGTCGAAAAAAATAGCCTCTTGGCTATTTATTGTACACACAATACGTTTTTTTTTTGTTTTTTTTACTAGATAGGAAAATTACAGTTCATTCGTTATAACAGGGATGAAAAAAAACAAAAAAAAAAACGTTTGGACTTAAAAGAGTTCTTCTGCCTGCTCATATTAGAGAATGAAAAAAGTGTTAGATTTACTTGTGATTTGAAGGAAAGATGGAGAAAATGGCGTTTTGCCTAGTGCTCATACATATGATTCGCGATTCTGATATTTGATATAAAATGTGATTTAATGAACTCAACAAATATTTTTACTGGCAGTGAATAGTCCTACTGGTATAGTCAACCGGTTTGGTTCTTGAATAGGCTCATAAAAACTAATTCAGTAGGTAAGTTAACCTTTTTCGAAACAACGGCGATACGCTAGGCTTACTGCCATCAGCATCGCCATTGTTTCATTGCATCAGTTATTATTTTAGAAACTATCTATTATCACAATACGCTGGAAATGGAAAGCATGTCCTGTTCTCCAGAACAAAACGTGGGTCCAACCACAGACCTACCGTACGAGGAACTCACCTTCAAACAGCTCCTGGCTATTTTTAAGCATATTGGAAATCTGCTACACACAAAATGGCCAGGTAAGGTAGTAGTTCATGAAATCCAAGAAGTTGATACAGACGACGTTCAACTTCTTGAACTACTCCAAGACAACCCCACCTAAAAAAACAACAACGGCTGAAGATCATTCCCGTACTGACCACACTGATTTTCAGGAGGTTCGCGCAAGCAAAAAGCTCAAAACTGCGACCTCCGAATCACCAATTATAGATGTCATGGAAGAAGATGGCTCTGCCCCAGACTCACCTACCTCCGCAAGGGAAAAGATCCCCCCGATTATCCTGTGTGAGAAGAACAAATGGATGACTCTAAAGAACATAATGAACAACCTAAAGATCTCATATAACAATGCAAAGAATATCAGAGATGGTGTAAAAATTCACCCTAAAACTGTCACAGACTATCGTAGGTTAACAACAGAACTAAATTCCAGAGGAATTCAGTACCATACTTTTTCACTCGGTTCGGAAAAAAATCTCAAGGTTGTGATTAGAGGCGTACCTGAGGATGTCTCCACCGACAAAATCATCACAGACCTGCACTCGAGTGATTTACTACCAATCAAGGTCAGCAGGATGACCAGGAGGGACAAGACTCCAATGCCATTAGTGCTGATCGAGATCAGTCAAACCTATAAACACATATATGACTTGACAACCATCTGTGGATTGAAAATCTCGGTAGAACCGTTAAGGAAGAGAGCTTCTACTGGGCAATGCCATAGATGTCAAAAGTTTGGGCATGCCCAGAAAATGTGTAGGGCCGAATTTAAATGTTTGAAGTGTGGGGTTGGTCACCCAACGAACACCTGTTCTAAACCAAAATCTACCCCTGCCAAATGTGCCAATTGTGGCGGTCCTCACACATCCAACTACAGAGGATGCTTGTACAATCCACGTAACAGGAAATCTGAAGAGGGAACATTCTCTCCTTCCATCAGTTCACCTACATCTGCGGCTACTTCACAGCCTCCTAAAGTTCAGAATAAAGACTCAGAAGCCCATCTGCTGAAAACTGAGGTCCCTCCAAAAACGACTCTAAATTGGCAGTCCAGGTCATATGCGGATGTAACCCGCCCTAAACAGACATCTCTAGAACAGTCACCATCACGTTCAAATTTGGCAGCTATCATTACTGCGTCCCTGGCAAATATGCTATTAGATTTCAGCAGATCTAATCCTTCACAAAGTTCTACTGACAGATTTCTAAAAGACACTCAAGTCATCATTTCAGCGCTCACTAATGAACGGTAAAAAATTAAAACCAGAAGCCCTAGAGATAATAGCCTGGAATGCAAACGGCTTAAGGAATAAGATCCTAGAACTCCAAAATTTTGCCCACAGTCATCGGCCAGATGTTCTATTAATAAATGAAACGCATCTAAGACCAGCGGACAATCCCAAAATTTATGGATATCAGTCGTATAGAACTGACAGATCAACCCACAGAGGTGAAGGCATGGCAATTTTCATCAAGAATTTTATCTCTCATCACTCCATAAACATTCCTTCTACCTCCAATCTCGAGGTCACTGGCACCGAGATTCTCACGAGCTCAGTAGGCAAATTAAAAATTTTTGCAGCATACCATCCACCTCAAAAATCATTACTACCTTCTGATTTGAACGCTATATTTGATACTGGAGAGCCTACCATTGTGGCAGGTGATTTAAATGCCAAGCATTCTACCTGGAATAGCCACTCCACTAACAAAAATGGACAGATACTACAGAACTATGCTGATTTCAACAACCTTCACGTAATAGGCCCTGCTGATCCCACCTATCACAACACCTATGGCAGGGCTGATGTATTGGACATAGCCATACTGCAGCACATCAGACTCCAATACATTCTTGTGTAGATGCTTAAGTGCTGTGAGGACATTATGTTGGAGGTTTAATGGATTTTTTACATCACTCAAAAAGAATTAAAATAGAATTTAATGCTTCCTATATTTCGTCCTAGTCACTAGGACATCTACGGAGATTACAAAGACAATTAATGTAACATGCACACAAAAACTTACAATACTAAGCCCAACCACGTGGGTGACAATAAAGTCCTATCTAGGTGGAGCGCCCTCTAAGGGCAGTAGTAGGTGGCCTGGAATGTGAGGTGGGACCTCTGGTGATGACTGTTTCCCAAATCTTCGGAAGCTTGATGCAACCGTATTTGTTAAGATTTGGTTGGTTTCTGAGAGCTGCTGCTGCTTCTAAGAAAAGTCTCTCTTTCTTGAATTTGCTGTGGTGGAGCATGGTGGTTTTCTTCCATGATATTCTGTGGGTGGTGTCCAAAACATGGTCAGCCAAGCCTGAATGGCCATAGTTGTGTTTAACGATGTACGACTTGTGTTCCTCCAGGCGGATGGATGCTGATCTGCCTGTCTGTCCAAAGTATGCAAGCTTACAGGAACAGGGTACTTTGTAAACTCCAGGCAGAGAGAGAGAGGAGGGAGCTAATCTTTCGTAGAACGGATAAGGATAACGCTAACTGGCTACCCTTATCCGTTCTACGAAAGATCAGCTCCCTCCTCTCTCTCTCTCTGCCTGGAGTTTACAAAGTACCCTGTTCCTGTAAGCTTGCGTACTTTGGACAGACAGGCAGATCAGCATCCATCCGCCTGGAGGAACACAAGTCGTACATCGTTAAACACAACTATGGCCATTCAGGCTTGGCTGACCATGTTTTGGACACCACCCACAGAATATCATGGAAGAAAACCACCATGCTCCACCACAGCAAATTCAAGAAAGAGAGACTTTTCTTAGAAGCAGCAGCAGCTCTCAGAAACCAACCAAATCTTAACAAATACGGTTGCATGAAGCTTCTGAAGATTTGGGAAACAGTCATCACCAGAGGTCCCACCTCACATTCCAGGCCACCTACTACTGCCCTTAGAGGGCGCTCCACCTAGATAGGACTTTATTGTCACCCACGTGGTTGGGCTTAGTATTGTAAGTTTTTGTGTGCGTGTTACCTTAATTGTCTTTGTAATCCCCATAGATGTCCTAGTGACTAGGACGAAATATAGGAAGCATTAAATTCTATTTTAATTCTTTTTTGAGTGTTGTAAAAAATCCATTAAACCTCCAACATAAAGACTCCAATACAATTTAATGACAATCAACGATTTATCATCAGATCATAATCCAATACGGTTAAAATTAGGAAATCTTGAAAAATTATCCCCATCCCCTCACTCATTTATTCCTTGGGAAAGGCTCTCCAAGGTGCTTGCAAAATATATTGGTCCTGTTCCCATCATTAAATCAAAAGAAGAAATTGATATAGCTGTCAAAAATCTAACAGAACAGATTACAGCAGCCTGTGCAGCAGTTACTACCCCTGCAACCACCCACAAATCCAACCACCTGCCTGAAGATACTATGAATCTGATTAGGGAAAAAAATAGGGCTAGAAAAAGATACCATAACAATAGGGCGCCACAAGATAAACGGATCTTAAATAGGTTAAACTCTGCAGTGAGAGATGCACTCGCAGCTCATAGAACTCAACTCTGGGAAGAAAAACTGACCTTCATCTCCACTGACAGCCACTCTGTATGGAATCTTATCCGAAAGATCAAGAACAAAAATAAACCTCTTCCCCCTTTGCAAACAGATTCAGATCTCATCCACACTGATGCTAATAAAGCTGAGGCAATAGCTAATCACCTTGAAAATCAATGCAAACCCGCATACGATCACCTTGACATTAGTCATATCTACAAGATACACCGTAATGTCCGATATTCGCTCAAGTCTGCTCCCACACATTCTACTCAAATTACACCCACCTCACCTGCTGAAATATATACTATTATTCAGAAATTCAAAAATAAAAAGGCTCCTGGACCCGACGGTATCTCCAACAAAGTTATAAAACTTCTACCTCGCAAAGCTATTGTTCACTTGGCAAACATAATCAACTCCATACTTCACTACAAGTATTTCCCTTCCTACTGGAAATTGGCGTACATTGTTCCAATTCATAAACCTGGAAAGGATCCCACTTTGCCACAGAATTACAGACCAATCAGTCTCATCTCTAATCTCGGAAAAATTGCTGAGAAGGTAATTCTTACTAGGCTTCAAGATTCTGTACTCCGGTTAAACATCCTGCCTGAGGAGCAGCTTGGCTTCAGACAGTTGCATAGTACTACACAACAAATACACAGATTGGTGGAACATATCATTACAGGTTTTAACTGGCGTCAATGCACTGGGGCTGTTTTCCTAGACTTAGCCAGTGCATTTGACAAGGTTTGGCATTATGGCTTGCTATACAAGCTTATATCATCCAGTGTTCCAATCGGAATCATTCAACTCATCAAGACGTACCTCTGCGATAGACACATGCAAGTGAGATTAAGTGGAGTAGTGTCCTCACAGAAAAACATCTTGGCTGGAGTTCCACAAGGGTCCTTACTAGCACCAATCCTATTCTCCTTATACCTGCATGATATACCACACAACCCATTATCTTCAATTAAAGCTCTTTACGCTGATGACACAGCGATATTGGCCAGATCATTAAAGCCTCACTTAGCCATCAAGAAACTGCAAGAAAACCTACTGCAAATAGAACAATATTTTGCCAAATGGCGACTCCAGGTGAATCCTCAGAAGAGTGTAGCCGTCTTATTCTCTAGAAGATCAGTGCTTCCCAAAGAAGATATTCTCCTCCTTAACACAAAAATTCAGTGGAAAACAGAGATCAAGTATCTCGGTGTAGTAATGGACAGTAAACTGACTTTCAACTCCCATATCAAGACTCTCTGTGCAAACACATCAAAAACCATAGCCCTGCTCTATCCGCTAATAAACAGAAACAGTAAACTGAGCACCAGAATCAAACTTCTCATATACAAACTGATGGTTCGTCCAATACTCACCTATGCCTCACCGGCCTGGAGCCATACTTCAAACTCAAATATCATTAAATTACAACGCATTCAGAACAAGTGTCTTACAATGATCCTGGGCGCTCCATGGTTCATCCGAACTGTCCAACTGCACCGCGACACGGATTCCCCTATATCTACACCTTCATGCAAACTATAGCAACCAAATTCTTTTCAAAAGCAACTGTGCATCCTAACAGACTGATCCAACTGGCCGCTGACTATGATGCAATGGACTATTCTAAGCACAAAAGACCTAAAGCCATCCTCAACCCCCTCACTGAGGATTAATCTCCTAGCCCACTCAGGGCGAGCAATATAGCTCATAAACTCTTTCTACTCACAGTCTCTATTAAGATAGCCAGGAATACGAAAAGCTTTTGCTTCACCCGTTAAGCCAGAAATGTTACTAGTTACTAGATTTACTTATTTTAGAGCAGATGGAGGCTGTACGAGCTGACATTTGACAAAGGATGGATAGAGAAAGCGAGTTGAAAGAAAACTGTAAAGGGGATTATTAAAAAATTGCTGTTCTGGGGCGAAAATGGCATCGATTTTAGCTATCCGAACATAAATAATTTTGCTGGTTATCTGGTGGCGTTTCATCACTGGTCTTTTGATAAATGATAAAGATATGAGTATACTTTTGTATGAAATATTGGAAGCTTTGTTTTCCGCTTGGGTGTGTTAATCGAAGTTGATTTTTCATTAAGTATTTTATTTACTTTTTATCATATGAAACAACCTCCTGAATAATGTAGTTAGCCAATTAAGGTGATTTTTAGAGATGTATGAAACCGAATTATTCGAGGTGGACAGATTGAGGTTAGCGGGATTTTATGAACTTGCGGTTAGCGGGTACACAAAAGTCATTGAGCAGCTTCGTTCACTTCAAGCCCATAGCGACGAAGAGAAGGAGAAGTGGTATGATTTTTCATATGATTGACAAATGTATTTAAGGGAAAGAGTAATTTCGAAAATTAAAAATTAATATAAGCCAAGAAATCTCTCCGCAAAGGAGAATCTTAGAGTACTGTGCTGTCATTAGACATTCGTTACTGTGGATATAGTGGGCATGCCCTTGTGGTAAGCAGACGCATGACTGATCATTTAATTTAACCCACATGTAGCAGAAAGTCCACAGCCAAAAGAAAACTATGGGTCCAATTAACCTGCAGCGTTGCGTGGTTATATATATTATTGTGGCTTTGTGGGAGGCCTGTGAAATGTTATTCACACAATACCCATCAAACTACTCTGTAAACGTGCTAGTTGACATTGCACTTGCAAGCCTTTCTTGCAGCCCATTCCATTCATTCACTGCTCTCCAAATAAAAAATAAAAAAAAGCAACAGCACTCACATTCTTGCCAGTCATATACAGACTTGGTTTCCACAGGTGATGTGATACTTTGTTCTTTCCCATCCTACCTGTGTTAAATAATTTTCTTATGCATTTAACATAAAATCTCTTAACAACTCGTATATTTTTATTGTATCTCCGCCGCATGTTTTTTAGCCAACTATTTTAACCAAGAAATCTTCAGCCTATGCTTAGGGAGAATTTGACAGAGCTGTCACTGTATTGGTCACTCACCTCTGGATCTTCACCATGTTCTCACTACCCCCCCCCCCCCTTCCGTCCCAAAGAAATTCAGGACATCTGGAATACTGTACACAGATTTGGTTATATCAGAACCTTATAAAAAGAGATAATACTTCTTTACCCTTTCTTGTCTGCATTTATCAATATCTAACAGTATTTTTATGGTGCAGTCCCATCAATGTAATTCACAGCTTGTAATCTTTTTAGCCCAAAGTGAATAAACACAAACACACAATGAACCATCATATTTGTCCAGTGTCAATCCATTCATATACAAAATACAAAGACTAGATAGGAGTAGCATGGTCTAGCAATAACGTGGTATACATATCAAATTTTTTTTTGTTTGATCTGTAGTACAATATTTTAATAATATGATGATACACCATTTTCATACTTGTATATGAAAAATATGGCTTCTGCGCAAATTAGAAATAATTTACTGAGGTTTTATTGGTATCGGCATAAGTCCAGCTCCCACTGATAAGACCTTGGTAAAGATTGAAACTGGTGTAGTGAGTCTACCCATAAGTCATAGCAGTATACTTGTGTCCATGTGTTGAGGCTTAAGTGCTGTGAGGACATCATGTTGGAGACTTAATGGATTGTATACAGCACTCAGAAAGGATTAAAACAGCATTTAATACTTCCTATATTTCATCTCAGTCACTGAGACATCTTCAGGATTACAAAAAAACTAATGTAACATATACACAAATACCATACAATACTAAGCCAACCATGTGGGTGACTGTAGAGTTGTGGTGCACCCTCTATGGGCAGTTGTAGGTGGCTTGGAATATAAGGTGGGATCTCTGATGATTAATGTTTCTGAAATCTTTGGAAGTTTAATGCTACCATATTTAGTTGGATTTGGTTGATTTCTGAGAGCTGCTGCAGATTCTAAAAATAGTCTCTCTTTTTTTAATTTACTGTGTTGGAGCATGGTGGTTTTTCCCAAGAGATTTTGTGGATTGTATCCAAGACATGGTCAGCCAGGCCTGACTGACCGTAGTCATGGTTCTTCAAGGGGAATGGTTGCTGATCTACCTGTCTGTCCAAAGTACAGCAGCTTATAGGAACAGGGTACTTTATAAACTCCAGGCACTGAGAGAGGAGGGAGCTGATCTTTTGTAGAACGGATAAGGGTAGCAAGTTTGTGGTGGGACTTAAAAGCTGTGTGAAGGTTGTACTTTTTTAAAATCATGGCTATTTTTTACTTAAAAAAGTATCTTCCTGGCCTCCTGACATTATGAAAAAACTCAAACCTTTCTGTCCCCCCCCCCCAAATATATGGTTTACCAAAAATGCACAAACCTAATTCCTTACTAAGACCTATAGTAGGTTCCACTACCACACCTTGCTACAAACTGTCAAAACAGCTGGCTAACCCTGACACCCCACCCCCTCACTGAACTTACCACATCCTATATAAAAAAAACTCGACCCATTTTAAAATCCTAATAGAAAATCTAATCTTAAATAACATAGACATATTGGTAAGCTTTGACATTACCTCACTGTTTACCAATATTCCCTTAATAGATATCTTAACACTCTTAGAAAACGTTTTTTCCTACGGACATCTTAGATATCTTTTCATTTGCCATCAATTCTGGTTATTTTTCTTGGAAGAAAAAATTTACAAGCAGATAAAGGGAACTGCCATGGGTTCTCCCCCTCTCTCCCCCTTGCCAATTTTTATATTGGAAATTTTGAAAAATGAGCCATAGACTCAGCCCCTCTTAAATCCTCTGTCTGGCTAAGATATGTAGATGATGTGTTCTCTATTTGGCCTCTTGGCCCAGACACATTAGAGTCCTTCCTAAGTTACCTCAACAGCTGAAGTCCAAGAATCCAGTTAACAATGGAAAAGGAAAAGAAGAATAGTTTGACCTTCCTAGACATCTAGTTACATGCTTTCCTAATAGTGCACCTTCCCTCACTGTATATAGAAAACCTACACACACAGGCAGATACATTCACAAACTCTCTCACCACCATCCTGCTCAACAATATGGCATTATTAAAACTAATCAAGAGAGTCCATAATCTTTGTTCCAATGGAACCACCCTTTCAAATGAGATCAACCACATACACAATCTTCTCTCCAATCCCCAACCATCTCTTCAGAAAGAGTTTAGAAATGTCATCACCATACCCTACATCTGTGGCACATCAGAAAAAATAGCGAAGATATTAAAAAAGTACAACCTTCACACAGCATTTAAGCCCCACCACAAACTTGCTATCCTTATCCATTCTACAAAAGATCAGCTCCCTCTTCTCTCAGTGCCTGGAATTTATAAAGTATCCTGTTCCTGTAAGCTGGTGTACTTTGGACTGACAGGTAGATCAGCAAACCATTCGTTTAGAAGAACACAAATCATACATCTGCAATCACGACTATGGTCAATCTAGCCTTGCAGACTATGTTTTGGATACAACCCACAGGATCTCCTGGAGAAAAATCGCCATGCTCTACCATAGTAAATTCAAAAAAGAAAGACTGTTTTTAGAATCTGCAGCAGTTCTCAGAAATCAACCTAATCTAAATAAATACAGTTGCATTAAACTTCCGAAGATTTGGGAAACATTAATCATCAGAGATCCCACCTTACATTTCATTACAACTTCCCATAGAGGGCACACCACCTTAGAGTTATCCACGTGGTTGACTTAGTATTGTATGGTATTTGTGTATATGTTACATTAGTTTTTTGTAATCCATGAAGATGTCTCTGTGACTGAGACGAAATATAGGAAGTATTAAATTCTGTTTTAATCCTTTCTGAGTGCTGTATACAATCCATTAAGCTTCCAACATGAAATACTTGTGTCCAAAAAGGAAGTGGAGGTGTGTTTTATAATTATGAGATGCAAGAACAATTTAACGTAATGTCATTCGTCTCCATACATAAGTAGCTTAGTCATAAAGATATTTCACATGGATACTTTGTTTGCTCATACTTGGATAAATATTCTAGCACGACTTAAATATCATGGTATATGTTTATTCAACTCAACTCTCATTTTATTATAGAAATTAAGTAAAGTACTAAGACAAGACTTCTTTTGCAAAATCATGATCACTCTCTCCTCACACAGAGTACGTTCTTCCTATCTATTTATTCCTGAATGTTTGCTTAACTAATTTTTCCAATATTAATATATAATTCATTTCTCCTGTCTTGAATCCTCCTTTATGAAATGGAACTGGCTTGACTTTGTTTCACTTCTTTGGGACTCTGCCAGAATAATCTGAGGAAAGGCATTGCCATTCTTTTGCACTACTTGCTTATGATAATAAAGGCTACCTCTATGTTATGAGAACATGCAGAACAATCTACAAGGCTACTTGTATATAGAACAGTGGTGGCCAGTGAAAATTTTAAGTGGGGTTGCTGCATATACAACATAATAAAAATAAAAAAATATTATTTTTTTCCTAACCAGTAACCAATTTATTAATAACTAAATTTACATATTAAAAAATTGCCTTATTAAAAATATTTTGCCCTCACCACGAACAAACACCAATAATAAAAGTTTCATATCTCACAAAAATAACGCACAAGCATACGATACGCTACCCAAAAGAGTAGTGTCGGAATAGCTTGTAACGTGCAATCACAAGCGCAAACAAATATCGGCGAGATGGCTGCATTTGGCCAAATGCAATAATTCTGACACAGCATTAGATCGCAGTGTATTTGTTTTGTGTAACGATAATTGAAAAATATTATTATTATTATTATTCGTAACACCTCCAAGGCATCCGAAGACTCATCGCGGGATATAATTCCTTTCATATTTTCAACAGTGACACACGTCATAATTCAGCTTTGTATCTATAATAAATAAATAATTATATGTTATTTTAACAAAATAAAATAAGATTTGCAAAAAATAGTTCACCCTCACCACGAACATGCACCAGTAATAAAAGTTTCGTATCTCACAGAAATAACGTGCGCAAGCATACGATACACTACTCATTTGAGCAGTGTCGGAATGACTTGTAACATGCAATCACAAGCACAAACAAATATCGACAAGTCTGACTGTGATTGGTCGAACGTGATAATATCGACACTGCGTTAGATCACAGTGTATTTGTTTCGTAATCTAAAGCATTAATCGAACAATTCCAATTATTAACTATTCAATCACTGTTGAAACATAAGCTGTTACCTTTAACGTGTTGCATTGCCTTTATATAATGTTGTAAACATTGTTATTATTTATAAACAGAAACAAAATTTAAATTTTTCATTTTTTCCTTGGGGGTACTGCAGCGTCGCAGTGCTTATGTATGGGCCACCACTGATATAGAGGCCAATGACTTCATATCAATTGCCTTAGTATCCCATAATATAAAGCCAGTTGCATAGCTAGAGCTGTTGCTGCCTGGGGCTGTCCCTGAGTTTGCTGCCCCTCTCAATACACACCAAAAATACTACAAAAAGTCAAAACAACATATAGGGAAATAAATTAAAACACTGTTTTTATTTTTCCTGCCGTGTATACTTTGCATCTCATTGTTGCTTACCAAATTTTAAAACCTTACACTTTGCAACGTTGAACTGATAGTTCCACTTACCTGCCCATTCATGCAATCTATTCTATTCCTCCTGTAAGACTTAACATCTGTTTGACTGCATTGCTTTCCCCAATTTTGCATCATCTGCAAACAGCTGCATATCACCAGTCAAACCCATCCCAATATCATTAATATGCAAATTGAACAATAGTCCCAAAACCGATCCCTGTGGTACACCATAGTGACCTTCCTGTTTTGGGATACTGCACATCCATGTACAACTTGATCCTTGCATGGCCTCCTTTACATGCTTTATGAGATAGTTGTCTCTCAAGAAATTAAATTTCCTTATTTCCAAATGCTATTTCTCCATTCCAATCTATACTGCCGTAATTAAAATTGCCTATAATAATCATCTTTCCTTTGTTCACTAAGTTGTTTACATTTCTTCATCACCAATCTCCACATGCCCTGGCCTGTAGCAACATCCAACTAAATATGTTTTCCTGTCAACCTCCACCACACTGCCTTATAACCATTGTTACTATTTCCCTCTTTCATGTCTACCTTATGTGGACGTAATTTCCCTGCTGTCATCTGCACCACTCTCACTCCCCTTCTTGTCCTTTCTATCCTTGTGAAACACACACACACACAAAATGTTTATATTCCTGTGGACAGAAAAATCGCCTGGAATAATTGCTGTTCCTTTGTTCACTAACCCAAGTTGTTTATACATTTTGGGGTGAATAAACACAATCATTGAAACAATTCCATCTCCCTTATTTCCGATACTCATGGCATTTCTAAATAAACACAACAGATTACTTTTAAGTCTACAAACAGTCCTACCCAAGCCATTTGTTGGTTATGATTTCCCGACCACACCTGCCCAATCACTTTTATCACTGCTCACCACATATCTGCTCAGTCTCAACTTCCTCAATCAGATTCTGATGTATTCCATTTCTATGCTGATCATCCCCCCCCCACACATACATTCACTACTACTTCCAACATTTGCTCTCCCTGTGCCATGTCTCCCTGTCCACCTGGGCTCTCTCCCCATTTCTCTCTTCTTCTTGCATTCCCATTCTCTCTCGCACTATTACTGTTTCAATTGCCAAGCACATCTCTCTCTTCGGTACCACTCTCCTGATCTCTCGTTTCATCTCTTACTTCGTATCTCTTGCTTGCATCACACACTGTACTTCTATCTTCCCCATAACCACTTTCTTGATCACCTTCCATGCAACTAATTTCCTTCCTCTGCAGTTTCTGATTCCATGACAACTCCATGTCACCTCTTAGGTGAAAACTGCATAGTCACGTTTCTCAATCTGAAGCAAATTGGCTAACTTATTTCTGGACAAATGCTTTGTTCTTATCAGAACCAGCACTGAAACCCTGAATCCATTAAGTAATTACCTTTAGTAGTTTTACATGCTGAAATTTGCTCCCCAGGATTTGCAAGGGATAAATTAACATTGGAAAGAGTACAGAGGCAGATAACAAAAATGATATCAGGACTGTACAATGTTAGTTATGAGGATAGACTGAGGAAATGTGGACTGCAAAGTTTGGTAGATAGGAGTGGTGATATGATTGAGACATTTAAATTAGTGGGGATAGTTACAGGGTTGACACTGGGGAATTCTTTCATTTGGGTAGAACTGGAGGGAGTGAAGACAGGGGGTGAGGGCAGGAATCCCTGAAGTTGTGAAAGGAAGTCATGAGCCGAGAGATGAGGAGTGGTTTTGTAAAACTCGATGTAGCTTGGAAGTACCAGAGTGCTTTATATTGATTTTTACAGAGGTCAGGTCTCATGAGATTGTTACAAAAATAACCTTGTAAGTCTCTATATATTTTATGCTAAATATTAATGTAAATAACCCTATGGGAATTGACTGTACTTACTGCTTTAACAAAAATTTCTAGAACGTCAAAAATGAAGGCAATGCTTTGCCACTGGAACTTTGTATAAGGGCACAAGAAAGTTGTTTACAATTTAAGTGTATGAGAAAGTTGTTTGCGAGCTCTGCTTATAAACACCTTCAAAGTTAGTGTCAAAGAGATTGGCAAGGTTCAAACAAGTTTCCACTGCCCGACAAGATAAGATTAAAGGAGTGCACAGAGGAGAAGAAAGAACGGGTCAGTCTTAACAGAAGATCAAGGAGCCGTCCTGAATTCTTCGGGGAGTTACAACCATTCGTGCAAGGTCCCAGAGAATGTGAAATAAAAAGGGACTGATCCGAACAGAGAAGTCAGCAGAGAACCAGAGAATCGGCAGTTAGAGGCTGTGGGCAGTTATCAGAGTCGGCAGCAATATTGGCAGTAGGATCCAGAGGACCAGATGTTACAGTGAACCCATGCCAGAGGAGAAGAATGTGAATGACAAGAGAACAGCTGATGTAAATACTCGAGGCAGTGTCAGTCGGATGTCTTTTTGCCACAGGAGGTCAACTGAAGCCAAATGCTGCAGAACGATCTTCAAGCCTATATGCTGAAACTCTTGCCTGAGCTTTTCGAGTACTGGAAAATTACATGTGTGACACAGAGACTCTGTAAGTTTATTCCATCTTTTGTTGTACATTCCTTTTGTAATCTAGGAGATACGTTATAGATGGACTGATAAGAAATAGTAATAAGAAGTGTCTATAAGAGAGTTCTCTGATTTGTTATTAATTGGAATATAATTTGTGAGATAACTTGGCATAGCTAGCTAACTTCTTTGTGAGTAAATTAGTTTCAATAATTTGATTTAATAAGCAGAGAAGTAATTGAGTAATTATATTGTATAGTCATTTAGTATTGAAAAGGAAAAGTTTGTTTCTTTATGCTAAAAGTCTAATAGATAGGTAGAGAGAGTAACCTCCCTATCGTTTAATTAATGTACTTTGTTATTAATGCAAATAAATGTGTTTTATTTATATGTCAAGTGCAGCCTGATCTTTTATTTTACAGTGCACTGTTCCTAAATGAACTCAGACCTGTGAGCAGGAAACAACTAAGGCATTAAAAGTGTAGTTTAAGTACTTAAGAACCATGACTATATATGTAAACTGTATCGAAGCAATTTATGCTAGTAAGAGAGAGATCTACCAGATGCATTGCTGAGTCTTATGCTGATATAGAGATACTGGTGGTGCAGTCTTAACAAATAAATTTTCCAGTGTTCATAGGCATATGACTAGTAAATACGAAAGGTGGATAAACATAGTACGCAACAGAATAAGTAAGAAAGGTTACGAAAGCAAAAGCACTTCTAATAAAGAATATATTACTAGGATAGAGCAAGGATTAAAGTGTAAAAGATTTAAAGTAAAGATTACATCACATTGCAGTACACTAAGGTATAATAACGTAGGCCCTCAATCGTTAGTTTCTTTGTATGCAGGGTGGTTGAACTGTGGAATGCATTGCCTGATAGGTAGGTGTGAGCACAAATAGTGACTGGGTTCAAGGAGTGGTATGATACTATTTTCTAGGGTGGGCCTGTCACGATAAGTCTTATGACTCCATGGAGGTCTTGAATCATAATAATAATAATTTCCTTATTTCTTTTCTTCAAGTTTATGTTCACATACTTAGACCAGGCAAGTAGGGTGACTTTGTTGGTGAGAGTAGCTAAAGAGAGAGGTATGAACAGCAGTTAGCTAATGAAGCCAAAAAGAATCCTAGGGAGTTCTTTCGATATGTAGCCAGCAAAAGAAAGAATGATTATGGAAGGATGACATTGATTGGAGAAAATGGTATAAAGACAGCTGTAGCAGACTGTGTGGTGGAGATACTTAATGAGCAGTTCATAAAGATCTTTCAATCTTGTGAATGTGACTTCATGGAGAGATTGAGAGCAGTTGTTGATGGGGAGGAGAGACTGACTGTAAGTGAGCAAGAGGTGTTTGGGGAGTTGAGTAAACTAGATGTAAATAAGGCTTGATAATATATCACTGTGTATTCTGAAGGAAAGTGCCAGAGAGTTGACAACTGCCTTGACATATTTTTTTAATACGAGTCTTGCACTTGGTCAAGTTCCTAAGGAGTGGAAGGAGGGCAAGATTGTGCCACTTCATAAAGGAGGTGATCAAACTCAAGCATCAAACTATAGGCCTATCTGTGTGTCAGTTGTTGTGGTTAAGTTGTTGGAGAAGCTTGTGAGAACTAGGATCCAGAGTTGGGTAGATAACAATGGTATAATCTTTGATGGACAGCATGGATTTGCTAAAGGGAGGTCATGTTTTAGTAATCTACTTACTTATTACAATAAAGTGACTGCTTCCTTGGACAGAAGAGAAGGATACACAGTAATATACTTGGATTTCGCAAAAGCTTTTGATAGAGTACCTCATGATAAGTTAACAGTCAAACTAGAGCAGATGGGGTTGGATATTAGATTAGTGCATTGGATTGGAGACTGGCTATCTGATAGGTATCAAGAAGTTGTGTATGAGGGTGCAATATCCAGGAAAAGGAAAGTCACTAGTGGAGTGCCTCAGGGGTCTGTTTTAGGTCCATTACTGTTTAACTTGTATATTAATGATATTGGCAAAGATTTGGATGGAGATATTCAGTTGTTTGCAGATGATTCAAAGTTGGGATGAACCATAAAGAGTAGCAAAGATGTTGTGGCCTTGCAAGAAGACTTGAATAAATTGAGTGATTGGGCACGGAAATGGGGATGTGAGTTCAATGTTGCAAAATGTAAGGTTTTAAAATTTGGGAAACAAAGATGGGATGCAGAATTTATGCTTGGTGAGAATATATTGTTAGAGGTGGAAGAAGTAAGAGATCTGGGGGTGATAGTGGATAAGGATCTAAAATTTAGGGGACACATTGCCAAAATTGTGAAGACATCGCAAAGGCTTCTGGGAATGATGCTGAGGACACTGACGTGTAGAAGTAGGGAGATTCTTGTTCCGTTGTATAAGGCTTTGATTAGGCCACACATGGACTATTGTGCCCAGATTTGGACACCGGGTTTTCAGACGGATGAAGAGATGTTGGAAAGGGTCCAAAGGCGACTGACTAAGGTAGTTTCTGACCTCTGGAATATTGAGTATGAGGAAAGATTGAGAAGTTGTAATTTGCAGAGTCTGGTAGCGAGGAGAAAGAGGGGAGATATGATAGAGACCTACAAGTTGGTAAGGGGTTGTTATAAGATCAGTGGTGGAGAAGTTCTACAGAGAATAGTGGGAGATCAGGGGAGAACCAGAGGTCATCTCTGGAAACTGTATAAAGAGGGTGTGAGTAGGGGAGTGAGAGGCAGGTTTTTTTCATGCAGAGTTGTGAATCATTGGAATGCCTTGCCTGAGAGTGTGGTGTCTGCAAGGAGTTTGAGTGTGTTTAAGGCCCGGTATGAAGAAATGTGTGTGTGTGTGTGTGTGTGTGTGTGTGTGTGTGTGTGTGTGTGTGTGTGTGTGTGTGTGTGTGTGTGTGTGTGAGATAAAAGGACCTCCCAGATGAGTCTTTGACTCCATGAGGTCTTGGGGTAATAATAATAATAATACTTATTCTTACATAAGTACTCTTCCTGTGTTGATTGACCTAACAGATACTCATTGCATTATAACTCCAAAGAAGAGCTGTAAGAAAAACTCAACCACATCATAAATATATTATAAATTCATTATTTAAGATTGAATTAATACTTGTTAACCTCTTTCTTTATCCAATAATAAATGGTACTAATTAGGACTAATTCTTTATTTTGTCCATCACAGTTTTAAACTGTTCCCACCATTAACTAATTGTTGCTGTTTGTGTACTGTAATAAACTGTTTGTGATCTGCAAATGCTCAGTATAAAAACCAAGTAAATAAATGTATTATTTATTTTCTTGTTATTGCCATGTGTTGTGAATTAAAGCCATTATAAAAAAATTAACATGAACTGTAACATATAAGCCTTAGTACCAGTTTGACAGCAGATCAGCAGATCCTTTCGCTTTCCTTATTTCTACTGCTGCTGTTGAAATACAGAAGAAAATGGCACATCAATCTTAGTTCACAACAAACAAAACTGTTTTATTATATTATATCATATCACAGACCTTCATTGAGTCAGAAGATTCAAAGGAAGTCCTCACTATTAAATGCAATGATCGTCTTGCCAAACAGTATGCATGCATTGTTTTCTATCTGACTTATCACACATTGTCAGTACATTCTGCTTACCTACCATTCTCTCCAAGATAAAAAATCCTCTGCATTCCCTTACCTTCACCCTCCTTATACAACTTCCAGGTATTGGCCTTTGCTTCTCCCATATTCCTCTACTTTTTTAAAAAAATTTTTTTACTCTAATCTGGTCCAAAGTACTCACCATTATATATATGGCTGTCATATCACCTATCCTCCTATTGCCCCTGGCTCCATTAGGTTTTCCAGATGTCATTCTCTCTGTAACACTACCCAGTCATCTTCTCTGAACCTTTTATAAAATTTCTCCTCAAAAACCAGAATGACCAAATTGGAGCACAGTAGTCCATATGCAGCCTTGTCCATTATCTGTACATGTCAGTGTCCTCATTGCCACAATCCACTGTTTTGGTCTTGCAGTTCTTGCCATATCCTCCCTAGATTTCAGGGTCTCTTGTTTACCATCACAGTCCTTTATCTATTCCACCTCCCTCAATACACCCCAACCAAATAAATAACTACATCTTATCAGTGCCCTCCAAATTTTACAACATGGAATTGGCAACAAACTTATCTGCTTACAGATAGATAAATAGATTTAGAGATTAGAGAAAAAATCTTAATATACAGTTACCTGTAGACTAGGCGGTCTAAAGGTGTTACATAATTATTATTATATGGGTATCATTTCTGGAAGAAACCCATAATCATTTCAACATACAATGTTCGCACCCGTCTAAAACACAGAAAATTTTATGAACTTTACAAAGGAGCAGTGGCAGAAAATGTGGACGCAATCTGTATACAGGAGCACCGATGGAAAACCCACTTGGCATTCAATGAAATTAGGTCCCCAAATCATAAATGGACCTTTGTGTATTCATCTGAAGATCAATCTGGAAGCGGCAGAGTTAGAATCCTGGTAAACAACAGTTTACAAAAATATTCTATCAATAGAAAGGGTTTCAAAAAGAGTAATAGCTATTACGATAAATGCAAACCCAAAAATAACAATTATATGTGCATCTACAGAAGCAGCAGAGAATAAAGAAACCTATCAAAACCTGTAAAGCATACAACAACAACAACGTAGAATTAAACTCTGATCACAGAATTGTAATTGCATGACTAAGAGCATCCAAATTGCAGAAAAAACATCTCAGATACAATTGGGAAGAATTAAATGACCCTAGCAAGCCAAATCAGTTTCAGCAATTTACAAAGAACTACCACTTACAAGCAGCATAGAATAATAATACAGACAATATATTTAAAGCAATAACTAACGTCATCCACTACGCAGCCTCCCAAACATTTCTTCAATCCAACACAAACAACTGTAGATAAAGAATGGGTAACCAAAGAAACAAACTTACTGATTGACAAGTGCAATAAAATAAAATGCAAAGTAAGAACCCAAGATTTCCTTGAATATAAAAATGAACTAAAACAATTAAACATAGAGGCATATAAAGCCCTCTCAAAAGGTAAAGAAGCCCACATCCAGCATTTCTGCCAAGAGCTAGAAAGCTGTCAAAATTTGCACGAAATAAGAGAAACTTATAAAATAACCAAATCCCTGAGCATGGCAGAAAGAAAACCCAGAGTATTGATAATCAAGAAAAAAGATGGAAACTCGTTTGAAAACAAGACTGAAGAACTTGATGAATGGAAGGCACACTTTCAAACTCTGCTAAACACACCAACCCCAAACATTGATTTCATCTCGGAAACTATAATACCAGAAACTTAGCATCGACTACGATGATTTCACCATGCAGGAGCTCACAATGGTCCTTCAACAGCAAAAAGCAGGAAAATCACAAGGAGTAGATGGTATCACAGTTGAGGCTTTTAAGCACTGCTCTACAGACATCAAAGAACTCCTACATGTATAACTTAGCACTTTCCTCTGGGAAAGTTCCTGAACAGTGGAAAGAGGGTCTAATAATCCCACTTCCAAAAAAGGATAACCTGAACAGAGCTAAAAACTACAGAGGAATCACACACCTATCTACTCCACTAAAAATCTACAGCAGAATGATATTAAATAGAATTGAGCCACATATAACTCCATTACTTCATACAAACGAGGCTGGATTCATCAAAAAACTTGGTACTCTAGAATACAGGGTTCAAAGGACAAGAACTTACCATTGCTTTTGAACTTTATAGACTTTACTAAAGCATTTGATTCTGTTGATAGGGAACGACTTTGGGAAACACTCAAACTTTATGGCATTCTGCCAAAAATTACCAGGTCTATCAAGGCACCTTACCAGGGTTATCAAGCTACAGTACTAGTTAATGGAGACAAAATGATTGACTATATTTTTAAATTGATCCAAGTTAAATTTGGAATCCTCATCAAAGACTCATATGCACAGATGCACCTTGTAGACCTGAGCTTTACAGATGATATAGTCCTCATTGACTCTAACATCACAGATGCCCGAAACCACTTCAACAGCCTTAGGAGAACTGCAGAAATATTTGGACTAAAAATAAACTCTCAAAAAAACAAAGATATTAAAAAATCAGATAGATGGGCACATCCATATAAATCAAAATTATTACCTTGAAGAAGTAGAGGACTTTGTATACTTAGGATCACACATTTCATTTTCCGTACAGACATTAAGACAAGAAAACAAAAACGTGCTGCAGTCCATAGAAGTCTTAAAAAAGTATTGAAGTGAAGCCTCATCTCAAAGGAGATGAAGATTCATCTTACAAGTGAATCAGCCAGTCTATCTTTCTGTACGGCCCCCAGACCTGGAACATCCCAACAAAAGCAGCAACCAATATTATAAACAGCTTTGGAGCTACTTGTTTAAGAAATATCATGAGCTACTCCTTGCAAGACCACATTCCCAACTTTACTATATTAGAGGAATCTCCGCAAGATCCTCTAGTCAGCACTGTTCAAAGAAACCAAATAAAATTGCTTGGCCACCAACTCAGGCACCCACCCTATTCACCTTTTGATGCTCTGGTCCTTTACGCCCCTACAGATAGGGAAAAGAAAAAGACCCTGAACTCAATATTGGAAATACATCAACAACATTCTCCCCAATTCTCCGCATTAGAGATCCATCAATTAGCAATACGACAGAAAAGTGTGCCTTTCCTTCACGCCATAAGAACCTCCAAGTCCTATCTCAGTGTACATAGACTCATTTGTTTTGATTTGTTTCCCTATTTGTAATTGTAAAATTATAAATAAACAATGATATGGGTATCGCCATGGATTCAAGACTCGTTGCAGGAGACCTCACACTAACCATTTTTAACTTAGTGCCTATCATACCTCTCCTTAAACTGTTGGGGAACTCACAACCACCACTACTGACAATCCATTCCACTCATTCACCACTCTCCAAGCAAATAACCTGGTCAGCACACCCTTACACAATTTCTACAGTTAACCTGTTGTTCTTCCCTTACTCTTGTATTTTCATAAGGGATACCAATTGCTGTTAATATTTATTAGCTGTAAGGTAGTTGTTATGATTAATAATGTAAAACATATTTTAGTGCACTGTATGAGATCCTCTTTGATATACAATCTTGCCATGAGCTGTACCTGAAATCCTTCGAACATCTTCGGTGATCTTAGATACCAAATCTTAGTATTCAGTTGCTTAAAACAAATTAATTATTCCTCATCTTAATACAACTCATCAACTTCTAAACTTTTGTCTGTCTTCATTTACATCAATGAATTTGTTTAAAATACAGCTATGTGAATTCTTTGCAAGTAGTGTATTTTAACTAAAATTTGTTGTAAATACTTTTTTTGGTCCCACTACTCATCCCACTATTGTAATTTTTTGGTCCCACTGTTGTACTTTTATGCTTCAAATAAAAGCTGAGTGTAATCATAGAATATCATTGGATCGAACTTTATATCGTATGGGGTCTGTTCAAAAAGTTGCAAGACAATTATTATTTAAAGAAACTGGGCATGCTAAGGTATTTTTTGTAAGCAGATATGTATATAGACAATTCATGATATGCTGAATCAAGTCCAAAGTTATTACGTCACCTTTTGATGAACAAACTGAGTTTTTTTTATTTTTAAGTGTCCCAATGTCATGAATTAATGAACAACATGTGCATCAAGTTTTGTGTTAAACTTGGCAAAAAAAAAAAAAAAAAAAAGTGCCATGGTAATGTATCAGATTTACAGATGATTGAACTTTAAAAATGACTCTTGCTCTGGACAACCATTGATATCCCACATCCATGATTTGATGGCTCCTGTTCATGAAAAAGATCTTCAACAATTGGCTGAGCCAGCAAAATAGATCATGCCAAATTCTGACTGAAGATGTGGAAATGAAGAGGATTACTGCAAAGTTCACAGCTCTTCCAACTCACAAGTTTCTGACTCAAAAGAACATCAGTCATACCTCACCCATCTTATCCACCAGATTTGGCCCCCTATGACTTCTTTTTATTCCCTAAGCTAAAATCTGTACTTAAGTGATGACTATTTCAAGGTCTTAATGAAATTAAAGTGAATGCAATGGAGCAACTCAAAGTTATTTCTTTAGACGGTTCCAGAGATTCTTTTAAAAGTGGAAAAAAATGCTTGGAACGCTGTATTGAAGCAGAAAGAAAATATTTCAAAAAGGATATGTGCCTATAGCTTATAAACTTTTGTATATATTTTCAATTATTATTATTATTATGTAGGCCTCCAAGGAGTCAAAAGATTCATCTCAGAAGGCCTTTCCTAGGAAACACAAATCTATCAAGACTCATCGTGGGAGGGGGTCCTCCTAGGAAACACAAAATCTATCATACCACTCCTTAAACTCATTGACCGTTTTCACTCTCACCACTCTATCAGGCAATGCATTCCACAGTTCAACCACTTCCATGCAAAGAAACCACTCCTCACCCTCTTGCTCGGTTTCCTTTCATAACTTCCAGGGATGGCCCCTTGTGATCACTCCTTCCTGCTGTTCAACCAAGCAAAAGAACTCCCTGGTCTTCTGTTAATTTATCCCCTTCAAATCCTAGGGACCAAATCTGAGACCAATAGTCTAAGTGTGGTCTGATCAGGGTCTTACACAATGGAATGATAACGCTTTTATCTCTGCAGGTCAGCGTCCTTCTCATGGCCTGCATTTGAATGGATTTGGTGAGCGGAGACTGGAAAAAGTGTTGCTGAATGAAGGGAAAATGGGTGTGCAGAACCAGGGAAACTAGAACTACCAAGGAGAGGGGGGAAGTGGAAATGCGGACATCAGTGAGACAGTTGAGTGTAAGAATGTATATAATGTAACCGAGCCAGTACTAAGGACAAAAAATGGGAATGGGATACTTAGAATAACGCATCAAGATAGGGGTGGGACAAAGGGATCACTGCATTTCATGTATACTAATGCGAGGAGTATTAGGAATAAGAAGGAAGAATTTTTGGCCTTGATTGACTCTTCCTGGCCACAGGTTATTGGCATTAGTGAAACATGGCTGACGGAAGATGATATAGTTAGTGGGATAGAATGTGTAGGTTATAGTGTGTTTAGGAGTGACAGAGAGAATAAAATGGGGGGAAGGGTGTTATTGATGATAGCTGATGAACTGCAGCCAAGGATAATTGAAGTTGTATCGCAGGATAGTGAAAAGAGCTCATTTGAGGCTATTTGATGTGAGATTGAGACTGGCAGAATAAAATATACAGTTGGGTGCTGCTATAGACCAGGTGATGGAATAGATGGTGGAGATAGTATGCATAAACAAATTGATGAAATGAGTGGAAGGAGGGTAATTATTATGGGGGATTTCGACTATGGTAACGTTGATTGGAAGGAAATGGATTTTATTCAATTATTAAGGGATCTGCAACAGCATGTAATTGAAAATACTAGGGGTGTGAGAGTGCTTGACCTGGTAATGGCATCTGAGAATTTGTCTGTAATGAATATGACCATGTTGTCACCTATTGGTGAGAGTGATCATAAGGTCTTGACCTGGGAGGCGGCTAAGGGTGTGGAATTTTCGATTAAGACAGGATATATGTGGAATTACCGTGCTGGCAAGTATGACAAGCTTAGGAGATTGCTTGGATCAGTGCCATGGCATGTACAACTGCAAGGGCTGCATGTCGATAGAGCATGGGAAGTGGTCAAGGAGCATTTATAGGAGGTTATGGCTGACTGTATACCTAGGGTCCGAATAGTAAAACAAGTAGGGGTTAAATGGATGAATAACACCATTAAGCTTGAGCTGCAAAAAAAGAAACAACTGTGGAGGGAATTTAAAGAAAGAGGTGACCTGTAGGCACACAAAAGTTATAAAGTGCAGGCCAGAAGGGTAACGAGTGTGGTAAAAAAAATCAAAAGCGGATTATGAAATGAAACTAGCTATGCAAGCTAAAGAGAATCCCAAACAGTTCTTTCAATACGCTGCAAGCAAGAAAAAAACTGTACACGGCAAAATGATTTTAAGGAATGATGAATGTAAGGAGGTCACCGAATCAGTCGATATAGCGGAGTTACTGAGCAAGCACTTTGCAAAAGTATATCATCCAGGTGGTGACATTGAAAAAATGAAGAAACTATTAGTTTATACGAGAATTGTGATGAATGAAGGTGAGGTGAATAGTCTATTACAGAACATTAATGTGAATACATCTGTGGGATTGGATAGTATATCGGCACGGGTATTGCATGAAGCGGCTAAAGAATTATCAGTGCCCTTGACCATGTTGTTTAATCTAGGTCTCAGGGTCTGGTTTAGTTCCGAAGGTGTGAAAAGAGGGGAAAATAGTTCCACTGCATAAAGGAGGATCCAAGACTATGGTTGCAAATTACCAACCGATCAGCATATCAGAAGTTGTTGTCAAGGTCTTGGAGAAAGTAGTCAAGGGAAAAATACAGGAATCGATTGATGAAAATGAGATACTGTATGGGGGGACAGCATGGCTTTGTGAAGGGTAGATCATGCCTTAGTAACTTGCTCAAGTTTTATAACAAGGTGACGGCTGAACTGGATAAGGGTACAGTGATACTGCTGGACCTGGCAAAGGCATTTGACAGGATACCACATGGAATTATAATCCGTAAACTACAACATATGAGAATGGATATAGGGTTGGTGAGATGGATAGCTGGGTGGTTGATGGAGAGATATCAAAGAGTAGTTTATTCAGGAGTAGAGTCCAAAAGACAGCCTGTGACTAGTGGTGTGCCGGAGGGTTCTGTTCTTGGACCACTGCTGTTTAATTTGTTCATTAACGATATAGGGAAGGATCTAAGAGGAACAGTTCATTTGTTCGCTGATGATGCAAAGTTGGGTAGAGCGATAGTGAATGCAGAAGATGTCTAAATCTTGCAGGACGACTTGGATAGATTGGAGTTCTGGGCTAAGGAGAATGGATGTCAATTTAATGTGCCAAAATGTAAGGTTATGCATTTTGGGGTGAAAAGATTAGCAGCAGTATACGACATTGGTGGAACTGTACTCCAGGAGATTGATGAGGCCATTGACTTGGGGGTGTTTGGTGGATAGGGAGATGAAGTTTAGTGGGGCACATTGCAAAAGTAGCTAAATCAGCTCATCAACTCACTTGGTTGTTGAAAAATACCTTGACGAGCATTGACAAGCAAGTTATTATTCCTCTGTACCGAGCCTTGATAAGACCTTATCTTGACTACTGTGCCCAGATTTGGTCACCTAGGTTCCTTCTTGATGGGGAGGAGGTGGAGAGGATCCAGAGGCGAGTGACTAAGATGATAGTGGGTCTATGGAATGAACCATATGAGAACAGGTTGAAGATTTGTGGGTTGCAGAAATTAGTTGATAGAAAAGGGGAGATATGATTGAGACATTCAAATTGCTAAAGAGTTTCTATAGGATTAATTCAGAGGATATTTTTGAGATCAGGACTGGTGATGGGAGAACTAGGGGACACCTATGGAAGTTGGGCAAGAGTGTGGGTAGTAGAGATGTTAGAGCTGGGTTCTTTACTTTTAGAGTGGTAAATGAGTGGAATAAGCTGCCAGAGTCTATTGGGTGCTATGACGGTGAGTGAATTCAAGGCAAGGTATGAGAGATACTGTGAGAATGTCGTATAGTTGTGTGGACATGATGTTTAGGACCTCCCTCGATGAGTCTAACGACTCCCTGTAGTTGCCTGTAATAATAATAATAATTATTATTATTGCAGCAATCCTCTGTGTTACGTTCACCACCTTTGCAATATGTCCCCTGAATTTCAGGTTTCTATCAATCATCAACCCCAGATCTCTTGTATCTCTTATTTCCTCCAGTATAGCTCCAATAGATTGCAGCATCCCATTGATGTGTCCCGAACCTCAAGACCTTCCATTTTGCTGCATTAAACCGATACTCCCCATTCATTTGCCCATCTGTCTAGCTTATTCAAATCCTCTTGCAGGGCTACCACAACTGCACTATTACTAATAACCCTTCCCAGCTTCACATAATCTGCAAACAACTGAATATTCCCCTACAATCCACTGACAATGTCATTGATATAAAGGTTAAACAATATAGGTCCCAGTACTGAGCCCTTTGGGACCCCACTTGTAACCCTCTGCCTCCTTGAAACTGCCCTACCATACATAACTCTCTGATACTATCGGACAGCCAATCCTGAATCCAGTTAACTAACCAGACATCTAAACCCATGTGCTGCAACTTAAATATCAGCTTATCATGTGGCACCCTGTCAAATGCCTTCACTAAATCTAAGAAAATGGCAGTATATGCCTTTCCCTCATCTACTGCCTTGTAACTTTATTATAAAAGGCCAGTTCATATTAATAAAACAAGAGTGCCCCTTCACAAATCCGTGTTGACTCTCTCTCTCACAGATAACATTACCCTCATCTGCCCAATGCTGTATACGGTCCCTCACTAATTTCTCCAAGATCTTAACAACTACTGATGACACACACAAACTGGCCTATAATTAGACATTTCCAGTCTGCTACCAGTCTGCATGTCTATTCATCTTCCAAGTGCTTTAGCACATTGTCTCAAAACTCGTGGTGAAATACCATCCAATCCCACAGCTTTACTGACATCCAGAGTACTCAGTATTTGAAACATGCTCTCCTCCTGCATCTCTAAACCTCGAACCTGACCTATCCCTCTAGTATTAAAATTTAATCCTCCAGGATGAAATACACCAATAAAGTGTTAATTGAACAATTCCACTATGTCCTCTGCATCAGTCACTCTATTCCCATTTTTATCCCACAATGCCATTCTTCCACAATCATTTCTCCTCCTACTGGCCACATAGCAAAAAAAATTCCCTAGGATTTTCTTTGGATCTTAGGGCCAATCTCTTCTTATATTCCAGTTTCGCCTTCCTTACCATACTAGTCACTCTCCTGGTCTGTATTGTATATTCTTCATGCATCTTCTCTTCACCTGTCTCCTTATATCTCTTCCATATCCTATTTTTCACATGCATTTCCTGTTTAATATTGTTTGTCATCCACTTTACACCAAATTGTGTCCTCTTTTTCACTTGTGGAATACAGCTTACTATTGCTGTTAACAAATATTCCTTCACAATTTCTCAAGCACTAATGATATCCCTGCCTTCGAATTCCTCCATCCATGAAACTTCCCCAAGTTGATGTCTAAGACTATTATAATCACCTGCCTTATAATTCCACATGTGTTCCCGTCTCTTTGATACTCCTGCATGTCTATTCATCTTCCAAGTCAAAACCACATGATCACTCTCTCCAACTAGTGGGAGAGATGTCATCTCAGTTATTATCAACTCTTCTGATGCTATGACCAAATCCAAAACTCTTGAACCTCTTGTTCCCTCTATAACACATTGCCTAAGACATTTGTCCCTCAAGAATTCTAGAAATTCCATTCCCTTATTGCTACATGCATCTTCCTCTCTCTAATTTATACTGCTGTAGTTAAAATCTACCATAACAATCATTCTTCATGCACTTGCCAAGCTCAACTGTCTAAACATCTCATGGTCTCCACCCTCTGTGCTCCTTGGTTTGTAGCAACATCCCACTAAATATCCCGTCTTGCCTATCTCTACCTTACACCATATGCTTTCAAAATCATTAGTGTCACTGCCTTCCAAAGCCTCCACTCTTTGGAAGAGTGGAGGACATAAGTCATCACTTATCATAAGCAGCACTCCACCACTACACTTTCCCTTCCTATCCTGCCGAAAAATGTCTTGGAACTTTTTTGAGCAGATTTCATGTTATGCTTAATTATTTTAGCATGAAAACTTTAGCCATAAATGGAATTAACTATACATATATAATTAACAAATCACATAGCCGATTTCATTATCATGAAATCATTCAGTATAAACTTTTGAAATACTCCAGTTAAAATTCCATCTGTTTAAACACTGTCATTATAATAGTGTTTTAAAGAAACTTGGCAATAGGGAGAGTTAGCTGTATATAAAATGATATTATTTTTGAATTAATCTGAAGACTAATGAGATACATTTACATTCAGATTAATAATTTGCCATATTTCAAAATAAAACAGTTCCATAACTGATTCATTGAAATGAGATTAGAGTATTAATATTTAGTTTATAGTTTACTTTACAGTTAATAAGATATAAGGTTTTCTATTTACAAACTGTCACTTTCAAATTTTAATTTCAGTTGTAAAGCATTGGCCACAGCCCATAATAATAGAGGTCTTGTTTATTACAAGCAAGTAAAGTTTGGTGAAGCCATAGAAGATTACACAAAAGCTTTAAATTATAATACTTTAGCAGTTGCATTATATAACAGGGGCACCATTCATTATCGACTCAGTAAGTAACAAAATTTTTACATTATCACTACTTAAAAAATAAAATATTTTTTGTGCATATCTGTCAAGTATAATACAGAAATTATCAAAACAGATGCTTTAGTTTAAATTATTATTATAATTATTACTATTATGTGACACCTCCAGGGAGGGCACCTACTCTACAATTCTCCATTTCTACCACTCAATCCACCAACTACAGTGAACCGCATCATCTGCACCAACGCCATCTTCCACCACACTACTAGTATTTTCACAGACAATCACAAACATCATGCCCACGGCTGGATTCGAACCCACAGCCTTTTGGCTGGAGAGTGAATATGCTAACAACTCGGCCAACCAGGCCTAATACACAGGAACACGTTTGGTTTTAATTAGAATGATAGACTTGGAAGAATGTGTTTGTTGCCAGTGGTAACAGTCTGAAACATGGTTTAACATGAGGGCATATATGCTTGAACAATATATGTATATAGTGAAAACATTTTGTTCTATTGGTAGTGTAATCCATGCTCAGTTTGAGAGAATTTTTTTTTTCCAACTTGGAAAAAAAAATTTTTCTAGGAAGTTGATGTGAATAAGAGGCATTTATTATATATAGTAATTGTGCATTTATTAGCATTTAATTTATATATTTGTAAAAATGAACGAAGAGAAGAATTCTGTTAAATAAATGACAAATTTTAATAAGGTCATAGATAAATATGTAAATCATAAAATGAAGAAGGGAATTTAAATATAAATAGAATTATCTATTGACATTGTTTTTCTTTTTACATTCAATTGTATTTATGTGTATAACTTGACTTAGCAAGTAAATGATATAATTTTTTCAATCTATATTGATTTTTTTTTTTTTACTTTTATTGCTACAGCCCCACCACTACAAATTCTTATGAGCCGCTACTGTTTCTGACCACACTCTTACTCAGGTTTCAGGGATAACACCAAGTTTACCCCCCCCCTTCCCATTCCATCTGCTATAATTTGCCATAATAATGCTCCAAAAGTTTCCCTGTATACATGCTGCAAGATCCTCTTGTCAACTAAGATTTTCTATCATATTTCCTCCTTTCCTCTTCATTGTTCTCAAATTTGAAGGCCACACTCATTTGTCTTCAAGTGCAAAAATTCCATAAGCAATATGATTTTGGTAGCCAGTGCTTGATCCTTTTAGATTGCTTCATCTCTCTGGAACTCATGGAACTCAGGTGACCACGCCTAAACACAGTAGTTCAAATATAGTCTTATCAAGCCATTGTAAATTGAGGGGGGGGGGACGTTATCCTCACAATTAGTGTTCTTTACAACATTGCAGTTAGTTACCCAATCTGATGTCTTAACTACCATGGAAATGTGGCTGCTAAGCTTTTACACATTTACTAACATAAAGAGCCAAAAGGCTTCAGTTTGGCGATGCAAAAATGATAAAAATCAAGTGGATATTAAATCCAGCATTATTTCAAAGCCAAATATAAAAACTATAAGAATTTTGTATGAAAATTGACCAGAGAGCCTACCGGAAAACACTTGCCAGCATTTACGAGTTGCCCTAGCTAAACCTTATAGGAGACATGATCGCTATTGCCAGAGCATCCATATATTCGACTCCTATTGGTCCATTTTGATAAGATTTCACCGTTCTGACAGCTGTTTCAAACTGGTTGGTTTTCATCAGAGACTAGGCAGAAACCTTAAGAGAGCGAAAACTCTTTGTATGTTACTTGAGGGGGAAGGAAAAGTGGGGTGAATCCATTTTGAGAGAAGGTAGGACTGCATTTCGCTGCATTGAAAGTGACCAGATTATTCTTGTCTCACTGTAGGATGGTATGGAGATCAAAGTTTAGGTATTGGCTGCAGATCTTGAAGATTAGGATGTTTGAGAACTACATGATTTGTCAAAAGAGTATATGAATGGATTGTACTATTATCAGCAAAACTATGAATAGGATTAGTGGTGATTCAGAGTAGGTCATTTATGTATAGGAAAAAGAGGGTAAGTGATAGAATAGAGTGCATAAATGCCTTAGAGCCCTAAGGCATTTATGCACCAGTGGCAAAGTTCAAAGAGAAAATGCCATCCATCATGACATGCTTTGAATGACCAGAGAGAAACCTGTCTATCCGGTTATAGACAGTGGCAGGTAGATAGAATGAAGCCAGTTTGCATAACATGAGGAATACAGTTATATGGTGTCAATGAGGCATTATTATTATTATTATTTACGCCTCCAAGGAGTCAAAAGACTCATTGCGAGAGGTCCTTCCTAGGAAACGCAAGTCTATCAAGACTCATCGTGGAAGGTCCCTCCTAGGAAGTTGTAAGTCAGCAGTTAGAATTGAAGTACAGAAAGATGGTTTAATGTTAAATCTGGTGTCAGGCAAGGATGTATATTATCCCCTCTGTTATTCATTATCTTCATGGATCACATTATGAAGGAAAGTGGTATTAAAGCTGATATCAAAATTGGAGATGTTAATGTCAGCTCTTTGCTTTATGCGGATGATGTTATAATTCTAAATAAATCCGCTACAAGTCTGCAAAATTTCCTGACTAAATTGAATAACTGTTGTAATAGATATAGTATGAAGGTCAGCATTACAAAGACAAAGACATTGAAAATAGTCCGAATCATTGAAAATATCAACTCGTGAATGGAGAACCTATACTACAAGTAAAACATTTCAGCTACTTAGGCACAATTTTTAGTGAAAATGATAAATTAAATATGGAAATAGACAACATTCTGACATGGTAGGGAGTCAACTGAACAAATTTATATGGAATAACAAAGAAATTAGTCAAAACACTAAATTATTTGGATACAAGTCAGTGTTCAAACCAATTTTAACTTATGGATCTGAGAACTAGGTTAGAAGTAAAACACTTGACCAAAGACTAGAGAACTGCAGATATGATAGTCCTGAGAAAGATTAGGGGAATGAATAAATGGCATCAATGGCAATATCATATTAAAAACGAGGATATTAGGAAAGAACTTGACATCGTCAGCATCCAGGAATGCATTAGCAGAGCTGATCTCAGGTGGTATGGTCACTTAAACAGAATGGGAGAGGAAAGATTAACAAAACAAGTGTTCTATGCCAAGTTGGCAGGAAAGAGACCCAGAGGAAGACCACAATATAGGTGGATTGATAGTAAAAAGTGCCTTAGAAGACAGAAATATAAGATTTGATAATATTGGAGTTTTGGCAGGTAACAGACTGATTTGGAGGTAAATTGTAGATAGGAAGTTAGTAATGATGTAAATATTTCATGTCATATCCTGTACACCCCTTGAGGGTATATAAATATCAGGAATTTGATGAAGAGGAGGAATTTCATGCAATGCAGTATGTCCACAATAGACTCATAGTATGCTCATAAATTATGAACCTAATCCAAGTGTAGATTTCATATCTGAATAGGTAATTCAATTATAATTGATATAATTTAACCTGGTATTTTCCTGGGTCTAGCCCCCACTGAAGTGATCTCAGTGAAGATCGAAACCGTCTATGGGTAGTGATCCTTCCCATTATGCTTAACAATATGCATATCTGAAAGGAAGTGTGCTTTGCATTATGAGATACTGATGCAATTGATGTGAAGTCAATAGCTTCTATATACAAGTAGCATAGTTATGAAGATAATTCACATGCAAATTCTGTCTACTTATACTTGAATAAATTGTTAAACAAGAATATAATTTCTTGTCATGTATAATTTATTTTGTGATTTTAATGAAACCACGAGGCCTGAATATTTGTACATTTATAAAGTAAATCTCTCTCTCTCTCTCTCTCTCTCTCTCGCTCTTTTTATAATGTTAATATAATAAATATAGTTTGAAGTCTCTCCTTTTTAATTATATGTATTTGTTTCCTGCAGGTGATTTTGATTTGGCTGTTGCAGATATGGAGAAGGCCATGCTATTAAATCCTAATAATGAAGATTTTAGATCTGGTTTTGAAGAGAGTAAACATCAGCAACAGTTGTCATCACCCTCCTCAAATTCCTGATGTGTACCCTCAGGGGTTGTATAGGCTGAACAGAAAAGAAAAAAAAAAACTAATGTGCTAATTACAGTTGACTCTAACTATTGCAAAGTTGTTACAAGAACCACAGGAATAGTTTGTTACAGTGTAATTTGCTGTAGTGAATTTCTTTCAGCATAGCATTGACGTATGGAAATTTTGTTGTGACTTTTGATCATTTTGTTACAATGAACAGTGTAGTGAGAGTCTGTTGTATAAGTTGGTTTATTAGCAAAAATAATATACACTTGACTCTTTCTACAGTAGAAATCATTTTAACAAACTACTAAAAAGTCCTGGCCAATGCCCCATAGACATGGTGCTTTGTTAAAAGAAATTTATTATAGTTCATTATTCATTATAATGAATATTCACTGTATAAAACTATTCCTGTAGTTCCTATATGTGACACTGGACTTATTTAATGGAGTAATTTGTGATGGCTGGAAGAACTCTTACTCAGCACCATCAAACAGATCACGTTAAGAATCACTGAATTAGATGAGATCTGGCAATGATCATGAACTTATGTCTTTAGCTTATTCCAGTGAATGGAGATAGTATTATGGTCAAAGAATAAAATGGTCATTGCAGTATTCTGTCAAAAATATTCAAAAAAGCAGAACTTGAAGATTGTCATAACAGTAATGTAAATTTATACTGTATTGCAAGACAAATGGATTGTGCTGTCTTCAGCAAAACTGTAGATAGGATTTGAGATTAGTGATATAAGCTCATTTATGAATAAGAAAGATGTGAGCAGAAGTACAGAGTCCTGGGATACTCTGGCATTAGTTAGACTGAGAAGACCAGAGAAATTGCCTTGGGCCCATGTAGAAGTGAGATTGCCAAAGAGATCTACTGTAGACCAAGAGTGACAGAATCTATCTTGGTTGCTGTTTAACTGGTGGGCTTCTAGGTGGTGAGGAGTTGATTGTTGATGACTTTCTTCATTATTTTTGATGGAACTAAGATGAACACAATTGAATAATAATTGGATTGCTGGCTTTTAACTCCTTTCTTTGGGATTGGTTGAATAAATATAATTTCCATGGTGAAAAGTAGATGTGAGATAAATATGAGATTGAAAGGATGATACAGGACTGTTATTAGTTCAGGAGCATAAGAACAGAAACTTGTTGATATTGAAGCTTCTGTATTCTTCTGATGAGTCATCAAAAGAAGGTGCAGTACTAATGAAATTTCTTGTTATTTTTAATGATTGTTTAATGTTAACAAATAAAAGTATGCCTCCCACAATAAAGAGAGCATCCCAATTTCCAGTTCATTTTATGGTCTCAATTTTCTCTGCACTCTTGAACTCTCTTCCTCTTCTGGCACATAATCTAGCTGCTTATACACTCTCCTATGTTTTGCCTGGAGGGAGAATGTCTTGGGAGTGTCCAAAAGTCTTATCTCATCTCACTGCATGTCCCTATCCTATCCTTTCATCTGACTCTGAATCAAAAATGAAACATACAAGTAATGATAGTAACACTGCAAATGAAATAATCTCCTCAGAAACTAATCCCAACAATAAAATAAAATAAAAAAAATCAGAGCACAATACACAAAACATGCCATAATCCTTACAAGAAATACTCACTTTCATACTCATATTCATTTTATCAACTCGTGGCATAAATAAATACCAACATAAGAAATCAGACCTACTTTTATCAACGCGTGGCATAAATAAATACCAACATAAGAAATCAGACCTACTTTTAGAAAGTATATTTACCTTGGGTATAAATATGTTAAAGATACCAAGCAATTTTAAACCTGGTTTTACTCCATTTCCCAAGTAAGCAAACAGACTAAAAGTCAAGTTTGCGCCTGCAATTGATGCAAGTCTAACTGATCCCACAGGTAGTGCAGGACCAGGGCAACTCGTGGCAAAGGTGGAACAAGCTCCGATCACTAATCTTAATATTTACCCTTAATGCCAAAACACATCTCCAAGAAGGGGATGTATGATGTTTTGTATTAAAGGCAAGGGGCCACTACCCAGACCGGTTTCGACCTTTATTGAGGTCTCGTCAGTGGGAGCTAGGCTAGAAATACCAAGATTTAGTAATACAGAGCTTGTAAGTATTTCACCAAAACAAGTTACCATAAGGCGTTTTAACCTTATTAAATAAAAATCTCTGGAGGAGATATAAATGTAGAAAGTATTTTTACCTTGGGTATAAATATGTTAAAGATACCAAGCAATTTTAAACCTGGTTTTACTCCATTTTCTAAGTAAGCAAACAGACTAAAAGTCAAGTTTGCGCCTGCAATTGATGCAAGTCTAACTGATCCCACAGGTAGTGCAGGACCAGGGCAACTCGTGGCAAAGGTGGAACAAGCCCCGATCACTAATCTTAATATTTACCCTTAATGCCAAAACACATCTCCAAGAAGGGGATGTATGATGTTTTGTATTAAAGGCAAATACAAACATCATACAGTCCTGCTGCATTGGTAAGAATCCTTTGTCTTTTTTTTTCTTCTTTGGTTCTTTGTGTTCCCCCTGTACCTAAGTTTAACAGGTTTTTCTTATCTGCAAACAGGGAAAGCTTGGCCTTTTCTACAGGTCTGTCCTTTTGTGGACTTGGATCGTACAAGGGTCTACTCTTCCCTTTTTTTTTTTTTTTGAAGTATGTCTTCGGCTCTACCGAGAGCAAGAACCCTCGGGTTCGAAATCGACGCAAGTGTACACAAGAGGACGTTTGCGAAAGCGCTAATTGACTGCGTAGGGGCATTATTAATTATTGTGGCATTATTAATTATTATTATAATTGTGGCTTTACCCCCTATGGGGGTGGCAGATATCAAGTAGTTTGCAAAAATACAACAACAAGGGAGAAACTACTCAAAGGGGTTGAGTGTCAAGGGAAACTTTGCCATCCTTTAGTCGTTGGTAGCATCTCTAAAAAGATGAGAATAGAGCAATTCCCTCTGGAATACCTAGAAGGAGGGTACGACATAATTAATCGAGTCTTTTCGAAATGGGGAACCGTACGAGATGTCCAAGTAGGCAAAGACGCTGACTACCCTGAATGGATGTCGGGGGAAGTCACGTTCTCGTTAACGATGAAAACAGAAGTTCCGAATTTTGTAATGATCGGATCGGCCAGGGTAATGGTGAGTTACCCGGGAGTAAAGAGGCAATGTTTTAAATGTGGAGCCCTTACTCATCTCGGGGCCCAGTGCCCGAAGTTAAAGTGTAAGAACTGCCTAACAGCGGGTCATACACTAGCACAGTGCCAATCGGCATGCCTAAAATGCGGCATTAACAGCCATAAAATAGACACCTGTCCGGACAGAAATCTGGCCGAAAAATTGGGAGGCACTATTACGTCCAACAAGGAAACAACAGCCCAAAATGTTATCGGCGCAGAACCGAATGATTTCCCCACCCTGAAGGCCGCGCATGAGGGAACAACAAAGAATCATGCCGCCACCTCCGAAACACTGCCAAGTACACCAGTGGAGAAGCCTGCAACCAGGAGACATGAAGGGCAGGAGGAACTGGCCACCGATCAAACCGCCACTACAGACGTAGCAACCGAAAATAACCAGCAGCACCAACAAAACGGAACTATCACTGCAGTCACAATAGACGAGGACACGGAGGCAGTAGATATGGAAATCAACAATGCAGAAACCACACAAAAGAGGCCAGCCAGCCCTGAAGAAGTAAATATTAAAAAATCGAAACAAGGAAGTCCGGCACAAGTTGGAAATATAAAGTCAACTTCAGAACCCACAAAGTTCCCTCATGCAAAGGCCAATGCACCTATATTGCATCTCTTAAAAGATTTCCCCGAGGAGGCGGCGAGACTACGAAAAGCAATAGAAACATTCGGAGACATTCAACTGATACTCACAGGACAAAACGGGCCAAGAGTCGTCAGTGCAGAATGGAACGACGTGTTTGTCGATAATATAGATGAAATCACTCCTGAAAAGATCATTGGTCTTATCGATGCAGAGGACGACGTGGGACTAGCACTGCACAGAGGCCTCTTCATGCGAAACCACGTCCGTGGAGACAAATTAGCAGATCTCATCATTAAAACCCACAACAATAGACAGCAGGAGGATTTAAACCTCGCCTAACAAGTCAGTCGACTCCTAGTATGGATCTGCCAGTGCGTGGGGGGGGGGAATTCTGGTTTGTTTTTTTTCTTCTTTTTGTCCTCTTTCAGATTAGAATTTTTGTTGTAAAAAAGGTCTATGTCTATTCCACACAGGAGGGGGTATCCTGAGAACCTGGGCTGCGAAGGCTTACACCAAGGCGGTGCAGCTCCTTGTGGGCTGCATCACCCAGGCCAGGCTCTGCCCCCGCTCTTCTCAGTATTAAACTGGTCATTCAGGTTGAAATTTCATAATTTATCTAGTTTCTTACAAATTGTTATATGTAATTTTTAATGTTATTTACTAGTTCCTCTTTTTCATGTGGTGCTTCTTTCATTTGTTTTTCCCCACTTTCCTCGGGCAGACACCTGAAGAGGTGACTGACCGAGGAAAGCTGAAAAGAACGGATGGAGGGAGATAATGTCGGAGATCTGCTTGGTGCTGACATTTAAGTCAGGCCAAGTAGATCGACTGAGGCCTCTTAACTATCTACTACTATCCACTCTATCTTTTCTCCTCCTCTCTCACTATCAAGCTGACTCTCAGCACAACTTTTTTTTTTAAATCTAAAGAGGCCAGTGATGAAAGGCATGAACTCCCATTCTACCTCAATAAAGGTCGAAACCGGTCTGGGTAGTGGCCCCTTGCCTTTAATACAAAACATCATACATCCCCTTCTTGGAGATGTGTTTTGGCATTAAGGGTAAATATTAAGATTAGTGATCGGAGCTTATTCCACCTTTGCCACGAGTTGTCCTGGTCCTGCACTACCTGTGGGATCAGTTAGACTTGCATCAATTGCAGGCGCAAACTTGACTTTTAGTCTGTTTGCTTACTTGGGAAATGGAGTAAAACCAGGTTTAAAATTGCTTGGTATCTTTAACAGACCTACTTTGTTCAGAAAAAAATTGCATCTACATCAACCACCCAAATTATACATTTAATGATTCCTTTTGCTACAAGGATTTCACCTGAGTCTTTGTGGGAACTGATATTTAGAATCCCTTGCATTTGTGATCTCCTCTGTTTCAAAGTTTCCTTACCATATTCAGTAACATTCAGCATTCTTCTGCTGTATTTACCACTCTCCAAACTCCAAAGACCACTCTGACCTGTTTAACTTTCTGTATATGAAACTCTACTTTCTGCAATCCAGATGTCAAAAGAGTGAATTCAGCTTCCTACCTAAGTCCACAACTCCAACTGGCTTCTCCTTTTAAAATACCACTGACCAAGCTGCAAAAGTTTTTGCTATAAACAGTGACCTGACAAAATTGTATATCTACCTACAAGAATTCCTGGTAACTTTCTATACTCTCCCAGTATACTTGATCTTTTTTTTTTTCAACCAGTTCTCCTTTCATATATGCCATAGAAGTCACTGCTTAGTAACTGAGATCACAATCTTATGTAAGTTTTGTCTCATATCCTCCCAACTCTGTGTCCTTTGGCATTATAAAGATACCAAGTTGGGATAACTTACAGAACTACTACTCTTCCTTTCCATTGTCAGAGTATTCCTTCTGCCCCAAACACTTGCTCTGAGCAAGTCACAGAAATTATCTTAACCAGTATGAAGACCTTCATTCTCCATTCTATCAAATTCTCATCCACTCTCCAAGACAAGAGAACTCACTCACTGCAGGTTGCTTACAACAAGAACCATTGCTTCATACAGAGTCTATAACGAAGAAAGCAATAAATGCAAAACAGCAATCAGCCTTTATAAGATGACTTTATCAGTTAACTTATGAAAGCCAATAACTGGAAACCTGCTTCAAAATGAAAGCCATGTTCATGTTTACTGTAAAGGTCGCTGGACAAAACATACTCACTTGTGCTTCTCTCTACCGATGGCATCACTACTATAGCACTTAAAGCTGATCTAATGGCATAAATCTTTTATTACATAGATGAAAAGGCAAATTGCCTCCTGCAATACCAGAACCTGAGTGCATCATGGTTTTTAAACAAGAAGACATCAGAAGAAAACTCAAAACATGAACGAAAAAGTCTTTTGGTTCCAATGATATTTCCCCATTGATACTGAGATATTGTGCTGTGGAGCTAACTCTTATCACAATGCATAGAAGCAAACATATATCCAGCCTATTCCAAAAATAAGTCTACAATCAAATTACCAACCAATCACTATAACTTCAGTCCTTTCCATAATAATGGAGAGAGAGAAAATCATTAACAGTCAACCTTTCAACTACCTAGTGGTCCCAAGTTAATCAGCAATGCCCTGTATGGATTCTGCCAATCTGGATCATTGATTGATCTCTTGGTCTGTGTTGCCCACCACTGGACATTATTATTATTATGAGCAACTTCAAGGAGTCAACAGACTTTTCGAAGGAGGTCCTAACATCATGTCAAGAACAACTATTCGACATTCACACAGTATCTATCATACCTTGCCTTGAACTCATTCACAGTCATGGCACACACAAAGACTCTGGCAGCTTATTCCACTCATTCACCACTCTCCAAGTAAAAAACCTAGCTCTAACAACCCTTGCTAACCACACTCTTGTCCAGCTTCCACGTATGGTTCCTAGTCCTCCCACCACCAGTCCTGTTCTCAAAAATATCTTCTGAATTAATCTTATAGAAAACCTTCGGTAATTTGAATGTCTCAATCATATTACCCCTTTTCCGCCTATCAACCAATTTCTGCAACCCACAAATCTTCAACCTGTTCTCATAAGGTTCATTCCATAGACCTATTATCATCTTGGTCACTCGTCTCTGGATCCTCTCCACCTCCTCCCCATCAAGAAGAAACCCTGGTGCCCATATCTGGGCACAGTAGTCTAGATGAGGTCTTATCAAGGCTCGATACAGTGGAATAATAACTTGTTTTTCTCTGCTCGTCAAGGTATTTTTCAACAACCAAGTGAGTTGATGAGCTGATTTAGCCACTTTTGCAATGTGCCCCCTAAACTTCAACTCCCTATCTACCAACACTCCCAGATCCCTTGCCTCGTCAATCTCCTGGAGTACGATTCCACCAATGTGATATACCGCTGCTAATCTTGTCACCCCAAAATGCATAACCTTACACTTTGCCACATTAAATTGACATCCATTCTCCTTATCCCAGTCCTCCAAACTATCCAAATCATCTTGCAAAATTTTGATATCCTATGCACTCACAATTGCTCTACCCAACTTTGCATCATCAGCAAACAAATGAACACCTCCTCTCAGATCCTTTCCTATATCTTTAATGAACAAATTCAAAAGTAGTGGTCCATGAACAAAACCCTGAAGCACACCACTAGTCACATGCCTTCTTTTGGACTCTACTCCTGAATAAACCACTCTCTGATATCTCTCCATCAACTTCCCTCCTATCCATCTCACCAACCCTATATCCATCCCCCATATGCTGCAGTTTACTGATTAGAATTCCATGTGGTATCCTGTCAAAGGCCTTAGCAAGGTCCAGTAGAATCACTGTAAACCCATTACCCCTATTCAGTTTAGCCGTCACTGTGTTATAAAACGTGAGCAAGTTACTGAGGCATGATCTACCCTTCACAAAACCATGCTGTTCCCCCATACAGTATCCCATTTTCATCTATCCAATCCTGTATTTTTCTCTTGACTAATTTCTCCAAGATCTTGCCAACGATTCCTGATATGCTGATCGGTGAGTAATTTACAACAGCAGTCTTGGAACCTCCTTTATGCAGTGGAACTATTTTCCCCCTCTTTCCACCCCTTCGGGACTAACCCAGACCCGAGACTCAAATTAAACAAAATGGTCAAGGGCACTGACAGTTCTTTAGCTGCTTCATGTACAACACAAGCTGGTATACCATCCAATCCCACAGATGTATTGACATTGAGGTTTTGTAATAGACTATTCATCTCCATTTCATCCACCACAATTCCCGTATAAGCTATTGGTTCATTCATTCCTGCAATGTCACTACCTGGATGATATACCCTTGCAAAGTGCTCGCTCAGTAATTCAACTATATCAACTGATTTGCTTACCTCCCTACATCAGCATTCTTTAAATCATTCTGTCATGTACATTTTTCCTTTTACTTGCTACATATCGAAAAAACTGTTTGGAATTCTCTTTAGCTTGCATGGCTAATGTTCTTTCATAATCCGGTTTTGCTTTTCTTACCACAGTCGCTACCTTTCTGGCGTACGTTTTATACTGTTCATGTGTCTGCTGGTTACCTTTCTCCTTAAATTCCCTCCATAGTTTCTTTTTTTGCAGCTCAAGCTTAATGGTGTTATTCATCCATTTAATCCCTACTTGATTTATTATTTGGCTCTAGGCATACAGTCAGCCATTGCCTCATACAAACTTCTTAACCACCTCCCATGCACTATCAACATCCAGCCCTTGCAGTTTTACATGCCATGGCACTGAACTAATCAAACTCCTAAGCTTGTCATAATTACCAACCCGATAATTCCATATGTATCCTGTCTTAATTGTAAATTCCACACCTTTAGCCATGTCCCAAGTCAAGGCCCTATGATCACTCTCACCAATTGGTGGCAATGTGGTCATATTCATTACAGCCAAATTTTCAGATGCAATTACTAGCTCAAGCATTCTCTGACCCTTAGCATTTTCCATTACATGCTGTCGCAGATAGTTATCCCTTAATAACTGCATAAAATCCAATTCCTTCCTCCCGTGTGTCCTCTCCTCCTTCCAATCAATGTTAACATAGTTGAAATCTCCCATAATAATTACCCTCCTTCCACTCATTTCTTCTATTTGCTTATGCATACCATCTCCACCATCTATTCCATCGCCTGGTCTATAGCAGCACCCAACTGTATATTTTGTTCTGCTAGTCTCAATCTCACACCAAATAGCCTCAAATGTGCTCTTTTCTCTATCCTGCAGTTCCACTTCTATTCTCCTTGGCTGTAGCTCATCAGCTATCACCAATAACACTCCTCCCCATTTTATTTTCCCTGTCACTCCTGAACACACCATACCCCTCACATTCAATCCCATTAGCTATATCATCTTCTGTCATCCATGTTTCATTAATGCCAATAACCTGTGGCCTGGAAGAGCCAACCAAGGCCAAAAATTCTTCCTTCTTGTTCCTAATACTTCTGGCATTAGTATACATGAATTTCAGAAGCCCATTTTTCCCATTCCCATTTTCATGCCTTATACTAACTATCCCATCCTGATTTGTTATCCTTCATACTCGCTCAGGCATATTACACACATTCATACACTCACCTGTCTCCATAAAGTCTGCATATCTACTTCCCCCCCCCTTAATAACTCTAGTTTCCCTGATTCTGCATATCCACTTCCACTTCATTCAACAACACCTTTTCAAGTGTCCGTACATCAAATCCATTCAAATGTAAACCATCCATCTTATATAAATCCTTTTGCCCATCGAACTCGCTCCACACATTATGCACTCCACACTTCATGAGCGGATTATGCACTCCTCCTGCATAATCCGCTCATGAAGTCATTAACAATTTTGGCCCTCCTACACTGTTCACTGTCATACCGTGGCAACAGACTCGCTATCCTAACTCTCTCACTCTTCTCTTTTGCTATCTCAAGCAATTCCTTCAAATCCTCTCTCTCATAGCCATTATGTCTCCTTTCAAATCATTTGTTCCTGCTACTACTATCAATTCTTTCACCCTCTGCTTTCGCATTCTAATTGACTCTCTTACATCCTTAATGTTCGCACCGGGTTGGTACGATTTTTTTAAACTCTCATCTATCACACCTCTTACTAATGATTCTCCATACAATACTCGCTCTTTCATTTTGTTTACACTCACTATCATACTCTTATTTTTCTTATCATACTTTTGCAGTTTATTAGGTGGTACGCTCGGTAAACATTTTTGCCAACGTTCCAGCTGCCGATTTGCCCTGTGTATCGCTCCACGTAACCGTGCGATCTCACTCATTGATCTTTCTCGTCATTTTTATTATCTGTTAATTCATTCATTCGTTCTGTATATTTACCTTCATTCTCACTTTCAACGCCACTCTCACAGCTATCTGGTATTACCTTGCAAATATCACTATTCATACCTCGCATATCACTATTTTCTATATTCTCACTTTCAACAACGATATCACTGTCACGACCTGAAACACTCTTTAAATCCTCACTTTCTGCACACATTCACTCCACTATCGTTGTCTAACCAGACTCCAACCGCTCTCCTCAAAACATACATTTCGCAAACGGTACACTGAATAAAATGCTTTAAATTAAAATTTTTAGACAAAGATGGCGACCTGGAAGCCATTGTATTTCTTCTTATCAGCGCCATGTGCACAAATAATGGTATCTATCAAATTACTAAGTGAAACAACTTGGAAAAACGCACAAAATTCACCCAGACATGCTAAGATACAAAAAGTAAATAATACTACATAAGATTCGAGCAAATTTACCAATTATTACTTATTACTGACGTGTATCATGTTGAGAAACGTGCTGTCACTCTTTACATATCCAGAGCCTCAGATTATGTCTGGCATCAAGGCATACTAAACAAATTGCCATCTTTTAGTCTACCTGCCATCCTCTTTAATTAACAGCTTTTTCTCTCTGGTTATACATTTCTAGTCATGGTTAGTGGCTCCCTCTTATTTGCACTTTGCCATCAATCAAAGTGACTTGTTCTGTTACCTTGCTTCTTTCTCTTCTATATAAATTACTTACTCTCAGTCACCATTAATCCTGTCCACGGTTTTGCTTATGATAGTACACTCCATTCATCCTTCTCATTCAGTAAACCTTGTGGTGCTCAGACATCCCAAGCTTAAAGGTTACTGCAATCAATGCCTTAAACAATGATCTCCATGAAACAGTTTTTGTTCTGTTGCAAAAAGGGATCTCAGTTCACCTTCCCCTTCTCTCAGTAATACAGAATACCATCGACAGGGTCTAGCATAGAGGCAGCCTGTCTCACAGTGCCACTTAATAAGGGTGTTTGTTCAGCAGGTGCTGTGTTATGGCAACAAGATATTTTACATCTGATGTAGATGCAATAGATTTATGAGAAGAATTAAAAATTCTCTCAAAAATAATACGAGAGAAGTGGTCCTCACCAAATTTTATCATATCAAAGTTATATATATATATGACCAAAATCTTGTAGAAATTTATCCCAATGTAACCACCTCCCTAAGGATATTGTTAACAATTCCTGTTAGCCTAGCAAGTGCAGGAAAAAATTTTTTCAAATTTAAACCGATTAAAAATTATTGCGAACAGCAATGACCCAAGAAAGATTGGTTGGTCTAGCAACTATATCAATCGAGTTGGACATAAGCTTATAATTTAAATTTAGAAGAGCTTAAAAACAGTTTTATTGTACGATATCCTCATAGAGCAAACATTTAATTAATATTATTGTGTAATTGTTTTGCATTAATGTTTCTCTTGTAATAAAAACAAAATAGCAATTGGAGATTTTCTATTTTTGTCTTATAATCCATCAGGGGCGATATTTAATTGTTTGCCTCAATCTAATCTGGCGATGGCCCTGCAGAAATCACTAGACAGGATCGTATCTCCTTTTTTTTGGAATGACAGTTATTTCAGTCTCTCTTGTCATAAACACCTCACATCCATAGCTTCCTATTCTAAAAAATAGGCATTCTTTCCCACTTAAGATAGATAACAGTATTTTAAGGATGGATGGATATAGAGTTAGTAGCTGGGCAGGTGAAAATAGTGTTCACTTGTTTGGAGGGGGGTGCATCAGTTCTCTCACATTCTCAGTACTGTCCAGAAGAGAGCAGCTCATAGATGATACGCTCCTCACAACAGACTCACATCAACATCTATCTCACACACTGTTTTAGCCCTGTGTCTTTTCTTCAGGTACTTCCTTCCTCACTGCTCCACTTTCTGTTGGCCTGTTGAGAGTAACAGCTGTCCAACATCTCTTTTCACTACAACTGCAAACACACTTGTTTTACCTCTTCCTCTTTTATCTTATCCACTTCTGTTGGAACAGCCTTCCTTGTGAAGTGTTCCCAAACAATTACAACCTCCAAATCTTCATGAAAAATGTCAATAAACTTCTTTTCCAGTTCTCACCTTTACCTTGTACACAGCACTAATGTGTTGTTGGTTCTGCTACTTGTCATGTGTGGAGTTGGTATTAAAAAAAAAAAAAAAAAAAAAAAAAAAAAAAAAAAAAAAAAAAGCATGACCTCACAAAGTAAGTGGTAGCAGGATCATTATTACCTTATTGAGAAATCTGATGCATTATTGGGTTCTGTCTCATGTAGTATCTAACATCCAAATACTACATGGGACAGGCCTGATGAACTGTACATCTGCAGAACTGTTTTACTGCTGTACCCTTAAACGGGAGAGGTTTGTGGTCTCTCCAGTATGTTCAGGCATGTTCCCGGATGCTATCATCTGTACCTAATGCTAAAAAAAAAAAAAAAAAAAAAAAAAAAAAAAAAAAAAAAAACAGGGAGAGGGAGGCAAATTTGGAATAGAATTTCTTTGGGAAAAAAATGTAATTCTCTATCTGTAGAATCTCTTCATTATCATGGTACGCCTGGTGTGTTTAATGAATGCTGCTTCATATTAATGCTGTCAAGAATTTGTAACTAGGATCAGAGCAGGTGGAGTCTATGTATTTTAGGTTGTAGTATTTAAAAATGGAACTTGTGTTTTTTCCACCATACATAGTGCAGTACTCATCTTGACTAAGTATCATTCATGTAAAGAAAAAAAAATTGTCAATTATAAAGTAATTTTTTTTCTAAAATGAACATTAACAGCTCAGATGTAAATCTTTACATATTTTACTTTATTTACAATAAGAAAATTTTTTATAAAAACTAGGACTAAACACAAAGTTGAAAAGTGCGATGCATAGTTTTTTTTAGCAAACTAAGTACCAACTTTAAGTGCATGCTATTGACCTGTTACTCTCAACTTGGCAAACATGTTCTAAACTAATCAGTGACTACAATGTGGACTCCACTGGTTGGTTCTCGGTAGATCACCTCACCTACATCATCTGCCTCTAGGCATTGTGCTATGGAAAGGTTTAGAGAAACCTGACCTGTTATACACTTGACATTTTAAGGCATTTGATAAGGTCTGATAACAATGGCTTCTCAACAGATTTCTATCTTCCTTTCACCCTTTGTAATTGGATTGCCAGTATATTCTCAGGTCCACCATTTACTGTAATGGTAGAAAACATTCTTTCTTCAGAATTTCCTACTAATGTGGGTGTTCTAGGGATCTGTTATTTCATCCATCTTCACATACATAAATACCTTCTCATTGACCTCAAGTACTAGCCACAGATTTGATGCCAGTGAGATGGTGTTTGGGTCAATCTTTACACTAATCAGACATCTTAAGCTTCAACATCCTTTACAGCTATTGTTCTAAACACAGATCTCCATGTCATGCCATGCCATCTTGTAGTGGGATTGATAACTTAATTAACTTCAGTGTTTTCAAAACACAATTTTGTCTTTTTTTTCCTGACAAAATCAATCTCAACTCTTAGCTTTGATAATGCTCATCTCAAAAGTCAAGACAAGATCTCTGTTCTTGGTTGAGTATTTAGGCATATATGCTTGCTAAACTCATTAGCCTGCACACATATGCCTAAATTGTATTAATGAAATGAATATAGTGCATGAATCAATTAAACACAATTTTAATGGATCCTATATTTTATCTCTGTCACAGAGACATTAACAAAGATACAGTCACTTGTAAAAGAACACACAAACTAAGTGGGAAAAAAAAGTGACTAAAAGGCTAAAGTCCTATGAGTGGCATTCACTATGGGTACTTTTGCCTTAACTGTTGAATGTGAACTCAAAGAATTAGTTTTCCAAGTCTTGGGAAATTTAAAACAACTATTTATTAAGATGGATTTTTTCCCCCCCTCAGATCTGATTCTAAGAAAAGTTTATGTTTATATTTGTTGCAGTTAAGCATTGCAGTTGTTTTTTTTTTTTTTTCCTCTGTGCAAGGAATCCAAGATATGGTCAACTAGATCTGAGTAACCATAGTTATGGCAGCAGTTGTATTTCTTACTCTTCTAGGTGGATATTTGAAGATCTCCCAGTTTGACCATAAGATAATTCAAGAATCAGGAACTTTGTAAACACCTGGAACAAAGAAGGAGAGAGAGAGAGTGTGCGTGTGTACGCGTAAATCATTAGGAGAGCAGATAAGGGAGCCAGTTTCAGATGGGGGTTTGAAAGTGGTGGAGATATTATTTCTTTAGAGTTCTGGCTATTTTTCTGAGGTGCCAGGGATATAGGAAATAGCATAGCATTGTAATAGTAATAGCATCAGCAGTCTCCCACTTTGATCATAAGATGTGCAATAACAAGGAACCTTGTAAATACGTGGAACAAAGAGGGAAAGTGTGGATCCTTGAGATGAGAGCAGCTAGATTATATCCTTCAATTAAGGTTTGAAAGCAGTAGAGAGAATATATTTCTATAGATTTAGTTCTGGATATTTTTTTCTGAGGTGCCTCAGATATAGGGAATAGTAATAGCATTACTGTAGTCTGTATGTTGAGATGGATTTGAAGAGATGGGAGGAACAACCAGTTTGTTAATCTTTTTGGCATTGTAACCATTGGACAGGACGGTCTGACAAAAAAAGGAGAATTTAGCTTGGGGTGGAACAGAGATTTGAGGCTCTTTTAATGAACAAGGGTTTGATAACACCATATTGTTGAGAGGGGATGGTGGGAAAGTTTATGTAGTGTAGGTATGTGTATGGGTGTTTTGTAAACTGAGGAAGACTCAGGATTAGGATATCTGGGAAAGGCTGGTTTACTATAGAAAAAGAAAATAATATTTTGCCTTTTATTGTGATGAATACAAAACAAGAAAAGTTGATGTTTTTGTTACAAGATGATCAGCTGCATCAACAAGAAATAAAGCCTAAAGCAGAGAACCATAAAAGATGAGAAGGATGAAATCTTGATGGACAGAGAAGAAATAAACAAAAGAGACACATGGACAACATGCTGCTCAGAGTTGTATAAGACACAGAGACTTTGGGGTGCAAAAAAGGTTGGTTGATGAATTCCCCCCACCAAGCACAGAGGGAGAGACAGATATACTGAGGGATGATGTAAAGGCAGTAAAGCACCTGAAGAACCATAAAAGTCCTGGAAATGATGAGGTCACTGGGGAGATGCTGAAATATGATGGTAGGTGGTGATATATTCATGCCTGCATTGTTGACTTTCAGAAAAGAATCAAAGCTTCCGTAGCTCATTCGGTATAGATGAAGCCGTTTGGTTGGAAAGACCTGAGTTCGATTCCCATCCATGACATGAGGAACATTTATCTGGTCTCTTTCAACTAAAGGTGAGTTAGCCAGTCTCATATAGAGATAGAGGGTTTTTTTTTTTTTTTTCACTTGGAAACTGGTTTTTTTCATCCCTCAGAACAGGCAAACCGGCTCCATGAACACACACATACAATGCATTCCTAATCCCTCATTTGGAAGGCTCAACTCGTCCTAAGGGACAAGGGAGAAAAGGGGGAAACCCCATATGAAATAAATAAAAAGGAATCAACAGTGTAGATCAGAAAATGGCATGGACTATACTCAAATCTCATGGAGTGGACAGGAATCTGATATGTCTTTGCAGAATATCAGTGTTAATGCATGGACTGCTGTGAGAAATTGTGGAGAAACAGGAAGATTGTTCCAAACAACAGACATAAAGTTTTTTTCACTTTTATAGATTAAATTAAAGTTGCCCAGAAATTATATTCTTGTTTAATTCTTTATTCAGCTGTAAGTAAACAAAGTTTGCATGTGAAGTATCTTCGTGACTAGGCTAACTTGCATATAAAAGCTAGTGACTTCACATTAATTGCCTTAGTATCCGATAATACAAAGCACACATCCTTTTGGATATGAATAATGCTATGCATGATGGAAAGGGCCACTACCCAGACTGGTTTTGACAACTGTGTTATGTCACCCTTGGTATCTCTTCTGGGTTTGGCTCCCTCTGATGAGACCTCAATAAAGATTGAAACCAGTCTGGATAGTGGTCTTTCCCATAATTCATTGCCTTATATGTCTAAAAGGATGTGTTCCCTGCATTATGGAATAATAAGGCAATTTATTTTATTTTATTTTATTTATTCGTATGGAGTTTCCTCCCTTTTCTCTCCCATCCTTATTGTGGCGAGTTGAGCCTCCTCATGGGGGGGGGGGGGGGTGTCAAGTATTTATGGCTGTAGATCCGTGTATGCACAAGGCCGATTTGCCTGCTTGCAGGATGAAAAACTCCAGATAAAATGAGGAAAAAACCCTGCTATCCACGCCCAAGACCGGCTAACTTGGCTATGGCTGAGGAAGATCCTTAAGCTCCTCACGTCAGCGACTGGAATCGAACCCAGGACACTTCTTCCCCAGGCATATGGTTGCGAAGCGCATAGCCATTAGACTAACCGTGCAGACAATAAGGCAATTGATGTTAAGTCATCAGCCTCTATATAGTAGGGTATTTGTGAAGAGATACTTCATACACAATCTTCGTTTGCTTGTACTTGGATAAAGGATTAAAATAGAATATAATTTCTTAGAAAGTTTAATTTAAATTATAACCAAGTTAAAAAAAAAAAAAAAAAGCTTTCTACAACTATCTCTGATCCTGAGTATTAGAAATACTGAGGATCAGTGGCACACTCAGGATTTAATCTTGGGGGGGGGGGAGTTGGGTAGACGATTTGAGAATACACACTACGCATTGCATACGAGCTATGACTAAGCATCTGCAGTGATCGCCAATACATGATACCCGTGATTTCCTCTGGCTTGACATGGGCAAATGAAGTAGTGCCCTGGCACTACTTCATTCGCTTTGTGTTCACAGTGGCCAGGATTTGCGAGTGCTATAGGGTATTCCCACCTTATGTGATCGCTAATTCATAAGTAGCATAGAAATAGAATATACAACATAAATTTAAAAAATAATAATTTTAATTAAGAAAATATTTTTGGAAATTTTTCTAGTGTTTTTTTCCTTTTTCTTTGGGGGTGGGGGGGGGGGGGGCAGAGCATTGGCACACCCCCTCCCTGGGTGTGCCAATGCTCAGGATCGGAGATAGTTATATTTCACATATACAAGTAATGAAAAGGTGATACACCTTTTCATTACTTGCATATGTGAAATTAGAATTTTGGAATGTTGGAATTTTGGAATTATCTTCCCTTAGAATTTTGGGAAGATAATTACTGAACTTTTTTACTTTGATATTTTAATTTTATTTTGTTTGGTGCTAGTGGTGGTTCCTCCCTCTCCCCCACATACACACAACACACCAGTATGGCATTATTTAAGGAAATATTAATTAGATTGCTGGTAGTGCATCTAATATCTGCATTATGTGATTACTTTTGGCAGCATTACAACTGTCATAATTTTATAGCATAATGCTATGTTTTGATGCTATAATCCAGATAATTTTAATATTAAGGTGTTACACTTTTCACTACTTGTATGAATTCTGCATTACTTCAAGCTTGATATCTTGTCTGGGTCTGGCTCCCAAAGATGAGACCTCAATAAAAATTGAAATTGGTCTGGGCAGTTGCCCTTCCCATAATGCATAGCATTATAATGCAAAAGCACACACCCAAAAGGATATGTGCTTTTGCATTATGAGATACTTCTTCTTCTGGTTCCCATCTGCCATATGGCCGAGGGAGGGTAGCTATATGCTACCATTCTAGGGAGAGATGATTAGAGCAAGGTGGTTTCCCGTTGCCTTCCTTGCCGTAAGTATTTATGACTGTAACCTGTGTGTTCACAGGGCCGGTTTGCCTGCTTGCGGGATGAAAAACCCCAGATAAACTGGCGGAAAAAACCCTGCTGCCCATGCCCAAGACCGACTAACTTGGCTATGGCTGAGGAAGATCCTTAAGCTCCTCACGTCGTGGACGGGAATCGAACCTAGGACACTCCTTCCCCAGGCATATGGTTGCGAAGCGCAAAGCCACTAGGCTAACCGTGCGGTATGAGATACTAATTATATTAATTTGAATTCACTGGCCTCTATATGCAAGTAACCTAGTTATGAAGATACTTCACATGCAAACTTTGCTTACACTTAAAGAATTAAACAAGAACATAATTTCTTGGCATCTTTAATATAACAAGAGCCATGAGGCAAGGAGACCCAATATCTCCAAGTATCTTTATCATTCATTCTTTTGCAAAGAACCATGGATGTCATAAAGGAAAATATAAGGGAAATTTATTCAAGGCATAAAAATCAATAGTTTATGATTTGTAGATGATATTCATTCGATTCGATTCCTGTCAGTGACATGATGAACATTTAGCTGGTCTCTTCCAACTAAAGGTGAGTTAGCTAGTCCCATATGGAGGTAGAAGGTTTTTTCTCCTGGAAACTCTAGTTTTTTTATCCCTCAAAACAGACAAACCGGCCAGTAGAACATGCAATTTACAGACAAGAATACTTAGAGGCATGGGGATAACTGCCTTGTCCACATTATGGTTCGGAAGTCCAAGGATACTTGGAAGACTATGGGTGCTTAAATTCCTATTAAAGACACTGATGGATGATGGAGATGACATTCATTATTGAAGAAGATGAACTAGAATGAACAGTGCTGAAGTAAAGAAGGCAAGAGATATGGATAGATGGGTTGAGTCTTATAATTAGGGTTTTAGACAATTAATGCAGTCATTTTGCTACTCCTCTGCTCTATCCCTAAGGGTGTGTATTTTATTTTTAGATATGTGTGTGTTCACAGGGCCTGTTTGCCTTTTTTGAGGGAAAAAAAACTCTTCTCCTGTATGCGACTAATTAACTCACCTTTGATTGAAAGTCTCTTATAAATATTCCTTGTGTCATAGACAGGATTCTAATTCGGGTCTTTCCAAAGGGCTACATCGAAACCAGCAGCTACAGAGCCTCTTGGATAATTGTTATTCTATAAATATTTCCATGGAGTTAAGAGACTTATCATGGGAGACCCACTAAAATGGTGAAAAAGAGCAGCATTGGACCCCACTGAGGATGATGCAAAAATCAATGAGTTTAAATAATTAGATGATGTGCAAGAATGTTGATTGCTTGAGCACGGCAACATGATTAACATTGAAAAAAATTAAAACGATATTTGGCTTTGAGGATGAAAAAGCAAATAAAGGGCACAACTGACATGAATTGGAAGAGATTAGTGACCACATTTATTTAGGGCACAACCTGGCAATATGATTTAAACTGTAAGAAAAGAGAAGATTGCGAATAACAAAAGCGAAAGTAAACCTGCAGGTAATGGACAGGACATGGAAAAGTAAATCAGCAAGCCTTGCTACAAAGCTGTGACTTCTGGAAACTTGCATGTTCACAAGTGTTCTTTGGTTATGGGACTTGGGTAATGGTCAGAGACTTGAGATAATGGCATTTTACCTTGCAAAAGGTAAACAAATGCATTGTATAGAAAAGTAAACCGCAAAGAATCTAATGCAGTAAATAATTTGAAGGAAACAAGCTTTTGGTCATGTCTGCAGGATGGCCAAAAATAGAAAGATCAAAACTTTGATCTTTTATACATTGGACAGTATAAACAGAAATGTTTATGCTGTCCAATATTTTGATCAAAAATGAAAATGGGTAAATTAAGTGAAAGGATGGTGTAGACACTGTTTGAGTCACCTTGCAATGGACAGATAGCTATGAATGGTGTAAAAAGCATCAGATACCAACAAACATTCTACCCATGGGGACTGATAATGATTTAAAAATTACTTGTTGATATTGATTACTTGTTTGAGCACTGCAACATTTTGTTAATGGGACAGCATTATGACAAGACCTGTCTATTTGTTATACTGAAGTCACGAGAGAAATAAACCAAGGTAATTTACAGTGATTTTTTTTTTTTTTAAGTAAAGCTTTTGATAGTGTCCAACACATAAAACCTAATGATTAAAATATGTATCAGTGATCAGCTAGTGAGATAGACAAAGTGATAAATGACAGGAAGTAGTGAGATATTCAAATAACGAGGCTGTTAGACTCAAATTGTTTAATATACAGGGTGTTCGGGATAAATTTGACATATTTATAATTAATTATATTTTTCCGTAAGTTACATGTATTAACACACACTTCTCTTCATTTAAAAGTTTGGACCCTTCTTCATTCATATACAAGATGTCAGAAAGGATGGATAGCTGGAACCCACCTGAATCATGGAAGAGAATAACTTGTATCATGATGATTCGTGCCCGCCATCAAAATAAGGATATTACGACTGCTGCCCAATGCTCCCTGAATACAGTAAAAACAATCAGGCATGAACTAGAGACTTGCAATGGTGACTACGAGGATGTAGCAAGAAGAAAGATCCCTAGCAGACGATCTGATTGCGTTCGTACAGCAGAATTCCTCGCAAATCTGCAGGAACAGGTGTTGAAGAACCCTGGCATTGGAATTCGGGCTTTGTTCGTGGAGTTGCTAACTGTAGTCAAGCCCTGGATAACAAGGGTAGCCAATGGTAGGCCGTATGTATGGCAGCAGGATTCGGCCCCTTGCCACACCTCTGGGAAAAGTCAAAAATGGTTGTCTGAAAATTTCTACGACTTCACCAGTCCAAATGTTTGGCCTCCAAACTCTCCAGACCTTAACCCCATGGATTATTTTGTATGGGGCGCAGTTGAAAAAGACACCAATCGCACTTCCAGTAATACAAAAGCCCAGTTAATGGATAAAATTAAAACAGTTTTTGCGGCCCTTCCCAGGGAGACTGTAGCATCAGCTTGTTCGAGGTTCCGAAGCAGAATTGAAGCTGTGATCGATGCTAATGGTGGTTATTTTGAGTAAATCTTGTTGATAGTATTGTAATTAACTCTGCTGTAATGTTTTTTTGTCAATTCATTAAATTTAATAGATACAAAGAAGATTTTCTTTTTCCTTACGAAACTGTCAAATTTATCCCGAACACCCTGTATTTATAAATGATTTAAGTTCAAATATTAATATATTTGTGAATGATAAGTTCAGTTATTTAAGTTTGAATGTAAATATATATAGTTCAATAAGGTGATGATGGGAACAAATGTAAGTATAAACGATTCAGTAAAGATATTAAATGAATATACATTGAATGAGCAGGCTTCAGAGAAAGTTAATGAATATATGGATTTGGGTATTGTGTTGATCAACCGTTCTCAGCTTACTGCTTGATGAAGGTTTTCCAAGATCACTTAATCTTGTTTTGGGCTTCTTGTTGCTAGGTCACTCTGTTTCCTGATTTCATCTCTCTGCTGGCTAAATTGTCATTTTGGTCTTTTACAGTCTCTTGTGGTCCAGTGTTGGTCAGTTCTAGCAATATGGCCTGCTTGTTGCCATTTCAGGGTTTTCACATAGGTAACGATATCTTCAACTCTGGCTATCACTATTGTCTAAATTCATTTCTCATTTCTAATTCCTATCATCACCTCTCTATGCTTCTCTGAGCAGTCTCCAGCCTTTGGATGTCTTTCTGGGTAAGGATTAAGTCTCCATAGCTAAGAATTTTTGGACATAAGGGGTAAGGCACTCTTAAAGATATGTTTTTTTTTTTTTTACCAAATGCACTACATATAAATTTAGTTTAATCCTTCCAAGTTTGAGCAAACAAAGGTTGTTCCTGAAAATATCTTCAGGACTGAGCTAAGGTAGTGCAACACCAGGCAACTCGTTGCAAAAGCTTGGTGTTGCACCATCTTAGCTCAGTCCTGAAGATATTTTCAGGTGCAAACTTTGTTTGCTCACACTTGGATAAAGGATTAAACTAAATTTATTATAGTCTAATCAAGTGAAAAAGAAACTTTCAGCACTACATATCAGTTTCATACATACATCTATTTGTCACTGGATTCTACCATCTGTAATTCTTTGAGTTAGGTAAATGTAGTTAACATTTTTCAGCATTACATCTTCAACATATATGATTTATCTGTAAATTTGTTGAACATTACTTTGGTTTTCTCTCTTCTCCAAGTTTATCTTCAATCCTGCCTCTGCATTTTTGTGCTAGTTCCCAAATCATATTTTGTACTTCAGGTGGTACTGCCTTGCGCATTCCTATCTCGATTTTGTTGGGCTTTTACGCTTTCGTAAAGAATGCTGAACGTTGCTCGCATTCTCATAGCTGTTAACGATTTTGGTTGATAGAGAATTTAAATTCAACTGTATTGGTAAGATAGTCAGCCGATTATAGGATTAATTAAAAGAAACCACTTGTAGGAGACGAATTTATTATACCATTATATAAGTCTCTACTCATGCCGATATTAAATTGTGGGTTGATAGTTCTAGTCGTCGAGGTTTTCAGTGGATGTCGAAGGTATTTATAGAAGACCATCCAGGAATTGAAACAGGATTGTTATGAAATATAATTATTTCTTAGTCCGTTGTAATTCTTTGAATTTATCCAGGGGGAGGGTGAAGGTTTTGTGGGGCCTGGGGAAAAAGTTACTAGTGCGGTCCCAAAATATTTGCAAAAAAAATTTTATCGAAAAATCATACTTTTATTAAACATAATTTACAAACTATTTCCTATTGCTTTTATCAAAAATAATAATTCTATTATAAAATTTTTTTAGAAATTTGAAAGTGCTGGGCCTTGGTCTGACGCACGAAAAACCAGCCCTGAATTTATCATGAGATGTAGAGGAGATTTAATGTTTATAAATTAGTTCAAAACATATATCGGTAGTTCCCGCATTTATGAATTAATTGGTACCTGGCGACCATTCGTAAAGTGGGAGTATTTGTTAGAAATAATGCTATAAGCGAGAGTTACCTTCGTAAGAAGGAACATATAAATGATAAAAAAGACTTCACTGGCCAAAGATTTGAATATTGAATATTTAAAAAATAAAAAAAATTTAAATTAAAAAAGATTCTTTGAAAAAAAAATTAGCTCATTTCTGTATCACCGGGTGAATCGGCAGTCGTGGATTCTTGGAGGTAGTAGGAATATGCGAGGGTGGGCTGAAAAGTTCACGACCTCGCCCATAGATGGCACCACTATCGGCAAGATTTTTTTTTCCTTAGTTGGTACATTTGTCATAAGCATCCATGTGTAATTGCAACTCATTCTGTCAAGTAGTTTGTTTTATACAGCTGTTTGAAGTAAAAGTGTTGTCTGAATTTTATCCCTTGAAATGGATAAAATTGAGCATCGTGCGGTTATAAAATTCTTAGTAAAGAGGGTTTAACGCCAAAAGGAATTCATCATAAGAGTTTATATGCACTCTTCTCCTTTTTCGGCAATTAAGAAATGGGCTGCCGAGTTTAAAGGTGGCCATACTAGCAGAGGCGTAGCTAGGGGAGGGCAGAGGGACCGGTCTGCCCCTGGCCGCACTTCGAATCTTTTTGAACTTTTGCAGTTAATTCTAAAATACAGTCTCGCTATTGCGTCATGCTACTGCGAATTTTCCTCCCAATTGCTGTATGTGTTGCTAGTTGTGAGTTTTTCTAAATAAAATTGATTAAGAATTACCTACCTTATTGTAAAATAGACTTCGCCAATGTCATCGACGATTTTGCTAACAAAAAATCAAGAAAAATAACATTTTAAAATGTTGAAATTAAAGTTTTACTTCAAAATAAGCATAGTGTTTTAATTTATTTCCTTATACGTCGTTTTGACTTTTTGTAGTATTTTTGGTGTGTATTGAGAGGGGCAGCAAACTCGGGGATCATCCCGGGCTGCAAAAGCTCTAGGTACACCACCGTACCAGTCTTTAAGATGATCCACGTGAAGTACGTCCAAAAAAAAGTGTAAACACCAGAAATCATTGACCAAGTGCACGATATGGTATTGGATTATTGGCGAGTCAAAGTGCGTGAAATTGCTGAGACTATATGCATTTCAAAAGTAGGTGTAAAATATATTTTGCATGAAGAATTACAAATGAAAGAGCTTTGCGCAAAATGGGTGCCATGCAGTGGTGGCCCATACATAAGTACTGCAGCACCTCCCAAGGAAAAAGTGAAAATTTTGTTTGTGTTTATAAATAATCTTCTACGCGTTATTCCTGCTTCCTATGCAGGGAAGCGGGAATTACTTAGATGCGACTTCTTGTTAGTACTACTCCCAACCGTCCCGTCGCCTGGTCTGCCGCTGGGGGGGGGGGGAGAGATATATATTTTTTGACTGTAGAGGCGTATGTTCACGGGGCCGGTTTGCGGGAGGAAAAACGCCAGATAAACTGGCGGAAAAAACCCTACTGACAGCGCCCAAGACCAGCTAAATTGGCTATGCCTGAGGAAGATCCTCAAATTCCTCACGTCTACAATGGGAATCGAACCTGGGACACTCCTTCCCCAGTCATATGGTTGCAAAGCACAAAGCCACTAGGCTAACCGCGCGGTCGTTTATAAATAATAATGTTTACAATATATGAATGCAATACAACATGTTAAAGGTTACAGCTTATGTTTTGACATTGAATAGTTAATAATTGGGATTGTTCGATTAACGCTTTAGATTACGAAACATGCACTGCAATCTAACGCCGATATTCGTTGGCACTTGTCATTGCACGTTACGTCATTCAGCACTGCCCAAACGTCAGTGTATTTTAGTGTCCATACGCACGTTATTTCCGTGGGATATGAAATGTTCATTATTGGTGCGTGTGCATGGTGAACTATTTTTTGTCAATCTTATTTTATTTTAAAATAACATTTATTTAGTATAGATACAAGGCTGAATTACGACGAATGTCACTGTTGAAAATATGAAAATAATTATATTTTATTCAATTATCGTTACACGAAACAAATGCACTGCGATCTAACGCCGATATTCGTTTGCGCTTGTCATTGCTACACGAAACTTAATATTGGTGTTTGCTCGTGGTGAGGATGAAATATTTTTAATGAAGAAAGTTTTAATATGTAAATTTATTAATAAATTCGTTACTGATTAGGGAAAAAAGTTTTTTTTTTTTTTTTTTTTGTATATGCAGCGCTCCCACTTAAAATTTTCACCGGCCGCCACGCGTACAGCAGATCAAAAACGCACTCACATGAAAATCTCTGAACAGTGCTTGGAGTGTTGTAACAAGAATAAAACTGATTTTGTGCGTCGATTTATTACTATGGATGAGACTTGGGTTCACCATTACACACCAGAATCCAAACAGTGGACAAAAGCCGGTTCAGCACCAAAAAAGACAAAGTCGGTTCCATCAGCAGGAAAGGTCATGGCATAGGTGTTTTGGGATGCCAAAGGCATTAACAATAACCAGGGAATATTATTCGGATCTTTTCACTAGACCAGTGTTTCTCAAACATCAGATATCCACATACCCCTACTTAAATTTTCATTATTACTAAGTATCCCTAATTAATTAATTTAAAAAATAAATTAATTAAAAAAGAATAAATAAATTTAAAATAATTAAATATCTATTTTATTTGCATTTATGTTCATGTAAACAAAAAATATGATTTATTTTTAATAGAACAAAATTTGGAATAGGTTCCTCTTCATTTCCTGTCCATGAAAATCCACATTTTAAGTAATTCATATACTTACAAAGGATTTTCATCCTCTTCCTAGTTGGTTCTCTACAGATGTCAGGTGACACACTTATCAATTTCATTTGATCTAGATGAAATATCAATGTTGTCTTGTTGCTTATAGCTACTTGTATTTGCTATATTGCTCTCTTTTTGGGTGTTTTATAAATCCAATCTTTAACCAATGATCCATACGTAAGAATTTGAAAGCTAAAAAAAATACCGTATTTACTCGAATATAACTATTTTCCCGAAATTAAAGCTAAAAAATCGTATTGCGAGATATGTGCGGGGATTTTCGGAAACTAAAGTTTTCAGAAAAAAAACTGAAAATGGTGCGACTTACTACTTGCATCGAGAATAGTTTATTTGTGTGCATCGTCAAAGTCATCTACCCAAATAGCGTCATCGTCTTTCCCATTATTTCAAGCAAAAATTAGCAGTAATTTACAAGACTTGAGATACGTAGAGCAGCGAAGAACTGCATATGTTTGGTGCGGTATTAACAAAAGATCGCGCGAACCAAAGATAAATCCATTTCAACAGTTGAGTTGAAATGCTAATTTTCTTCAACTGAATTTCATAACATAATATCTGAAACACATTCAGTATATATTTCTAAGTTTTAACACGTTAACGACGGGGTAGTGTCAAGCAAAACTATATGTTCCACCGGCAACATATGGTTTTGCAAGGTCAGTCTATACAGCAGTTTATGTTGGAGGATGGGATGGGATTCATTAGTTAGTGCCGTTTTTAATCCCGGTTGTCTCTAATTGCACTGTTTGTTGAAAAATACAATGACTCCTTTAATCATGCATAGCCGAAAATTGCCACGTACCCCCCCTAACGAACTTTCGCGTACCTCCGGGGGTACGCGTACCACACTTTATGAAACACTGAACTAGACTACAGGAAAAAATTCGTGAGCAGAAGAAAAAAAATCACCTTTCATCAGTACAATGCACCTGCCAACAAAGGTGTTTTGGCAATGGGAACATTAAAGGATCTGCACTATGAATTGTTGGAGCATCCATCCAATTCCTCAGATTTGGCTTCCTTTGACTTCTGTCTCTTCCCAAAAACTAAAAATCTTCCTCGCCGGTCAGCATTTTTTTTTTTTTTTTCGAATCAACAGGTGATTGCAGCTGCATATTTTGCAGATCTTAAGGAGAACCACTACAGGGACTGGATAAGGGCCTGGAGCATCGTTGGAATAAATGTATTAGTCTTAAGATTTATTCATTTCGCGGGAAAATTTACTAAATCGTTCAATATCTCAGTCTTGTTATTCAAAGATTGCTTGAGCTTTTTCGAGAAGTTTAAATGTTTCTTCTAGACCTTTTAAGCTGAAAAATCTAGTTAGAGCTTCATATTCGTTATTTTTGTCTTTTTCTTCTTCGTTTATTTCTTGTTCCTTTAATTCAAGGAGATCATTGGGTGAGAGTTCCATAGTGTGAGATTTAAGCAGCTCATTGAATTTCAGAATTTACAATCTTTGTTGGTTTTTCAAAGTCTTCGAAATTATTATTAAACTGAAGACAAAGTTGATGTCAGGAGCTCTGCTTTACTCGAATTGTGTCTAAAATGTTGAATCTCTTCCAAAATTCTTTGATAGAAAAGTTTCCATCTTTATCAGTTGCTTCTATTAACATTTCAAAAGTCTTTTTGAGATAATATGCATTAAACGTCGCAGTCTCTCCCTGATCCACGTTGGTTGTGAAAGATAAGCTGTATTTGGAGTTAAAAAGACTATTTTTACATTAGATCAAATGTAAGCTACTGATGAGGGATGGCCAAGTGCATTGTCAATTATCAGAAGCACTTTAATTGAATTTTTTTTTCTCACAAAGAAAAAAAAATAAGCCAATCTTCGAATAGGGAACTCGTGAGCCGAGCCTTCTTATTTGCATTCCGTGTTATTGGGAGAGTATCTGTATTGATTCCTTTTAAGCTTCTTGAATTTTCTGATCGATGCACAAATAAGTGTTTTAATTTGCAATAGCCAGTAGCATTTCCTCCTAATAGTAGAATGATGCGATCTTTTGACGCTTTAAAACCTGACATTGGGAATTCTTCTTCTTTTGTGATGTTAGTTCTTGCAGGCATCCGATTCCAAAAAAGGCCGTCTCATTGATGTTAAAAATTTGCAATGGCGAGTAATTTCCTTCTTTAATCATTTCTTCTAATTTTCTGGATAAGATTTTGTAGCGTCGCTATCGGCGCTTGCAGCTTCACCTTGTACTTTAATGTTAGCCAACCAGTTCCCTTTTTATAGCGGTCAAACCACCCACTATAAAAAAAAGTTCGCCCACCGATTTGAGGTCCCTCAACACTTCTGCGCATGTCAGAAAAAGGAGAATCCATTCCAATAATAGGGTAATCAGTCTGTCTTCTGGGATGTAATAATAAACAAACTGAGTTTGTTTATTATTACAGGTCGGAAAATTTAGCTTTTCTTTTACGAACATTGCTGTTTTTAAAGTGTAACTATTTTGCTTGTATAACAGTTGGAAAAATGTACGTAGAGTGTTAATACGTGCAAATACTGCGTTCTACATAAAACAGTGTCACTTCGCTCCATGATAAGTTTCCTTTTATTCTGGGACTTTAAAACAAAATCTGATTTCATGAAGTATTTTCCTAAAAGTTTCTCTTTTCCAAAGTAAATTAATTTTTTCTTTAAGCACAGGAATCAATTTCGGAACAGTTGGCACTCTTTTCTCGACCACGTAAAATTCGTGAATAGCTATTCTTATAACGTCTACATCAAAATCATTCAAAGCTACGGTTTCGATGGTTTTCTTTCTCTGGCGCTTTTTTTTAGGAGATTTAAATTTTGGCTTACCTTCACCTTTTGATTCCCTACGAATTCTTTTAACAGTCGACCCCGATACGCCCGCAATTGCACTTGCACGTTTTATGACTTGAGAAAGGGGAACAAGAAGACAGCCTTCTGACGATTCTTTTTCGCAAAATGTCAGCACATTATTCAGTATTCTTTTGCAAGAGCTACTGAAACGTGTAACAATAGAACTTGTTGACTGTACTGGATCCATCATACAAATTAATAATAAAAAAATAATGCAAAAAGAGAACAACAAAAATCAAGCTAGTACTACTACAGCGACAGACAAGAAATCACGTGATTTCGCATGTTGGCGACCAATTCGTTCATCCTTCATTTCTTTCTCCCCTTTAGCATGAATCGACTATTGTTGGCACTAAGCCAAGAAGGGATCTAGAAATGGTGGACGAACTATACTTGCAGCAAAAGTCTCTTTGCAGTCATCCCCTTTTTGGTCTTTCAGCATTTTAAAAACGGTTAATGCTTTAGTACAAATCGTTGCGTATGTAATAGGCATGTTTAATCGTTGAGTTTTGTCGTTTATCCAAGCAGTTAGTTTTTTCATATGAGGAATTATACTGCTCTTTTCTTTATTATGCAACCATGTAGACAGCATAGATTGCACATTTTTTACTTCTTTCTTATATTTTTCTTCATCCCTTAAAATGGTGCAAACTATAGAAGGAGCAAGAGAAAATTTCTCAGAAAGAGCTTTTAACAGTGCTAACCGCTAGATGGCTGCTAATAATTTCGTATTTTTTCCCTAACGTAATTCCTTTTTCTTTGTTTATTTTGCTAATTTTCTGGTTTTGCACTTTTGCTTCTTTTTGACATTATTGGAAAAGTGCAAGAGTTATAGTTAAAAAAGAAAACAAACTAAAAAATCGGGGTGTAATTGAAGAAAACTACGAATAACACACTCGTGTCGCCAGGGCTCGTTCCAACTGGTCATTACGATCATTACGTCCTTCGCTGCGCACAATTTAAAATAAAAATTCATAAAGTGAGAACTACCTGTATAAGATAAGCAGGAGTTTGCTGCACTTGAATGAATTCTCTACTAGAAGATATATGGCATGGTCGAATTTTTTTGTGTATGGTGTTAAAAATCCGAGTTTCCTAGGGGGGGGGGATCCTACTTGCTGCTGAAGGGCGACTAACTCAGGAACACCTCAGCCTTGCAGAAAAGATTACAGCATTGCCGTCCAAACTGGTGACCCTTGGACCGCTGAATGAAGTTTTGCAGCGCTTCAAATAAACAATAAACTAAATTTCATCCGAATTTTCTTTGCTCTTTTATCATTTCTTAGAGCACGGTTTCTCAGTCGTAATCTAGCAGCGGTATATAGGTCTATAATCTTTTTTAATAAATGTAATATTTACTTCATTTCAAAATAATTGAGCACACCTTCATCTATGTGCTCCTTGTTACTGACCGCTTGACTTTACAATGGCATGAATTAGGAAAGTATTGGAGTTGCTGAAAGAGATGAAATTAAATTTCAAACGTTATAATACATTGCACATCAACAAGCATTGTGTGTGGCTATATAATGCAATGGGCCAGGTAGTGAAAATTGATTAATGGCAGAACCCGTGCTCATGCTCATTAAAAAAAAAAAAAATTAAACGAACTTGATTCCGGTATGGCTTCTGTAGAGTCTATTCGTGATTGCCTGGAAAATCGTTTAGTGAAACTTCTCAAACTTCAGAAAGGATTTCATCCCTTTTAATTAGAAAAAATAAAATCCGATACTGATCTTACTAAAAGTCTTGCCGCGTTCCTTGGCTCACTGGCTTTCTTAACTAATATCACGCAGAATTTGAATGCGTTAGATATTGCTATAAAAGGGAAAGACCAAATTATCTATAGTCTTGACATACTCTTTTAGCTGATTTTCGTAACAAGTTGCCATTTGTTAAAATCAAATACTTTGACTCACTTTGAATCCAGCAGGCAGGCAGGTAGCTTTTTGATGAAATGACAATCCTTGGTGAAACTATAATGTATTTGTTCGTCTGCTCGACACTCTTATTAAGAATTTTGATGGAGGCATAAATAATTTGACCTCAGGTCATTGAATGTTGGCACTGAAAGCTCAAATCTTGTTTATCAAATGGAGTATATGAACTCTAAGCAAATGCATTTATTAAAGCTTGATCAGAGACTACAGTGGAATTATTTATATATATATATTTTTTTTTTTCACTGAGAAATACCTAAACATGCGATATTTGGGATCAAAAATGATTTCTGTGTTTGGAAGTACTTATATACGAGAAGGTATTTTCTGGCAGGAGATACATGAAGTCAGAACACCAGAATATTATGAATGATTCCTCTTGTGCAAATACTTCTCTCGACTTTCAACGATAAGCATCGAAGATGCAACAACTTTTAGTGGCGTTTAAGCGTTCACAGTGATCTCCTTAACAGTAAGTTTTTTTTTTTAATTTGAAATGTTCTGATATTAATTAAGAGCTTAATTGTTTTAATAAATTAAGCAGGTCATCTTTATGTTTGCATCGTGTTATATGTATATATTTAAAAAAAAAAAATGCTCCCAGCCATCTAACTTTTAAAACCTTGACTTGGCTCTATAGCTGTTAGAGCAACGCTGGATCAGAGTGTACCCCTGTCAGCTACTGCAATCGAACCTATAATGGTGTTTCTTTTGGTAGCCTAGTGCTATATATGCAAACGTTATATATATGGATGCAACTGTGAATTCAGCATTTTATATTTTTGTGTTGTGAGATTTAAAACTCGAGTTTCAGGGAGGAAAATTCCTTTACTTCTTGCTGCAAAGATAAATCAGGAATCTGTTGAAAAGCCTAGCTAGCGTTTTTAGCTGGTAGACATCCTCTTTTTCTTGAATATTGTGTACCAGTGACAAATTACGTCACAGCATAGTATAATTACAGACAAGTGAATTACTGAAAATAGGACAGAGTTGCAAGTTTAAGGAACTCATCAGCATGCTTCTATCCTGATTTTTTTAAGTGAGAATTTTTATTTTAATTACATAACCAGAGTTGATCTACATCATGATACTGGGGTTGTATCATGAACTGAAAGAAGACAACATATAATACAACGGTAGTGTGTGTGGGGGGGGAATAGGAATGGAGAATGCTTAAAGGATTTGTTATGATGCATTCCTCCTATCATGCATCACACGGTTATCTCCAAACCATCCACATTAGAACAGGTTTATGCTAGATCATTGCATACAAATTCATATTTTGTTTCCACAGAAGAACTGCTTGGCATAAACCACAATGCATGATTCAGGGAGGAAAATTCCTTTACATGATTTGCATGATAGAGAGATTACTGTAATTTAATAGAACATTAAGGAAATTTCCAGTACAGAGTGATGAATAATACACACTCCGGATGGAGGAGCTGAATTTAAGAGAATGGGTGACTAGTGGAGTACACAGTTCTTTCCTTGGACCAATCCTGTTTAACTTGTATAATGACACTGGAGATGGTTGTGACGGAAATGTTCAATTTATATGCTGATGATGAAAAGTTAGGTCGAGTTGATTAGGGATATTTCTGATAAATCTTGCAGGCTGACATTGAACATTCTGTAGTCAAATAAAAATGATATTAAGTGCAACGTTACGCATTTTGAGCCAAGGACATTACAGACTGAATATTATATTATATTCATGGGAATTTTCTGTAAGTGGTTGATGAAGGTACAGATCTATGGTAGATGGTAAACAATGAGTTAAATTTATGAGTTAAAGGTATAAAAATCGAGTGGATATTAAATCTAGCATTAATTCAAAGCCGAATATAGAAACTATAAAAGTTTCGTATGAATATTGACCAGAGAGCTTACGGGAATACTCGCCGGCATTTACGAGTTGCCCTAGTCAGACCTTATAGGAGACATGATCACTATACCCAGGCATCCATATATTCGCCTCCTATTGGTGTATTTGGATAAGGTTTCACTGGCCTGACAGCTGTTTCAAACTGGTTGGTTTTCGTCAGAGACCAGGCAGCTTGTTTATGTGTGGGGGGAGGGAGGGGACACTACCTCTCCAAAAACTCGTACGATCCCTCAGATCGCCCAACAGCAACCTGAAGGATCTTTTAACACTTTCTGGCTAAGCTGAAAATTGGAATTTCGTGTGGTGGGCAATTTTTTTTTATTTTTTTATTTAGTTAGCGACGTCCACGCGATAACGCGTGATCGGCCGTTTGGTGAGAACTCGCATCGCGTGATCGCGCGATATCGTTCATTGCCAAGCTGAAAATCGGAATTTCGTGTGGTGGCCAAATTTTTTTTAGTTAGCGACGTCCACGTGATAACGCGTGATCGGCCATTTGGTGAGAACTCGCATCTCGTGATTGGCAATGGACGTGTTAACTCAGCGGTGGCTCTGCTCATTGACAGGCTCACCCTGCCACCAAGCGAACCGCTCGTATTCCAGGGGAAAGCATCCACCGACAAAGCCCCACACGGGCCAGACCAGAAAATACTTTCCCTGGAGACCCGAATTGCTCTTTCAAGGCAAACCCCTCCCGAAATTTTAAATCTCCCCCTCATCGGGAGCTAGACTCGGAAGAAACCTTAAGGGAACAAAAACTCTCTTTCAATACTAAGGAACTTGAAACGTCGGAGAGGTGTATTTTCCGTAAGCGAACTCTCGGTCGGTGTGTAAAAGTATTTACTAAAATAAAAGGCCAAAAGGCTTCAGTTCGGCAATGCAAAAATTATAAAAATCAAGTGGATAGTAAATCCAGCATTATTTCAAAGCCGAATGTAGAAACTAAAAATGTCGTATGAAATTTTACCAGAGAGCTTACTGGAATACACTCGCCCGCTGTGAAACAGCTGTCAGGCCAGTGAAACCTTATCAAAATGAACCAATAGGAGGCGAATATATTGACGCTTGGGCATAACGATCATGTCTCCTATAAGGTCCTGCTAGGGCAACTCGTAAATGCCGGCGAGTGTGTTCCCGTAAGCTCTCTGGTCAATTTTCATACTAAACTTTGTTTAGTATGAAAATTGACCAGATTTTCATACTAAACAAAGTATGAAATAAGGTCTAAGGTCTTTGCCGCCCGCATGCAATTTCTACTTAAGCGCCCCTGTAACGATGCGGGCGTGTGTGGTTCTTTTACGATAATAAAAATTTAAATTATTTGAAATTTCTTAAATAAATTTTGACAGAACAGCCACACGTTAGGTCCCTAAATGTAACGAACCGAGGGTATTGACTAGGCAGGATAATCGTTAAAAATCCGAATATTCAAAAAATTCTCAAACGTTGAAGCAAACTAACAGGTAGGTTAATAGTATTCTTAAAGCAATTGAAAAGTTAGGGAAAGATAAATTATTGGACACAATAAAATTAAGAATATCGGAAGTATTTTGAATATTTAAATTAACCTTCCGAAAAATATCCCGGAAAGCACATAACTCGTCATGCATTTACGTCTTTATTGTCGCCGTCCTTCAAGAGACTCTCTAAATCGTCACAATTTTTTCGTAAATCTTCATTATTAATTTGTAGTAATCAAATGTTTAATCTATACAAGAAATTATCAATATGTTTTTAATTGTTCAAAACGTTCTATTAACGAACACATTGCAACCAGGGCCGACTCTACCGACGGTGAAAGACGTACATTTACATGGGGCGACAAGTTTTTTGGGGTGGCAAAGTTGGCATGAACTATACGAAAAATAAGGGAGAAGGGGCGGCAAAATATGCTACTGCACAGGGCGACTATACGAAAAATAAGAAAGAAGGGGCGGCTAAATATGCTACTGCACGGGGCGACTATACGAAAAATAAGGGAGAAGGGGCGTCAGAATTCCTAGGGGCGGCCCTGATTGCAACGTCATAGAAGAAGTGTATAAAACACATTCACTCTAAATTTATCTTCTGGAAATTGTGACGTTTCGTCATGATGCTCGCAGTCAAATTGTCGTGTCTTCTTTCGTCATCGAACTTCCGTACCAGTTTTAAATTCTTGTTCTCCATCCACCTCTTCACTCAGTTCTTGTGCCGTTTTTAGAACTTTCAAATTTGTATCTAATCGATACTCTTGTAAGAATATTTTTAAGTTTTCGTTAGATTCTAAATAATGTCCATATTTTTGTCTTGAAGCATTTTACTCACAGGGCTTATCCTGTTAAGTAAATCATGCCAAGTTATAAGAGAGCAAATAAATTTGTAGTCCTTTATTTTAGCACATAATGTTTGTGCTTCATGCTGAGTTTCTTTGTTAAAATTTTCATTATTTAAAATTTCAAAAAGTGCATCGTAAATTTCTCTTAACTGATATAACAAAGTGAATGCAGATACTAATTGTATCTGCATTCACTTTGGCTGCATCGTTAATGATTAAATTTAGAGTATGAGTAGCACATGGCACGTAAAAAGCTCGAGGAGTTTTGTTCAAAAGCAAATTTTGGAGCCTATATTTTTTCCCTTTCATATTTGCCCCATTGTCATACCCTTGACCTCGCATGTCTTCAATAGGAATGTTCCATTTTTCCAGTTCCATTATTGTTGCACACAAACCACGCCCTGTGGAATCTGATATATCTGCAAAACTTAAAAGGTTTTCCCTGATCTTGACAATTCCATTGTCACAGGAAACAAAGCGAATAATAATGGTCATTTATTCTGTTTTACTTGCATCAGGTGTGCAGTCTAAAATTATTGAATAATATTTAGATTTTCGAATTGATAATAAAATTGTATCCCTGATTGCATTACTTAAAGTTTCCAATATTTCATTTTGACTGTCTTTACTCAAATAGTATACTCTATTGTTTCGTTGTAAGGCTCTTTCAACATGATTTCCATTACGGGATCAAACTTCGCAAACAATTCGACTAATTTTAAAAAATTACCGTTATTCCTTTCATATAATTTATCAGATGATCCGCGAAAAGCTAAATTTTGGCTTCCAAGGAATTTTATAATTTCAATCAAGTGTTCTAAAACACTCTCCTATGTTTTCCATTTCATACATGCTCTGAGTCTGGCAATTAATAGTAGTTTTGTTTTTTAAATTTATATCAAGTTCCTTCCATTGTAAGAAATTTTTCATGTGAGTTAAACTAGTCTCATGTCTATGTAAAGTTGTACTTATATTTTTCCAGTCGTTATAATCTTCTACAAGACTACTTGATTCAGGAGGTGTGAAAAGTTTGTAACAAAAGCAAAAAAACAGAATTTAAAGTTACGGAATAAATGAGCCATGTTCTTGGCACGAGCTCTCCGTTTTCCATTTTTCTATTATAATACGTGTCGCCAAATTTATGACCATATGTATCTCTGGGATATATTATGTTTTTCTTTTGAACAGGCCCCATTTCAATTAAAACAACTCGTAATTTTTCATCAATATTTCCCCATTCACCTGGATCTTCTAAATTTACTGACACTAACAATGTGTTAATTTCGTGGTCAACTACAACTAAATCTTCTCCTAACTGTTTTTCACTTAACTCATGTGTCTTGTTGAATAGTTGCAATAGTACTTTCATGCAAACTGGATGATGTGCACGGTTCTTCAACTCTGATTTCTGATGTATCGAGTTGGTTTCAATCTGCATCAGAATATTTTAGCAAAATTATTAAGAGCCCCAGTTTGTTTCTTAATATCTGCTTCTTTTGCAGCATTTTGTGCACCGGATAGCTTTTTAAAAATTTTTGATTCCATTTCTATTTTATACCCACAAGAAATTATTGCATAACATGACACAGACGAAATAATAGTCCGCACTGTGCTACTGTCAGTAGCCTACTGAGATGAGTACCATGTTACACAACATGACACAGAAACGAAATAATAGTCCGCACTGTGCTACTGTCAGTAGCCTACTGAGATGAGTACCATATTACACAACATGACACAGAAACGAAATAATAGTCCGCACTGCGCTACTGTCAGTAGCCTACTGAGATGAGTACCATATTACACAACATGACACAGAAACGAACTAATAGTCCGTACTGCGCTACTGGCAGTAGCCTACTGAGATGCGTACCATATGACTGGTTAACTAGCAACAAATGTTTTGTACGAAAATTCGTTTCTAAGCATAAAAACCGTTCACCGTTTCACTTTAGAATAGACTGCAGTAGACACAACAACTGCAGGCAAGCATTTAGCCTGCTCTCGCTGCAAAATTGTGAACAGCCAGCTGATCAAAGCGGCGGCAATATACAATTTTTTTCATTTTTATTCGGTATATCCGGCCTTATTTATTTTAATATTGATCATTCTAAGAATTTTTTTGTTTTTATGATAAACATTTTGTTTTTTAAAAATGAACTTATGAACTATGCCCAGGCGGCGCCCCCCTTCGTAGCGGCGCCCGCATGCTCTGAATGCCCGCTTCCGCCGGCCCTGTGTAAGATGATGTAAGAACTGTGTTCTTCTAACAGGAACAGTTCTTACATCTGTAAACACGATTATGGTCAATCTGGCCTTGCAGACCATGTTTTGGATACATCCCACAGGATCTCCTGGAAAAAAAACTACCATGCTTCACCATAATTCAAAAAAGAAAGACTATTCTTTGAATCTGTATCTGCACTCAGGAATCAACCTAATTTAAACAAATATGGTTGCATTAAACTTCCCAAAATTTGGGAAACTTTAATTATTAGAGATCCCTCTTTACATCCCAGGCCACCTGCAAATGCCCATAGAGGGCGCACCACCTAGATAGGACTTTAGTCTCACTTTGTATTGTATTTGTGTGTGTGTTGTTACAAAAAGTTTTTGTAATCCCGAAGACGTCTCTGTGACGGAGACGAAATATTGGAAGTATTAAAATTAGTTTTAATCTTTTTTCAGTGCTGTTAATATTCCATTAAACCTCTAACATGAATTCTTCACAGCACTTAAGCCTTAACAGACGTATTCTTTCTGTATAATCTTCTATTCCAGTTTTAGTCGGTGTCAGTTATATCAGGTATCCAATAATAATCTGAAAATCTTCACTTGAAAAGTTTGCAGTAATTTCAGCGTTAAGAATCAAATTAAATATACTCGTATAATCAAGACACCATAAAGGAGTATTCATCTAATGATGAATATTTTAAAGTTAGAAATTGTAAATTTACATCATGTTTAAAACAGAGACACTGAAGATTATTACTTGTGGAAGTCGTGTGTTCGTGGATTGCATTAGAGAAAACTAATGCCAGAAATTCAAAAAAAAAAAAAAAATCTGTTATATAATAGTCTTACTCCCCACCACCACCACCACTCTCTCTATCTCTCGTTACAAATCTACAATCCCCTTCCCCGCAAGAGCATCATACAATTACTTGGTACCTCTATGAAATCCTGAGGATCATACTTCACAATACGATCGCTCCAAACACTAATGTAATATTTTTCTGTTTGTTTGCAAAACTTATTTTCTGGAGGAAAACTCCGACACCCACCTAATGACACCAAAATAGTCACCTTTCGTTGAAAAAGCCCTTATACTGTAAATGTTTCTTACGTTTAGACGAAATTAATTCAATGCCATTTTTTGAATATACAGCGAAGCACCTAAAAATATACATGAAAAGTTAAGCAAGTTTTAATGCGGTTAGTAGTTGGAAAGGAATCAATCGTGTTGACATACTCTCCCTCGATGAGTCTTTGGACTCCCGGGAGGTATGACATAATAATAATAATAATAAAAGTATCTTAGTATGTATTTACTTGGATCGTGTTGCATGCATGCTCTTAATAGTTAATGTTATGTCACCATTAAATCATACTATGCGTAAAAATTTTATTCTTAATTGTACTAATTTTCTTTGGATGGATGTTTGCTTTTTTTGTTTTCTGAAATTTGTATATTTTAAAGGTTATGACCTATGCCTTTCTTCATTTGGTTGCTCATTCATACTTTGAGGAACAGGATGCGACTGCCAGTAAAAATATTTCAATTTCATGGTTGTGCTGTTGACTGATATGCTGGCTGTATTTTGAAATGAAATGTTGGTTTTCACTATTTTGAATGTACTTCGATTAATATAATTAGATGTTTATCAACAGCATTTGGCACCAGTTTAAATATCTGTTTTATTTCTATTTCATTATACATTGTTGACATAACATCATTTGTGTACCCTAGTTAATTGCTTAGAGTGGAATAATACTTGGAAATGAAAAACTTCCCAATTCTTTGAAAGGTCGAGTAGTAATTATTGCAATTAATCCAGCCGTCATGATATACTTCGCCGTTGCATTTTTGCCTTTCTTCAGAATTGTACTAGAAATAAAAATATATGTATATATTGTTTAAGGAAAATATTTACATAAAAAACTAACTATAATATTAGTAGACGTTTTTCAAAAATGATTACCTTGTTTGTAACGCATGTATTAAGAAACAACCATAAAGTCTATTTTAGAAATGCAATCAGTCTAAAGGTTTTAGGAGTTCCAGTCATTTTTTTAAAAAGAAAAAGCATAAATATAACGTTCTCCTTAAAATATATGCACTATCATCCGACATGTATTAGAATAGCAACCTCAGGTCAAAGTGAGCAAATTCGGCAGTAATTTGTGATGGGCATCAGAGAAGAAAGGGTCACATAAATCGCCTACCAAAATAGAATCCGAGAGTTCAGGGCAAGGTATTGCAAAAGAATTGGGACATTCATAAGTCTGTTTAATAGATGCTTGCTTGCTTGTAGGTATATACAGGGTGTCCCAAAATTCACGCAAGATTTAAATTTAGCGCCATTTGTGCGGTAAAGTGTTGCCAACGAGAAAAAAAAAAGACAGCGTGACAGCTGACAGTTCAGGGTTATTAAAAATGGAGCACTACACGAAAGAACAACGCATTTTCATTGCTGAGCAATATTTTAAAATTAATGAAGGTTTGGCAGCTACAGTTCACAATTTTCGTACAAAATATGGTCGGAATAGTGATTTAACTTCAACTGTGAAAAGATTAATTAAAAAATTCAAGGAAACTGGATCAATTAGTGATCTTATACACTCTGGCCATCCTTCAACAAGTCGTTCAACAGAAAACATCGAAGCAGTTCGTGAGAGTGTTGCTGAGAGTCCAGGAACATCAATTCGGCACCGTGGTCTTGAATTGGGCATTTCGAGAAGCTCTCCACAGCGTATTCTCACGAAAGATTTGCATCTTTATGCTTACAAAGTTCAATTGACTCAAGAACTGAAGCCTACTGACCACACACAGCGAAGATAGTTCGTTGAATGGATTATGGAACAACAACAAGCATCTACTGAAGTCTGGATGCTTATTTTTCGAACAAAATCATCTTCAGCGATGAGGCTCATTTTCATCTTGATGGCTTTGTTAATCGACAAAATTGTCGCATTTGGGGTTCAGAAAATCCACGAGTGATTATTGAGAAACAAATGCATCCACAACGTGTCACTGTTTGGTGCGGATTTTGGGCTGGAGGCATCATCGGTCCATTCTTCTTTGAAAATGCGGCTGGTAAGGCAATATCAGTTAATGGTGCTCGCTATCGCGACATGGTAATCCAGTTTTTTTGTGCCTAAATTGCAAGATATGGATGTGGACGACATGTGGTTTCAATAAGATGGTGTCACATGCCATACAGCCCGAGAAACAATTCAATTACTGCATGAGTCATTTCCTGGTCGTGTAATTTCCCGTTTTGGTGATCAGAATTGGCCGCCCAGATCATGTGACTTAACGCCGTTGGACTTTTTTCTTTGGGGTTTTTTGAAGTTTAAGGTTTATGCCAACAAGCCCACGACCACCCATGCCTTGAAGGAGGAATTGAATTGAATTGAGCGCTGTATCAACGAAATTCAGCCACATTTATGCAAAACGGTCATGGAAAATTTCGACAAAAGAGTGCGTATGTGCCAGCAAAGCCATGGAGGCCATTTACCCGATATGCTATTCCATGCATAACCCTATACTGTATACTTTATGAATCAATAAGAAATTACAATTTTTAATTAAAAACCGGTGTTTTTTATCAAAATTACTTCTTGCGCGAATTTTGGGACACCCTGTATATCTTTTAAATAGTTGGCAGAGAAAGCCAAAATAAACCATTGGTTATTTCGAATTATGGCCAAAGCAACTAAGACAGGCTAGTGTATTATATCTAGTAATTGCATATATTCTTCTGACTTCTTTCTTTGCAAACCGGTTGTAAAACTCTTATCTGTATGAGACTGGTTAACTCGCCTTCAAGTGAAAAATCCAAATAAACCTTAGCCACAAATTTATTGAAGAAAATTATGCTGTAAAGTATCCAAAGCCTGGCAAATTATTTTAATAACTAGTTATTATTACGTGCAGGGAGTCCAAAGACTCATCGAGGGATTGATGCATAGATTCTCAGGACGCATTGCAAGAGTTCCACTCTCTCACACAGTTATTTATTTATTCGTGTGGGGCATCCAAGTTCCTCGAACTCCCCTTAGGACTGGTTGAGCGCTCCCAATGAGGGATTAAGTATGTATTTTTTTTTTACTGTAGCCTGTGTGTTCACGGGCCCTGTTTGCCTGCTTGCAGGATGAACCCCCCCCCCCCCAGATAAACGGGGAACCCTGCTGTCCACGCCCAAGACCGGCTAACTTGGTTATGGCTGAGAAAGACCTTTAAGCTCCTCACATCGTCGACGGGAATCGAACCTAGGACACTCATTCCCCAGGCATATGGTTGCGAAACGCATAGCCACTAGGCTAACCGCGCGGCCTCACAGTGCTATCACACTTCTCTTTTACAGATATCACCATTGTTATAGTTATTAATTCTTCTGGCAACACGTTCTGCTCACCACTAGAAGATGCTCCTACCTTGTCGATGAGCACTTTTTCTTTATTCCCTCCTGCCATTTATTGAATAATCTTGTTTCTGTCCTGTTAAATTCCTTATCTCCAATTTATATATCTATCATATTCTCGTCACTATCATCCACCTATTTGAACTGAAATTTCCGGTCCTTTAATCTATCATATGCTTCTTTCATAGTCAAATATTATATTAGTTAAGTGAATTTTTTTCTTAACCTTTCTAGATCTTTGTGAAACCTAGATACTGTAATGAAGGCCTTGTAAAGAGAAAGAATCTCCTCATCAGTCGGTGTTCTTTTTAATATAGTAAGTATCACGAATGTATTATAGCAGTTACTAATGACAACAAAATTGTTTTAGTTGAAATATTACATACGAACCACTGTAAATACTGCTACAATGTTCATAAGAGTCCCTTGTCATTCTCTCTGGCCATTAGCGTATCCGCTCTCCAGTCAAAAGGCTGCAGGTTCGAATCCCGCCGTGAACATGGATGTTTGTGATTGTCTGTGAAAAATACTAGTTGTGGTGGTAGCGGACAGTAGATGGCGTTGATGTAGATGATGTGGATGAGGCTGAGTGGTGGAGACGGAGAGCTGTAGAGTAGGTGCCCTCCCTCGATGAGTCTTGGACTCCCTGGAGGTGTCAAATAATAATATTATTATTCCCTAATTGATATGAGAGAATAATAATAAAAAGTCTCATGAAGTATTTTTATTGGTCTGCTCAGAATTCTTGATTTTGCCAATTGCCCGTATGCGGTATATTTTAGCAGTCGGTTCAACTAGCCTCCGTAAGATCACTTTTCGTGACTGAATTAGTAATGCCTTTGAAGTAGTTCTAGAATCGGCAAAACCTTTTGGAGAGTAAGTACGTGTTTAACAGGAAGTGTTGCGGTCATGCTAGCGAAACTATCAAACAATAGTGTTTGCTTATTTTTATGTCTGAAAGAGTATGCCTGTATAATGCATCATAAAACTTCGAAATAATAAGTACATCCTTTTATAACATAATTTTTTTCTTATTTCATAAACTCACCATATTCTGGTTGCTCTGTATATATTAATCCCAGTTAGTTTTTCAAGATGGAAACATTTTAAAAAATGTGAATAATTTATTATATCTAATTCTAAAGTAAGATACAGAAATGATTGGAATGGCTTTAATTACTAAATTTACTAAAATAATTTTTAAATGGGAAGTTTCATAATTATTTCGGTAAAAATAATAAATAAAAATAAATTCTCCGACTGTTTTAATTCCTAAAAAGATGAAACGTGGCTCCTTTAAACCTGACTTTTTTTTTGGAGATAGGTGGGCAACTAATCTCCATCATTCACTGATAGTCCAAAGATATCAATGAACCAAGGCTTTGGGGAGGGGGGGGGGGAGAGAGTTTTACTAAAGTTTCATTAATCTGGTGGTTGATGCTCTTCTTATGGATTAATATTTATTTTTGATATTTTTATTCAAAAAGTTTCAATAGTAAAACTCTTAATAGCTAAATTTATGACATCTTATTGCAAAACCACAGGATACCATTACGAAATTAAATATTTACAAAAAAAAGCAATATATTAATAAATTAATAAACAGAAAAATGCCGAGGAATTATTATTAAAAATATGAGAATAAAATATAAATCAGAATATTACTAACGTAATGGAATATGTGGTCCACTTGCTTGGCATCTGCATTATATAAGGTTCCTGTTCAATAATATCTCCCTGGGTTATCTGTTAAAAAGATAATAGTTGGTTTATTTACGAGATGTGATATAAGCTCATTCTATCGATATTAAAATAATTTATTATGTTAAGCAGTGAATCATATTATCAAGCCGATTTCTGATATTACATTTTCTGATATATATATACACCCTGCTTGGAAAGAAGTCAACTAATACTCCAACGGGCAATGTGCGTCTTTCCATATAAGAAGTCACGGTTTTGTAGCCGGTATAAATTGGAAGAATATGATGCTTCCAAGGCAGTTCAGCAATGTCCTGGTGAAATGGCTTCAAAAAGGGAACTGACGGAGTTTGAAAGAGGCGTTGTGGTAGGATGCCATGTCGCAGGCCTATCTGTTCTGCAAAGGGTTGACCATTCGAGTCATTCCATTCAACAATCAGTGAAGGATATGGAAGCGGAGGAAGTCCACTGCTAGTGTTACCTGCAATGGATGACGCACCATACCAAGTAATCATCACTTCGAGACAACATCTTCAGGTTGGGATTGCTGTTTACTTCACTCCTAGATTAAATTAACCCAGTTAGAGTAATTGGAAGACAGTAATCAGACCTTGCGTGCGGAAGGCTATTTGAAGAAATCTGTTCTAGCCGACAGTCAACTTTTTTTGGTGGCTAAACTCTCAATGAAACCTTAAGCGATTAAGAACAATAATCTGAGCTAATTTGGTCCTGTTTATAAAGTAAATAGTAAGGAGGGGCGCTATGAACATCACAGACACACGTTCACGTAGCAGAAGGGTATATATTTTGGCATTATATATATATATATATATATATATATATATATATATATATTGACAGCACTAGAGATTAGGAGCATCTAGTTATGTTATATTCCAGTTTGTTGTATTTTTAAAGGCAGTGGCAAGAAAGAAATGTAAATGAAATAATTAATCAGGTAGGCCTGATATTTTATATGTAACTAGAAGATCGTGTACAAAAAGAGGTAGTCGTCCAAAGGATCACCACATATTTCGCCTTGTACTGCCTTTGCATAACAATCTCCTAACCAATCCATACAGTATAATCTTATTTAAAACTGTAAATGTAATGTACAGAACATTAAGTGAGTTAGGAAATAAAAGTGAATAACAGTAAATTACTATTAAATACTGTTACTACGATTAACGGTAAAACAAACATTCATCTAGAATATAAACTATCAAAGACCATAAATAAAATATGCATATACATACCTCATATTCTGGACTGAGTGTATGTTGCCTGACATTCTTTGTCAATTTCTTTCTTTCTTTGGTTGTTAAGTAACTATTATTTCGCATTAGCCCATCAGTTTTCATCCCATTAAGTTCTTCACTGAAGGAACTGATGGCTATTTCAAATGGAAAACTCAAGAAATGGTTGACGTTTATAATTTTGTTAGAATTACATCTAACGTCAGAATTAGGAAATGGACTGTTGCGAGATATATTTTTTGTTTTAATAGTTCTTTGCAAATGAATTTCATTTGATTTTTCTGGGTATACTGTGCCACTATAATTTTCGACTTTGCTGAAATCACTAATAGTGAATAAGAACGTTTCGATAATTTCATTTATGAAGTCAGCGATAAATTCTAGTTGATTCGCATTGCTTTGCTGAAGTGTATGCTTGTAATCGTATTGGCCATAGGAAGGCGTTGCAACTTTATTCTTATGTACCATGTTCTGTAACGTCTCTCTTTCACGTTTGTTATCGATTCGCAGTCTGTTTTCTCTTCTATTTAAATACGTTCTCGTGTTTAATTTTTGTACATGGCCATCCTTATCCAGATTTCTGGTTCTGTATTTCAGACGCATTGTTGCCAAGTTATTTCTAGTTGCAGATCGTTTTTCAATTGGAAATAGTTCGATGGTTTTCCTTACTTTTCTTTTCTCATGATTACTAATGGATAGTAATCTTGTAAAGTTTACTTTTCTTTGAGGAAATATTCTACGATGACCTACTGACAAAGGATATTGCCTTTTTTTGTATGTACTGTTTAATATTTTTGAATTTTTCAAGTGGTTATTCATATTACGTCCAGTATACAAACTAAGAACTCGATCCTCCCTCCGCAGTCTTCGCGTTAAATTTTCTTTGCTTATTCTTTCTTGATCATTTCTTCTTCCTCTTTGAATTCTGTTATTTGTGCCTGATCTTTCCATCCATTCTTCTCGTCTGTTAAATGTTTTTCCTCTTCTGTTACGTACTGTGTTTTTACTCCTAATCACGTAAGTTTGAGTATAAACATTTTCAGAATCAAAGAATCTTTTAATTCTTTTTATATCTAAATTTCTTCTTATCGGAAGTGTTTTGAATATCGCACGTTCTTCAGGAATGTAACGGACAAAATGACTTTTGGCTGAGATTCTCGATGGCGATGTTTCTACTCTTTGGCGATGATTCGTCCTTGTAAATCTTCTATCTCGAAAATCTCGATTTTCTTTCATTAAAGAAGCTGATCTGAAAACGGTATCCCTTTCTTGCCTTCGAACTCTGTCTGTTATCCTTGTAAAATGTCTCGCTTTCATAAAGGAGTTGGTATTTTCGAAGTCTCTTACTTCTGAAAAAGCCCCCTGTGATCTCTCATAATACACATTTCTTCTGGTATACTGTTCTCGCGATACTGCGCGTGTTTTTCTATTTCTTTCTAATTTATATGTTCGTTTATTGGATGAGAATCTGTTTTCGGTTAGTAAATTTCTTTCGTATCTTTTGTTAATCTGTTTGTTTAATTCTCTTTGGGAAAAATACGGTATACTTCTTTGAATTCCAGAGGAAATTATGTATCGATTTCTTTTAATTGGCGATTTTTCCATTGTTGAGGATTCAAGTAACTCGCCTAACCTCGATGTAAACATTTTTGGACATTTTGTGTTTCTATTGGAAGAGGATCTCGACAGTGTATTACTGCAAATGAAGTCTGTTTGTCCATATCTGCACATTACGACGCTGATCCATAAAATCCAGAACAGATACCTTTGAGCCATCTTGAATCTAAAAATAATAATAGTAATTAATAAATAATCATAATACCAAAGACAATTTGCTGTTTACAATATATCTTACATGAATAAAATAATTATTAAATAACATAACATTAATACATGTAATTATATATTTTTAATTTATTAAATTTCCCTTATTTAATTAACTCATGCGAGCGTAGTGGTACAGTATAATAAGAATTTGGTAATCAGTAATATCCATGAAATATCCATGATGTTCAAAGCAGAGTTTGTCTTTTATAGATTCTCAGTAGAGCCTGTATACCTCAGTGGATGTGGCGTTTACACCACGACGCACTAGAAGAAATTTTTCTAAACCTTTTTTCGACCGGTTCTCGAGTTAGTCGATCTCTGGCACGGACAAGCGGGTTTTTCGTCCCGTAAACTCAAGAAAATCGACCGTAGAACTCACATTATTTCAGACATTAATTACGAGTGTTAAGGTTATTGACCACGAGATGGCGGCACTTGTTGAGCCGTCTCTCTTCACCTCATGCCTGTTAATTACTGATAGCCTTGGGCTAGCTATCTCTGATTCGGTACCGGTGGAGATTGAACTGCCCACTCAGTCTCCAAAAGTTAGATAGGGCTAAACGGCCTCGCCTATTCTCTATATACGGGAATAAAAAGGCGTTAGCTAATAGATTCTCAGTCATCCTTGGAAATAATAGTGTTTAATGAACTTATAGTTCGAGACTCCTCTGTGGCGCAGTCGGAAGCAAATAAGGATAAGTGCCCTTAAAGACAAACTGACCTTAATTCTAAATAATGCCCCTAATTTGACCACTTAAGAATAAACAAAACTCGCAGCTGCTTTCCGCCAATGAGCCTGTTATAATTAAATACACTGTTCTTTCAAGATGAGTAGCGTATTTGATCTGTCATGTATCACCGGCACTGTCTTTTTTTGTGATCGTGGTTCAGCCTGGTATCCATTTGCAACCATTACTCTGAGAGTTTGAATCACACTGCTGGCTCCAAAAATATGCTGGTTGTGAGTTTCAAACTTCGATGATTTCAAGAAAGAAGTATTTTTTTGTTGCATTATTGTTTATTTGTTTCGTTCATTTTATTTTTACGGACAATAAGAAGAGTGTTTCACCAAAGAATGAAATATTGGAAACGCTCTCGGAAATGATTATATGAAGAGTACTGTTGCTTCATTTCCCCTTGGAAATATCCAAAGGCGGGCTGAAATGGAGACACTACATCAGCTCAACATTCCAGATGTCATAAAAAATGCAGCTTCTACTCGCGGACTTCAGAATACAAGGATGTCTGCAAATATTGTAAACCAGGGGTCGGCAACCTTTTCAGACTCGCGGGCCACATTCAACTTTTATTTTTAATAATCGGGCCGCAAGCGTTTAATTAATAGAAAATAGTAAGTGAAAAAAATACTTAAGTTATCAATTTTTATTATATCAATCTTAAAACACACAGAAATATTTCAAGTACGAGATATGGAACAATGAAAATGAAACTCAATTAAAATTTATTATGACGTAAAAACAAAGTAATATAGTTTATGCATCACAATATGTGTGTCTCCCTGCTTAATGTGACTTTTTCCCTTAGCCAAATTATCTAGATCCACTTGATAACCTGAGGCGAAAATTCGAATCGAAGCATGCAAATGTTCGTCAGTCAGTCGAGAAGAAAATTTCTTTTTTTTTTTTTCTAAAACTCATGGCAGAATATGCTTACATATGTTCGCATATGTATGTGCTTTCAAACGCGACTATCATCTTCTTTACGAAAATGATTAAACTTTCAAATTTTTGTAAGCATCGATAAAATTTTTGGATATTTTATCGATGCTTACAAAGTAGGGGTTAAATGGATGAATAACACCATTAAGCTTGAGTTGCAAAAAAAGAAACAACTATGGAGGGAATTTAAGGAGAATGGTGACCGGCAGGCACATGAACGGTATAAAGCGCAGGCCAGAAGGGTGACGAGTGTGGTAAGAAAAGCAAAAAAGGATTACGAAAGAACATTGGCCATGCAGGCTAAAGAGAATCCTAAACAGTTTTTTAGATATGTAGCAAGTAAAAGGAAAAATGTACATGGCAGATTGATTTTAAAGAATGCCGATGGTAGGGAGGTAACTGAATCAGTTGAGATAGTTGAGTTACTGAGTGAGCACTTTGCAAAAGTATATCATCCAGGTGGTGACATTGCAGAAACGAATAAACCAGTAGATTATACGGGAATTGTGGTTAATGAAGTGGAGGTGAGTAGTCTATTGCATAACCTCAATGTCAATACATCTGTGGGATTGGATGGTATACCAGCTCGTGTTGTACGAGAAGCAGCTAAAGAATTGTCAATACCCTTGACCATTTTGTTTAATTTGAGTCTCGGGTCTGGGTTAGTACCGAGCGGGTGGAAAGAGGGGAAAATAGTTCCACTGCATAAAGGTGGTTCCAAGACTGCTGTTCTAAATTACCGACCGATTAGCATATCAGGAATCATTGTCAAGGTCTTAGAGAAAATAGTCAAGAGGAAAATACGAGATTGGATAGAAGAAAATGGGATACTGTATCGGGGACAGCATGGTTTTGTGAAGGGTAGGTCATGCCTCAGTAACTTGCTCACGTATTATAACACAGTGACGGCTGAACTGGATAAGGGTAATGGGTTTACGGTGATTCTACTGGACCTTGCCAAGGCCTTTGACAGGATTCCACATGGAATTCTAATCAGTAAATTGCAGCATATGGGAATGGACATAGGGTTGGTGAGATGGATAGGAGGGTGGTTGATGGAGAGATATCAGAGAGTGGTTTACTCGGGAGTAGAGTCCACAAGACGGCCTGTGACTAGTATGTCACAGTATGTATGACTTAATTTGTTCATAAATGATATAGGAAATGATCTGAGAGGAACAGTTCATTTGTTTGCGGATGATGCGAAGTTGGGTAGGGCAATAGTGAATGCAGATGACGTCAAAATTTTGCAGGATGATTTGGATAGATTGGAGGTCTGGGCTAAGGAGAATGGATGTCAATTTAATGTGGCAAAATGTAAGGTTATGCATTTTGGGGTGAAAAGATTGGCGGCAGTTTACTGCATTGGTGGAACCCAGGTCCAGGAAATTGATGAGGCACGAGATTTAGGAGTGTTGGTGGATAAGGAATTGAAATTTAGGGGACACATTGCAAAAGTGACCAAAACAGCTCATCAAATCACTTGGTTGCTGAAGAATACGTTGACAAGCAGAGACAAGCAGGTTATTGTTCCTCTCTATCGAGCCTTGATAAGACCCCATCTAGACTACAGATTTGGTCACCTAGGTTTCTTCTTGATGGGGAGGAGGTGGAGAGGATCCAGAGGCGAGTGACCAAGATGATAGCAGGTCTGTGGAATGAACCGTATGAGAACAGGTTGAGGATTTGTGGGTTGCAAAAATTGGTTGATAGGCGGAGGAGGGGAGATATGATTGAGACATTAAAATTACTGAAAGGTTTCTATAAAATTAATTCAGAAGATATTTTTGAGAACAGGGCTGGTTGTGGGAGGACTAGGGGACATCCATGGAAACTGGGCAAAAGTGTGGTTAGTAAAGGTGTTAGAGCTGGGTTCTTTACTTTTAGAGTAGTGAATGAGTGGAATGCGCTCCCTGAGTCTGTAGTGGATGCTGTGACAGTGAATGAGTTTAAGGCGAGGTATGATAGATACTGTATGAATGTCAGATAGTTGTGATGAATATGATTTGGGGCCTCCCTCGATGAGTCTAATGACTCCCTGGAGTTGCCCGCAATAATAGTAATAGTAATATTTTCTAACGAAAGTGCGTTCTTTAATGTTTCATTGTGTTGTAATTCCAAAGCTTTCGTCTATAGTCTGTGAGTTTCAAACGTCATCAATGTCGACATTAAAAGGGTGCAAAAATAATCGCACTTCAATGCTATTTTTATGAAAATCCACAAATCTTATTGAAAATTTCGCTTGTAAATCTTCACTAATACCAACAAAAGTTTTCTCTCGTGTTTGCCATCCAACTGTAGATGCCGATTTGCAGCATATATGATGATGTAGATTTTCTTCCATCATATATTTCTTCAACAGACGTTTGACTTCAAAAGCTTTTATGTCAAAAACAGTTCTGCTAGTAATTTACCTGGGACCTGTAGGGTCAAATTAAGTTCATTGCGGTAAATTATGGTTCTACCATAAATGCAAGAGACATAATCCATTTTTTATCCGATAGTTACGGGAAGTATTTTCGTGTTCCGTCATGAAAATATCTATTTCTTCACGTAAATTAAAAAATCTTTTTAGCACATCACCTATACTTAACCATCCAACAGTTGGCTGGATGGTTAAGTATAGGACGTTATCTACTACTTAGTTGAGTAGTAGATAACGTTCTCTTGAATGTCCATAACGTCTTTTCTTGATGATAAAATTTTGCGGGCCACATGCAGGGTCGCCCCGTGCAGTGGCATATTTTGTCACCCCTTTCCCCTTATTTTTCGTATAGTTTATGCCAACTTTGCTGCCCAAAAAAACTTGTCGCCCCGTGCAAATGCACATATTGCACCGTCGGTAGAGCCGGCCCTGGTCCCATGCCATGTAAGTATGGTCAATTTTTATGGGCTGCCAAAAATGCACGTTTGGGCCGCATGCCGACCCCTGTTGTAAACAATGGTGCAAATGCAGAACTGAGGTAAGTCGAATAACTACTTCATGCATAGAAAAGATAACACAGGCCTGCGATGGAAAAGTTGTCTGCGAAGTAATAATTGATTCTTATAGATTTTTAGGTGCTGAGTTCAGAAATAATAGTAAAAAAAATTCCATCACCCACCAGTTTCACTCAATTTGTAAATTTATCGTTTTTATTAGTAGTATTTGGATTTAAATTCAGCGCATTGGTATTTATTTTCATTCTCCTTTATTTACAGCTAATTAAGAGCTTTTTTGAAGTGCCTTTTTATGGTAAATACAGAAATTTCCACGAACTTCTCATTCTTAAGATAGGAGAGAGAGAGAGAGGAATGCAGATAAAAGTGCAATGGCTACTTTGAATCTGATTCACCGAGATAACAGATGACTTTCCTGTTGTCACAGACACTTACATTTTCTTGTGTGATTCTTTAATCGAACTTTAGTTTAACTTTAGTCGTTGAATACTAAAGGTTATCATATTTCTGAAAGTTGGCATGTTTTCTAAGTTAGTGTGAAGATTTAATTTAATGTTTTTTTATTTTTTTAATGTTTTTACGTAGTGTCGTGTAATAGTGTTGATGTCATTCGTTAAAATTCGTTTAACTGTGTTTTAAGTGGTGTTTGTAATGGCTTCAAAAGGTTGCAAAATTTCACCTAAGCTTTTCTGCTACATATGTGGGGAGTTAGTGGGGGGAAAAAATAAAGAAACATTACAGATTTCGTGAAAAAAAAAGTGTACTATGTATTTTGGGATGAAACTTGGTGACTTAGATAAGTCTTAGGCGCTGTTTAAAAAAAAAAAAAAATGGCAACTGTTGAAAAAGAAGCGTGGAAAGCTTTGAAAGAGGTGGTGATCAAATTTTTAGGAAATCACAAGGATCCCAACTATAAAATGATTGGAAGACATGCTGCAGAAATTCAAGGATTTGGGATGCTCCATGAGCTTAAAAATGCACTTTCTCAACTCTCATTTTGACTACTTTCCTGAGAATCTGGGAACTGTCAGCGAAGAGCAAGGAGAGCAATTCCACCAAGACATCAAGGAGATGGAAAGAAGGTATCAGGGCAGGTGGAATGTCAACATGATGGCAGACTATTGCTGGCTGTTGCACAGAGACAACCCGGGAAAAGAATTTTACAGAAAAAGTTCAAAAAGAAGCTCTGAAGGAAAACGAAAAAGACATCAGAACGAAATATAAAGTATGTACTAAAGATTAATCTTTAATTACTGTAATTAATTTTTTTTCCAATACTTTCATTCCAAAAATGTTTACGGAAAAATTTAAATACTGTTATTTTACTTAATATAATGCGTTTTAAAGCTATTTTACTGTAATATTGAGATCCATTTTGCGAAAAATCCTTAAGTGATGAAGAAAAATGGAAGCGATATTTGAAATCAGTGGTCAAAAATAAATCAGAAACAGTAATAGTTTTCAGACAACTTTTCACGAATCGCATTTTGCAGGCCTGTGTAATTATTAGCTGAGGGGGGATACAAATTGTATCCTCCTCAGCTAATAATTACACAATAATAATAAATGTGCGTAAATATTGATTTACGCACATTTATTATTACGGTGGCAATATTAGATATTGTTTCTTTTAGAACTATATGAATTTAATGAGTCGAAATATGTACTCTACCCAGGGCCCCCACATCCTAAAGCGGGCACCCAGGCCAGGATTTTTGGCAGACCCCCTACCTGTCGCTCAGGTTAAGGACAACACATTGCTCTACAGGGTTTAGGATCAATTGGTTTAAATGATAACACAAAAGCTTAGCCAAATCATTTTCGATGCACAAAATTGCTAGGGGATTAAGTCGTTCTTGGCTATATCTAATATACCTAAGAAATTCCCATTATGAACATCTCTAATCTTCGTGTTTTCTCCTTGAAATGCTAAACCCCTGGATGATAAAAATAACGTTACATCTACAATCCATTGCAGAAGTGCTTTCCACTTATTTGTTTCATATTGAATTTGTAGTTGTAAGTCTTTATCGATTCCATGTACTTTCAGTGACTGCAAAAGGGATTTCCAAGCCAGATATTGTTTTCTGTGTTCGGCACTATTTTCGTGAAGAGGCAACTTACCATACAACTTTTTCCGATGCTTATTTCTAGGCGAAAATCCTTCTTGTGCTAAACTGCTTAAGTTTTTGTTATTAGAGTCGCAAAAAATACGACATGGTAGACAATAAACATTTTTTTTCGATACACCCCATGTTAACCATTCTCTTGGAAAATGTTCTCTTGTTCATTCATTTTTCGTTTTCGTATAGAGCAAAAAATCTTGAAATTTCATGCCATTAAGATCTCTTGGCAATTCCTTATAAATCTTTTGGAATTCTTGAAAGCTGATAGTTCGTTCTGTCTCTTGCCGCATGTTGTTTGAGATTACTTTAAACCAAATACTAGGGTCGTCATATTTTATATCAGATTTTTCGACAGGACCTGCACTGAGGCATCAACGGTATCATATTCTTCCATAGTCCCTCCTCCTGCAGGTTTTTCACTTGCGGCCTTTTCTTCCGTTGCAAGAGGTTCACATGTAACAGTCGCTTGACTTTCGACTGCTTTATGAGTTTCAATTGACAATGGTATTCTGTAATCAGTAATAAGTAATCACTAATTAATTCTGTTTGGATTTCAATGTCACAAACATTATCACCACCTTCACTATGATCAGTACTGGGAACTATGTCCTTTTCATTTTCAGATTTTAAAAATTTGGTTATGAATTGACCTCCTGATGCTTTCGATTCTCTCTCTCTCTCGGATTTAAGCTTCCTCTTCTGAGCTCCGGGTTTGTTTGTACTCTGAATCAGACATTGGGATTTTATTTATTTTAACTAGAACATTTTTGCTTGCTTAAGAGCAATTTATTTAAATATTTTTAATATTTCAAATTTGTATGATCTGAAAAAAAAAAAATTAAGTTTGTTTCATACAAGAAAATCATAACTAGAAAAGCTTTATATTTTCTTTTACTTACTAACTAGCAAAATTTTAATTCAAATAAGACAAATTCTTCTCAAATCAAGAATTTTGTAGAAAATTTTCAGTTTCTTGAGATCAACTTAGCCAACTAAAACTATCAAATAAAGCTTTCTCTTTTACGAATAAAATAAAATTCTCTCAGCATCCGTAGCATACGCACCGGTAGGGCTGTGTGCTGGTAACATCGGGGTAGTGTCGGCATTGAAACGATGGCGTGCATAGAAAGCGAGACGGGCGAACGAAAAATGAAAACTAAAGTAAATCCTTTCAAATGGGAAGTTCAGAAAAGTAACCATAAGTCTGAAAAGATGGATAACGGGGTGGAAATGATTGCAAAAGCTAGTAGTCCATCTCAGCACATATTCATTCTTATTTTATAAAGTTTATTTTTGTCTTTTCTCTTTTGTTAGTCTCACTTAACTGGCCGACCCAACAAGACGCCCCCCCCCCCGTAATTCCAGGTCCCCAGTCTGGAGCCCTGTCAGCCCTACCCTTGTGGGGGCCATGACTCTACCAAATCCTTAATTTTTTTTTTTTTCGTTGATTCTAAGTCATTCCTCAAAATTTCGCCCTAAAAACTACTGTAACACAATTTCGTGTCTTGACGAGTATTGAATGCATTTACAAATCTCATGGAACTAGATTGTTTCATAAACTTCGTTGAAAGAAAGAAAGAAAGAAACGCAAGAATTTTTTTTTTTTTTTTTGATACAACTGGGAATCATCTGGATATTTTGCTTCAGCGGCAGGAATAGTAGGTTTGTATCTTCCAGCTCTGTCATCGAAATTGACTCGTTGCTATAGCAGTTTGAAGTCGGTCTTGAAGAGTTACAGAAACTGAATTTACAAAAGTAAAAACTTCTGATTGGTTCTTCGCTTTGAACGAAATGAATGTGCAGTTGAATAATGTTATCATCATCATAACGGGATATAGTGTGATTAGACACAAGCACACAAAGTAAAGATTAAACAGATTTTTTCGTAAGAATTAGAGAATATGTCACATACTGAACTGTAATTTAATTTGTAGTCAATAAGTAATCAGTAATTAATTGATTCTCGATTGAGCAAATATTTAACTGAACTAATCTTATTTTTAAAGAGTTATTTTATTTATTTATGAGTTCCACCCAGCATATTCGTATTAGTGCTGTGGGTGGGCTAAGGGTTAGATAATTCAGAAATCTTGTTCTTCAGACCATACTTTGAACTTTTCTAAGAATATACATTCGTGATTTGTTCTAGAATGTGTATTTTATTATATTTATTCTAGATTTGTGTACTTTCGTGGAATCCGGAGATGGTACACATAGAAATATGACAGTGAAAATAAATTGATTACATTGAAACCCCTTTTTTGTCACATGTTCTCCAAATCCCCCCCCCCCACACACACACACTCGACACTCAGGGGCTACCCTGAGTGTCGAGTCTTCAAAATTCGAGTCATCAGAATTCAAGGAGAACCGGCCTACCAGTCCGGAACACGGGGGGTTGGGCGCCGTAGGCGCCAGGGAGGCGTATCTCCCCTAGTAAGAATATAAAAAATGCTAAAAACGGCCTCACCTACTTCCTATAGTGGAAATAAATGGCATTAGATGCTTTTTTTTTTTTAAATGTTATTCTTATTTTCATTCTTAGCTTGTCCCTAGCATAAGCAAATAATAAGAGTTTGCATGTAAAGTAACCACTTGAAGTTTAGTATAATAAGAATTGACTTCTATTCACAAAGTTCTGCCTGCAAGACAGAGCAGCCAGTGCATGGTTTATTCTAAAGGGTTACCACAATTCCCTTTGGTTGGAAAGATCTGGCTTTAAATCTCCTTTTTTAGGATGCAAGGAACTGTAATAAGAGTTTTTCAACTAAAGGTGAGATTCCCAATCTCATACTCGCTATACCAGGTTTCTTCGCTCTACTTAACAAAAGTCACAACAATTCAACTTGTGCTATAGATTTCCATCCTTTTGTGGGTGGGATATTAAAAAGAGTATTAATTTGAAAAAAATACAACGCGCAAGGAGACAGACCATCATAATCATTTCCTGATGGGTAAATATCCTAAAGGAATGTAAAAGTACTCTGATATTACTATAAAATTAAGTTTACATTATTACTATCTTCCTACTAACTTTTTTTTATTTTCAAAATAATCTACAATAGATGAACAAAAGTTTTACTGGAGTGACAGCGCTATGAAGGTAAAAGATCTGTGGGAAGATCTGAAAGAAGATGATCAGACGATATAAGGAAAACAATTGAAATTTCCTGGCCAACAACCTGGATGGAAACAGATGGAGAGAATTGAAGAACAATAGCCAGACGTGGCTATAAAAAGGGTTAAAAGAAAGATAAAGAAAAGAAATATATTATTTATCAGATCCGAATCCTGTCTGGGACGCGAAAAACTTTTTTCAGAACTTTTCAGTTGAAGATGAGTTATCCGGTCTCATACGGGGTGTTAGGGTTTTTCGGCAACCAGAAAAACTGGCCAGGAGAACACGCGCAGTTTACAAACAAAAATACATTACAATTAACAATATTGTTTTCAAAGATGGTGCTACCCGTCCTACGGGCTTCACTGCTGTTATACATCATACGCTAACTAATTTGTGAGATCTTTTGTGTTTCGGTCTTCTAAAGCAGGGTTAAAGCTTTCTGGTCGCGGATCACTTGGACAATGCATATTACTCAGCGGCTCACTAGGCCCCATACCCCATCCTCTACCTATAGATCATATTTTACGACCAGAGGTGAGCCTTCCTATGCTGCCCATAAGTACAAATTTCAGAGTAGTTGGCACAACATATACAACCTTAAATATATTTCAATAGAAAATTAAGTCTGATGAAAATTAGGATCAAGTTTCTCAGCATACCGTGGTGACACACTGGCTAATTGTATATGGCACTATACACACGCTTATAGATATATACGTGCGGCAAAATATTATGCATAATAGTATACTAAAATTAAACGAATTATTTAAAATTACTAATTTTTATATATTATATATATTTTATATATTTTATTTTATTATAGATATATAAAATATATTATTATATCTTTTATATATTATATTTTTTATTATAAGGATTTTTAATATGTCGTATGCCAAAGAAAAATTTTAAAAATAAGATAAAATTAATTATTGACTAAAAAAATTCTCTCACGACTTACCAGAAATTCAACATTGGACAGCTGATTTGAGAAACGCTGTTCTAAAGCATTACTAACTACTTCGATGTACCTAGATCTACTCGTTTTTTTTTTGTTTTTTTTTTATCTTGACCCCCCACACATCTGTTTTGCTAACTTTTCTCCCACTCTATTTAAGTGACAATTTTCCTGAGAACTCTCATACCTGTGTCTCTGTTCTTTGATCAAAGAGACCACGAACGAACAAGAATGAATGAATGAAGAAAGAAATTCTGCTTTTATAGGAGGTGAATAGCAGCAAGCCGTATTAAGGATAACACCACGCCTGATTCCGGGAAGGAAGGTAAGCAACTCGGCTGCATTCATTTCCAGATTTCATGCTTTCGGTCCCCTTATCTTAGTTATTTAATAATGATCATCTCGAATATGAAATATAATAGAACTTGTCGTTTTTTATCATTTAATGTAAAATAAATTATGCAATTGAACTATTAAAATTAACTTACATGTTGATGAGGGTGGTCGGCATTTTGGAAACTATGACCTAGTTATCCTACTCCACACTCCCTTCTTGATGATCTTGCTGCATTAACGCAACTAAATCCTTTCGAGTTTTTCACTATAACGAAGCTCCATATCTGGTGATTGCAGCTTGGGATTCATGATGGTGGTTGCTGCATGTTTTTTTTTTTTTTTTTTTTTTCCCACTACAGTCCTATTTAATTAAATGCGATATTTTTCTTCAGACCTGCCGGCAATAATCTAATACTGTTCATACTTTTATTCAAAGATATTTGAATAAAAGTATGGACGGAAGAACGCAACGTTCACTTAGATAGTTCCCCCCCACCTCCCTCCAGGATTGTTTGTGTTTCACTTAGTTTGTATTAGTTCAAAGAAAAATTATAAGTGCATTTATTAGTGGCGAATGCCGTTGAAAATCTCCTCTTCACAACTCGGTTATGCAAAGCGGTCTAATAATAATAAGAAACTATTTATGCGTATAAATTGAGGTGCGCTTCCCAGCAACTTCTAAATATTTTACTCTATCCGTTCCCTCTCGCCCCATTCAAAATATCTAAACATGCAATATATAACACTACTTATTGGATGTAAGGAGAATAATACTTACCGCTCTGCAGGTCGAATTACCTAACTTGGCGTCTTCGAGGGAATAGCAGACTTGAGATCCAGAGACTTGGAAAAGCCATTTTATAGTGGTAGTCAGAGGAAGAAGCCGAGCAAATCCGCGCTATTTTTGGTAAAATAAACTTTGTTGTGTACCGTTCCTGTAGTTTCACTATAGGACGGAGACAATAAGCTCTTGATTACACAAACAACGTAACTGAATACCAACCAACTGCGCCAGAGAACGTACCTCATTGATTTTCGCTGTAAATAGAGAATCTAACTGTTGCCTGATAACGGAAGATAAAGAGCAGCTATCGAATTTAGCAGACGTTTTACGAGAGCGATTTAGTCCCATTTGTTGTATTACATTTGTTTGAATGTTCCCAACAAGGCATATCTCAGTTTTCAGTTCGCATGTTTCAGTTAAATGCATATGCCAAACGTTATTTGACATTTTATACATCCATATTTCTTTCTTTTCTTGAATGGGAGATATATGGGATGAGATGAGCGAATTAATATGCCAGAACTTCGTGGTCAAATAGAAACACATATAGGGGGGAAAAAACGAAGGGAATAAAAAGCCGGAAAAAAAGATGTAAGGCAAAAATAGTGCTTTTAATAAAAAAAAATAAAAAAATAAAAAAAAAACTTGATAAATATATCATGTGATACATGATATATTTATCAAGGTCCTTTGATGGCCATTGAATTTTAGCCTCAAGATGGATGTTAAAAGATTGGAAGGACTGGGCCTCTTTAGTTATGTGTGTTTTCGTTACGATTACAGTTGAAGTACACTGGTGTCCTAAACCTAAAGACGAACACTATTATTCGTCTATTATAGCCAAAAATTCAGACGAATCAACTTATGGCAATTTGTAAAACTGATAATTTTGAGTAAAAGCGTGTATACATTCAAATATTTGAATTGCGCTCGGGGTCACGTGGTAGCACTGAACAGGATAAAATGCAAAAGAGTGCGTTAAGCGAATTGTGTTTGAAGGAATAAAGTTGCGTGCTTGGATGTCTTGTAATGTCTCAAAGACATCATTAGATGATTTTACATAGGAAAGGATTATTGGAAAGCGTGAAGAAGGCCGCAGAATTACTGATATCGCCAGAGTTTGGAATATGTATACGGGCTCTGGGCAGCGTTTCAAACCAATGGAATGTGTTCCTGTTCCAGACGTTTGCTAAGAGGTCACCCCCGCTCTACCTCGAAGCATGAAGACAGATTTTTGGTTTGTTGTTTGTGAGCGTTCCCCCAATTTTCCCCATCTTTCCCCTTAGGACCGGTTGAGGTTGTGCCTTCCAATGAGGGACTTTAAGTATGTATTTTTGACTGTAGACGTGTGTGTGTGTGTCCGTCCGTCCACGGGGCCGGTTTGCCTGTTCTGAGGGACAAAAAACTCGAGTTTCCGGCAGAAAAAAAACCACTTATACCGTATGAGACCGGCTAACTCACCTTTAGTCGAAAGAGACCAGATAAAGATTCCTCACATCATAGATAGAAATCGAACCCAAGTCTTTCCGACCAAAGAGCTAACAGAGTTTTGGTCATAACAGCAAAACGTAATCGACGCACCACGGCAGGTCAGCTTGCAAGTCGGCTCCATTTAAGCATAGGTACGCGGATATCTCGACAAACGGTGGCAAGACCGTCTGCGACAAGTAGGCCTATACGCAAAAAGACCTATATTCTGCGTCCCTTTATCCACAGCTCATCATTATAGAGCACGTTTTCAGTGGTGTCGTATCTATGAAAATTGGATAAGACACCAATGAAATAATGTACTCTTTACAGATCAGAGTCGTTTTAGTCTTTACGCCGATTCTACACAACATTTGATTTGGCGTGAAAGTGGTACTGCTTACCATCACGAGAATGTTCTTGAACGGGATAGAAAGATACGGCGGTGCTGGGGTCATGGTGTGGGGAAGGCCGTGGTGCTGTAGGCGAAGAACTCATTTCTACGGATGACAATGCCACACCACTTCGTACACGAGCAGTGGAGATGCTTCTGAAGATCGAGGATATTAATCGAATCGTGTGGCCAGCACGCTCCCCAGATTGCAACCCACTAGAACACGTTTGAGATGCAATAGGGAGACTTAATGCTGCTCGAAATCCCCCCCCCTCCAGAAAACACCAATGCCTTATCCTTGCTCTGAAGCAGGAGTGGGCCAGTTTGCCTCAAGAACTCCTGAATCGCTTGGTGCTAAGCATGGTTCAAGGTTGTGAGAGTTGCATTGCAGTTCGGGGTGGCATATTCCGTGCTGAAATGTCTCTCTGCATGGTTTTCTGTGAGCACTGTACATTAATTACTTAATTACGTCTTTAGGAAATTTGTAACTTTTTCCAAAACGTATTGTAATTTAGTTTGTTATAAATTTACGAAATTTATAACACGTTTTTTGTGTAATATAATTTATTAATATGCTGTTATTAAATAATATTATTATTTATTAATAATTTATGTCCACATTTGGCTGTAGTCATGAAACTTTTATCATATAGAGTTAAAAATGTAGTTCGCCCTTAGCTTTTGGACGCCGGTGTACATGCGCCAGAAGGTTAACCTATTTGTTTCTTAACTGCATAAAATTTTCAGTCGGTTTTGCTGCTTTGCGAGATGAAAATCACGAGTTTCCGGTTGTTTGTTGAAATCACTAAAACTATGTATTATGTCTGTTAATTGCGTATGTTTTTTTTTTTCTGTTTGCAGAAGGAAAAACTGAGTTTCCAGGAAGGAATGGGGGAGGGGGGGCTCTCACTCTGTATGGGACTGGCTATTCCGGTAAGAAAAAACCTTATCCCTTCTCCATATGAGACCAACTAATTCGCTTTCACTTGAAAAGTCCTAAGTTCTTCGCGTCTTTTCTCGAAGAGTAAACTTTGATGCCCTCACTGTACATTAATTGCCCAACGAAAGGCAGGGGAAAAAAAAAAGAGAATCAGTCACATTAGATAACAGACAGGTCAATAAGTATTTTTGGAGTGGTAGTAGTGAAGATTTCAATAGTGCTTTTAACATCGTACTTCTCTTAGGATCTGCAATTGAGTGGATATAGACAGAATTTTACAGATCCAGCTAAACCGAATATAGCTAAATTTTTGCTGTTATCCTTCGATCGCCTGTTTTTTAGGTGAGTTTTGCAAAATGTGTACGCACCTTTTAAATGTCATTTTGTCCTTCCATATTCAAGTTATTCCAGCATTTTTTCTGGTTGAACGAATTTTTCTAACATTGGTATTTGGAATCCTTACAAACATTGTTTGAGCCATTCCAACTTCAGGTTTAATTGGAATATTTGCAGGGTACAAAGGGCAAAGCTTGTCGAAATGATACAAATAATAACTCCACTCTGGTGTATAGAATCCAATAAATAGAATAAATTAGCACAAATGCCAGCAGATATCCATGTGTTCAGTTTTGTTTTTCAATCGGCACACTTTTATTTTTAGAATGATTTGAGCTGTTTATAAATAATTCTGCACTAGCTTGAAGGAATTTAATAAATAATACATAATGGTTCTAGGTTCAGTTGGTTTGATAATGAATAGAGTTGCAGTACAAGAACGCAATTATGAACGACTTTCTATAATTATTTCAGATCATTTCACGTCACTAAAACCTATCACCAAACTTGGAAGTTCGTTATGTATGGACCAAAAATTTGTTCATATTCCCGGGTGTTTCTCTCTCCCCCCCCCATTTTTAGAAACTCTAGGCTGTTTGGACCCAGTATTTTGATTATCGTTAGTAGTTAACTAAACCACTCCCATTTTATGGGATTATTGGCTTGTATTACTTGTTCCATTGCTGTAGAAGGACAGTTTTTTTTTCTTTCTCTCTTTGTAATTTTTTAATTGATAATACATGATATTCAGACGAGTAAAAAAAAAATTAGATTTTGAAACCGATAAAAAAATATTGCCATACAGACAATATTTTTTGTCGGTTAGAAAATCTAATTTTTAAAAACATGCCTACTTTTTTTTTTTTTTTTTTTTTTTTTTTTTGTATAGCTTAAGAATTCATAATGAGGTCGGCTGTTGTGAATAATTTGTAATTAACAATTATAGTTGGTTAAAAATATGCCATGTACTTAGTGTAATTTTGGCATTCACTATGTTACTGACAGATGTATATTTGCAGGACTCTAGTTAGTCGAATGAATAGTGTTTTCGCTCTCCATCTGAAGTAGTGGATTTGAATCCAGGAATGTCTTTAGATGGCTGATGATTTTTATCTCCTAGTAAAGGACGGTCTCCTTGTTAAAGTTTCAATATTTCGCCTGCAGAGCATGGTTAGATTGTTATTATTATTATTAAGAGAGACTCCAGGAAGTCAGGGACTCATCGAGAGAGGCCACATCTATACACACCATCTATCATACTTATTCTTGAATTCATTCACACTGCTTGCACTCACAACATCCAGTGCAATCCATTCCAATCACGCACCACCCTATGGGAGAAAAATCTAGCCCTCACTCTTGGCGGCCTTCATTCTCAGCTTCCAAGGATGCCCTCTTGTCTTTTCCCCACCCTCCATAAATTGAAATCCTGATCCTTTCAGACGTTTGTAAGTCTCAATCATATCGCCCCTCTTTTCCATGTTTGCTAGTGTCTGCAGTCCACGAATTCTCAATCTGTCTTCATAATCAGTATTCCATAATCCTGATATAATTTTTTAACACTCTCTCAGAATCACAACGGATTATCTTAGCTCCCTTAGTCCATGTGCAGTACTAAAACTTTTGAATAACCTTTCTTTGATGAAAAAATTAAAAATAAATAAATAAATAAAATACATATATTAAAGTTTTAGTTGTATAAAATTCAAAATTTTATTACTGGAACTGAAAAGGTATCATGGGTTCTCTAAGAAGAAACCTTTTTTTTTTTTTTTAATTTTAATTTAATGTAACGAATATATTTATTTTTTATCTGTCAAATTCTTTAGTTTGATCTGTATTAACTTTATGTGGTACTTCATTGAAAAAAATGCTTTTGAATGAAGCTGCAGAAGAACTTTCATCTACAATTTAATCTAAAAATATTAGAATATGATATACTGTGTATCACGCAATTTAACCGCCTTGCAAATAACTTGAGAATGTGCTCATGCGCACATACTCAAAACGTTATCGTCTGACAATGTTTATTTACTCTTAGGGAAACTGAAGTCGCTAAATAAGGGAAGAAATATTACCAAATTTACACCGTAAATGTTTATTTTGAGAAAGCAAGAATTAATGCTGCTTAATGTCAGTCTGAACGTCCAAAGCACCTCCTGTAGTTCACAGATAAGAGCGAGGACTGCCGAATCATTTATTGCTGTTGTCTTCGGGTTTCCTTGCTGTTGGTGTATATAATTTGCAACATAGAAAATTGTTCTATGCAGGACTTTGTCTGAAATCCTTTTAGCGAGTGTCACATGTATGCAGTGTGTTTTGGTTTGTTTTCATTTAAGTAAATTAAAGAAACGTCCTACTTATTTGAGCATTAATAATGTACAAGAATTAGTAGTAAATTATTAATACAGAATAGCTAAAAATTCTAGTATTTCAGTTTTTTTTTTTTTCCTAACAGCTAGAATAAAAAAAAAAAAAAAAAACGCATGAAAAAATTTTTTGTACTATTCTAATATTATTTCCGCTATCACTTTTTTTTTATGGCTTTGCGACAGTTTTATTGTAACAATGGTTTTGTAAAACTTGTTCACACGCTACGTTGACTAGCAATTTGTAATCAAAAGCGCTGAAGAGAAGTTGAAACGATATATATCAAAAAAATCAAAAAAAAAGTTGAAACGATATATACAGGGTGTTCGGGATAAATTTGACAGTTTCGTAAGGAAAAAGAAAATCTTCTTTGTATCTATTAAATTTAATGAATTGACAAAAAAACATTACAGGCAGAGTTAATTACAATACTATCAACAAGATTTACTCAAAATAACCACCATTAGCATCGATCACAGCTTCAATTCTGCTTCGGAACCTCGAACAAGCTGATGCTACAGTCTCCCCGGGAAGGGCCGCAAAAACTGTTTTAATTTTATCCATTAACTGGGCTTTTGTATTACTGGAAGTGCGATTGGTGTCTTTTTCAACTGCGCCCCATACAAAATAATCCATGGGGTTAAGGTCTGGGGAGTTTGGAGGCCAAACATTTGGACTGGTGAAGTCGTAGAAATTTTCAGACAACCATTTTTGACTTTTCCCAGAGGTGTGGCAAGGGGCCGAATCCTGCTGCCATACATACGGCCTACCATTGGCTACCCTTGTTATCCAGGGCTTGACTACAGTTAGCAACTCCACGAACAAAGCCCGAATTCCAATGCCAGGGTTCTTCAACACCTGTTCCTGCAGATTTGCGAGGAATTCTGCTGTACGAACGCAATCAGATCGTCTGCTAGGGATCTTTCTTCTTGCTACATCCTCGTAGTCACCATTGCAAGTCTCTAGTTCATGCCTGATTGTTTTTACTGTATTCAGGGAGCATTGGGCAGCAGTCGTAATATCCTTATTTTGATGGCGGGCACGAATCATCATGATACAAGTTATTCTCTTCCATGATTCAGGTGGGTTCCAGCTATCCATCCTTTCTGACATCTTGTATATGAATGAAGAAGGGTCCAAACTTTTAAATGAAGAGAAGTGTGTGTTAATACATGTAACTTACGGAAAAATATAATTAATTATAAATATGTCAAATTTATCCCGAACACCCTGTATATATATATATATATATATATTTTTTTTTTTTTTTTTTTTTTTAAAGATGTGTTTTGCATTAACACGAAATTTATTTTGGGTTTCTCCGCATACGTGCCTTGTGATTCCAATATTAACATTTCAGTGCCAAAGTCACAGCGCTAAATAATAGTGCAAATGACAGTTATTAACTCAAAATATGAAATATTTATGATGATAACGAGAGACAGTTTTCTTTCCTGCCTACAATTAAACCTGTGAATATGCATGCTTTCAGCTGCTCAAATTTTGCATACTTTTATTATACAGGTATCTCCATGGAGTAAGAAGACTCATTAAAACTGGGGAAGACATTTATTCACACAATATCTATCATATTTCATACGGAGTTGGCAGGGTTCTTTCTAACGGAAACGCGGATTTTTCATCCCGCATAGACAAACCTGCTGCGAAGTAGGAGTTGGCCAGTTTACTTCAAGAACTCCGGAATCACTTGGTGCTAAGCATGGTTCGACGTTGTGAGTGCTGCATTCGGGGTGGACATATTCCATACTGAAATGTCTCTCTGCATAGTGTTCTGTAAGCTTTAGGAAATTTTTAACTTTTTCTAAAAACGTACTATAATTAATTTGTGCGAAATTTATAATACATTTTTTGTGTAATATGATTTATTAGTATGCTGGTAATAAATTTATATCTACATTTGGCTGTAGTCATGAAATTTTTTTTCTTATACAGGTATAAAGATAGTTCATCCTTCGGTTTTGGATAGCAGTGTATGCACGTTATACATGCTACTGGCCGCCCTGGGATAAGAGGTGCCTATGTTTAAAGTTATATTTCAGCATCCCCATAAAAGAAAATTTGCAAATTAAAATGAAATTATTTTCAAGAAATTTTTATTTATTTAGTATATAAATACAAAATATGTGTATACATTAAAATAGAGCATATCAATTTTTTTTTTTAATTATCACAAAAAACTCACAACACAATTCAAACCTGCTTTAATGCACCACTCGTGAAGCGGTATGTCAAAGTGGCTAATTGGTTGTTGAGTTTACTGTTCGTTTTTTATCACCCTACTAATTATTTTAAGTCTTGCAATCTATGTAATGAAGTTTTACTTCATGAATAAGAGCATTGTACACCCTCTGTCCAAAAAGAAACCGAGCTTTTGATAGAAAATAAAACACAGGCCAATTATAATTATCAAATCATTTATTTCAAACAATATACCCTCCCTCAGCTTCGATACAGCGTTTGACATGGTCAATTAATTCGTTAAATTAGTTAAATTTTTTATATCGGTTTTTGGGATACTGTTGAGGGTCGTGGTTACTGCCGCTTGAACGTTTTCAATGGTGTCGTATCGCTTTCCTTTCATCGGCAAATGAAGTCGGGGGAAGAGAAAGAAGTCACAGGGTACTAAATCAGGTGAATACGGCGAGTGATCCAACACACAAACTTGGTTTTTGCTCAAAAACTGTCTAACAATGTTCGAACGATGAGATGGTACATTATCGTGCAAAAGTAACCAGCTGCCTGCACCACGATATTCATGCCGTACGCGACGAATTCTCGCTATCAATCGCTTCAAAACTTCGAGATAAAACTCACCATTGACCGTTTGGCCAGGCGGAACGAATTCTTTGTGGATAATGCCCTTGGAATCGTAGAAACAAATCAGCACTGGCTTTATTTTTGACTTCTCCAAGAGACTTTTTTTTTTCGGATGCCCCTCTTCTGGTGGTCTCTACTCAGCACTCTGGCGCTTTGTTTCGGGGTCATACTCAAAACACCACTTTTCGTCACCAGTAACGATCATTTCAAGGAAGTCTGAGTCCTTACGAGTGGTTTTAATGAGGTCCTTGCAGTGTTCAATTCGATACATTTTTTGATCGTCGGTCAATTTGTGGGGAACAAATCGCGAATTCAATTTACGAAGGCCCAAACTCTCGGTCAAAATGTTGTGCACAGTTGATTTTGGAATCCCCAATTCATCTTCAATCAATTTCACGGACGATTTCGAATTTTCTTTGATGAAATCACTCACTTTTTGGATGTTAACTTCGCTCAGTCCAGTTTTTGGACGGCCCGGCTTTTCGTCGTCCTCAAACGTCTCAACGACCACTTTGAAATCGCTTAAACCACTAGTACTGGATAATCATTCATCACCGTATGCTTTTTGAAGCATTTGATGCGTTTCGGTAAAACTTTTATCAAGTTTAACACAAAAGCCAATCGCAGCTCTCTGTTTGAAACTCATTTTTCGACCGTTCATCAAAACCCACTGTCACTCTTGGCACTATAAACTCGGCTTCTAATGAAACAAATGTCATAAACAGTTGACACAACACTAATGAAGGGTGGCGCCACTAGTTTCTTCTATTTTCGAAAAGTAAAGTTCGGTTTCTTTTTGGACAGAGGGTGTATAAACATTTATTATTTATCGTCTTGAAATGGCTTCCCTCCCGATCAGGCGCCTTTGTGCGAGGCACAACCTGCACACCCGTACGGGGCGGTCCTATACATGCGGTTTCTATGTGCTGAAAGCTGTAAATAATTTACTGAGAGAATAAAAGTTTATGCGCTGTTCAAATTGTAACAGTATTTATGGTTAGACTAGGTATTAAACATGCTAGAATTATTGTTTATTTTTACAATATATACAGTATTTACCATTTAAATAACTTTTTAACCAATTTAGAGCAGTTTTATATATTTATTCTCATCACTTCCAGTGTTCCTTTGTATATTCCTATCGCTTCCAGTTTATTTATTAAAATTTCATATGATACTGTGTCAAAGGCTTTAACATAAATCTAGAGAAAGGCTAATATTAGTCTTCTTTATTTTTGTTGAGAAGTATGTTTAATGCTAAACGTTTTCCTGAACCAAAACTTATTATTTGAAAAGAAAGTATATTTAAAAAAAAAAAAAAAAAATCATTATTATACTTTTGTTTACTCGTTTTGAAGTTCTTCGCAATTTCAACTTTAAAAGTATTTTACTCTATCATCAAATTTAGCGTCTCCAGAAAATATCAGATCAGTATGGCCAAATATGAAGGCGGTCGTAAGGAGGATAGTGTCTTATACAGATATCTTTATAGAAGTCGCAGTATTCAGTTGATTTCGACTAAATGTTGAATATAGTTGTTTCTTGCGCTGCTAAAAGTCTCTTCAGAAATTCAGTCTAGTAGGAATAAAATGGAGAGAAAGAGAGAGGTTGTACAAGGTCGATTCTACTTAAAATACATGCATAGGTTGCAATGTTCAACCGATTCGACCAAATTTAGTGTTTTGAGCAGTGCTTATAATCCCCCTTTAAAAATCGATCCCAGATGTACTAAAAGGAAAGGGAGAAGTCACTTCCATCACAGATATCGATATAAGTTAGCATCATTCAGTTAATTTCTACCAAATATGAAACAGTTATTTATGTTCTTTATTTTCCATTGAAAATTTCAACCACTGGTGGCTTCATGCTAGGAAGAAAATGTGGGTCAGGGAGAATTAATTCCTTCACAAACTTCTGCAGGTAGCATTCATCATCCAACTGTATTTGGAATATAATTATATAATTTCGGAAATTCAGCCCAATCGGAGACTAATGGGGTAGGCTGCTTCCTCCTTAAAAAAATAAATAATAAAAAAACCTTAGATGCAAAATAGGTGAGTGAAGCTGCAGAAAGGAATTTAATTGCTGTAATCTAGTACTGGCTACTTGGCTGACAATTATTTTAATTGTTGAGAATAGAAATTCCCCTGAAATTCGAGCAGTAACATAAAGCAACAACAAAAACTAATAATAAAATAGATAATTAGCTGCTAGCCACCTGCCTGCTCATTAATTACTCACGAGATGACTTTTTGTGAGATAATAACCAGATATCAGTTACCTCTGTTGGTAATTCAGACCGTATATAAGCGTCATATCTTTGGTGATATTATTTCATTTTGGTGTCATTTTATATGACGCCAAATGAAATAATGTTCATAATTTTTATTCTTTCTGTTCGCTGAAATAATTCTTACTAGAATAAAGGCCTTCCTCATACATGCCACTGAAAATTCCTATGTTCGTGGCAAACCAAGTAAAAATTTCAGAAAATTGCAAGTAGTTCAAATAGGTTTTCTATTCATCTGAATAGAAATGAACACTGATATTTTCAGTGTCCCAGCTTATTTTCAGTCTTTCTTTTTATTACTGATTTTCATACCAAATTTGTTACAGCAGTTATTCAATTCAATTACGGAATCCTACAGACTTGTATTAGATTTATTTAAGAGCATAATCTGCATAAAGAGCTGAGTTGAATATCAGCCCTAATGCCACTTTCCTTCATAATGTGATCCATGCAGGTGATGAATACCACACCTGATTTTACATCGAACTATCTTCCTGTACTTACTTCCTTTAATTCTAATTGTCGACCTGCAGTTCACATGCAAATTATGTATTGCGTGATATATTATATTCCATTTACACCACATAATTATAACGTTTTGTACAAAATTTTTTCTTGGTATCTTGCCATATGCCTTTTCCAGTTGTGCAAAACAAATATAGATCTTTGTTATATTTCTGTGATTTCTCAACTGTGTGTCTTAAAGTGAAGTTGTGATCCTCACAATTTCTATTTGGTCTGAACTAGCTTATTTTTCTCCAAGTTTCCTCTTCCACAATATTTTTTAGCCTCTTTTCAAGTATGCTTGCAGAAATTTTACCCAGAATACTTAGTAAGGATATGCCTCTGTAATTCTCACATTCATATGGCTGGTCACCGAGTAAGAAACTTTTAATATCTTGTTGTACCCGTTTAGCCCTAATTACAGCACATATGTGGTTTGACATGGATTCTACAAGGTGTTGGATTACATCTACGCCTACAACATACCAGGCATTTACCAGACAGTCTAACTGGCTCAGATTTGATGGAAGAGGATGTTTTTCTAACATGTATCATACATTCTCAATGAGGTTCGGTGGCCAGGGAAGATGGTGGAAGTCACTCGAAGTCTCTGCCTACCGTCAGTACAGAATATACCGTGACTCTATCCGATGTCCAGAACATGGTGTTCCTAACACCACCGTAGAAGAACTTTCCAGTTTTCCACAGAAATCAGTGGTTTCCCTATAGGCATCTGACTGCCAATACCGATCTTCTTCAATTCCCTGCACATAGTTCGTGAGATATGGGTTGGGAAACAGTGTTCATTATATGCTTCAGTCAATTGCTGCACACAGGAAGTTCTGTTTGTCCGTACAAACCTGAGACAATAGGCATCTTGTTCCTGTCTTAGGGCCACAGTTACACCTCTTAGACAAGCAATGTGGATTATTTTTCCACTGATTAAATACCCAGGATATATCATCTTTTGCGAAACCAGTTGGCACTGCTATTTGAAAAATCGTGGCTCCAGACAGATAGGCACCCACAATAAGCCCTTTATTGAAAATCCAAAAGATCTTGCTTTTCCCATTGTGATCAACTTTTGTTGATTACTGACCAACAGCATTCTTAATTAGCCCCCTAGAATGTGATTTTGCATATACGCTGCATAAATGGCGTTTATCTACATCTGCATAAAGGTTTCTAATTCAGTGGCCAGTATGTGTAGATGGATATTATGGGAGCTCTATTCCATTCACATTCAACTCTATTAACCATGTTATCTGAATTATGCAGTGTAGCCACTGTAAGACTTTCACACCTCCATATTTGAACATTTCTGGTTGAATATCATATATATCCCAGCCGCCTTTCCACATTTCAGTTTTTTATGGCTTTTCCTACCTCAAATATCTCCTTGATGGATATTTGAGGTAGGAAAAGCAATACTTGAGATAGGAAAGCAAAATATGTACTCCTGATTGCATTCCTCTCGACTATTTTCGACCTATGTTGTCATTCCTTTCATTCAGTAATCTTTCAAAGTAATTTCTCCAGATATCTTCAGCTTTCATCTCCAACTCCTTTTACAGTACTTGTCCCTCCATTTCTAAGCTTTTTTTTTTTTAATAATCTCGCACCCTTCTGATATTTATATTCTAGTCTTCCCATGACTTTTGTTTAGCTGCTTTTACACGTTTTCTTTCATTTTTCACTGTATTTTCTCAGAGCATATTCTGATTTACTATTGCTAGGCACTTTCAATATGATTTCTTCTTTTTCAGTACTACCTCTAACTTCCTGAGTTCACCATGGAGTTCTATTTCTGTCCTGGAAGACAACTTCACATGCTTCTCTGGCTGAATCAGTTAGTTTGCCAATGCATTTCCAAGGAAAACAAAGGCATAAGATTTATGTGAATCCCACTAATGAAAGGCCATAAGTCTATAGTACATTAGTACTGTGGGAGGGGAAAAGGTTAAGTAATCTGGAATTCCTGCTCTAGAGATCAAACATGGTACTTTTTCAAGCCGTTTCAGGACTCCAAATAAATGGGTGGCAGCTTCATGCTGGGCAATCAAACTATTATCTGAAGTTATTCCCAAACGTGATTCAAACTCAGTCTATTGGATGGAGAGTGGATATACTACCTACTCAGGCCAGCTATTTAGAGATAAAGCCTACAATCACTGATGAGTTCTCTCAAAATAATGGAGCGCTCTTCAGCACCTAATGCAGGGTATCCCAAACTGTGAGGTGCACCTCCCTTGGGGGGAAGAACTGTTTAGTTGTACATTGTTACAATAAATTCACCTTTCTCAAAATACTAGTTTCAAGTGAATAACATGATGCTGAAGGCACAAACATTGTTTTCGCTTATGGCCAGCTTGTCGAAGCTGTACATCTACTCAGCCATACCCAGTGCTCCAGGACCTGCGATTGGTCCACAGGGCTCCCCCACTCAGTCTCAGTTCTCATTTGGAAAATATCATGAATTGATCAGTGGATTAAGAATCCTTCACTTTTAATTTGATGGATGATGCTGATAAGAAGAATATCTATAGAGCAAATCTTTGCTAAAGCAAAATTTCTTTAATCAAAATCTTGAATTCTGGTGTTCCCAAATGGCCGCATACCCAGTTTGGGAAAGTAATGCCCTTTTAGCTTTAATCCCATTTGCTACAACTTATCTATACAAATCTGGATTTTAAGCATTAGTCAGTGTGAAGACAAAGTTTAGAAATCGACTAGATAACAGACATGATATTCACCTAGCACTGTCAGACTGTTCCACAATTTTCTGTCCTAACTGTTCAAAAGCAGCAACATCCATCTTATTAAAGTGGTTATGAAGAATTATATAATTACTTTAATTGTTTAGGATAATTATTTTTTGTTTCACTTGAACATTTTCCTATCTTTATTAAAAATAAAGATTTTATTTTGTTTTCATTGTTCTCTTAATGTTTGGATTTTTAGGGGAGATGTGTACATTAAGATTACACTAAAGGGAGGTATGATGGCATATAGTTTGGGAACTCTTGATTTAAAGCTCATCAATTAATTAGCAAAGTGCATCTCTCTACCTCATGAATTCACAGCAAAATTCACTAATTCAATTGGAATGATGGCACAAGTGCATCATTCCAATTGAAGTTTAGTGGTGATGTAATGGTCTGAAATTTTTCTACTGGTATTCACTTCAGACATTTGGTTGAGTGCCTGGAAAGATGAATTTGAATGACTATGCAACAACTCTGGATAATGTAATGCTCCTGATATTGCAGCAGTTTTACTTAACTGACCTAATGTTTCTTTCAACATGATAATACATTTATCATGTTGAAACATTTCTGGTGCTAATGCAAATTATGTGGAAACTTGAATGGGCTGCATAGTCCTAGTCCAACAGGAAATTCTTGGGATGAACTGGAATGCTAGTTTTTCTGAAAAAATCAAGTTTTTTTCAGAAAAATACCGATACACTTTGGTATAATCAAATCTAATGGAATCAAACAAGAATTGGAACTTTGTTTCTATAATTTTAGTCATATTCTCGATATTTGTTTGGCAAAGGTGGGCATTTGCTGAAAAAAAAAAAGTATTTGGATATCATTCGTCACAAACATCCTGTGATACCTAACATTTATCAATAGGTACCTATGATAATGTGGTAGAGAGACAAAACAAGTTTGTTTTCGACTGTTCAGCTGAGTGGTTAAAAGCATTAGCCAACCAATCACACATGGTTGGCAGCATGCATGGTATCTCTACTTTCCAAATCATTAGTTCAAATCCTACTGTGAAATAGATGTTTCTGAATATCTTTAGATGGTAGATGATTCATTGCTTGGTGTGAGAATGAACCTCCACCTTAAAAGAGCCTAAAAATGTTTTATCGCTAGAAAAGGATTCTCAGATTATCTAAAACTCAATTCATATATATTGTGCAAAGTAAGCTAAACTTCACTTTACCCAGGTGGATGCACAAACATTTGAGTGTGATGCATGACACATCAAAGAGACTTCATTTGTTTGCTGAAATAAAAGCCAACAGGCTTCACTTTGGCAAAGTAAAACATTCAAAATAATTTTGAATATTTTACTTCGCCAAAGTGAAGCCTGTTGGCTCTTATTTCAGTAATTGTATTTGTGCACCTTTTGGTGAATCGTACAGTAAAGAAATAAGCTCTGACTACTGAAACTTTAATGTTACATCTAGGTCTACCTACTCACTGATAAGACCTCAAAAAAGGTAGAAACCGGTCTGGGTAGTGACCTTCTCTCATAATGTAGAACAGTAATACATCTCCTAGGAGCTGTGTTTTACATTATGGGTAAATACTAAAGACAGTGATTGGAGTTTACTCCACCTTTACTATGAGTTGCCCAGCATTGCACTACCAGGTGTTGGCTTATGCTTGGTCTCGCCGAACTTTATATAGTTTTCTATATTCAGCATGAAACTCTTAGATTAGATTTCCTATCAAGTTCAAATTACTACCTGAAATTTTGCCAATACATGAAATGGCATATTAATGAGGTCAATGGATTAAGATCACTGTAGAAAACCTGACCCCCACCAAAGAATAAAAAGATCTACATATTAAAGCTATTGGTGACAGAAAATCTTGGAGTATTTAAGCAATACATCTTTTATTAAATGAAGAGAAGGAATAGAACAAGTGTGCTGCCATTAGCAAAGCTATGGATAACATTTGAGATCACTGAGAAAAGAAAATATATTTGTGGGAGGAAGAAGATGGGCAAAAATATGGGGTCCTGGCACTGGTAGGAAAATCTGAGGAGAAAAAGCAATCTATTAAAGATTGATAAGAGAGGAAATGGACCACCTAATTAGAGGGTAAACTATAGGATTGTAGTTTGCTGATCATGGCTCTATGCCACACTTGATCCAATGTGTCACAAGTAACCAGATGAGTTGTGCTCCAAACTTTTACATGGCTTATATTCAGTCTTAGCTAGGAGTTCTACAGATATGAGTGGTTTAATCCATATGTGAGTAGTGATTAGCTGGTGTGCTTCAAGGTAATGAAGTAGTTGAATGCTGATGACCTCACTGACAGAATTAGGGTGGGAGAACAACATGATAGTATGATGTCAGAGTGTTATCTCCCTTTTAGAATATATGTTAGTTCCAAAGCATAATTTTTAAAGACAACTGGAAGATCCTATATTTGGAGAAAAAATGAGAAATACAATACTTCTGATCCTGAAACTATTATCAGGACCAGAAGATTACACCATACATGGAGTTGTTTTCTGGTTGGTTTATTTTTCAGGCAGAATAAATATGCCGTCTCTCTGCATGACACTGGCTAACTCATGTTCGGTTGATAAGCCCTTGTAAATTGGGAATGCAACTCAGCAACAACACCCTTCGAATGGCAAAACGTATCAACTATGCAATTGAGGTCATTCATAAATGTATATATATAATTTTTGAAACAGATTAGAGCATTTATAAGATATTTGGGAAATCTGACTGCCAGTGACATTTATTACTATATTCCCGCAGAAAAAAATTTTAAGAATTATAGTGTAATGTATATTTTATAATCACCCTGATCCACAACTAAATGTTAAATACCATACTGTATATATCTAAGTATACAGTATGAGATGTCACACACACTCATCCATATTTATCCACAAATATTTTTAGTTTTAAAAATTTATCTGTATTGTGCCTATGCAGCTTCATTTAGGACCTTTGGATAGTTTCTTATAAGTGTTTGCTATAGTAAGAATCGATGTATTATAAGTTCTGACAAATAGTTTATTTGTATACGTAGGTTTCTGTGGGAAGTTTACTGCATTGAGACCACATTATAATATAAGGAGTTTATTAAAAATAAACAAAACCCAACAAGTTTCATACATCGTAAGACTTACATCATCAGGGGTAGTGGTACATGAAAATTTTACACAACAAAAGCCTATTAACAATTAATTCCACTTATTAAATGTTTTTGATAACTTCCCAACTGTTAAATATAATTGATAAACCAGAATACAAAAGATAAATTCATTACTGTATGCGTGCTGGAACGTTGCTAGTTATTACTATCATGTTCTGTGGTATTATGCGTGCTATATCTTAGGTCCTTGGCAGTTAAATTTTTGATGAAAGCAGACCACACTTGATGTAAAATCAAGCCTTGATCTTTATTATGTTATGTAAGGATCTTAAACATTTGTGAGGCTTTAAATTTTCTTGTAAAACAGTTATTATCAATATGATAACTCTCTCTCTCTCGACCTTCCTGTGTGGTCTACATAACAAATGCCACAAGAGCAATGAACCTCATAGACAACTGTTTTTCATGGGGTGATGTGGAGGTTATGGTAGATGTAGTACTCTAGCAACAAACAAAAATCATATATATATATATATATATATATTGATAACTGTTTTACAAGAAAATTTAAAGAGGCTTCACAAATGCTTAGGATCCCTACACAATGTAATAAAAATCAAGGCTTAATTTTACATCAAGCATGGTCTGCTTTTATCAAAAATTTAACTGCCACAGACCTAGGATATAACATGTGTGATACCACAGAACGTGATAGCAACAACTAGCAATGTTCCAACACACATACAGTAATGAATTTATCATTTGTATTCTGGCTTATGGTGTGTAAAACTTTCATGTACCACTATCCCTGATGACGATGAAAGTCTTACAACGTACAAAACTTGTCAGGTTTTAATTGCTTATTTTTTTAATAAAGAAAATTGCTTTATAACACATGTAAAGACAGTATTATATTTTAAATGTAAACAATCAGTGTCATAAGATGTCTTTGCAGCAGATGCATGCATATTTCTCTATTACATTAATTCTTATAGGGAACAATGCATAGTCATGTATTCTGAAAGAGAGAGAGAAATTATATACATTAAGCTTAAGAAACAGTTGAGAGAGAGAAAAAGAAAATATCATAAAGGATATTTTCTTTTCTAATCTTTCTAATGCTTTCAATAGAAACATCAGATATCCTTTCTGATTGTTTGCTATGACAAAAGTAAGGCGTTATGTTAGAGAATCCGAAATCTGTGATGAGGAAAGGAACATTTATAAAAGTTTATAGAAGAATGTATGATTGATCTGCTAGATTTCAGATGAGAGAGAGAAAGCATTTGCAAAACCAACTCAAGGAATTCTGTCATGTACGTTGTAATTTAGTCCATTCATTAATAACCATTTCCACCTGTTGTCATATCTTTCTTTTAGAAGTTTTTGATTTAATTTCTTTTTTAGTTAACAGATATTGTATTTTTTTTTTTTAAATACAATATGTCGGTTATTTTCTGGTGAGTTAATGGTTATAAAATGCTGTTCCAGAGGTCAACTGATGAGCTATATCTATTCAAGAACCATAAAACAATTAATTACTGTTTTTCTATTAGTGGAATTGGAAGTTGTGAGTAAATAAAAATAATTACATGAATTAGATACTGAAAGGATTTTCAACTTTTAAATCTTGATCTTTAGAACGAAAGTGCAAAAGACTATCTACTGCTGAATGCTAATATAGTCAACTATATTTATTCATGATAATTATAAATTAAATTCAAATTCTCGACATTATCCCACAACTTCAATGTGAAGATTAGGCTCCCTTGTTTTTAAAATCTGAAATAAAAACAAATTTTAACTGGTGGATTTGTCAATCTGATTTCTCAGCACACCACAGAGTGATAATCCCTGATCTACATCATTAGCAATTTAAGCTAATATTTCAAAATTCTTTATGTTGGAGGTTTAATGGATTTTTTACAACACTCAGAAAGAATTAAATTAGAATTTAATACTCCTATATTTCGTCCTAGTCACTAGGACATCTACGGGGATTACAAAAACAATTAATGTAACATGCACACAAAAACTTACAATACTAAGCCCAACCACGTGGGTGACACTAAAGTCCTATCTAGGTGGAGCGCACTCTATGGGCAGTAGTAGGTGGCCTGGAATGTAAGGTGGGACCTCTGGTGATGAGTGTTTCCGAAATCTTCGGAAGCTTAATGCAACCGTATTTGTTAAGATTTGGTTGGTTTCTGAGAGCTGCTGCTGCTTCTAAGAAAAGTCTCTCTTTCTTGAATTTGCTGTGGTGGAGCATGGTGGTTTTCTTCCATGATACTCTGTGGGTGGTGTCCAAAACATGGTCAGCCAAGCCTGAATGGCCATAGTTCTGTTTAACGATGTACGACTTGTGTTCCTCCAGGCGGATGGATGCTGATCTGCCTGGAATTCCTTGTTCCTTGCGACACCTGTTCCTTGTGTACAGGAACACCCTGTTCCCGTACGCAAGGAACAGGGTGTTCCTGTACGCAAGCTTACAGGAACAGGGTACTTTGTAAACTCCAGGCAGAGAGAGAGGGGGGAGCTGATCTTTCGTAGAATGGATAAGGGTAGCAAGTTTGCGGTAGGGCTTATATGCCGTGTGTAGGTTATACTTTTTTAGTATCTTGGCTATTTTTTCCGAAGTGCCTCGGATGTAGGGTATGGTGATGGCATTTTTAAATTCTTGTTGATGAGAGGGACGGGGAATGGGGGAGGAATTAATTATTTTTTTGATACTGTGTTCACTGTAGCCATTGGAGAGGAAAGTTCTGTGTATGTGGTTAAGCTCAGTAGTGAGGGCAGTTCCACTGGAACAAAAAGGCAAGCCTATTTAGTTGTCTAGATAGTCGTAGTTTTGACTTACCGTATATCTACGACTATCTAGACAACTAAATAGGCTGGCCTTTTTAAAAAGATGTCGGGATACAAGAGTGATACCGAAATGCGTTAAAATGAAGACCAATTTCCATTCCAAAAAAGCACTCCGTATATATAAACGTGCCAACCTAGCATTACTACGCGAGCAAATCGCCTCTACTCGCAGTGCCGCCCTCGCAGTGACGAACGCCGCCATTGGCTCCCTACATACAGAGCTCTCCACCGTTCTTAACCCTGAACTTTGGTCGATTCTCTCTGACATTTCGAAAACTTCCGCACAGAGAGAATTTCAAAAAATAAAAAACAAACACGTCAAGAAATACAGCAACCTGGTTAAAGACAAACCACAACCACAAATTCAACCGCTCCAGACAGTAATTAATCTCTCTTCCAAAAGGCTCAACGAGGATGCCGTCAGCGCCCTTAGCCTCGGCCGTAATTTTGCCGTCGCCCCGAAAGAAGTGCCGGTGCTCGATGTAATGGTTAACGTCGAACGGGGGATCGGTCGCTTACCGTCGAAAGTAGCCAACAACATCAGACTCGACGTAGCCAACATCCTCGCTCACTCTTCACCTCCAAAAAGTAACTTATCTTATGCCCAACGCATGGCTCTCCAGAAACTACGCAAAGAAAAAAGTATCGTCATCACCAGAGCAGATAAGGGTAATGCCACAGTTGTGCTTAATACCAGCGAATACAATCGTAAAATGAACACGACTCCACAAAAACACAAGTTAAGAAATTAAAAATCTTACTTAAAAAAGTAACCTCCTGGCCCCCTGACGTCACGAAAAAACTTAAACCTTTCCGCTCCCGTCCCCCCCCCGAATATACGGTTTACCAAAAATCCACAAACCCAATTCCCCACTCAGACCTATAGTAGATGCCACCAATGCACCTTGTTACAGACTGTCTAAACAGCTGGCCAACTCTCTGTCCCCCCTCACCGGAAATTCAGCTTCCTATATAAAAAACTCGACCCACTTTAAAGCCCTCACAGAAAATTTAACCTTGAACAATACAGACATATTGGTAAGCTTTGATATCTCCTCTTTGTTTACCAATATTCCCTTAACTGACACTTTATCTCTCTTAGAAAATGTTTTCCCCTCTGACATCTTAGATCTCTTTTCCTTTGTGCCATCAACTCTGGGCATTTCTCTTGGAATAACAAAATCTACAAGCAGATAGAAGGAACCGCCATGGGTTCCCCCCTCTCAACCCCCCTTGCCAATTTCTATATGGAAGATTTCGAAAAACGAGCCATAGACTCAGCCCCACTCAAACCTTCTATCTGGCTAAGATATGTAGATGATGTGTTCTCCATTTGGCCTCATGGTCCAGACACTTTAGACTCCTTCCTCTGTCATCTCAATAGCCTACATCCAAAAATCCAGTTTACTATGGAAAAGGAAAAGAACAATTGTTTACCCTTTCTAGACACCTTAGTCATGCGCCTGCCCAATGATACACTTGCCTTCACTGTATACAGAAAACCCACACACACACAGGCAGATACATTCACAAACTCTCCCACCACCACCCCTCACAACAATATGGCATCATTAAAACCCTTACCAAGAGAGTCCACAATCTTTGTTCCAGTGGAACTGCCCTCACTACTGAGCTTAACCACATACACAGAACTTTCCTCTCCAATGGCTACAGTGAACACAGTATCAAAAAAATAATTAATTCCTCCCCCATTCCCCGTCCCTCTCATCAACAAGAATTTAAAAATGCCATCACCATACCCTACATCCGAGGCACTTCGGAAAAAATAGCCATGATACTAAAAAAGTATAACCTACACACGGCATATAAGCCCTACCGCAAACTTGCTACCCTTATCCGTTCTACGAAAGATCAGCTCCCCCCTCTCTCTCTCTGCCTGGAGTTTACAAAGTACCCTGTTCCTGTAAGCTTGCGTACTTTGGACAGACAGGCAGATCAGCATCCATCCGCCTGGAGGAACACAAGTCGTACATCGTTAAACACAACTATGGCCATTCAGGCTTGGCTGACCATGTTTTGGACACCACCCACAGAGCATCATGGAAGAAAACCACCATGCTCCACCACAGCAAATTCAAGAAAGAGAGACTTTTCTTAGAAGCAGCAGCAGCTCTCAGAAACCAACCAAATCTTAACAAATACGGTTGCATTAAGCTTCCGAAGATTTGGGAAACACTCATCACCAGAGGTCCCACCTTACATTCCAGGCCACCTACTACCGCCCATAGAGTGCGCTCCACCTAGATAGGACTTTAGTGTCACCCACGTGGTTGGGCTTAGTATTGTAAGTTTTTGTGTGCATGTTACATTAATTGTTTTTGTAATCCCCGTAGATGTCCTAGTGACTAGGACGAAATATAGGAGTATTAAATTCTAATTTAATTCTTTCTGAGTGTTGTAAAAAATCCATTAAACCTCCAACATAATGTTCTCACAGCACTTAAGCCTCTACACAAGAATTTTAAAATTCTGTTTTGGAATGTATTCTCTATAATGTGATTAACTAATGTTATATATGAAAAGAACTTCAGAAAAGCTTTCAATCATGATGTAAGATTGCAGTATTAATATGCAGATATAATATTGAAAAGAACTTTGTTTATTACAACTTTATTAATATTAAGAAAGTCAAACATAGGAAATGAATTTAGGCATGGTTGGATAAAAGATAAGTATAAAAAAATTAGAAAAATTTTAGGTATAACAGCTCTTAGATTCTGACAATTTCTCATATAAAAATGTCAGATGCCCTTCAAAGAGGATGGTATTACTGTTTTTATTAAAAACAAGTCATTTGAATATTTTGAATTTAAACACTAACTGCTCATAAAAATAAAACAATTTATTGCCTGAAAGAATTTTGTACATAAAAGCAGAATTTATTTTTTATCTCTCATTTGGGAATGTCTCATATTGTATACTGTACTTATAATACTTTCAAAGCTAACAAAAATGTCACTAAAAAAAGAGGAAGCTTTGGCAATTATTACTTAAATAGTAATCAAGAACAATACATAAAATAATACAATAGTATAATCCTACTAGTAATATTCAAGCAATAAACAAATGCATTTTCATATAAATTATCTTTCTGTTATCACAAAAGTAACAGGAATTTAGAAATAATTGGATATTTTCAATCATTGATGTATGCTAGAACTTATCTGAAACTTAAGTTAGTGAGGGTAAACTAACATTAGCATATTAGCTGGAGGTTTACAAGGAGATACACAAATTTCTTTATACTGCTATTATTTTTATTATATTATAAATGGGAGAGAGAGAGTGCAGCAATTTCATTGGATTCAGCAACAAAAACATTTGGTTCAATAAATGTTTCAGAGAGTGTAAAATATAAAGATGACAGAATTCATTTAAATAAAACTTGAATAAAAAAAATTCATTACTATAATAGATATATTTATATTGATCAATACTAATAGATGTTTTAAATAAATGCTATTGCATTTATTTAAAATGCATCTTGAAATAATTATTAACCATAAGAATGAACTGGAAACTGCTGGATATTGTCTGAACACTTTCAGACAATATATCCAAATCCGGCAATGAAAATGTAGTAGTGGTGATAATGTTAAAAGTATAAATTATGCTTGTATTTGGGCGTAATGAAGATTACTTTCTGATAATGAAAGACATTCAGATCAAATTCATTAAACTGTGGATTTTTGTTTTCTCCTGGTCCACTAGTTAAAAGATATTGTGGTGAAATCTATATGCTACAAACTTGGAAACTGTATGGAGAAATGTGTTAAAGAGAGAGAGAGAGAGAGAGAGAATGGTCTCTCACTTAAATTAAACAAAAAAGGATATACAGATAACAGAGTAAAATATCTACAGCCCCAATGACTATGAAATATATCATCACTATTCGAGCAAGGTATTACACCAATAATAAGGTTGGGATGGACTACAAATGAAGCAACAAAGATTATGTAGCCAGCGTATTGTCTGTTAACTACACATTTTTCTAGTTGTTTTGCAGAAAAACCCTGCCACTACCATATTTCAATAACAAGGCAAGCTATTTGCAATTTTAAGTTCCCATTTCTTTTCCATGCAAAGCTGTTCATTGGAATCAAAGCATATTTCTGATTGTTCTGTACAATTTTTCCTTGAAAATAGTGATTTTTGACATGACATCCCATATTTTTAAGAATGCATTATTTTGGTAAGAAATTAAAGTATTCTATGGAACTGTCTTCTCACTAATGAATTAGCTTATTTTCATAATTTTCAGTTACTCACCTATACTATACTCCTAAGGATATGAATTAAATCATTTTCAGTAAATTGCTTATCTTCTCAATGACAAATTTAACTATAATAAAGAATGATTTTTTATAATGCAATTTATGATGTTATGAAAATGTATATTGTCTTTAATAATATTTCTCTTTTGCAGTGGCATTAAGGGAAAAAAGAAGCATTTAGTAAAGGTCATTTTTATTATTAGTGTCTCTTAACTTCACGAAACATGAGCCCAGGTACAACTCTTTGAATGATAGATGAGAAAAAGCCTAAGAGGTTTCTCCAAATAAAGAATAAGGAGCCATGGATCAAAGGGTATAATAGAAGAATGGCAAGCTATATATACATACACACACACTCACCAATTTCCATATGGAGGAAATTAAGCAAGCTTCTTTCTCCCTTGATTAAGTGTACGATAAAGATAAGCAAAAACTAGTAAAGATTTAAGTAAAGTTGTTCTATCAACCTTCATGTGGAATCACTACTACTTAAAAATATATTTTTTCTAGGTACAGAAGCCTGAGAGGTCAGTCATAAACTGAATTACAACAGCCAATGGCAGCTTTATAAACAAGGAAAAGTCTTTCAAGTTAATCAAATGGTATAGTGTGAGTTTAATAATCAGAGTATTTAGCCTGCAGAAGGAGAATTAAATTTTAGATAAGGAAAACTACCCAGTAAAAATAGATTGTATTATTCACAGAAAAGGAGCCTGATTTTTAATAAAGAAAAGCTGGCAGACAATATACATGAAGTAAAGAATTTACCATGAGAGGAAAAAAAAATTAAGGGTGTTCATTAAAATCATTCATATTTTTGCACACTGATTAGAGTAATAGCAGTGATAAAGCAAGACACACTTTTATAGCAATCTATAGAAGCAAATGGAGCAAACAATGTCTGGATATACTTTTCATAATGGGTATCACAAAGTTTTGTATCCAAATAATACTCTGAGGACACGAATGATGAATGAAAAAATTTGGCTTTAGAGACTGAAATGACATAAGCAAAACCAGCCAAACTAATTATCATAACTTATTCCACCTACCAAGTACACTATTTCCTGATGGTAATTCGGGCAAATCCATATCTAGATAGTGTTAATTTTTAATTCAAAACAATCACTAAACATAAGTTAATATCAAATCAAATAAGTCAATGTCAAAACAATAAGGTCCAGCCCTGGATTCAGCCTACAAATTCCTTCCCCATAATTAGAATAAATTTCAAGAAACAACATAAGAAAACCAACTACCAGAAATATGACCTCAATAAGTTGCGAGAGAAATGAACCAACAAGAAATCATTATAAAGTATATCATTATAAAACAAAGTCCTGACCATGTTTGCAACAAAAAACACACGATGGCTGAAAGGTGAATAAACAATCTGACCCTTAATAAACAGAAAAAGAAATGAGGAACCAGGAATTCTGATCTTACTGATGAAATTTGGACTGATCACTCTAGTTCTATTTTTTCAAGATGATACCCAACTCCCAAATAGTACAGTATCATATTGTAGAAGTATTTGAAAAAACCATAGCCATTAACCAAACTTTTTCAAAACAAGGAGCCAGATTTGGATGGAGTCCTGAATAAATTATGGAGAACGAGGACAGAAATATCAACTGGAAATGTGTGATCCACCCATTTTATAAGCTCATTGTTACCAAAATGAGAACATCAAACAGTTACTCAAATCTTCAACCAGTGAGCAGGCTGCTGAAATTCACTGGGTATACAGCAAACATAAATTGCTGTTGCCTTGTTAACTTCAAACAAGCTTTTGATTCAATAAACAGATAATTTTCTGTTGGGATTCTAAAATGCAAAAGTGACAAATTGTAAGACTTCTCATAAACTATTACACAAAAGCAATAATTTTAAAAAAGAATTCTCACTTCTTAAAAAACATAGAAAAAGGTGTGTAATACAGGATTATCCAATTCCTCCACCTCACTAAAAAAAAAAAAATCTTTAGAACATTTCTCTGGAAGAGGTAGTAAACATTGCTATTTAAAGAATAAAGGTATAAGTTAAATGGAAACAACCTAAACCACATAAAATATAGGCATATCATTGTTAACAGTAGATTCAAAAAAGACATTTAATAAATTAAACAAGGCTTGCAAATATCATAAGAATAAATTCAAGCAAAAGCATGATAATGAAAATCAGCACAAAATAAGGAATTAATCCAAATTGATTTAGATGGACAAATGCATTGAGCAAATCATTATCTTAATATCTAAACCCACACTACAGAAAAATCACACATAGAACTGCCATCATCTTCAATACACACAAATTAAAGATATAGTGCAACAATACAATCTCAAAACTAAAAAAAAAAAAAAACCAGCTTATGCTTTTAATTTCCATATAGAGTAGACGAGGCATTTTAGCCCTAATTTTTGGAAACTGAGGGGATAGTTCAATCTCCACTGGAAGCCAGAGATAGCTGGCCCAAGACTATCACTAATTATTAAGCATGCAGGTGTGAAGCTATATTAAGTGAAACTGAAAAAAAGTGAAAATATATTATTCAATTATGATTCCTGCACTCACATATATAGTGCAGAAAAGAAAAATTATCAAGAGCAAAGAAAATCAAACAATACTTGCATTCAAAATGAGATGACTGTGTAACAACTAACCAATAGCTATTACAAAGAAATGCAAATGTTAGTGGAACAATTATTGAAAGTCTCACATCAGCAACTTCAATGATATGGGCATGTGGAAAGAACATCCTGACAGACTACTACACCTGTGAGGATAAAGACAAAATTTAATAACCATATCCAGTATAAGTTCTTCATCCATAAAACTCATCAACAGGATAATACATGGACTTGAAGGTGCATAATTCATACACAACTGGGAAATCCAGTCATGTTATTTTTTTAAAAAAAACTTGTATTGTGTTATGTTCTCTTCTTCCCATCAACTCCATTTTTATTTATTCCATCTAAATCAGGGGTCCCCAGAGCAATTTGATGTAGCCCTTGGTCTGCCTCTTTCAAATTTTTTTATATATATATATATATATATATATATATATATATATATATATATGTGTGTGTGTGTGTGTGTGTGTGTGTGTGTGTGTGTGTGTGTGTGTGTGTTTGACAGCATCAACTTTTAGTAACCCTATGCAAATAAATGATCACTAAAAGGATCTGTATTAAATTTCTCTCAAATTCCTCCAGCTACGGACATAGACTGTTGGTCACTGATGTCATTTAAAGGAAACAGATGGTGGCATTTTGTTATCAGTTTTCACCCAACTGTTATGGAGATTGGAAGAGGGTAATGAACTGCATGTAACAACAGATTTTGAGACATATCGAGACCTGCTGAATGAAGCCAAGCATAAGTGCAAATTCATCCAAATTAGTAATACCCTATTCCTGCTGCTTTTAGTTAGTAACCATTGAGACATATGCCAGATAAATTTTGCAAGTGTGAGTTCTTCCCTAGTGTCTTATGTCTAGGTGTGAGTGATTTGTTGGTTTTTGTTACTTTTTTTCAGTTAATTCTTAAGTGTATCCAGTGATAAAGTGATTATAGACTGTGGTAATCAGAGTTCAATATTTTAAGAGCCCAACCTAAAGTGAGTATTATTTGGCATGCAAATGAGACAGTTTGATAAATAATAGATTTCCATGATATATCAGACTATGACTGGTGGACAAATGATTATTTTTTTTTTTTTTTTGTTTTGAACACTGATAAAGCCCTTTGTCTGATATGTTATGAAAGCAATAAGAGTTTGAAATTGTTCAAAATCAAGAAGCACTACAAGTTTCGTCATAAAGAGTACTCATTGTTACAAGATGTACAAGCAAACAAATGTAATTCACTTAGGAAATCTATATGCCATCAGCAAATTTTTTTTTAAAAATGTAAAAGAAAACTTGTCTGCTCTCTGTGCTAGCTACCACATGGCTAAATTTATAAGAATGGGAGACTGTTCACTGATAGTGAGTTTGTAAAGAACTGTATGTTAAAAGAAATGGAGGAAATGTGTCCCCAACAAATTATGTTGTATTCAGAATGTTAGTTTATCCTCATCTACAAGGCGTTTGGAAGAGAAGATGACAATCTTTATAATACATTGACTGAAAGGGCAAAAGAATTTGTCTACTTCTCTTTGGCTATTGATGAGAGCAACTACATAACAGATGCATCTCAACTACTGATTTTTATCAGGGCTATTGATGCAAATTTTATGATCACAGCAGAGTTGTATGCACTGCAAATTATGAAAGACACTGCAACTGCAGAATACATATTTCTGCAAGTATCCAAATCTATAAGAAATCGTAATCTTAGTCATTCCTATGAAATTCCTATACAATTTCACTAAATCATTCATCAGAAGTTATCATGCAATAAGATCATAAAATTTGAAGATGTTATAAGTGTTGTTGTATCAAACATTATGGTTTGCTTCACTGGCAATTTAAAAATTTCCTCTGAGTTTAATGCAGAAATTGACGATGTGCTTTATCATGCCGAAGTTAGGTGGCTTAGCAGAGGAAAGTCCTGAAAAGATATTTTTCTCACTAAAAAGGGAGAATACTATGAATTGTTTGACCCAAATTGGGTTTGGGTTTTACCAATCTTAATCGATATACATATCATTTGAATAATCTAAATTTAGGAAACTAGCATCAGATATATATTTTGAGGGGAAGTTGAACATTTTTGGCAAAACTGTTTAATGAAAGTAATTTTTTGCACTTCTCATGTTGTAAGTAACTTGGCAAAATAATAGTTTCTCATTCGACTTCAAACAGATGTACTGAAGCACTGACACTCTTGCGAGAAGAATTCAAGAACAGGTTTGCAGATTTCTACAAACACACCAAGGAAATGTTTCAGAATCCATTTGAGGTATCACCAGAAGACTCCTCTGATTTCAGATGGAATTAACTGATCTGCAAACCACTGATGCTTTGAAAGATGTTTACAAAGAAAATAGTCCTAAATTTCTAGTCAGCACTACCTGATACATTTGTGAACCTAAAGAGATTTGCAACGGCCATGTTCTCCATTTTTGGTAGCACATTTATTTGTGAATCAAGATTTAAATGAAAAGTCAAATCAAAGTATAGAACAAGACTTTCAAATGATCGTTTGCATAACATTTTAAGATTGTGCATCACGAATCTTGAAATAAATATTAATAAACCTTCTGATGATTTGCAGCCTCAAATATTGTGTCGAATGTATGTATTACCTTCTGATATATATATATATATGGATTAATTTCATAAGTTTATCTTTTGACTAGGACAGATATTTTATTTTTTGTTTTGTATATCTATTAACCATTGTAATCTTTCAATGGATGCAATATATCCATTTTCCTAATATTACTGTTTACTAGTACATTTTCAAGTATTTTGTCCTATCTCTGATGCTGAGGGCATAATTTGACTAACTCACTCAGAAAAAAAAAGTCAACAGATTTGTCTGCAGCCCGCAAAGTCTTTCCAGTAGCGAAGGCAGTCCCTGGGAGGCAAAAGGATGATGATCGCTGATCTAAATGATACATATTTTCCTATACATTTACACTACTTTTTCAAAATGAGTGCCAAGAGAGCTGTAAGAACTCTCCATTCTTCTGTAATGGGCAATGTGTAGTCTGTCTTAGTGACATGTTCTTTTCACTGGCATTGCTGATGCAAGTCTTTCAACAATTGTTCATCAAACATTTTCATTTCTTTGTAACAGTCTCATAAATTCAAATATTTTTATTTATTCCATTTAAATGACATGTTTTCCTATATATTTGTATTACTTTCTCAAACAGGGTGCCATGAGGGCTGGGCTGCAAGATATAACTGTGTCAGTTGTTTAAGTCCCAGCTGATCTGTTCTGATTTCCTGTTCTGTTTTGAGTTTCTCTATTTCTGTGTTTAATTATTTCATTAATCCAGACACAAACATATGATCCAACCACTCACCCAATTAAATATACACATAAAAATACTGATGCCAACAAAATTGCTGCACTAATTATGTATTTTTTATGATATTTCAACTCAAAATCTCTTTCCCCCACCTTGTTATAAGCATAATTTCAAATTTAATGTTAAAATATGTTGCCTAAATTAATAAGTTATCTATTATCTAAAAGCAAATACTGACATGTTGTTTTGACATTTCAGAACTTCTATTCATTATGAAATTATGTGCATGGTATAAAACATGAAGTTTTTCATTATATACATAAGGCATGAAAATTAAATAACACAATAAATCCCATTATGTTTTTGGGAATTAAAGAGCAGATAGAAATAAAGGTATTTACAGGAATGTACATTTGGGACAAGATAAGGAATTTTATCTTTCTATGCAATAAAATGTTTGTTTAGAATCTACACTGCACCTATAAAAAGTATAAAAATGTTTTTACCTCCGAGATATTAACTGCCACCATGGCTATCAAAAACCAGTAAAAAATTATATATTTGAACAATTATATGATTAAGACACTATTATATCACATAGAAAACATCAGATTGTTATAGGTCTGGGAAGGGTTTCAACAGTCTTAACTTCTGAAATCAGAAAGAGCAAAACTATTATATAATTAGATATTTTAAATTAAAATTACTTTTCTGAAGCAATTTACTAACTTAATAAACGATTTTGGAAATTCCTGCCTCTGCTTTTTATAAATAATGAACTCTGCGAAGTTCAATATTCTACTAACATTTAAATCTGTTATTATCACATTATTTGTGTAACAAATGTCAAAATGATAGTGCTGAGTGCAGCAATGAAAAGGGCAAAATTTTAGACTAGACCACAGTGAGTTAATGTGTTAACTGTGAGAATATTGTGCTCTGGATTCTAGCAATCATCTATACATTAAGTGTACCAAGCTACTTTTATGCTAGTGATTCAAAGAGACAGTTTAAGTAAATCTTACTTGCTTGGTTATAAAGTGGTTAAAAAAAAGGGGGAGGGGGGAAGAGAAAGTAATTTTAAAATCTTAGATCCTTTATAATGTTAAAGACAAACTTCTTTGTTTTACCCATATAGTGTAAAACAAGTTTCCTCTTGATTTCATAAAGCAGGGAATAAATGATTGCACAAGCTATGACTAGTGGCACAGTCCAATTTGCCAAGTAACTAAGGAAGAAAACAGTTTTGATACAGTAAAATTTCAATACATACAAGAAATTATACTATCTTTTCTGTAGTAGTAAGATAGCAAATTTTAAATAAAATTGGCACATAGCTTATTTTTACATGCAAAGAAACATGTAAAGGCAATTTTGTTAAAAAAAAAATGCTATATAAATGCTATAAAATTGATTTATAAATGATTTCAATAATAAAAAATGTATTTCTTAAAGTTATCCATATATACTTAATACTGTAATATTTAATATCTAATTAAAAAAAAAATTTTTTAAAAGAAATACTTTTATTGCTATTTAAACACAGTCTGCAAATAAAATGGATTTAAAAGAACTGGCCTTTCAAATAAAAAGAAGTTTGTGCATCTATGACCTAACACAAGAAATGTATATCTGTATCACTAAGTACAATCATTGATAAGTTTAAATCAGATGATAAATTTAATATTTAAATCAATAATGAATACTATGATTCTTAAAGACTGTATAGTCTGGGTAAACTAACGTGATGCTATTAAAACCTATCCCAGATTTTATGACAACCTTACACACAGTCTTATATGTTTAAGAAATATCCTTAGTAAAATTATAACAGTTTACATAACATGTAACTATTAATCACAAATGCATAAATGATCACAACAGATCCTTTTATCAAATGGATGGAAGACTAAGAAGTACATCTTTATATTAAGCCTATGTGAAGTCAATATACTTGTACATTATATACTGATATAATACAGTGAATGAATTCTACTAGGAACACTTCATACAAATCATTTCAATTATTTATTTATAAACAGTAATTGATCTAGACAATATACATTTCATACAGTTATTCTGTACCAATATTAAAATGTATCTTTGAAGAATTTCAAAAATTTATTATGTATTATCTTCTTAATTGTAGTTTTTAGTCAATTTAACATGATTTTAATTTCAAACTGTATACTTTAAAGTAATTTTTTGAAGTACTTAAGGTAAACTCATTTCTGAAAAATAAAATATATATAATATATAGATATATATCAAAAACTAAAGCATTTTTCAAGCTTATGTCCCAGTCCATCAATTCACCCATTTAATTTGTTTTGTCACAAATCATTTGATTTGATGCTTGGAATTTTAATTTCCTAAACCACTAAGTTCCATACATATAAAAAAGAGGACGTACCATCACCAAATTGGGTTAGAGACAATAAAATTTAATATATTTACAAATTATTAAATCATGTGAGAAGAGCATAATGACTATAAAAATATTCTTTGTTAGTTTTCATTATAAAATATAAACTGACATTTATTTGTAATGAAGTCATCAGAATAGCGATTCAATGTGGTATTGGTGGTCTAGTGCACTAAGCATAAATCCCAACTGATTTTAGAAGAAACGAAGGATCGATGCTGTATCACAGTGTTATCTAGACTAATCAATCAATGCTTGAATTCAATTCACTAGAAAAATAGTTTGCTATTTATATTTGAATAAGACACTATTTGGCTAAGCTTGATCGGTAGATACTGACTATTTGAAATTCATTTTAGAAATAATGCATGTAAAGCATGAATGAAGTATGCCTTACATATACTGGACAATGAAATGGATAATTATAAGTAAAATACTCTAAAATATTCTATTAATTTATATTAGATAAATGCAGTTCTGTTTCTTTTCCCATTATTTACTAACATCCCAGGTAAGGATGTACTAAATGATAATAATGAGCATTTGATTTCCTAGCTGAATCTGACCTTTACCTTTTAAGTTAATATCGCAATATAAGTAATTCTATTATAATTTCATAAATAAAATTTTAATATGCTTGCCTAGCAAGAAAGTGAGAGAGAAAAAGACAGAACACTGGTTGCTGAGTGATTAATCTTTTTTTTTTCAATTAATTAATCATCTGATTAGCATTTAATCAAATAACTGCTTATTTGTTTTATATTTCAAACTTTATATGAAATAGTTTACATATTATGCTGACATGACAATAAAATTGCATACATGAAAGAAAACATACTACTTATATATTGTAAAAATGTATGAATATTTTAAATTTGAGTGTAAATAATATACTTAGAAATAAATAGGGCATGATTTATCTGTCACTAGTCTGCATGTCCATAATTGTAATACACTCTAAATTAAATATGAAAGTACACATTTATATGTGAATGTTTAGAAATATGTTCGCATTTCTGCATATTGTAAAAATGTATGAATATTTTAAATTTGAGTGTAAATAATATACTTATAAATAGGGCATGATTTATCTGTCACTAGTCTGCATGTCCATAATTGTAATACACTCTAAATTAAATATGAAAGTACACATTTATATGTGAATGTTTAGAAATATGTTCGCATTTCTGCATACATAAAAAAAAAATCCTATAACAAGATTCTTAAACCAACATTTTGAAATTCAAAAACACAATGAATAAGACACACTGCAACGCAACAATAAAACAGAAAAAGTGACTAGTGCTTAATATGTGCATTTGACACACCTTGACTAAATGAATATGCATATCTCAATTTTCACAGAGATATTTCACATTCTAAAACATACATGCAAACCACCCCTAATATAAATTAAGAATCTGTAATCAAAGACTTAAAATTAACTATAAGAACATACAAATGTTTGTCTGTGACCTTATGTTTTAAATTAAGCAAAGTTTGATATTACTATTGCTGCCTTTTCTATTTGGAGAATTCCTTTGCATTGCAATAAAGTAATTTAAAAAAAAAAAGAAGCAAAATCCATACTAATAAAATTTAATAAGCAGCTCTTGGACTGTCCCAATTTAAAATGAAATCAAATGCATGCATTGTTGCTACTAGATGAAAGTGGTTTTTTTTTTCTTTTTTCTTCTTTTTTTTTTTTTTTTTCCTTCTTAATATGTTCAAACTGATCTCTGAAACAAATTGGACAGGCATGCTAATGATTTTTTAACAGTAAGACAAACAAGTAAAACATTTCATAATGTATTCTATCTAGATTCCTTTGTCACAAAAACATCTCAAAATGTGGTTAAATTTATAACTTTTATTGCCTCTATTATTTTTTACTGTTGCTTCTAATAAAGTTTCCATGATCCAATTAATAAAACAGATCAATTTTTCAGTCAGTATTAAATGATCATTCAAGCAATACTGATAACCTGTTTATCATTCAGAATCAGAGTGGCTCCAAATAATATTCAGACTATGATTTACCTACAACTATAAAATAAAAGATCAGTTATCTAACCATTTACTACAAATTTATGAATAATCAACAATTACAAAAAGTGATACACACTTTTCTAACTGAACAATCATTTTTTACTTTTCATACGTAAACATTGAAGAAACTTCAACAAATTGGAAGAATAATAGTGTATTAATAATATAGCATAAATAAAGTTATTCAAATACTGGCTAAAATGTGATTCTAATTTACTATTTATAAACTAAAGATCCTATGTGGGCCATAAGGGATTATGCATCGCTATTAAATTTTTTATTGCCCAACAGATAATCATTAGTACTGATGTGGTTATAAATAAACATCACAGTGACATTCTTTGGTAGAGCACAACACCACATGGCAAATATTTAATATTTGCTATGAGGTTGTTGCTCTGCTAATGTAAGCAGTTCAATGTATTTCAAATAAGATTACCAGCTGTGGCTTCACAAATTTCAGATTTAAATCCAAAAAACTTCAATTCCATGTTACCAAAAAAGAAAATAATCGACACACTAACCAAAACAAGGCTTGTTGATTACTAAACATCCTGCAACCATCTGTTTATTTGTGTCATTAGTTAAGAAAATTCTCTCGACTACTGCTAAAGCATAACTCAACAAAAAATAGTATTCAGCACTGTTCATGAAATCTTCAATGCCATAAGACAAGTGCATAGACAAAGTTAACTGGTTAGCTGTTCAAACAAAATAGTTCACTTAGATACATATGGAATTCATGTTACACCCCACCCTCTGATATTCACATTTTATAAACATCTACTCAACATTAGACTGAATTTGCTTGTTTCATGATTACAAAGTACATTTTTTGAGTATACTATATACACTATCTACCAATAATTGTCTGGACACCCCTGTTATTTGAAGTTATGAAATATTCCAGGTTTGTTAATAACATAAAAACCGGTGTACAGATAGTAGAGAATAGTATTTCATCACAGCAGTTGAATACAGGTGGAATGGCAATATGTGAACTCAGCGACTTCGAGAGAGGCATCATCGTGGGCTCTCACATTGATGTCATGTTCATACTTGTCACTGCCTCTCAACTGGAGCATCCAAAATCAACAGTTGCCAATGTGATCAACAAATGGAGACATTCTGGTATCACTAGTGCAGGAAAACACCCAGGGGCAATCACCGAAAATGACTGACAGGGAGAGGAGGATGCTAAAACGGGGGTGGTATGCAAAAACTGGCACAGACCATCCGTGATGAGTTCTAGAGCGCCAGTAACCATGGTGAGCACTAATACTGTATGAAAAGAACTCCATTTACTGGGTTTCCACAGAAGAGCATTGGCACACAAGTCGAACATCACAACAACGAACAAGGCAGCTTGTCTGGCCTGGTGCAAAGATCATGTGAACTGGACAATTGACCAGTGGAAAATGGTACTCTAGACCGATGAATCAAGGTTCACCTGTTTCCAGTCTGATGGCTGGGTGTGGAGGCAGCCTGGTGAATGCTTGTTACCATAGTGTGTTGTACCCACAGTTAAGTTTGGTGGCAGAGTAATAGTGTGGGGCAATTTCAGCTGATTTGGAGTGGGACCACGGTCGTTGTCCATGGTTCCATGAAAGCAACTCAGTACCTTGATATTCTGGATGATTAGGTGCTGCCTACAATGTGGAGTTTTTATGGAACAGACTCATGTTACTATCAAGACAACAATACCCCATGCCACAGAACTGCAGCTGTTATATTATGGTATGAATAGGAGTGTTAAACGACTGCCCTGGCCTACACAGTCCTGACCTCAACCCCATCGAACACCTGTGGGATGAACTGGAACAGTGATTGAGGTCCAGAGCAGCATGTCCTCGATCTGTCGCTGAACTCAGTGCTACTCTGATGGAGGAATGGAGGCAAATTCCACTTTGTTTGCTGCACATTGGTGGAAAGCATCCCTCAAAGGGTGCAGAAGGTGATCAAAGCCAAAGGTGGATATACTCGATATTAGGGTTTGCCTGCTGGTATCAATTGTAAATTGCTAAAATATCTGGACAATTATTGGTAGATAGTGTATTTCTGAATACGTGAGTGTAATCATTTACCGTTACCTGAAATGTTTAGATACGATGTCAGAAAATTAACAGATACTAATGCTCCAAGAATGGACAAACAATTTTCCTTTACTTTTTAGTGGTTGCAATTTTAGTGTAAATAATGAATGTTATAGAGCAATTAATTTCACACTAATAATTTAAAAAGGATGTCAATGAAACTTAAGGCTAGATTATATATTAAAAAAGTAAAGAAGGAAAGTCTTTTTAGGTAGGGTAACAGAATATAAACACTTGTCAAGATAGCATACCTAATTATTTCAGGTTCTTTACCAAATTCATTTTGAATATGATGTGTTTATCACATCAGTTAGAAAAGGATAAACTGTTTCTTAAAATCACCACTTACTGTTAAAATGCATGGTAACTATTCATTATATGCCAAGTGGTTTTTGATATTTCCCCTACCTCTTTTAACAAAAGAATAAATATCAACTTATACTCAATGAATTAATTAATGTTTGGAGTACAGCATGATACACTGACATTTTAGAGAGCCTACACACTAAAAAGTGATAAGCCTCTTTTAAAGATGCTACTACAAGATTGTCCAGAGCCTTACACCAAATTCAAATCAGCAGTCTTTGTGGCAAACAAGCAATGGCTTTTAGCAAGGTTATTGTGGCAAGCTAATTCACTTCATTAATTGAAGTGAATTAGCTTGCCACAATGTTTCACTCAATGGAATGAAACTGCTTTATAGACAATTTTTGTCTCAAATTTCATGCACTGTGTGAAATATGGTGAAAGAAAGAGAGACTTATCTTCACAAAAACAAGAAAACTCAATGTCGAGTGAAAGAATTGCATCATACAATATTGAATAATTGTATGATGTATAATTGGATAAGTCTCTTTCTCTCACCATATTTCACACATTGCATGAAATTTGGGACAAAAATTGTCTATAAAGCAGTTTCATTCCATAATTAATGAAGTGAATTAGCTTGCCACAATAACCTCGCTAAAAGCCATTGCTTGTTTGCTACAAAGACTGCTGATTTAAATTTGGTGTAAGGCTCTGGACAATCTTGTAGTAGCATCTTTAAAAGAGGCTTATCACTTTTTAGTGTGTAGGATCTCTAAAATGTCAGTGTATCATGCTGTACTCCAAACATTAATTAATTCATTGAGTATAAGTTGATATTTATTCTTTTGTTAAAAGAGGTAGGGGAAATATCAAAAACAATTACAATTCATTATATGCCAAAGTAATTACTTTGGCATATAATGAATAGTTACCATGCATTTTAACAGTAAGTGGTGATTTTAAGAAACAGTTTATCCTTTTCTAACTGATGTGATAAACACATCATATTCAAAATGAATTTGGTAAAGAACCTGAAATAATTAGGTAATATCTTGACAAGTGTTTATATTCTGTTAAATTTCATGCACTGTGTGAAATATGGTGAGAGAAAGAGAGACTTATCTTCACAGAAACAAGAAAACTCAATGTTGAGTGAAAGAATTGCATCATACAATATTGGATAATTGTATGATGTGTAATTGTATTATATAATTGGATAATTTATATGGGGAAATGTCTCCACTGCTTTTATTTAGGTTATGCCTAATGGTTATTTTCAACCATGGCTGATTTCGACATATAGCAGGTATCATACTGAAGATAGAAAAAAATCTTCAGTAACAACATGACCAATAATTTCCAGTTTTTTCTGTCTATGAAAGAAGTAGTGCAACCGATTGCAACAAATAATTATTTACTACCATATTGCAATTTATAATTCTGATTATCATTAATATAATGAATGTAATGAAATTTAATTGAAATTTTAAATGTGACAGCAGAAAGTAGACACATTATGCAAAACAAAGTGCCTAAAATTTTCCATAATGCAATGCACACAAGTGAACAAAAAATGTGAAAAGCATAAAAACTGAAAGATGATTTACTGATATTTTTAAATAAAAATACTTTTTTCGAATAATGAATATGATAGTTCATTTTACACAAATTATGGACTCTACAACCATGTTATAAATAATTATTTTAATTTCCTGACATTTCGACCTTTATATTAAAGATCATCATCTGGAGTATACACATATACATACAGAGACAAGCTAAATTACATTTCATACAGTATGCTGAAGAAACAATAATTTGATCAACAGTTGTTCTATTGGCCTGACCTCTAGTGAAAATAAAATTAAAATAAATAAATTAAATAAAATAAATTAACTACATCAAAGCTTTAATATTCTATTTAAGATAACATTAGAGAAGCATTCTTTCATATAGATAGTTTTGTTACAGTAAAACTACCCACTTAATCTTTCATCCGAAGAGTTAATTATAAATAGGACCATATGTAATCCAGGATCTGAAATCTAATACAACAATTGTCATGTTAAATTAGGACATCAGTCTGTAACAAAATTGTCTATATGAAAGAATGGTTCTCTGATGTCTTAAATAGAATATAGCTTTGATGTAGTTAATTTATTTTATTTCATTTATTTATTGTAATTTTATTTTCACTAGAGGTCAGGCCAGTAGAATAACCGTTGATCAAATCATTGTCTCTTCAGCATACTATGTGAAATGTAATTTAGCTTGTTTCTGTATATGTATACTCCAGATGATGACCTTAATGTGAAGGTCGAAACATCGGGAAATTTAAATAATTATTTATAACACGGTTGTAGAGTCCATAATTTGTGTAAAATGAATGCTGGTCACCATGTAATACTGAAGGAAAGGAATATGATACTTCAACATTCAAATTTCAATCAACTCACTCATCATGTTGTACAATGCCATGGTGTAGTGGGTGATCAAGTCACTGAACTCTTCTCTGGAAATTTTATCAATTCTTTCACACCACCTAAAATGTCTATATTTAATAAATTTACTTTTAAGTTAACAATTTTTGTATGTTATGGCATTTAAATCACAAAATATCAGAAGTTATCAAACTTCAGTTTGTTTAAATGAGTAGTGAAAAAAAGCTGCAAGTTCTTCACTATGGAAAGAAAGATAAGTTCAAAATTTTAAAGAAATATGGGGGTGGTTAAGGGTCAAAGCTGTATAACTCAGAGGAGACCTCCACATAGCCTTTAAAGGAATGCAGAGAACTGACCACGGCTTCTGACCTAATGTCCAATCCTCACCTTCTCGTGGTGCACCCTGTTGGGTATCTACTTGGATACTGAACGAACGAGGATGGGCTGGCAATTTGGATTTAGCCGACCAAATTGTATTCTTATTGATTAAACCAAAATAAAAATGATGGTAAAACATGACAAAATTTCATGCCGGCTGGGGCGTTGCCCGGTTAAACAAGGCCCCTGTTGTTTTCGCTAGGGAACCAGGGCGAATAACGAAAAGTCAGCTACTGGAACAAATCTGAAAACACACCCCAACTCAACATCACCAGAGTTAAAGATCAGTACTATCAATATGACAAGCCTGAATGGCAAAGAAATGGAGCTAGCTGAGGAATTAGAGAAGTACCAGATCGACATAATAGGGGTGACTGAAACAAAAAAGACAAACCTGGTGAGATCTTCCTGAGCAATAAATACAAAATGTTATATTCAGCAATGACAATCAAGGAAAAGAAAGTAGCCATAGTATACAACACAAAATACGAAGCTAATCTTCTTGAATGGCAGTCAGTCTCAAGTATAGTAATGTGGACAAATATGAGAATGGGGAACTGGACAATGAGACTTATTTGTGCCTATGGTCCCATAGAAGGTTCTACTAAGGTAGAAGTGGAGGAATTTTTTGAGGCTTTAGAAAAAGCAACTGACAATGAAAAAGGAAAAGTTGGTCCTTGATGGGGATCTAAATAGCAGAGTAGGAAATGATTGTGAGACATACAAAAATATTTTGGGAAAATTTGGAGAAAAGAGCAAAGCTAATAATAATGGCAAATATCTGTTGGATTTCTGCTCAGGACATGGACTGGTTATTACTAACACCATGTTCCAAAATAAAAATGTGCACAAATTCACATGGAGAGAAGCGGTAAGGAATAAGAAAAGTCACATTGACTATGTTATTGTTGATAGTGATGTTTTCTCCCTGGTGAAGGACATCAGAGTGTACAGAGGATTTGAAATTGGAAGTGATCACTATTTAGTCTTGAGCAGGATAAAATTCAATTTCATATTGAAAAGAATAACATGTAAGAAAGTTTTAAAGCGAATAAAAGTTGAGCAGCTCTTAGATGTGAACTGTAGACTAAAATACACAAAGATTATTGAAGAAAAAATGAAAAAGAGTTTGAGAACAGGAATCAAACCTTGGAGATTCAGTGGCAAGCCTTGAAGAAAGTCCTGATTGATTCAGCTAGAGAGGCATGTGGTGAAGTTGTCTGCAAGGATAGAAAAATTAGAACTCCATGGTGGACACAGGAAGTTAAAGAGGTGGTGAAGGAAAAGAAGAAAGCATATCAAAAGTTCCTGGCAAATAAGTCCGCTTGTGCTCTTAGAGAATACAGAGACAAATGCAAGAATGCTAAACACTGTAAAACTAGCTAAACAAAAGTCATGGGAGGACTTTGGCAAGGATATAGAAAATAAATATCAAGAAGGTGGCAAAATATTCTAGAGGTTGTTGAAGAAGCTTAGGAATGGAGGAAAGAGTGCTGTAAAAGAGTTAGAGATGATAAAGGTGACATGAAAACGGTAGAAAAAGATATCCTTGAAGTATGGAGTAATTACTTTGAAAAACTGCTAAATGAAACAAGCAGTGATGACAGCACAGTGGTAAAAAACACTGACCAGGCATGCAGTCAGGAATACATATCCATACTTTGAAACGTGGAAAGGCAGCAGGAGTAGATGATATTCGACCAGAAATGCTGAAGTATGGTGGTATAAGAGTCTTACAGTGGCTGCACTGCATAGTTAGAAGGCCTGGACAGAGGGATGAATTCCTGATGGTTGGAGTAGAGCTCTAATAGTACCCATATATAAAAAGGGAAATAAAACTGAATGTGAGAATTACAGAGGTATTTCCCTACTGAATGTTCCAGGCAAGATTTATGAGAGTAATACTTGAGAAACGGTTGAGAAGAATTGTGCAAGAGAAGCTTGGTGAAGAACAAGCTGGACCCAGGCCAAATAGAGTCTGTCAGGATCAGATCTTCACTTTACAACAAATAGTCGAGAAAGCATGGGAATATAACAAAGATCTGTATTTAAGTTTTGTCGATCTGGAAAAGGCATACGATAAGGTGCCAAGAGAGAAGCTATTCAATACGCTACAGTTATATGGTGTCAATGGGGCATTATATCAAGCAATACTTAGTCTTTATTTGAGTTGTAAGTCGGCAGTTAGAATTGAAGGAAGTACAGGAAGATTGTTTAATGTTAAATCTGGTGCGAGACAAGGATGTACATTATCCCCTCTGTTATTCATTATCTATATGGATCACATTGTGAAGAAAAGTGGTATTATATAAGATATCAAAATTGGAGATATTAATGTCAGTTCTTTGCTTTATGCAGATGATATTACTCTTCTAAATAAATCCGCTACAGGTCTGCAAGATTCTCTAACTAAATTGAATAACTGTTGTTATAGATATGGTATGAAGGTCAGCAATAAAAAGACAAAGACAATGAAAATAGGCAGAATCATTGAAAATGTCAACTGTGCTGTGAATGGAGAACCTGTGGAACAAGTAAAACATTTCAGCTACTTAGGCACGATTTTTAGTGAAGATGGTAAATTAAATATAGAAATAGACAACAGAATCAGCAAAGCTGGTATGGTGGGAAGTCAATTGAATAAATTCATATGGAATAAGAGAGAAATTAGTCGGAACACTAAATTAGCTGTATACAAGACAGTGTTCAAACCAGTTTTAACTTATGGATCTGAGAGCTGGGTCAGAAGTAAAATACTTAACCAAAGACTAGAGACTGCAGATATGAGTCCTGAGAAAGATTATAGGTGTGAACAGATGGCATCAATGGCAATATCATATTAAAAACGAGGATATTAGGAAAGAACTTGACATTGTCAGCATCCAGGAATGCGTTGGCAGAGCTAATCTCAGGTGGTATGGTTACTTAAACAGAATGGGCAAAGAAAAATTATCAAAACAAGTGTTCTCTGCCAAGTTGGCAGCAAAACGACCCAGAGGAAGACCAAGATATAGGTGGATTGATACGGTACAAAGTGCCTTAGACGATAGAAATATAAGATCTGATAATGTTGGAGTCTTGACAATTAACAGACTGATTTGGAGGAAAATTGTAGATAGGAAGTTAGTAATGATGTAATTTTTTTTTTCATGTAGTACTATCATATACTGTACACCCCTTGAGGGTACATGTCAGGAATTTGATGATGATGATATGTATAATGTGCAATGTTCATTAGGAGTTTTACAGACTTCGCACTTAGTCACAGAAATATTTTAGAAATCTTATGCTGACAGTACTGCTGAACAGTTATATTTGGGATGAGTTAAAAAAAAAACAGATAAGACTAAGACAAGTATGTTATGCTATGTTTATCAATTGTGTATTCAGCCAGCCTATTTTACTAGAACTTGAGTGTTCTGGAAAGTAAAAAGTTACAAAACCTTAATACATCAGTGCTCATACATGGTATTACTGTACTATGTTGTTAATAAAATTTGCAGGTTGTTTTTTAAATTTTTAATACAGGAAAAGTTATTTTCAAACAAAGTTGGAAAGAACTAAAAATAAAGCAGTTGCAATCTGGTTATAAACTATGGTAATTAAGCACATCTAATCAAAAAGTGAAAGAAATGGCCTATTCCATTTATTCAGAGCAATACAATTTATTGCGTATGTGTGCATGAAAAAATGTCATCATGGCACTGAGAGCCTTTACAAACGGAAAAATGAACTTGAACTGCTCTTAATAAAAAAGTAAAAGCTAAGAGGTCATTGTTTGCATAATAGGAAATTAACCTGAGAAAATAAAAAAAAAAAAAAAAAAAAACATAATATATAATCTGAAAAACATGAGAAGACTAGTTTTCTAGTTAACTATCACAACATTGTAGTACCTGAGAACTAAAAAACTATGTTTACTGTTTATCCTGTTAAAAAAAAAAGGAATATAACTTTTGACTATTGAAACATTTGAAAGAGAGACTGTGCTAAGCACCCTATTGAGAAACTATACTTAGCAATCAGTGAAATGTAGAGAGAAAATTACATACATCAACACAAGGGTAAACAGTTTATAAAAACTATAGAATTCCATATCTAGCATTAAAAAAAAAAAAAAAAAAAAAAAATAGTCATCTCTCAAATCAAGAGGCTTTTGAAATATATCTCACTTTTTTTTAAACTAGAAAACCAAGTAGTATTACATTAGTTTCTAATTGATACATCTAAGAAACTTTATATATGCATCATGCCAGGCATACAATATAATAAAATATATATGCCTTGTATGCAATGTAAAATACCTCTGTGCAAAGATAACTAAATGAAAAATTGTGATATTCAATACCATGTTATATAAAATTCTACTGTATATTAGATTAATTCTAGAGGTTAACAAGTGATGATATTGCTATGGGATCAGTTTCCAAGAACTTACAAATGGGATCGTGCCAGACTTAACAGCATTATCACTAAATATAATCAAATTCTCAGTATATCAAACATTATTATAACAAACTACCAAAAAAGTTATAACAACATTGCACACATGAGTAATGCTGTTGTGCTTATGTAGGAAATTCATTATAGCAAACTAGCCACCATATTCAACTATTCCTGTGGTCCTATGAGTTCTTTAGAGTCAACTATATAAAATCATTTGCTTGACTGGCCACTATTAGGCAGAACATTGCATATTATTCAGATAAAAGCATTAAACAAATAATGTGTGTCTGGAAACAGAATGAAGAATCTTCCAGATGTGTATGAGAAATACTGAAATGTAAGAAAGATGGGATGATTTTGATTAAAAAAAAAAAAATTGTGGATAACAAGATTTAAATACTGTATAAAAAGGAAACGCCTAAGTAAACATAAATGCTAACAGAAGTTTCACGATATAAGTCTCTTAAGATTCACAACAGCACCTTGGAATGTTACAATAAAAATATTAGAAAATGAAATCTGTACAGTAGCTCTGTACATTTTCCAACTAAAATTTAAAAGCAACAATAAAAAAAAAAGTTTTTTTGGGAATAAAACGGAATGAAAATATACAAAACAGTACAGTTCGAGACTGGAAGAAACATAGCAACATATCTGTTTAAAAGAAACCAAAAGCTATTTGTTCAAATTCTTTTTGGCTGCTCGAATAAGTGGTCTTATAGTGGATAAGCCCTCAGCTTTTGTTAAGAAAGAATGTTTAAGTAACTCTTCTGCAGATGCTCTTTTATCAACATCTACTTCAAGACACTTATCTAAAAATTCACACATTTCAAGAGACAACTTAGAACGGCTCTTGATTAGTGGCTTTCCATTAGTAGCAATGAGATAAAGGGCTTTCAGAGGTGTTTCATTTAGATATGGTGGCTCACCTTCCACCATCTCTATTACCATAATACCAAGACTCCAAATATCAATTTTGTTTCCATACTGCTTTCGTGTTACCACCTCAGGTGCCATCCAATAAGGAGTACCAACCATAGTCTGTCTTTTTTCCTCAGGAGATATCTGGGCACAGAATCCAAAGTCTGTAACCTTCACAGTTCCATCCATACCTAATAACACGTTATCACTTTTGATATCACGATGAATGATCCCTTTTGAGTGTAAAAATGCAACAGCTTGGAGAGTTTCCCTGCAAACGGCTGCCATTTGGCCCTCTCTCATTACAGTCTCTGTTACCACATCTGTTAATGCTCCACCTTCAAGAAACTCCATTATAACCCAAAGACTATTATCCACCAAATAGCTCTCTACAAAATTTACAAGATTTGGATGTCTGTAATAAAACAAAAGTACTATTATACATCTTAGATATGCAAATAAATTAATATATATTTTATATTTAATTATAAAATATATTATATATTTAATACACACACGGTAATCTTATGATTATCTGGCTCCATATGGTTCTTAATCAAGTGACTGGCTCTGGAGGTACAGAGGTTAAAATAAATATAATAAATATGGGTATACTACAATGGACTTCCAAGTCTGTCAAATCAGATGGCCATTTAATGGAGTTAAGTGGTTATCTGATTCACTAGATAAGTGTCTGGATAATCAAGAGATAACTGTATAACATAAGTTACTTGTTATTTCTTGGTTCAATTTAACCAAGAATGCAAGCCCCCTCCCCTTGGGGTGGGGGATATCTATTCAAAAATCTTGAAATCAAAACAAGGTATATTTGCTTTTCAGCATTTAATAACTATTTCTCCAGTTACTCTTCTATCTTAAATTCTGACAATTTTTAACAAATAATTTTATAGATATTTTATTTAACAATAATTTTAACCCTGATCATACCTTTCTGTCCTCAGAAACAATTCCCATATCATAAGTGCTGTTACGTGTTGTACAACTGGTATCATTTTGCTTAAAATACCAAATTCCCTTTTATTTTAATAGTTTAAAATATTTAAATATTTTAACAGTTAAAATTTGCAGACCTGATCAATGCTATTCTGAAAAGCTTCTCAGAGCAATGTGCAGTACATACTGTACTATGTTGTTTAAATTAATGCAAGTTACCACATTATTCATAATGTTGCTTTTTATTTTAATGAAAAAACTCCAGTTTCAACACCTGCTCTATATTTATCTTGTAATAAGAATAGTTCTTATCTCATGTGTGCGTGTGTATTATATATTTTCTGATTTATAAAAAAAAAAAAAAGACATTATAAGTGTGACTTTTCCTTTATTAATCAGTCTTTACATCATTATATTACTTTTTAAACATTGAACTGTCTCAGAAGCTGATCAAGTGTGATTCCTCCATTCCATAAAGAGATCAGTTTGTCTATTCATGCTTTAGTACCAGTCAAAGATAATTATCCCAAAATTAGCTTTCGTGAACAACTTTTGCTACAGCAGACGGTTAATTCTATTCACATCACATGCTTGCCATGTATTGTATATATATATTATTCAAGAGCTACGTTAGCATCCGAAACTAGCTGACTTATCCCTACCTTTAAAAGATCTAATAAAGTTACCTCCATAAAAGAAGGAATTTGATTTCAGGTCATCTTCCCCACAGAAATTATGCATACAGGATATTATGGTAGTACAACATGATAGAAAACTTAATGTTTACATCATTATGCTCATACCAAAATAAAGTGATGATGCAAGTGATGCATTCAATCATAAAAATGCAACTCATGAGTATGTGAAAATAGCTCTCACAGTTACTTTCTCCTTTATGTTCACTTATAGTTAACTGCATATTCATATACACCCTCAGAATTCTTTCTCTCTTGTCCAAAAAGGTGTGTTGGTGTAAAATGATGAAGTGGCTTAATTCAAAATAGCAAATAATAACTAAAAAAAAATATGAGAATCAGCTTATCTCCCTTCCCATTTCTTGCAATCCCTTCCAAAATTACAATTTTAGTTCATTATTACCCTACTGTATGAACAACTATCTTATTCTCTTTATATAAATTGTCAAATTACAGTAATGCTTTTGATAACGTCTTGAGGTTAGTTCATCTCTTCATCCTTTAATTTTTGATGTGTAATCTTCAGGTTCCTGAAAATTACATACAACATAACATGTCAAACATTTTGCATTAAAAAAAAATTAAAAAATAATTTAATTCAACATGTCTGTACAATCATACCCCGACTTACACGGTTTTTTATATGTACGTATTCCCGTCCCGCTTCACGCCTCACCACTAGTGGTATCTTTCAGGCGCCGGCTGCATTCGCCAGTGTCGCACATGCTATGAACAAGCACTGATGTGTTTCGTGCAGTCTCCATTCATACACGATTTTTATAGTCTACAAACCTTGCGATTGTTTAATGTTATGTTCTTGATAAAAATTTATCACATAAAAAATAATAATGTCATCCAAAAGAAGCAAGTCCGATTCTCCTACAGCTAGCAAGAAAAGAAAAACATTGACTTTGGAAACAAAACTCAACATTATTAAGGATTTTGAAGGCGGAATGAAAATTTGTGAGCTACCAAAGAAGTTCGATCTACAGGAATCCACAGTAAGAACAATCATAAAAGAAAGGTTTACAGATTTTGGAGGACATCGATTCTAACGAGGAACGAATTGTAGCCACAAGCAAGGAATAAAAAAATCATTAGCTTGCTATGAAGAAATTTTGCATGACAAGAAAAAGACATTATGCCGTCAGACAAATCTATTAGATTTTATGAAACCATCGACGTTGAAATAACTTTCTTTTTTTTTGTATGAAAAACTACAATTATGATTATATTTCTTAAAAAATATAGCTGTTTTGTAAACCTTTGGTCCCAATTGTATGTTTGTATATATATAAATTACATGCAAAATTATACCCCAAGTTACGCGAATTCGACTTACGCGCTTTTTGTTGGCCCCACCTACCGCGTAACTTCAGAATTTTACTGTATTTATTTCTCTCTAATTCTACCCCACCCCTTCTATTGGTTCTCCCAAAGCTGGGAGAACTAAGAGAAGAAAACATCTCTATATAGCCTATAAAAATGCAGAGAAGAGAACTGAAGGGGGACTTCTGATCTTCACTTTCCCATGAGTACATCCAGTTACTAGATGTCAATTTGGGCTCTGCATGGATAAGGATGGGCTAGCAATTTGGAGCTTCATCATCGTCTGATGACTTCATGAGTAATACTAACAATCAAACACCAGTCTAACACGACTTAATTTTATGACTAGTTTCAAATCAATAACAACTTTCCTCCAAATTGGTCAATCTTTTATCTGGTTTCCAAATTTGTTCATCTCTCCATTTTTATTTAACCTCCCCACTGGCCAAGGTGGATGAAATAGTCAAGATCACTTTGATATTTTTCATGGATCAAAACTTCATCAACATTCTACCTTTCATCATGTAATTACCCTCCTCTGCTGTTATTCCTTAACAGTGATTTTAGAGCCATTAGCAGATTGACTGTGGCAGAGCGGTGGCCTTCATGTCACCTGTCTTTACATGTACTGTGTTATTTGGAATTTCCTTTATAGTCTTTTGATATTTAACATTTTTTGCTGCACAATTTATTTATTGTCTCTTCACAAAAATAAAAACAAATTTCACATGTGTGAAAATAAATAATCCTGAGACCACAGATCAGCCTTTGCAATTAATTTATTTAGTAGAAGTAAATTTGCTTTTATTCTTCAAATCAGTGCAATGGAACAAGACAATTTATGTTCTTCCACTTTATTGACAATAATGGAAGCAATTTTCAAACGTTTGTTTGCATTGAAAATTATTTTCAATAGCATTTATTGAAATAAATATTACCATTTCAGAAATTACCTTTTTTTCTTTTGTTTTTTTTATGAAGAACAAATGATGCTAAATTGTATTACTTGGTTCCTGATTGTGACTTTTTTTTATATCAAAAATTGATATCCAATGATATTTCAACAGGAATTCTTCGCCTTCATCTTTTGCTTAAAATTTCAACAGATGATTTTTAAATTAGTCCATGATATTCTATATGGACTAATTAAAAATTTATGCTCATTTTGAAGATTTTCAAATTCATCCCCCCACCTCCTCCTCTCCTGGAACTGAAATAAATAACTCCTCTACCTACATTTCTACTGGTTTGAAAATTTTCACAAACAGTATTCAAAACCTATTACTTCATTTTACCATTTTGACAAAAGAAATAATGTTGTATCTGTCGAAGCAGGTCTAATTCCAGAGTGTATCTTTGAAATCTAAAATCAGCTGTTCAGATGTCTGCTGAAATTATTCTAAGTTTTAGAAATAGTATGCTATATTTTCACCACATAAAACTATTTATATGCATGATACAAAAAAGAAAGTTAAACAGTGTTAGTCTTAAAAATGTTTTTAAAAACACCATATAAAGCTGTTTATATTTATGACATCAGCATTGATATCATAAATATAAACTCTTTTTTTATATTTATATTTATAAATATAAATCTTTCTTTGTGTTTTGAAAAGCAAGCACACATGATTATGTTCTTGCTATTTTTGATATATTATTCAGAGTCATTATTCTGAAAATGCAAATACTTCATGATCAGACTGAATTGTTTTTCAGTCATAACATCACAAAACATTGCCGTGTTCGGAATCCATTCTAAAGACCAATACATTTTGAGAGCTGGCTTTTTCACAATACCTTGCACAATCAAAAGCACTAGAAAACTTTAAATGTTAGTACTTCTACTGCTGCTGGTTATTATTTCTGAAATAATCTGCCTTAGAAATGCTCAATAATAATCTTTTCAGGAGAAGGAAAAGGCTAAAAGCTTAGATTACTCTCACTGCTATTGAGAAAGGAAAGTTCCCTAGAATTCAAACTGAAGTACCACAAGCTGTAGTGAAGAATACATCAGCAATGTCTTGTTTTGTTTTCAATTATTGATTAGCAGACTTCCTCAACAGAAATACTGTAGTTTCACTTTTATTATAAAAAAATTATAAATGATCTGATCAAATTATCTTGAAAAAAAAAAAGGATTTGAATTCTTTAAAAAATTTCATATGTGTTACAAAATTGTCTAAAGTTTTTTTTTTTTTTTTTTTTTTTTTGGGGGGGGGGGGGATTGTCAACCTATTCAACCTGCAGATATTTCAGAGAATTTGTTTTCAAAATCATTCACAAGACAACTGTCACCAATATAAATCACTTGGGGAACATGCTTATACATTTTAGTATAAAATAGTAGTAAAAGTGTAGCCACTTCAGTAATGCCACATATCTAAATTAGAAATAAATGTCATTTTAAAATGTTAAGTGATTTCTTGCACTGCAAGAAAAAAAACATAATAATACAAGAAAAATATGAAGTATTTTCTTTTTTCATTGGGAGAATTTATAATGTTCTTTCTTTGGTGTTTTGAAAAGCAAGTGTCACACGATTATGTTCTTGCAATTTCTGATATAATTATAAGTGACATTTTACCGTTTTTCTCTGACACAAGAAAAAGAAATAAGGCAATAACATATTTGAATCTGTTGAACTTAACTGTAGCAGAGTTGCAACCTTTATGACCTCTTGACTCAAAAAACATTGGAAATGAAAAATGAAACAGATTATTATTATTACTGTTGTCATTTGTAAAGTGCACATTTCAATAATAATAATTCTATTTCTTAACTGTTGTAAAATATATAATGAAATTATCTGAGATATATCCTATAAATGATTTACATTTATGATAATTGTGTAAAAGCAAACATTTAAATTTTATGTTTGTTTTGAAGTATTCCAATCAACCTGTCCCTGCTGCAATGACTGCCCATAGCAACTGAATTATAAATATCTACTTCCATACTTTTCGTATTGTGTACTTCACATTTTGGTATTCAAAATCTACAACACTTCAACTTAAAAAAATTCCACTTCAAGAGAAATTGGAATGAGTACAGTCAGGCATCTCTCTATCAATATTTGTAATCCAGAAAAGGACTATTTTGATAGCCCGGAAAGAGAACATACTGTTCAAAATTTATATATCTTGAATAGTATGAAACACCTTAAAACAAGGGTGAACCACAAAGCAGTTTTACATTCAGGACAGCAGATTATTTTCTTCTGATTTTTTTAAGCCAATTTGAAATCTGCATGCAGTTTCTTTTTCTTTTTTCTTTTTTTTTGCTGTGGGTGGTAAAGAGTCTGGAAAATTGTTAGTTAGCATCATGCTCAACCATGGACATCTGGAGGGATTAACTTTTCCTGCTTGCTGAATAAGAAGCATAAACTGTTTTTGCGATTTCTATTCTAATCTAGATAAGTTATGGTAGACATACATTTTTGCTTATAAAGGAGGAAACTGTTCCAAATAAAAAAATCCAATATATGTCCAAACTTTTTTGTAATATTTTTTATGTTGTTTGCTCAATACAAAGTCAAACACATAGTGTAGTTGTATCCACATACAGCAATGGATTTATCTTTCTTGAAATCATGCTTCTCCTTGGATTCCATTGATGGATTGTTCAGGGAAGACAGCAGAAAAACATCTTTTTTGTTTTTCTGCTGATAAGCTTGGATATATACCTTTGACTGTTTTTCTGATGCCTAGATCTGGGTGCATGCTTGGCCTTTTTGCATTTATGGTACAACAACTATATGTATGATGCTGTAAAAGCAAATCTGCAAGTTCAGACATATATAATAGTTATCTATGTAACTCAGTTACTTTTCCCCAGTAAGGGGTCTAGTAACTATTATTACAAGTGTCAACAAGGGAAGATCCAAATATTTATCATGCTCAAGCACAGTCTGTTTTCCTTGTATAAGGCTTGAAGTGTCAACAAGGGAAGATCCAAATATTTATTATGCTCAAGCACAGTCTGTTTTCCTTGTATAAGGCTTGAAATCTCAAAGATCTGCACTTTGCAAAGCATAAATTTATCCCATTCTTTGCTTTCTTTTGGGGAATATGCTCTTACATTTCAATCTGCCTTTGAAAAGCATATGACTTTCATTGATACCCACATCTCTCTCTCTCTCTCTCTCTCTCTCTCAGGAATGTATCTTCTTCTTCAAGTGTCATCCCCTAGAAGAAGGTTGGCAACCATGTCATGGAACTTTTTTCTTTCTTTTGCTGCCCTGGAACATTTACGGTAATTCAAGCCAGTCATCCTTAATGTCCTCAAACCACATTCACCTGGGTCTACCTCTCCCTCTTTTTCCATCCAGTTTCCGTTTCCCTTCTAATATTAATTTCTGAATGCCTTCTTGTCTAGTTAAATATTCAAAATATTTAAGTTTTTGTTCTTTAATTATTTTCATTAATGTTCTTTTGTTGAGACTAGGAGGATGTGTTTGCTTGATCATATGCTCATTATTCTGAAAATGCAAATACTTCATGATGAGACTGAATTGTTTTTCATTCATAACATCATGAAACATTGGCGTGTTCAGAATCCATTCTGAAGACCAATACATTTTGAGAGCAGGCTTTTCACGATACCCTGCACAATCAAAAGCAGTATAAATGCGAGTAGCATGTTGATATCTATTGAGTTCCAAAGTGTACTGAGAGAATGCAGACTGTACTCAACTTGATGTAGCTGGTAAGTCTGTTCCACTATAAAGGAAAGAATATCATCATCTAGAAATAGAAGAAGTCTAAAATGTTACTGTGTCAAAGTCTTCAGTAATTTCTGGCTTACCTGTGAATGGAAACTGTGAACAAGCTGGTGTGCATTTAGTGATGATCACCATTCTTCTGCACAAAGACATGTCTAAATTACAGGCAAAATTGCCATCTTCGGAGCTAGAAAAATTCCCTCATCATCAGTAGAGCAAGAGCTACCTTGAAAGGTGAAAACTCCAAATTTTTTGTATTTCCAAAACTTTTTTCTTCTTCTTCTTTTTTTATTTTTATCCCAAATGTTTATGCTACTTGCCATCTCAGAAATAAATTGTCTTTGATATAGTTGCTAATATTCCTTTCTGCTCAAGTAACAGGCTATAAGTTAATGAAGATTACTGAGAAAGAGAGGAAAGAACACATCCCGGTAGACACACTAAAAAGTTCCAAGGGAGGATTTTCAACTTTCTGATTGATTAGAAGATATTCAAAACATTTTATTCTGATATTGCTTTTGTAGGATTACACAGTTTTTTAAACATTCATTTCCCCAATTATCCAATATCACAAAATTTCCCGATTTATAATAATCACAATTTAAAAGTTATCTGGTAGAATTACTTTGGAAAAACGATGAATTAAAACAAAAAGAAAGCAAAGAAAGAAATTTAGCAATCAAAAGCAAAATACAATATTAATTCTATTATGAAAAGTTTGGAAATCAAATTTCACTTTTGAAGCATGCACCTACACGTTTCGCATGATAAACTATGGGAAAGTATCGCTATTTCAAAACTGGCGCATAATATCTAAACTAGCAGAAAATATGTACGTATCCGTTTACTTCATAACAGCCATTTATTTCCATTTGTAACAAGCAATTCGGGGAAACCAAAAAAGTTGAAGTGCAAAGAATTACAGATTATGTTATAAAGATGATGTGATTCAAGATTTATGTATTGTTCTCTATAAAGCAAAATCGTAAAAGTGTGAACCTTTATGCAAATCGTGAACTAATCTTTGAACTAAGATTATGAATAAAAAAAAAAAATAAAGAAAACTTAATTTGGAACAGATGGGGGCTATATTTTTTTAAGATTTGATTTTTCATTAATTTGTAAAATATTGTTTGACAAAAATAATTATCTTGAATCAAATTCTGGGAGAATAAAATGTATTGGCAACTAACATAATTAGCAAAAAAACTCGATAATGACATTGGTCTTCCAAGGTGATACAACACATAAGAACAAAGTAAGAAAGGATCTCTTATTTTGAACTGACATTAAAAAATATAATTATATGATAAATAATTTGAGTCTAAGAACAGGAAAGATTCCACAGGAGTGGAAGAATGTATATTAATCCCATTGCACAAGGGTGGTGTAAAGACCGATGTATTCAACTATCGACCAATCAGTATCTCAGGAGTGGTGGTGAAGTTTGGTCAGGGCTCACATTCAGAAATGGGTAAACAGAGAATTTCTACTTTGCAATTTTGCAATGAACAGCATGGGTTTACTAAGGAAAGGTCATGTTTTAGCAACTTGCTCACATTCTATAATAATGTTATCACTGAGTTAGACAAGGGAAATGGATACACCATGATACTTTTGCTAAGGCTTTTGACATAGCATGGAATACTATTGCATAAATTGAAGAATATGGGATTTGATTATAAACCATTGGCATGGATAGCTGACTGACAGATATCAAGAGGGGAGGGGGGTCTGCAAAATTCAAGGTAGCTAGTGGAGGATCAATCCTTGGTCCATTATTATTCAATCTGTACATTGGTGACATTGGGAAGGATTTGACATGCAAAATACATCTATTTGCTGAAGATGCAAACAGTAATCAGGAGTGCTGCTGATATGCAGTACTTGCAGAATAATTTGAATAGGTGGGAATAAGGGCAACTTGCAGAATGATTTGAATAGGTGGGAATTAGGCATGTGAAAATAGCTGTCATTTCAATATTAATAAATGTAAAGTCATGCACTTTAGTGTGATTAGATATCCAATGTTGTATTATATTGGTGGGTTATGCTTGAAGAAACTGATCAGGATAAGGATCTTAAAGTTTTAGTAGATAGAAGTTGAAGTTCAAGAGTCATATAGCAAAATTGTAAATACAACTCAGAGAATAATGGCAATGCTGAAACAAACCTTGACATGTAAAGATAAGTCATTTTGTCTCTTTACAAGGCCTTGAAAAGATCTCACTTGGACTACTGTGCACAGGTCTGGTTTCCTGGTTTCCATGGTGATTCTGATACAGTGGAGAGAGTGCAAAGGAGAGTGTCAAAATGATATCAGGATTGTGGAATACAGATTATGAAGACAGGTTGAGAATTTGTAGGCTACAGACACCAGCAAACAGGAGAAAGAGGGGTGATATAATTAAGACAAACTTCTGAAAGGGTTATACAGAATTTCAATAGATGGAATGTTTCATTTTATGGAGGATGGGGAAAGGACGTGAGGGCATCCATGAAAATTGAGAATGAATGCTGTCAAAAAGGGGGTTAGGCTAAATTTTTTTCTCATAGAGCAGTGTGTGATTGGAAAGAAATGACATTGGATGTGTGTGCAAGTAGCATGAATTAATTCAAGAACAAGTATGCCAACTGGTGCAAATAATATGGCCTCCCTGGATTCCTGTCTTCCTGGTGGTCTCTTTAATAATAATAAAAGTAGAAAAAATAAATACAACTTGTAATTATTTTTTCTACTTCTTTTATTTTTTAGACTAAATATTTTTTATATTTAGTCTAATATAACTAAGATTCCAGTTACTGGGCAAATGGCAAGCTGTTTACAAATGGTAAGCATAGCTATGTACACAAGGTAATCCAGTTAAGTGTTTTCTCCTCAGATTGAATGAAGGCTTATCGCACCTGCTAATGGACAGGATGGCCAAATTGCATTTCTCATCCATGTTCCTTCAACAGGTAGTATAAATTGCATCTAGGTTTTGCTGTGCTGGACATATTGTGCCTAAAGATCTAAAATGTGTAATCTGTTCAATAGGTCATTACTGAGTATCTTGATATTTTCTGTTTCGTTGCCTTCTTTCATTTGTCACAGCAATTATTTAATTTGGCTAAAGACTAGATCTGAAGCAAATCATCTGAGCAGACATCATCTGACCAAAGCAAAGAACTAAGTTTAATATCTCCTATTTGAATATTTTTAATATCACTTATCTTAACAATGTGGTTCATATAGTGGAATAAATAAGAGTGGAATAAGCAATATAAACCTACCTTACATTTAGTTTAACAAACCTCTTGCTGCACATCCTTCAATTTTGTCAATTAACAGCTTAGAACAGCTCAGAACTAATGTTTAGAACAGTTTCCCCTAAAGATACTCTATCATATGTTCTTTTGAAATTAACATAGCTTAAATCGAAATTCTTATTATATTCCTGTAATTTTATGAGGCAAAACATATGATCTTGGCAACTCCTATGCAGTCTTAGTTTTTGCAACAGTTTCTCTGTCTCGTGTATACTTACATAAATCTTTCCTGGAACACTTGGTCAGGGAACTTCCCCCTCTATTCCCTAAAAGTATGTTGATTTACTAGTCAGCTTTTATTTTAAATGCAAGTTCTATCTACAACAGCTGTACATACAACCTATAGTACCTTAAGTATTAGATACTATACCAGGTACTACAATATAGTATTATACTTACTAGGCTATACCAGAGCAAGATTCCTATAATCTGGAAATCTTGCTCTAGAGACCAACATGGAAAATTTTCAAGCTATTTCAGGCATCTAAATAAGCAATGGAGTGTAGTCTCACAAAGAGTGAGATTACACTATCTATCACAGTCAGGTGATAAATTTCAGGTGAAATTTATCACCTGAAGACATTTACAAATATCCATGTCTTGGGTGTGATTCAAACACATGATGAGCAAGATTCCTATAATCTGGAAATCTTGCTCTTAGAGACCAATATGGAAAATTTTCAACCAGACCAGCATGCTCTTAGTGGAAAAAAATACCTCTATTTCCTTTTTTTCCATGCAAGGTTCTAGCAAAAGTTAGAACCTTGTACAGTACCACAGGGACCCAAGCATCAATATCTCATTTTGAAATGTGTCTACAACACTCTACTAGTGCCTAAATATATCATCTTGTACTTATTTATAAGAACCTTGTGTTTTTTTTTAGTTTCAGTATGATTAATGATTCTTATGCTAAAGAAATTTCTGAAAATTCCAGCAGATGACTTTTCAATATTCACTCCAGTTCACTGATGAAATCAAGTGGTATTTTTTTTTTTTTTTTTGTAATAACTCTGAATAATTAGAGGTAATAATACACATAAGATTATTTTACAAAAATTTTGTTTTGAAAAATCACAGCAATCTTTGGGCTGTTAAATTGTTATTAAGCACTTTTTCCCATTCAAATCTTGTAGATGACTGGCAGTAATTAGATTTAATCAATGCCAAAGTGGTCTTCGGCAATTCAAAATATTTTTAGTGACATTAATAAATGTTTTCCCACTCCATAAATAAAATTTCATTTGGTGTCCTTGAGGAACAACTATGTAAAGGATTTGCTGCAATCCTGATGGAAGCTGGATTAAAAAGATGTCCAATGATAACAACTGATGTGAGGACTAAAGGTATGCTTAAATACTTCATTCAATATGACCAAAATGAGTTTCACAGGCTAAAGTTCAAGTGACCAGGTGTTCATGAATATACAATATGCACCACAGAAGGAACAAACAATAATAAATAAATTTATATATAAAAAATGCAGCCCACTCACAGTACTAAGGTTTACAACCTGTCCAAATGAAGTTATATTCAACTGTTTATTAATATACAATATGCATTACTAAAGGAAACAATAACTAAAATTCATGAGCGAGGATTACATAAAAAATAATAATAAAATAAAATAAAAAATAAAAAAAACTTACTTGTTTCTTTGCATAACCTGAATTTCAGTAATTATCAATTCTTTTTTTGGCTGTTGGGTTAGATCCATTGTCTTAATTGCAAACTTTTCACCTGTTTCTTTATCTACTGCTGTGTAGACCATGCCTGATGCACTAAAAACAATACATAAATATATTCAAAACATTTCTAAACTGTGAATAAAGTTATGTTATATGAATGTAAATTTTTATAAACTGAAAGAATAAATTTCAAATTATAACATTAAGTTCACTTAATGATTTATGTGAACATCGAGATTTGATTCTTAAAACAAATTCATGAATAACAATTTTTATATCAGTTATTTCAAAAATTTTGCACTGTGCAGGCATGGCCAGTGAAATGATGTAATAGTTTCCACTTTCGTGTCAGTTGTAAGCTAGATTCTAAGTAAAAATATTACACTGAAACTACCAATACACAGTGCTAATGTACTATAAGTTAAACAGCCAACCTATCATGTATGGACTCAACATAAAAGAAATTGCATGCTTGTTTTTTTTTGTTTCTGATGTTGTGTTCTTCATCTACAAAAGAACTTCAAAACTGGCATCTTAGGTGAAAAAAACCCAAATGAGATTCACAATACTTTATGTGAAATTTGTGGAGATGGTAGTGGTTAGCACAGTGGCAGGCAAATGAGCTAAATATGTGTTGAACAATAACCCCATGGTGGGGTAATCGTCAACAGTTTGCTAGAAGAAAATTGATACAAACATGATGAAAATGCAAATGAAGTGGGCATCTCAAACATATTGTTGTTTTCAGAATTTGGACTAAAATTTTGAAGAGAAAAGATGTCACCAAGTGATCCCACTTCAGCTGACAGAAGATCAACAAGCAGCTTGCAAAAGGATTGAATACAGAAGAAATGCTACAACATTAAGAGGCTGAAGGTGAACAGTTTTTTTTAACAAAATATTTGCCATCAGTGAATCGCATATATGAGATTTTGAACCATAAGAAGTCATTTCTCCATCTCTTCAGCAAAAAAAAAAAAAAAAAAGTTACAAACAATTGCCATGTTGGTTGTTGAAAATCCACAACAAAAGACTTGACATGTTTGCAGCTAGCATCCTCATTTTGTATGAGATCACATGATATATCTGATCTTAAGGAAAAAATATAGATGGCAGTGTTTCCTTCTCTCTCACGCTTAGGAGTCTGTAATCTGCCTACTATGGACAGATAGAATGATCTGTTAATATCCACATTTGAAAATATAAGATATATGTTTGCTATTGTTATGGCAAGTTTGGATTGACAGACCATGCTTTGGACTCCATCAAACAGAATTAGATGGAAAAAACCTATGGTACTACATAGAAATTCTTACAAGTATGAGAGACTATTGTAATGAAATACTTCCCAAATCCCAATAAGTATGACTGCATTAATTTTCGAGAAATGTGCAGGAGAATCGTTTTTAGACCAACTCCAACATAATAGCTGAAAACTTTTTATCTAATATTAAAATTGCCAAAATATGATGGTATTTCTGTCCTTACAATTTTGAAATTTTTGCACCACTGCTACTTGATTGTTAGTACCTGTTTATATGACAAGTTTTTTGTGCTCTGAAAATGCATCAAAAATAATAGCAGCTTAATAAATATTTATTTTGTTCTCGTGGTGTTGTGTTTAATACTGCTAAACAAAAAGATGAATCCTGCCAAAACCTGTCTACATATCTGAAGAATTTATATTTGTTTTGGGATAAGGAGTCTCAAGAAAGTACTGTTCAGTGAGAGTTGTAAAATGTAGTCAGGAAAACTAGAATGCTTATGGGGGGGGGGGACTGCAGGCAACCTAGAGGTTAGTAAGTGGGAGAGCAAAAATCAAAATAAAAAAAAAAAATCAAAAATCAAAAATCTTTTTCAGCAATTGCATGATGCTGAATGTAACTCTCCAAGTTCTTAACTTTAGTGGGTTGAGCAACATGTGAAGAAGGGGATATTGAAGTTTATGGCAGAAGTATTCAGAATAGGGACACGGAATTTTTAGCATTGGTTAGCACAACTTGGTCAAAAGTTATAGACATTAGTGAGACTTAGTTGACCGAGGACGATAGTCATAGAAATAGAATGCAAAGGATATAGTATCTCCAGAGAGGACAGAAGGAATAGGATGGGGGCTAATAATAGAAGAAGAAGTGAAGCTAAGTAGAGTAAAAGTACATCAGGAAAATAGGATACAAAGGACAGTTCACACCACATAGCCAGGGGACCTCAGGCTATGTTAGTGTGAGATGAAGGCCAACAGGATCTGCTGAATTAATGACAATGTTCAACGTGTATTTCATGTAGGGAAATAAGAGTGGTGTTGAATAGTAATAGGAAGAACAGAAGACTGACAGTTCAAGAATGGGAAGCATTTACAATATTAAGTAACCTTAATGTTAATAAGGCTGTGGGACTGGATGGGAATATCACCATATATACTATGGAGAACATGCAAAAGAGCCAGCAGTGCCCTTGACTTGGTTGTTCAACAGAAATCTGGCAACAGAAACAAGCCCAGAAAGAGTGGAAAGTGAGAAAAATAGTGCTACTACATAAGGAAGAATCCAAGTCAGTAGTGTTAAACTATAGGCCTGTGTGTGTGTGTGTGTGTGTGTGTGTGTGTGTGTGTGTGTGTGTGTGTGTGTGTGTGTTAAGTAGTGGCGAAGCTGTTAGAAAGGCTGATTAGAGACAGAATACAAACTTGGATTGATGAGAATAGAATTCTTCTGAAATAGCAGCATGCATTTGTTAAGGGGAGGTCAAGCTTTAGTTATTTGTGTACTGGATAGAGGAGATGCTTAAACTGTGATTTATCAGGATTTTGCTAAAGCATCTGATCAAATACTGCATGATAAATTACTGTTTAAATTGAACAGGATGAGGATGGATAGTCAATTGGAAGCTTGGTTATAGGAATGTTGACTGATATGAGCCAGTGAGTTCTGTATGAAGGTGCAGTATCTTAAGAAAGGAACGTAACCAGTGGCATATCACAGGGTTGTGTTCTGGGACCACTGTTGTTTAAAAACTTATATATCAATGATATAGTTCAGGGTGTGACAGGAGATATTCAGTTGTTTAATTTGCCTAGTCTTCATCTAAAGTCAAGAAACCCTTTCTGGTCTATGGGCGAACTTTCTTCAGCTGCCTTACCATCAACATCTGACATGTGGAGAGAACACTGGTCCAACAATCTTCCAACGAATGGCTTCCTGGTTGAAGATACCGGTGCTCCGCGGCCTGGTTTTGCTCTTCCTAGGAAGATCTGGTCATTTATCAACAGGATCAGAACTAATCAGGGCAGATGTGGCTACTTGCTACATAAATGGAGACTGTCAGACCACCCTTATTGTGATTGTTCTCCCATGGCCCAGACGATCACTCATATTGTGAATGACTGCTCAAGGTGTCAATTTCATGGTGGTGGCCTCTAGGACATCCATGAAGTAATGGATGAGACCCTGGATTAGCTTTCTGGACTGGACATTGACCTGTAACTGCTTTGTATTCCTTTTGCCATAAGAATAAATAAATAAATAAATTCATTCATTCAGTAAATGAAATAAAATCATTTCATTTCGTATGGTGATTCAGTGGCTGTGAGCCCCCTTTTACGGGGAGGTATGGCACCACTTCAATCCCCCCTATTTTTATCCGGGCTCAGGACCGGAATAGCTGACAATTCAGACCTATGGCGAGAGGGATTGTCTTAAGTATTCTTGACTGTATCCGTGTGTGTTCGAGGGGGGGGGGTCAGTTTGCCTGCTTGCGGGATGAAAAACCCCAAATAAACTGGGGGGAAAACCCTGCTATCCACACCCAAGTCCAGCTAACTTGACTATGGCTGAGGAAGATCCTTAAGCTCCTCACGTTGTCAATGGGAATCGAAACTAGGACACTCCTTCCCCAGGCATATGGTTGCGAAACGGATAGCCACTAGGCTAACTACACAGACATAAATAAATGTTGCTAAGTGATACAGTTTAGCCAGAGCAGATGGAATGAGGTTAGCATATCAAAGGATCTCTACTTCAGGAGGTGGAAGCAGTAAGGGATCTTGGGGTTCTTGGTAGCTAGGGAACTGAAATTCAGATAGGACACATAGCAAAAATTGTAAGGGTTACCCAGAAAACTGCTGCTATAATGCAAAGAAAACTGACATATACCAATAGAGGTGATAGTTTCACAATATAAGGAACTAATTAGGCCTCATTTGGGTTTCTTTGCACAGATTTGGTCACCTGGTTATATTGGTGATAAGGAAATACTGGAGAGAACACAGAGATGAATAACAGACACTCTCAGAACTCTGGAATATTGTATGAGACAGTTTGAGGAAATATGGTTTCATATATTGAAGACTGGAGGAAGAGGAAGGATGATATGAAGACTTGTAAGTTGATGACAAAAGCCTATCAAATAGATACAGGGGAATTACTGCATAGGATAATGGGAGATGTGAAAATGAGAGGTCATGCCCTAAAATTGTACAAAGGTTATGTGAATAAGGATGTGAATAGGAGATTTTAACTTAGCAGATGGTTAATGAGTGGAATGCATTGCCAGTGCATTGCAGAGTAGGTGGCGAGTGCTGCACCACCAAGTATATTCATGGCAAGGCATGATAGTACTGTGGCCGGTGTATGTGCAACTTTCCCCCCATGAGTCTTCGGACCCCATGGAAGTAACAGTAATACCACACCTTATGATGTTTCGCTTTATGATGATCTCTTCAATTATGCCCAATGCACATTCACACGATGATGCATTCACTTATACAACAGTTTTAGTGACATGACACAGTGGTGAATCAACCAAAGCACAGTAATCATGAACTCAGTTCAAATTATGTCATTGCTCAGCACGTCTGTGAATTTGGTGTTTCACTGTGAATTATTACCATCACCAGTAACATTTTATTGTTGTGAATAATGGTAGATAAAATTCAAAGTAAAGTACTGTTGCTCCAGTGAAAAGAAGACACATCAACCTATTACATGCTAAGATTAAATTTCTTAAATTTAATATACTGAACTTAAATATTAAACACTGTGATAGACCTCATGCTAAACTTGCCTTACATTACTGTTGATAAAAACAAATAAAGTTCTAAGCGACGTGAAAATTGCTACCAGTTAATACTACCGCTATTTATAAACGTGACAATCTTTATTACCAAAATGGAAAAAAACTGAAAGATATAGATTATTCACCAAACTGGTTAGCATGTTTTCCCTAAGTCAAGCTAATTCAGAATAATTTTCATTTGCAAATATTATTATAAATTTTTTGTTTGTACGGAGGCTGTTCAATAAGTTATAAGACTATATTTATACAGAAATCAGATTACCTTTAATCGTCATCATTTACATGGTCTTTTTTGAAGTAACTACTGTGAGACGCGATGCATTTGTCCCGATGTTGCGTCCACTTCTTAAACACATGTGAAAGTCCGTTTTTTGAGAGTTCTTTCAAAACTGCCTCCACAGCTTTTACACATACTTTGTTGCTTTCAAAATGGCAGCCTCTTAGTGGTTTCTTGAGCTGAGGAAACAGCCAGAAATTGCACGGTGCGAGATCAGGACTGTATGGAGGGTGTGGTAGGATATCTATGTTGTTCTTCTGCAAAACGTCCACTACACAACCAGCAATATGTGGCCTTGCATTATCGTGGTGCAATAAGAAGCCATTCTTCAGCAATGGACGCTTCCTTTTGACGTGCTGTACCATTATCCGTAAAACATCCGCATAGTATGAGCCATTTACAGCATTCTCGGGCTCTACAGCATGTTGGTAAACAATACCTTTGTAGTCAAAAAACATTATGGTCATAACTTTATCAGCTGATTTTACAGTTTTTGCTTTCTTGGGGGTAGGTGAAGACGGATGCTTCCATTCACTGCTTTGTTGTTTCATTGTAGGGTCATAGTGATACAACCAAGCTTCATCTGCTGTAATGATGCATTTTAAGTTGTTGCCTTCTTGTTCCAGTCTTTCTTTCCATTCTGTGCACACATCCACTCAATGCTGCATTTGCTCCGGTGTCAAGAGTTTGGGAATCCATAGGACGCAAACATTTCAGTCCTAAATGTTCAGCCATGATTGAGTGAACACTTCCCACAGAAATATTCAGGACAACATGCAGCTGGCGTACTGTAATTCTGCGATCCTCCTTGATGATAATCGCTGTTGTGTTGATCATTGTCTCTGTGATGGATGTTGAAGGTCTTCCCTCACGTTCAAGATCTTCCACATTTTGCCTTCCTTCCTTAAAAGTTTTATGCCAGCGAAAAACACTTGCCCTCGACATTGCTTCATCGTGGAAAGCTTCGCGTATCATGTTAAAAGTTTCCGATGCCGATTTTTGCAAACACACACAAAATTTAATCGCATAACGCTGTTGCAAGGATGCTTCCATTTCGATGACTGGTCGCAGCTTATAGGTGCACCGAAACAAGCTTGCTTTTAGTCACATGACACTCTGGCACATCAGCCCATATACGCCATCTATCAACCTCTTTTGTTAATATAGATAGCAACATTTCTTTATTCCACAGAAATTAATATTGTGATGAGTGGTTTCGCAACAGTAAAATTATTAAGTTTCCAAACAGGTGCAACCATTAAGTTTATGTAACTTAATGGTTGCCCCTGTTTGGAAACTCGTACAGCAAAGTATATAAGTTCTTTTCGCTATACACATTGGTACTCGGTCTAGCTGCTCACTGATGAAGCCTCAAAAAAGGCTGAAACCAGTCTGGGTAGTGACCTTCCACCATAATGTAATAACAGCATACATTTCCTAGGAAATGCATTTTTACATTATGGAAAATACCTAAGAATAGCGATCAGAGCTTCACCACCTCTGCTACAAGTTGTCTGGTATCGTACTACGTACTAGGGTCACTTGCATTTGCTAACGCTAGTGTCGCCGATACTTTATAGTTTTCTATATCGGCATGAAACTCTCTGATTACGATCTTTAAGTTTTTATTCAGTTTTAAAACAATGTGGGATTTAATTTCCCCTTAATTTTAATATTGTTTATATCGCCGAAATGAAGCTTATTAGCTCTTTATATTTATGTAAAATTAGTCTTATTACTTACTGAACAGCCCTCGTACATCTGCCATAAATAAATGTTCTATTTATGTACATATGACTGCTTAAAAACATAAAAATCATTATATGCATCTACAAGTGGGAAAGGCAGAGAGGGGGAGGGGTAGTGATTCACTATGATGGTGGAGTCTGGAAATTGTCTTGTGCGTCTGGGGGGGGTATGCTTGCAATAATAATAATTCACAGGGGGGGGATTATAAGGGTTGAATGTAGATGGCATGCCTTGACAAATTAGCACAGTAAGTGCAGGTCAAGTAATTATTATAAGAGAGTATAGATTGGGAGGAGTAATGGTCAAAGGGAGAGAAGGAAATTGAATTGATACAGCTGATGGGAGATAAATTACCTGAGACATCATGTAATGGAGGGTGACAATAGGTTTGTTTGAGAATGCTGGATCTAGTCACCAATCTAATGTTGCCTCCACTTGGGGAAAGTGATCATGCATTCTTGACATGAGAAATTGCCAGGCATGCAGAATTTTCTGTTAAAAAAAGATACATATGGGATTACAAATCAGATGATTATGACAAGCTGAAGAGCCAGCTTTCAGCAGTGCCATGGCATAAGAATTTGGAGGGGGAGGAATGGTGGTGGGAGATGGTCAAGGGGTGTTTGAAAAAATAGTATCAGACTATATACTTACAGTCAGAAAGATAAAACAGATTGATGAATTGGATCGATGAATGGCATTATGAAGCAGGAGCTGCAGACAAAGAGCATACGAAGTACAGGCAAGAAGGGTGACCTGTATGGTAAGGAAGGTCAAAGCTAATTAACAGAGAAAGCTAGCTGAGGTCAAAAGCAATCCTAAAGAGTTCTTTCACTATGTGGCAAGTAAAAGGATGAATTATTATGAAAGGATAATCATAAAAAGTGCAAATGGTAGGAAGGTAACAGAGGCAAACCAAATAGTTGAGGTAATGAGTGAGCATTTTACAAGGGTATACCATTCTAAGTGGTGATAATGAAATGCAGGATATAACATCGCCTGATGGGAGAATAGAGGTTGAAGAAACAGAGTACTTAGAATAATGCCGAACCTATGCAAACATGCCCATGGGACCAGATGATATATCAGTCCACGTGTTACGAGAATGTGCAAGGGAATTATCAGGTCCTCTGACCAAGCTGTTTAAGCCTCAATACTGGAAAGATGCAAATGGAAAAAGAGCAAAACAGTCCGCTGTATAAAGGAGGCTTCAAGAGAGAAATAGCAAATTACAGGCCAATTAATATATCAGGAGTGGTGGTTAAAGTATTCGAGAAATTAATAAAAAATAGAATTCAGGACTGGGTGGAGAGGAATGTAATGTTTTATAAGGGGTAACATGGTTTTCTGATAGGTAGGTGTTGCCTTAGCAATCTGTTCATTTTTATTATTAAGTAACAATGGAGTTGGATATAGGAAATAGCTACTGTGATACTGCTAGATTTTGCAAAGGTGTTTGATAGGATTCCTCACAGAACTCTGTTGCATAAATATATGGTGATTTGGATCAGAGGGTGGTTGATGGACAGATATCAAAAAAGTGGTTTATGGAGGAGTGGAATCCAGAAGAAGGTAGGTGACTAGTGGTGTATCACAGGGCTCAGTACTTGTACTTGGTCCTCTGTTGTTCAATCTGTACATCAATGATGTGATGAGAAATATTTGTTTGCTGATGGTGCAAAACTAGGAAGAGTGATAGTAAATGAATGTGATATAAAGATCTAGCAGGATGACTTAAATAGACTGGCATTATGGACAAAGCTAAATCTCTGCTAGTTTAATGTGGCCAAGTGTGAGGTAATGAATTTTGGGAAGAGCAGATCCTTGTTGGAACGAAGGCCTTCTTTTCCCACTCCATCTGGCAGGAAAGCAAGCCTTTATTCAGACTGTTCCTAAAAAAAAAAAGATTAAAGTCACTTTCAAACTATCATCTCATTATCATCACCTCGGTCTTCTTGAAAATAATGGATGTCATGAAATGCCAACTTCATCACTATCTAGATGACCACGAATTAATTATTTATGTTGAGCCCATACACAAGAGGCTGGTTAATTGACCTATAGTATGTTAGTACTGTGTATGGACAGCTTCTGTACTATTATGAGAGATATAAGTGAAAATAATAGAAAAGAAATGGTAAGGTTGAGAAACAAATTAAGGTATGTGCAGAATGAGGTAGGACATTTAGAGAAGACAGCATGTTGAAAGTATGTTTCAGAGGAGCAACGACAGGAGAGTGAGGTTATGGAGAGAGAGAGAGAGAAGAGGAAATGCAGAAGAGTTGACTGTGCTGGTAGGAATAAATGATTTGTTCCTACCTCTGAAAGTTAGAGAAGCTCTGCAAGCATTTCTAGAGACAGTGAAGTGAAAGTGTCAGAGGGAGAATTTCAAGTGTGTTGCCAAGGTAACAGTAAGGAGCTGAGATGAGCAACAATTATGAATGGCATGACTAACTAGAATGTGCAGGAAGAAAACACTTAAGTATGTGGATGTATGGAATAAATCTAAAGATTGGAGACAGCTGTTTGCTGTATATGGTCTACATTTGAATGAGTGGCAGTGTGAAGCAGACGTAAAAACAAATGTAAAAACCCTAGATGATAGGACTGAATGTAAGCTATCAGGATCAGTGAGAGATAGAATTGTGTCCCCTCTATGTGGAACTTGAAGAAAGCAGAAATGATGACTTTGAGGCCATTTGGTATGTGAGGTTGAGGCGTGTATGAATTTTAGATATGCAGTGGGATGTTGCTATAGGATAGGAAACGTAGAAGTGTTTAATTATATATAAGACTGGTGAGTAACAGGAAAGTGATACTAATGGGTGGTTTAATTATGAAAGCATTGAATAGACGGGTGTTAGTGAAGAGAATGAATTCCTTGAACTACTTAAGTGTAACTATCTTATATAGCATGTAGTTGAAGCAACACATGGAAAAAGTGTTGTATTTTAATAATATTGTCTCATACAGTGATAATAGAAGATGTTAACCTCATGCCACTAACTAGGAGGGGTGATCGTGTGGTTTTGATGTGGAAGTAATTACACAAGTACCAGCGTCAAAAAACGAGAGAGAGAGAGAGAGAGAAAGAGAAATGTGGAATTACAAAGCAGGATACTATGATAAATTAAGGAAACAGATTAGTGATGAGCTGTACGTAATCAATTGAAGAAGTAAATCAGCAGTGCCCAGGACTTGGTATGAAATCAATGCTTTATAGCATTGTCAGACTGTATTCCATAGGCTGAAGCTGTAAAGCAAAACTCTAGGAAATAAATTATACTTGACAGACTGTATTCTTGTTTAATCCTCTATCCAAATATAATGAAGTTTATGAATATTCTGCTTATATATAGAGGCATTTGACTTCACATTAACTTCCTAAGTATTCCATAATGCACACACATTTCCTTTCAGATGTATATATTGCATTGCATTGCATTATAGAATGGTCACTACCCAGACAGTTTCACACCTTTATTAAGGTACTGTTAAAGTGTGGAGGGTACCTCTTTCCAAAAACCCTGAGTGGTATACAAGATCACTCTAAATCTCACTATGACTATCAAACTCTTCACTCCTGACCTAAATCACTCCATGACAGGTAACTCAGTGGTGACTCCACTCAGTAACAGGCAAAAATGCTCTACTCCTAGGATTCAAGCCCAAAGACAAGCATTATTAAAATGTCTGGGAGCCAGACCCAGGAAGATACCAAAGTTGAATTAATGAAGAAATCATATATTTTCCATATACAAGTAATAAAAAAGTGTATCACATTATACAAAAAAAAAAAAAAAAAAACTCTGGATCAGAGATAGTTGCAGAAAGTTTTTTTTTTCACTTGGTTACAAAGTAAATTATACTTGACAAATTATATTCTTGTTTAATCTTTTATTATGAAATAGTAAAGCACTATGGGATACTAAGACAACTGGCATGAAATCAAAAGCTTCTAAATACAAGTAACCTTGTCATGAAGATACTTCATGCAAACTTGTTTATGGAGATGGAACACACCTGAACTTTTGTAATGTATCCCCTGAACTGAAGTTCAGGGGATACATTACAAAAGTTCAGGTGTGGTGAATAAGTGGAATGCATTGCCAAATGGGTAGTAAATGTTCCAATGCTGTATGTCTTAAAGGCAGAGTATGACAGTTATTGTGGGCCTGTTTGACTTCTTGATAGGAGAAAAAGACACAGAAAACTAAGATCTAGGTGAAACTTGAAGTGCCTTAAAAACTAAAATATAAGATCTGATAATATGGAAGTGATGACAGATAAGACACATGGACAAAAATTGTCAATAAGTAGTTAGTAATAATGCAAACTCTTTATGCAGAATGCAGTATCCTTTATATCCCTCGATACAGGATACTATGATATATGAAGAACTGGATGTAAAAATTCTTCATGCCTTCCAGGAGAAAGTATTCTAGTTAACATTCCTTAACTATGATAAGAATTCATCATTAAATTTGTCTACAACATATAGAACAGTGAGAAAAAGAAAGTTTTAATTACATATCAATTTTATCTACTCTATAATATAAAATGATAAGCCTTTTTTTGTAACGTTTTTGTGTCAAGTTATTTGAAACGTTTTGAAACTCAGAGCAACCCAGAGTGTCGAGTCATCAGAATTCACAAGGAGAACCGACCTACCAGACCGGAACTGGGGGGGGGGGGGGGGCATAGGCATCAGAGAGGAAGAGACCGCTTAGTCAGTCAGTCAGTAAATAAAATGTTTACAACTTTGCATCAATAATTACATATTGGAATCCAATTTCATAGTTAATGAAACCAACTGAAATAACCTTTAAAACACATCTATGCAGTAATACATAGATGCACAGTGTGCCCATTAGGACAGCCCTTTGAATAAAAGTAACAAATGTGTTTATAGTTTTGACTGCTAGTGTGTTGTGATCACAGATGCAATTTTTGAGTTGGGCGATGCAGCAGTTTTCATTGAAATAAGAGTGTGTGTGAGTGGAGCGTGTCAGAAGTTGCATCATGGAGCAAAGATGATATGATAAAATTTTACTGTAAATTAGGAAAAACTGCTGCAGAAGTGTACTGAGACCTAAAAAAAAAAGTTCATGGTGATGACTGAGCTGTACACAGGTGTTCTGGTTTTCAATGTTTAAAGTGGGGAGGGAGTCCTTGGAGGATGAACCACACTACTGGAATTATCTACTGCAAATTGTTTCTGAGGATGCCACAGTGAACAGTCAGTATTATTTAGGAGTAATGCAAGGTCTGTATGCCCACATGCAATGTGTCAGGAAAGAACTGTTCCACAACAGCAAACCTGTTGCACAACAATGTGCCCCTGCACTGCCTGTGAAGTAATTTCTGGCTTCGAAGTCAATCTGCGTGATGACCCCCCCCCCCCCACAATTCACCAGATTTTTCCTCTTCCCAAAGATGAGGTATGCCTTAAAAAAAAAAGGGGGGGGGGGCACTCAGTGACACTGAAGACATCCAACGCAGTGTGACCCAGAGACTGAAGGTGGTTCCTGTTAAGGACTTCTACCGTGCCTTTGAACATCTGTAAAATATAGTGCAGATGCAAAAATGTTGCATGGAGTTAGAGAGAGATTATTTTGAATTTGTGTAATTAACAATTAGAAATGTAGTTCTTTGTTTTGATATAATTGTTTTCTCATTACTTAATGGACACACTGTGCATACTGTAAACATATAAGCAATAAGCGTGATTGGGTGAAGGGATTAAATCTGATTACGTCAAATGTGAGTTAAGTAAACGTTGCAGAATGGAATTCTTATGTAAGTCAAAGACTGCATGTATTTATAACAAAGAAACAAATACTTCAACACAAGTATTTGAAACAAAAATGGCAGGGAGAAGACCAGAACATAAGTGAACTGATGGAAGTTCTTTAGAAGATAAAATACAGTGATTGAATCAAGATTTTGACAAATAAATGATCAATTTAACTGAAAACTTTAATTGTGTTGAAGTCCATATTTGGTAGAAGTGAAAACCAGAAGCCTTGAGTAAGGATCTACCAGATATCATGACGATGTTGGCACATCATCATGATATCAGGTACATCCCCTTGAGGGTATATAGTTTAAAACGAATTTGAGAAATACATATACATGATGATATTAAATATCCTTTAGAGAATATCGTGCATATAATTGTTATATGCACTATACTTTCTATACATGTTATAAACTAAAAAAAATATCAATCTAAATTTTACAGCCATTATCTGTAATTGTTATATTGCATCCACACAAAAATAATATTTTAATGTCTTGCATTAAGAAATTTTAATAATTATCACAGCAACTAAAGAGTATACTCTTCAGGAGTGTTGATTCGATTATAAAGATACATTAAAAAAGCAAATGTATCCAAAGGTCTCCATATACACAAAAGAGCCCACTCAAAAATAATAATGAAGAATATGGTAAAAGACTTCAGTTTTTAAATAACAAAATACAAAATAATATATATATATATATATTTTTGCTTACCCTGATCCAATCTTGTTGAGGAGTGTATATTTATGTTGAGGATCTCCAGGACACACAATTTTTTCTGTTAAATTGACAATTTTTATTATTTAACATAATTCTCTATTCATTTTACTGTCAAAACTGATATGTGGTAAATAGATTTACATTTAAATTGCCTCAGCTAATAAGATAATAATACACACAAGCAATAAATATACGAACAAGGATTGATTTATGGTATAGAATTTATGCACATCTTTATGCCATAACATGGTATTTATAATGATTGCTCCATGCCCTGAACAGAAAACCAGAAGACGCTCACCATTAAAATCCTTTCTAAATTTTCCCCAAACATTTTTATATGTTGATATTCATTTCCTACCTTTCTGTTTAGATCAACAAGCACAGTTTTCCCTTTATGTCAGGGAAGGTGCCCTCTTTATTTACTTGAAAAATTCCCTTCTCTACTTCTTCCCAACTAAAACCTTCTTTGGAACCATATGCACAAATAAGTCTTCATGTCCAATTTCCCATTCTGGAATATGCCAACATCACTAACTTGAAGGATGCCAGTGATAAGTTCATTTTCATTTTTAGTATTTGATAGTACAGCTACTCCTTCCTTTCCATGATCACTACTGATAGTTCGAACATAACATTTTAGCAATTATGTACCAGCACTTCATTGTTTTAATCTTCTTCAACTTGGTGACATTAATTATCTTGACAAGGTACTTCTCTAATTCTTCTGCCAGTTCTACTTCTGTCAAAACTTGTTGCTACTTTCTATGCTGATGTGGTTAAAGTTTGTTCCGGTAGCTGACTTTTCACTGTTCATCCAAATTTCCTGACCAAAAGGGGGCTTTGTCTTGCCAGGCAACGCTCTAGCCAGCACAATATCCTCATTTCTGTTCATGATTTAAGCAAATACAGAATACAATTGCATTGGCTAAGTCACAAATTACCACCCATCCTTGTTTGTCCAATATTCAAGTGAATATTTAATAAAAGGATGTACCATAAGGAGGAGGAAAATTGGATAATGTATCAGAAGCCCTGGTCAGTTCTCTGCATTCCTTATAGAATTTGTGAAGATCTCCTTCCAGTTATTAAGTTTTTGCCTTTAGCATTTGGGCTTGCCTATGGTGGTGTCATCACCCTTCTGGAAAATTGGTGGCACTCAAGAACCCCTAGTATTCCATTACATGCCATCTCAGGCAATTATTATTATTATTATTATTATTATTATTGTTCCGGGAAACTCCAAGGAATTGACAGACTCATCGAGGGAGGCCCTAACACCATGTCTGGAACAACTATTCAACATACACACAGTATCTATCATATATTGCCTTGAACTCATTCACGGTCGTAGCACCCACAACAGACTCTGGAAGCTTATTCCACTCATTCACCACTCTCCAAGTAAAAAACCTAGCTCTAACACCCTTGTCAACCACGCTCTTGCCCAGCTTCCATGCATGGCCCCTAGTCCTCCCACCACCAGTCATATTTTCAAAAATATCTTCTGGATCAATCTTATAAAAAACCTTCAGTAATTTGAATGTCTCAATCATATCACCCCTCCTTCGCCTATCGTCCAATTTCTGCAACCCACAAATCCTCAACCTATTCTCATAAGGTTCATTCCACAGACCTGCTATCATCTTGGTCACTCGTCTCTGGAGCCTCTCCACTTCCTCCCCATCACGAAGAAACCCTGGTGCCCATAACTGGGCACAGACGTCCAGATGGGGTCTTATCAAGGCTCGATACAGAGGAACAACAACTTGCTTCTCTCTGCATGTTAAAGTATTTTTCATAAGCCAAGTGATTTGGTGAGCTGTTTTAGTTACTTTTGCAATGTGCCCTCTAAACTTCAACTCCCTATCCACCAGCACTCCCAAATCCCTGGCCTCATCAATCTCCTGGAGTACGGTTCCACCTATGCGATATACTGCTGCTATTCTTTTCACCCCAAAGTGCATAACCTTACACTTTGCCACATTAAACTGACATCCATTTTTCCTAGCCCAGTCCTCCAAACTATCCAAATCATCCTGTAAAATTTTGACATCCTTGCACTCACAATTGCTCTACCCAACTTTGCATCATCAGCAAACAAGTGAACACTTCCTCTCAAATCCTTTCCAATATCATTGATGAACAAATTGAAAAGCAGTGGTCCAAGAACAGAGCCCTGCGGCACTCCACTAGTCACAAGACGTCTTTTTGACTCCACTCCTGAATAAACCACTCTCTGGTATCTCTCCTTCAACCACCCTCCTATCCATCTTACCAACCCTATATCTATCCCCATCTGCTCCAGTTTACTGATTAGGGTTCCAAGTGATATCCTGTCAAAGGCCTTGGCAAGGTCCAGTAGTATTGTAAACCCATTACCTCTATCCAGTTCAGCTGTCACTGTGTTATAAATCGTGAGCAAGTTACTGAGGCATGATCTACCCTTCACAAAACCATGTTGTCCCCCCCATACAATATCCCAGTTTCATCTATCCAATCCTGTATTCTTTTCTTGACTAATTTCTCTAAGACCTTGACAATGATTACTGATATGCTAATCAGTCGGTAATTTACAACAGCGGTCTTGGAACCACCTTTATGCAGTGGAACTATTTTCCCCTCCTTCCACTCGCTCGGGACTAACCCAGACCCGAGACTCAAATTAAACAAAACGGTCAAGGGTACTGACAATTCATTAGCTGCTTCTCGTACTACACGAGCTGGTATACCATCCAACCCCACAGATGTATTGACATTGAGGTTATGCAATAGACTACTCACTTCCACTTCATTCACCACAATTCCCGTATAATCTACTGGTTTATTCGTTTCTGCAATGTCACCACCTGGATGATATATTCTTGCAAAGTGCTCACTCAGTAACTCAGCTATCTCAACTGATTCAGTTACCTCCCTACCATCGGCATTCTTTAAAATCATTCTGCCATGTACATTTTTCCTTTTACTTGCTACATATCTAAAAAACTGTTTAGGATTCTCTTTAGCCCGCATGGCCAATGTTCTTTAGTAATCCTTTTTTGCTTTTCTTACCACACTCATTACCCTTCTGGCCTGCGCTTTATACCGTTCATGTGCCTGACAGTCACCTTTCTCCTTAAATTCCCTCCATAGTTGTTTCTTTTTTTGCAGCTCAAGCTTAATGGTGTTATTCATCCATTTAAGCTCTACTTGATTTATTATTCAGACTCTAGGTATACAGTCAGCCATTGCTTCATGCAAGCACTTCTTAACCACCTCCCATGCACTATCAACTTCTAGTCCTTGCAGTTGTACATGCCATGGCACTGAGCCAATCAAACTCCTAAGCTTGTCATACTTTCCAGCCCGATAATTCCACATGTACTCGGTCTTAATTGAAAATTCTACACCTTTAGCCACCTCCCAAGTCAAGAACCTATGATCACTCTCACCGATTGGTAGCAATGTGGTCATATTTGTTACAGCCAAATCCTCAGATGTAATTACTAGGTCAAGCACTCTCTGACCCCTAGTATTTTCCATTACATGCTGTCGCAGATAGTTATCCCTTAATAACCGCATAAAATCTAATTCCTTCCTCCCGTGTGTCCTCTCCTCACTCCAATCAATGCGACCATAGTTGAAATCTCCCATAATAATCACCCTCCTTCCACTCATTTCTTCTATTTACTTGTGCATACTGTCACCACCATCTTTTCCATCACCTGGTCTATAGCAGCACCCAATTGTATATTTAGTTCTGCTAGCCACAATCTCACACCAAATGGCCTCAAATGTGCTCTTGTCTCTATCCTGCAATTCAACTTCTATTCTCCTTGGCTGTAGCTCATCAGCTATCATCAACAATACTCCTCCTTCCCATTTTATTCTCTCTGTCATTCCTGAACACACTATACCCATCACATTCAATCCCACTAGCTATATCATCTACAGTCAGCCATGTTTCACTAATACCAATAAAATGTGGTCTGGAAGTGCCAACCATGGCCACTCTTCCTTCTTGTTCCTAATACTCCTAGTATTAGTGTACATGAATTTAAGACCCCCATTAGCCCCAACCCTACCTTGATGCCTTATATTAACTATCCCACTCTGATTTGTTGTCCTTATTTGCTCTGGCATATTATATTCATTCTTACATTCAACTGCCTCCATAAGGACTGTATCTCTACCCACCCCCCCTAACAAATCTAGTTTCCCTGAATTTGCACATCCACTACATTCAGCAACACTTTCTCAAGTCTTCTTACACCGTAACCATTCAAATGCAAGCCATCCATCTTATATAGATCCTTTCGCCCATCAAACTCACTCCACACGTCCACAAATTCCACACCACTCGTCATACATAACCCACGCATAAAGTCATTCGCAATTATGGCCCTCCTTTTAAACATTTCACTGTCATACCGTGGCAAAAGACTAATCATTCTAACTCTCTCACTCTTTTCTTTTGCTACCTCAAACAATTCATTCAGGTCTTCTATCATTTCCATTTTATCTCATTTCAAATCATTCGTACCTGCCACAACAATCATTTCTTTCACCCTTTCCTTTTGCTCTCTAATAGACTCAGTTACATCCTTTATGGTCGCACCAGGTTGGTACGATTTTGTCAAATCCTCTACTAACACACCTCGTACTAACGAGTCTCCATACAGCACTCTATCCTTCATTTTGTTCATGTTCACATTCATACGACTATTTTTCCTGTCATACCTTTTATTATTGGTTGGTTCATTCAGTCGACTTTTGTTCATGCACTCTAGCTGCTGTTTTGCCCTTTCTATCGCACCATTCAACAACGCGATCTCATTCAATGCATCTATCTCATCTTTTTTATTCTCTGAGAAACCATTAATACTATCATTCACACTTTCTACATTCACACTCTCATAATTCTCATGTACAACCTTGCCGTTTCTTGTCATATCGCTATTTTCTTCATTCTGAAGGTTGACAAAAATATCACACTCACGATCCGAAATACACTTCAATTCCTCATTCTCCCTACGTTTTCTACACACATTCAATCCTTTATTATCATCTATTCACACTCCGACTGCACTCCGTAAAGCGTACATTTCACAGCTAGTACACTGACTCATTTCTTTTATACTACTGTTCTTTGATAACGATGGCTAACCATCATTACTGGTCACCATTTTCCTTCATACAGGTGCCATAATTATTGCAACGTGTTTTATCAAATAATTATAAAAATATTAATTAATTTTATCAACCTTAGCTTTAACCTTAGATAAAATTAACTAATTTTATCAATTATCCCTTAGTAACTGCATAAATTCGATTTCCTTCCTCCCATGTGTCCTCTCCTCCTTCCAATCTATGTTCCCATAGTTGAAATTACTCATAATAATTACCTGTCCTTCCTCTACTCATTGAGTCTATTTGCCAATGCATACTATATCCATCATCTTTTCCATCCCCTGGTCTATAGCAGAATCCAACTGTATATTTTGTTCTGAAGGCCTCACACTAGATAGCCTCAAATATGCTATTTTCAAAGGCCTGCAGTTGAACTTCTCTCTTTCACTGCAGTACATCAGCTATCAACAATAACACTCCTCCCCCATTCTTTTCTCTCTTTCCTCTCTGAACACACAATATCCTTCACAATCTATCCCACTAATGCCAATAACTTTTGGCCAGGATGAGTCAACCAATGCCAAAAATTCCTCCTGCTTGTTCCAAATGCTTCTGGCATTAGTGTATATAAAATGCAAAAGTCCCCTAGCCCCACCTCTATCTTGATGCCTTATACTACTATCCCATTCTGATTTGTTACCATTGGTACTAACTCAGGCATATTATGTACATTCTTACACTCAACTGCCTCACTGATGTCTGCATATCCACTCAACAGCCTCCCCTCTCCTAAAAGCTAATTTCCCTGATTCTGCACATCCACTTTCACTTCATTCAATAACACTTTTTCCAGTCTCCAAACACCAAATCATTCAGATGCAAACCATCCTTCATGCATAAGTCCTTTCACCCATCAAACAAACTTCTCAGATCTACTCTGTCATGGTGTGGCAACAGCCTCATTATCTTAACTCTCTCACTCTTTTCTTTGCTACTTCCAGTAATTCTTTCATGTCTTCTCTCATGCCATACTTTCCTCCTTTTAAATCATTTGTTCAGGCTACTATGATCATTTCTTTCACCCTAACCTTTTGTGCTCTAATAGCCTCACCAACATCATTAATTTTCACACCTGGAAAGCATGATTTTGTCAAACTCTCATTGATCACACCTTTGATGATTGTATCACTGTACAACGCTTGCTCCTTGATTTTTTTTCTCTCTTGGTTAAGCCCTCATTTCTCTTATCTCTTACTTTTTTTTTTTCCTGTTATCAGCTGACCCACTCACCAGACATTTCTGTATTCACTCCAGCCGCTGCTTCGCCCTGTGTATCACTCCGTGCAACCAAACTGTCTCCCTCATCGCAGCTAACTCTTCATTCTTTACATCAGTCATACTATTCTTTCATTCAACACTTTTACTCTCTCTCTCTCTCATGTCACATCGAATCTCACTCTCTCAATCCTATCTAGCATTATATCATACACATTTTCAATCATATTCTAAGTTCCATCCACTACTTCAATTTCGTGACCTGAGACACTCTTTTGATCCTCACAATCATAGCATTTTCAGCACACTTTCCCACAACTATCACCTTCAAACCAAATTCCAGCTGCTTTTGGGAATGCTTACATTTCACAAACACTGCACTGTATGAAATCCCTTTGATTAAATTCTTTAAACAATGACATTGGCATGTCATTGTCACGAATAATAATAATATCACCATTGTTCTGCTTCGTACTGTGCCATGTGCTACATTACGTAACATACCACACAAAAGACAAAATGAACAATATTTAAGACAAACCTTTTAATTTAAATAATTAACTCCACAATATAGTCTAATCTAACACAATTTTTAAACTCATAATGCTATTTTTTTAAAACTAAACAACTTAGCTTTTGGAGCTCACCAAACAGTCTTACCACAATATGCCAGTGGCGTATATCCAAAATACGTTTTTGGATATAAAATGTTTCTATGCAAAATATGTCTACAATTTTTTAAAGTTTGCACTGGCTAGTTAAAATTTATGTAAACTATTGTATTATGTAAGTCGAGGAGTGGCAGTATTTCTGTATGCTTCAGTAAGGGCTCTGGATATGTCAAATTATGAAGTGTTTCCTTGAAGAACATATGAATAGATCTAAATTCAAAACAAATGAAAAGCAGATGATATAATCATAAAATTATTACACAGTAATACAGTAACAATCACAATGGGTAAAATATTTATTATTTGGAGTGTTACTTCATTACTGTATAATAAATTTACATTATCATCATCAACTTCCTGATATGTACCCTCAAGGGTACATACCAGGAATTTGTTACACTTTTTACTACATCAATCCACCTTTTTCTTGGTCTTTTTCCTTCCAACCTGGCAAAGAACACTTGTTTTGCTAATCTTTCCTCTCCCATTCTGTTTAAGCGACCATACCACAGGATATGATAGTACTGCATGAAAAACTTACACCATCGCTAACTTCCTATCTACAAATTTCCTCCAAATCAATCTGTTACCTGTCAAGACTCCAACATTGTCAGATCTTATATTACTTTCTATCTTCTAAGACACTTTTTACTGTATCGATCCACCTATATCTTGGTCTTCCTCTGGGTCTTTTTTCCTTCCAACCTGGCAAAGAACACTTGTTTTGCTAATATTAATGTTTTGCTGAGATTAGCTCTGCTAATACATTCCTAGATGATGACAACATTAAGTTCTTTCCTAATATCCCCATTTTTAATATGATATTGCCACTGATGCCATCTGTTCACCCCTCTAATCATTCTCAGGACTCTGTCTGTGGTCTCTAGTCTTTGGTCAAGTGTTTTATTTCAAACTCAGTGCTCAGATCCATAAGTTAAAATTGGATTGAACACTGTCTTGTATACAGCTAATTTAGTGTTTTCACTAATTTCTCTGTTATTCTATATAAATTTATTGAGTTGACTTCCTACCATACCAGCTTTATTCTTGTGTAGAGGCTTAAGTGCTGTGAGGACATTATGTTGGAGGTTTAATGGATTTTTTACAACACTCAAAAAGAATTAAATTAGAATTTAATACTTCCTATATTTCGTCCTAGTCACTAGGACATCTACGAGGATTACAAAAACAATTAATGTAACATGCACACAAAAACTTACAATACTAAGCCCAACCACGTGGGTGACACTAAAGTCCTATCTAGGTGGAGCACCCTCTAAGGGTGGTAGTAGGTGGCCTGGAATGTAAGGTGGGACCTCTGGTGATGAGTGTTTCCCAAATCTTCGGAAGCTTAATGCAACCGTATTTGTTAAGATTTGGTTGGTTTCTGAGAGCTGCTGCTGCTGCTTCTAAGAAAAGTCTCTCTTTCTTGAATATGTTGTGGTGGAGCATGGTGGTTTTTTTCCATGATACTCTGTGGGTGGTGTCCAAAACATGGTCAGCCAAGCCTGAATGGCCATAGTTGTGTTTAATGATGTACGACTTGTGTTCCTCAGGCGGATGGATGCTGATCTGCCTGTCTGTCCAAAGTACGCAAGCTTACAGGAACAGGGTACTTTGTAAACTCCAGGCAGAGAGAGAGGAGGGAGCTGATCTTTCGTAGAACGGATAAGGGTAGCAAGTTTGCGGTAGGGCTTATATGCTGTGTGTAGGTTATACTTTTTTAGTATCTTGGCTATTTTTTCCGAAGTGCCTCGGATGTAGGGTATGGTGATGGCATTTTTAAAATCTTGTTGACGAGAGGGACGGAGAATGGGGGAGGAATTGATTATTTTTTTTTTTTTGATACTGTGTTCGCTGTAGCCATTGGAGAGGAAAGTTCTGTGTATGTGGTTAAGCTCAGTAGTGGGGGCGGTTCCACTGGAACAAAGATTGTGGGCTCTCTTGGTAAGGGTTTTAATGATGCCATATTGTTGTGAGGGGTGGTGGTGGGAGAGTTTGTGAATGTATCTGCCTGTGTGTGTGGGTTTTCTGTATACAATGAAGGCAAGTGTATAATTAGGCAGGCACTTGACTAAGGTGTCTAGGAAGGGTAAACAATTGTTCTTTTCCATAGTAAATTGGATTTTTGGATGTAGGCTATTGAGATGACCGAGGAAGGAGTCTAACGTGTCTGGGCCATGAGGCCAAATGGAGAACACATCATCTACATATCTTAGCCAGATAGAAGGTTTGAGTGGGGCTGAGTCTATGGCTCGTTTTTCGAAATCTTCCACATAGAAATTGGCAAGGGGGCGGGTGAGAGGGGGGAACCCATGGCGGTACCTTCTATCTGCTTGTAGATTTTGTTATTCCAAGAGAAATACCCAGAGTTGATGGCAAAGGAAAAGAGATCTAAGATGTCAGAGGGGAAAACGTTTTCTAAGAGAGATAAAGTGTCAGTTAAGGGAATATTGGTAAACAAAGAGGAGATATCAAAGCTTACTAAGATGTCTGTATTGTTCAAGGTTAAATTTTCTGTGAGGGCTTTAAAGTGGGTCGAGTTTTTTATATAGGAAGCTGAATTTCCGGTGAGGGGGGGATAGAGAGTTGGCCAGCTGTTTAGACAGTCTATAACAAGGTGCATTGGTGGCATCTACTATAGGTCTGAGTGGGGAATTGGGTTTGTGGATTTTTGGTAAACCGTATATTCGGGGGGGGGGGGGGAGTGGAAAGGTTCAAGTTTTTTCATGACGTCAGGGGGCCAGGAGGTTACTTTTTTAATTAAGATTTTTAATTTCTTAACTTGTGTTTTTGTGGGGTCGTGTTCTAGCGGGATGTAGGTAGCGCGATCGCGGAGGATAATGTTCATTTTACGATTGTATTCGCTGGTATTAAGAACAACTGTGGCATTACCCTTATCCGCTCTGGTGATGACGATACTTTTTTTCTTTGCGTAATTTCTGGAGAACCATGCGTTGGGTATAAGATAAGTTACTTTTTGAAGACGAAGAGTGAGCGAGGATGTTGGCTATGCCTGGGCCTCATGGCCCAGACACGTTAGACTCCTTCCTCGGTCATCTCAATAGCCTACATCCAAGAATCCAGTTTACTATGGAAAAGGAAAAGAACAATTGTTTACCCTTCCTAGACACCTTAGTCACGCACCTGCCTAATGATACACTTGCCTTCACTGTATACAGAAAACCCACACACACAGGCAGATACATTCACAAACTCTCCCACCACCACCCCTCACAACAATATGGCATCATTAAAACCCTTACCAAGAGAGCCCACAATCTTTGTTCCAGTGGAACTGCCCTCACTACTGAGCTTAACCACATACACAGAACTTTCCTCTCCAATGGCTACAGCGAACACAGTATCAAAAAAAAAAAAAAAAATCAATTCCTCCCCCATTCTCCGTCCCTCTCGTCAACAAGATTTTAAAAATGCCATCACCATACCCTACATCCGAGGCACTTCGGAAAAAATAGTCAAGATACTAAAAAAGTATAACCTACACACAGCATATAAGCTCTACTGCAAGCTTGCTACCGTTATCCGTTCTACGAAAGATCAGCTCACTCCTCTCTCTCTGCCTGGAGTTTACAAAGTACCCTGTTCCTGTAAGCTTGCGTACTTTGGACAGAAAGGCAGATCAGCATCCATCCGCCTGGAGGAACACAAGTCGTACATCGTTAAACACAACTATGGCCATTCAGGCTTGGCTGACCATGTTTTGGACACCACCCACAGAGTATCATGGAAAAAAACCACCATGCTCTACCACAACAAATTCAAGAAAGAGAGACGTTTCTTAGAAGCAGCAGCAGCTCTCAGAAACCAACCAAATCTTAACAAATACGGTTGCATTAAGCTTCCGAAGATTTGGGAAACACTCATCACCTTACATTCCAGGCCACCTACTACCGCCCTTAGAGGGCGCTCCACCTAGATAGGACTTTAGTGTCACCCACGTGGATGGGCTTAGTATTGTAAGTTTTTGTGTGCATGTTACATTAATTGTTTTTGTAATCCCCGTAGATGTCCTAGTGACTAGGACGAAATATAGGAAGTATTAAATTCTAATTTAATTCTTTTTGAGTGTTGTAAAAAATCCATTAAACCTCCAACATAACCAGCTTTATTGATTATGTTGTGTATTTTCATATTTAACTTACCATCTTCATTAAAAAATCATGCCTAAGTAGCTGAAACGTTTTACTTGTTCTATAGGTTCTCCATTCACAATACAGTTGATATTTTCAATGCTTCTGCCTATTTTCATAGTCTTTGTCTTGTTACTGCTGACCTTCATACGAAATGTATTACAAGAGTTGTTCAATTTAGTCAGGGAATCTTGCAGACTTGTAGTGGATTTATTTAGAAGTATAACATCTGCATAGAGTAAACAGCAGTTAACATCTCCAATTTTGATATCAGGTTTAATACCACTTTCCTTCATAATGTGATCCATATAGATAATAAATAACAGAGGGATAATGTACATCCTTGTATGACACCAGATTTAACATTAAACCATCTTCCTGTACTTCCTTCAATTCTAACTGCTGACTTACAACTTAAATAAAGACTGAGTATTGCTGGATATAATGCTCCATTCACACAATATACCTGCAGCACTTTGAACAGCTTCTCTTTTGGCACCCTGTCATACGCCTTTTCCAGATCTACGAAACTTAAATACAGATCTTTGTTATATTCCCATGATTTCTCAACTATTTGTCATCACGTGAAAACTTGATCCTGACAGCCTCTATTTGGCCTGAATCCAGCTCGTTCTTCACCAAGCTTCCCTTCCACAATCCTTCTCAACCATTTCTCAAGTATATTTGAATAAATAACATAACATAATAAACAATAATAATCTTCAAATTCTCAGGCTTTAAATAGTCCTTGTCAAAACGCCTAACAGAGTTACATTTCTTTTTTTTTTTGGTTTGTATTACACATTCCAAAGTATCAACATATTTCTTTTTCTTTTTTTCTTCTAAACTTGAAGCACTAGGACTTGGCATACTTTCAGTACCATCACTACTTTTCTCCCAAATATTGTCCTTGCCTCTACTAAAGAAGGTTAAAAGGTTTTGCTATTTGATTTTTTTTTTGTCTCCATTTTGTAGGGTTTCAAATTTTATGAAAGAAATAACTTGTTTTCCGAAATACCCCTACACAATATTAGAAAACGATATGGACGAGCGTGATAAAATAAGAATTTTTGCAATGTATCATCAACAGGCGAGCTGACGCAATACTTGCATTCAACGGCCGCGCACTTCACCTATACTTTGGGTGCTACATTGTCGAGTGCAGCGTCCCGCTCGCCCTGCAATAATGTAGCCGCTACATGATTGGGGGAAACTGTTGGCGGACTGCCAGGAAATTTCCACGGATCGGCACTGGTCCGTGGACCACAGGTTGAAGAACAAGGTTGCTTACTACTAATTTAATGCTTTGACTAATTTCTTTCTTATTCCACATAAATGTATTCAGCTGTTCCTACAATACCGGCTTCAGTAATTCTGTTGTCTATTTCCATATTTAATTTACCATCTTCACTAAAAATCATGCCCAAGTAGCTGAAAACTTTTACTTGTTCTATACGTTCTCCATTCAGCATGTAGTTAAACTTCGGTGTTTATGCCTATTTTCAATGTCTTTGTATTCCTGATTTTCATACCAAATTATTTAGAAATATAACATCTGCATAAAGTAAAGAGCTGAGATTAACATCACCAATTCTGATATCAGATTTTATTCAATTTTCCTTCATAATGTGCACCCTTGTCATAAACATGATTTTACCTCAAACCATCTTCCTGTACCTCCTTCAATTCTAACTGCTGACTTATAGCTTAAATAGAGACTATGTATTGCTTGATATAATGTCCCATTTGTACCATACAACTGTGGATGGGATACATAATAAGGCAAGTGATATGAAGTCATTAGCCTCTATATACAAGTAGCTGAGATGTGAATATATTTCACTTGAAAAATTTTGTTTTGCTTACTTGGGAAAAGGATTAAAACTAAGTATAATATTTCTTGGTATCTTTAACCATTAACTAACGTTTTGGAGAGCTTTCCTCTTGACACCTTGTCATATGCTTTTTCCATATCAACAAAACTTAAATACAAATCCTTGTTATATTCAAAAGATTTCTCAACTATTTGTCTTAAAGTGAAAATCTGATCCTGAACGCAATTTGCTCGAATCCAGCTTGTTCTTCATCAAGCTTCCCCTCCATAATTTTTCTTACCCATTTCTCAGGTATACTTGCATAAATCTTACCAGGAACATTCGGTAGGCAAATACTTCCGTAATGCTCACATTCAGTTTTATTTCCCTTTTTACAGTTAGAGTACTATGAGGGCTCTTCTCCAGTCATCTGAAATATGACCCTCTGACCAGGACATCTGAATTCTGCGATGTAGCCACTGTATATATATATATATATATATATATATATATATATATATATATATATATAGTTTTCGACTATCATGCTGACACTGCTTGTTTCATTTAGCAGTCTTTCAAAGAAAAATAACTCCAGACATCTAGAATATCTTTATCTTCACTTTTCTTGTGACTTTTGTCATCTCTGATTCCTTTACAGTACTTTTCCTCCATTTCTAAGCTTTTTCAATAGCCTCCAGAATATTTTGCCGCCTTCTTGATATTTATTTTCTATGTTCTTACCAAAGTCTCCCCATTCCTTTTGTTTAGCTAGCTTTACACAATGCTTTGTTTTCTTATATTTTTCTCTGTATTTTCTAAGGGCACAAGCTGACTTATTTGTCAAGAACTTTCAATATGCTTTCTTCTTTTAGTTCACTGCCTCTTTAACTACCTGAGTCCACCATTGAGTTCTGATATTTCTATCCTTACAGATAATCTCACCACATGTCACTCTAGCTAATCAATCAATGTTTACTTCATGATTTACCATTGAATCTCTAAGGTTTAGTTTTTGTTTTCAAATTCTTTAATTTTTTTTCTTCAAAGATGTTTGTGTATTAGGATCTACAGTTCACCTCTGAAAGCTGCTCAACCTTGATTCGTTTTAAAACTTTCTTACACACTCTTCTTTTCAGTATGAAATTCAATTTTCTCCTGTTCAAAACTAAATAGTGATCTTTCCTATTTCAAATCCTCCATATATTTTTGTGTCCTGAACATTAGAGAAATATTGCTGTCAACTTTAACAGAGTCAATAAGACTTCTTATTTCTTGCATCTTCTCCCCATGTGAATTTGTTCATATTTTATGTTGGAACATAGTGTTAGTAATAACTAACCTATGTGCTGAATAGAAATTTAGCAGGAATTTACCATTATTATTAGCTTTGCTCTTTTCTCCAAATTTTCCCAAAACATTCCTATATGTGTGTGGTAATCATATCCTATTCTGCTGTTCAGATCTAGACCAACTTTTCCTTCTTCATTGAGCCAGCTGCTTTCTCTGAAGCGACAAAAAATTCCATTTCTTCCTTGGTAGAACTGTCTGCGAGATCTGTCCAGTTCCCTATTCTGTTATTTATTCACATCACTCTACTTGATATTGCTTGCAATCAAGAAGATTATGCTCATATTTAGTGTTTAACAAATTGTATTTGTCACTTCAAAAGATCTCGCATGTTTTTGTCTTATTATCAGAGTAAATCAACTTTGACTGATGGTAAATGTATTTAGATGCAAGAGTGTGTGTGTGTTTCCTGTAGACAGTGAATCCATCAGGTTGATGTGTAATCAAGGTAGCCAAACAGTAGCATTGTGTATGGAAGAGTTTAAAGCTTTCTTCTCAAATGTCTCCATAAAGTGGGAGAGGAAACTGTAGCTGAGGTAGGAGGCAAAGAGCTCATGGTTATATTCTAAAATATTCCTAGCCAAATGAAATAGCTAGACCTCATAGTGAACTGAAACAAGATTATGATATTGATAAAAAATTCAGTTTAGATTAAGTCAAGGATTTCTAACATCTTTAACTTAATCCAAACTGAATTTTGTCTTTAATTAACATTAATGTTAGGGGTCAAAGCTGTATAACTGAGAGGAGGAGACCTCCACATAGCTCATATTTAGTGTTTAAAGGAGTGCAGAGAACTGTCCAATCCTCACCTTCTCATGGTGCACGCTGTTGAGTATCTACCTCGATACTGAACGAGCAAGGATGGGCTGGCAATTTGGGATTTAGACGACCAAATTGAATTCCTACTGGCTTAAACCAACATACAAAATGATGGTACAACATGACAAAATTTCATGCCAGCTGGGGTGTCGCCCGGTTAAACAAGGCCCCCGTTGCTTTCGTCAGGGTGAACAGCAAAAAGTCAGCTACTGGAACAAATCTGAAAGCACACCCCAACTCAACATCACCAAATTAAAGATTAGTACTATCAACATAAGAAGCCTGAATGGCAAAGAAATGGAGCTAACTGAGAAATTAGATAAGTACCAGATCGACATAATAGGGGTGACCAAAATAAAAAAAGACAAAAACTGGCAAGATCTTTCTGAGCAACAAATACAAAATGTTATATTCAGGCAATGACAATCAAGGAAAAGAAGGAGCAGCCATAGTATTCAACACTAAATACAAGGCTAATCTTCTTGAATGGCAGCCAGTCTCAAGCAGAATGATGTGGGCAAATATCAGAATGGGGAACTGGACAATGAGACTTATTTGTGCCTATGGCCCCACAGAAGGCTCTACTAAGGTAGAAGTGGAGGAATTTTTTTGAGCGTCTAGAGAAAGCTACTAACACAAAGAATAAGGAAAAGTTGTTCCTTGTTGGGGAACTAAATAGCAGAGTAGGAAGTGATTGTCAGACATACAAAAATGTTTAGGGAAAATTTGGAGAAAAGAGCAAAGCTAATAATAATGGCAAATACCTGTTGGATTTCTGCTCAGGACATGGACTGGTTATTACTAACACAACGTTCCAACATAAAAATGTGCACAAATTCACATGGAGAGAAGATGCAAGGAATAAGAAGTCTCATTGACTATGTTTTTGTTGATAGTGATATTTTCTCCCTGGTGCAGAACACCAGAGTATGCAGAGGATTTGAAATTGGAAGAGATCACTATTTAGTCATGAGCAGGATAAAATTGAATTTCATATTGAAAAGAATGACATGTAAGAAAGTTTTAAAGTGAATAAAAGTTGAGCAGCTCTCAGATGTGAACTGTAGACTAAAATACACAAAGATTATTGAAAAAAAATGAAAGAATTTGAGAACAAGAACCAAACCTTGGATATTAAGTGGGAAACCTTGAAGAAACTCTAATTGATTCAGCCAGAGAGGCAAATCAGAACTCCATGGTGGACACAGGAAATTAAAGATGCAGTGAAGAAAAAGAAGAAATCATATTAAAAGTTCCTGGCAAATAAGTCAGCTGGTGCTCTTGGAGAATACAGAGACAAATGTAAGAAAGCTAAACACTGTGTAAAACTAGTTAAAAAAAGTCATTGGAGGACTTTGGCAAGAACATAGAAAATAAATATCAAGAAGGTGGGATATTCTGGAGGTTGTTGAAGAAGCTTAGAAATGGAGGAGTGTTGTAAAAGGAGTTAGAGATGATAAAGGTGACATGAAACAGGAGAAAACGATATCTTTTAATTACAGAGTAATTACTTCGAAAAATGAAACAAGCAGTGATAGCACAGTGGTAAAAAACACTCAAAGTCTTGAAATGTGGAAAAGCAGCAGGAATAGATGATATGTGACCAGAAATGCTGAAGTATGGTGGTATAGAAGTCTTACAGTGGCTGCACTGCATAGTTCAGAAAGCCTGGACAGAGGGACAAATTTTTGATGATTGGAGTTAGAGCTCTAATAGTACCCATATATAAGAAGGGAAATAAAACTGAATGTGAGAATTACAGAGGTATATCCCTACTGAGTGTTCCAGGCAAGGTTTATGCCAGTATACTTAAGAAACGGTTAAGAAGAATTGTGGAAGAAAAGCTTGGTGAAGAACAAGCTGGATTCAGGCCAAATAGAGGTTGTCAGAATCAGATCTTCACTTTACGACAAATGGTTTGAGAAAGCATGGGAATATAACAAATATCTATATTTAAGTTTAGTTGATCTGGAAAAGGCACATAACAAGATGCCAAGAGAGAAACTGTTCAATATGCTACAGTTATATGGTGTCAATGGGGCATTATATCAAGCAATACTTAGTCTCTATTTGAGTTGCAAGTCAGAAGGAAGTACAGGAAGATGGTTTAATGTTAAATCTGGTGTGAGACAAGGATGTACATTATCCCCTCTGTTATTCATTAGCTATATGGATCACATTATGAAGGAAAGTGGTATTAAACATGATATCAGAATTGGAGATGTTAATGTCAGCTCTTTGCTTTATGCAGATGATGTTATACTTCTAAATAAATCTGCAAGATTATTATTATTATTCATGACACCTCCAAGAAGTCCGAGGACTCATCGCGGGTGGATCCCTACTATACAACACTCCGTCTCCACAACTACACCAACCCTCTACTACCAATCACCTACATCAACGCCATCCACTGCCCACAACCACCACCACAGCTAGTATTTTCGTCTGTAAATTGCGTGTGTTCTAAAGGGCCGATTTGTCTGTATGCGGGATGAAAAACTTGAGTTTCTGGGAGAAAAAACCCTGCTACCTCCGTATGAGACCAGCTAACTCACCTTCAATTGAAAAAGTCCATATAAAGATTCCTCCCATCATGACGAGAATCGAACTTAGGCCTTTTCTAATCGAAAGGCGCAATGTACCATCGTTTTTCCAATTGCGCTACGGAGGCGCAATTGGAAGATTCCCGGACTAAATTGAATAACTGCTGTAACAGATATTGAAAGTTTATTTTTCACTTGGTTAGACTATAATACATTTAGTTTAATCCTTTATTCAAGTGTGAGCAAACAAAGTTTGTGCCTGAAAATATCTTCAGGACTGGGGTAAGGTAGTACAACACAGGGCATCTTGTAGCAAAGGTGGACCAAGCTAACACCACTCCTATCTCAGTATCTCCCATAATGCAAAACACATCTCCTTGTGGATATGTATAATGTTATGCATTAAGGGAAAGTTGCCAAAAAGTGGCACATCTTTTGGCAATTCCTATAGGTAAAGATGACTTCACCATTGCTTTTTCCTGGTATCTCCACTTCTGGGCCTGGCTCCCGCTGAAGAGACCTCAATAAAGGTCGAAACTAGTCTGGGTTTTCATTGCTTTTCCCTTAATGCATAACATTATACATATTCGCAAGGAGATGTGTTTTGCATTATGGGAGATACTGAGATAGGAGTGATGTTAGCTTGGTCCACCTTTGCTACGAGTTGCCCAGTGTTGTGTCCTGAAGATATTTTCAGGTGCAAACTTTGTTTGCTCACACTTGGATAAAGGATTAAACTAAATTTATTATTGTTGTAATACATATGGTATGAAGATCAGCAATAAAAACACAAAGGCAATGAAAATAGGTAGAATCTTTGAAAATGTCAACTGTTTTGAACGGAGAACCTGTGGAACAAGTAAATTATTTCACCCACTTAGACACGATTTTTAGTAAAGATGGTAAATTAAATATAGAAATAGACAACAGAATCAACAAAGCTGGCATGAGAGGAAGTCAATTGAATAAATTCATATGGAATAAGAGAGAAATTAGTCGGAACACTAAATTAGCTGTATAAAAGACAGTGTTCAAACCAGTTTTAACTTGCATCACGCCTATCTCAGTATCTCCCAAGGATCTGAGCTGGGTCAGAAGTAAAACACTTGACCAAAGACTAGAGACTGCAGATATGAGAATCCTGAGAAGGATTAGGGTTCACAAACAGATGGCATCAATGGCAATACCATATTAAAAACAAGGAGATTAGGGAAGAACTTGACATTGTTAGCATCCAGGAATGCGTTAGCAGAGCAAATCTCAGGTGGTATGGTCACTTTAAACAGAATGGGTGAGGAAAGATTAGCAAAACAAGTGTTCTCTGTCTGGTTGGCAGGAAAACGACCCAGAGGAAGACCAAGATATAGGCGGATTGATACGGTACAAAGTGCCTTAGACGATAGAAATATAAGATCTGATAATGCTGGAGTCTTGACAAGTAACAAACTGATTTGGAGGAAAATTGTAGATAGGAAGTAATGATGTAAATTTTTCAAGTAGTACTATCATATCCTATACACCCCTTGAGGGTACATGTCAGGAATTTGATGATGCAGTTAATTAAAGACATCTGTCTTCTTTTGATGAAGTTAAAGACATCAAACTGACTATTATGTCAGTGCTGTGGGAAATGAGGTTTTCCATATTGAACTTAAAAGTGAGCAGCATGTTTCGTATGTGTGAAGAGGCATTGATAACATGCTCAAGAGAACTCTACCTAAATATATGGCTAATTTCTAGGTTCATCAATGCCATCCACAAATGGATAAAATGGCACATTTTCTTTGTGAATTTTCGTCATTCACTATGTATGGGATAAAAGGAGGAAGGCAATTTGGGATTTAGCCGACCAAATTGTATTCTTATTGGTTAAACCAAAATAAAAAATGATGGTACAACATGACAAAAATTCATGCCGACTGGGGCGTCGCCTGGTTAAACAAGGCCCCGTTGTTTTCATAAAAGTCAGCTACTGGAACAAATCTGAAAACAAACCCCAACTCAAAATCACCAGAGTTAAAGATTGGTACTATCAACGTAAGAAGCCTGAATGACAAAGATATGGAGCTAGCTGAGGAATTAGATAAGTACCAGATCGACATAATAGGAGTAACTGAAACAAAAAAGACAAAAACTGGCGAGATCTTTCTGAGCAATAAATACAAAATGTTATATTCAGGCAATGACAATCAAGGAAAAGAAGGAGTAGCCATAGTATTCAACACAAAATATGAGGCTAATCTTCTTGAAAGGTAGTCAGTCTCAAGTACAGTAATGTGGGCAAATATGAGAATGGGGAACTGGACAATGAGACTTATTCGTACCTATGGTCCCACAGAAGGTTCTACTAAGGTAGAAGTGGAGGAATTTTTTGATGCTTTAGAAAAAGCAACTGACACAATGAAAAAGGAAAAGTTGGTCCTTGTTGGGGATCTAAATAGCAGAGTAGGAAATGATTGTGAGACATACAAAAATATTTTGGGAAAATTTGGAGAAAAGAGCAAAGCTAATAATAATGGCAAATATCTGTTGGATTTCTGCACCAGGACATGGACTGGTTATTGCTAACACCATGTTCCAACATAAAAATGTGCACAAATTCACATGGAGAGAAGAGGCTAGGAATAAGAAAAGTCTCATTAACTATGTTATTGTTGATAGTGATGTTTTCTCCCTGGTGCAGGACACCAGAGTGTAAAGAGGATTTGAAATTGGAAGTGATCACTATTTAGTCTTGAGCAGGATAAAATTCAATTTCATATTGAAAAAAATAACATGTAAGAAAGTTTTAAAGCGAATAAAAGTTGAGCAGCTCTCAGATGTGAACTGTAGACTAAAATACACAAAGATTATTGAAGAAAAAATGAAAGAGTTTGAGAACAGGAATCAAACCTTGGAGATTCAGTGGCAAACTGTGAAGAAAACATTGATTGATTCTGCCAGAGAGGCATGTGGTGAAGTTGTCTGCAAGGATAAAAAAATCAGAACTCCCTGGTGGACACAGGAAGTTAGAGAGGCAGTGAAGGAAAAGAAGAAAGCATATCAAAAGTTCCTGTCAAATAAGTCAGCTTGTGTTCTTAGAGAATATAGAGACAAATGCAAGAATGCCAAACACTGTGTAAAACTAGCTAAACAAGAGTCATGGGAAGACTTTGGCAAGAATATAGAAAAGAAATATCAAGAAGGTGGCAAAATATTCTGGAGGTTGTTGATGAAGCTTAGGAATGGAGGAAAGAGTGCTGTAAAAGGAGTTAGAGATGATAAAGATGATATGAAAACGGGAGAAAAAGATATCCTTGAAGTATGGAGTAATTACTTTGAAAAACTGCTAAATGAAACAAGCAGTGATGACAGCACAGTGGTAAAATACACTGACCAGGCATGCAGTCAGGAATACATATCCATACTTGAAGTAGAAAAAGCCATCAAAGGCTTGAAATGTGGAAAGGCAGCAGGAGAAGATGATATTCGACCAGAAATGCTGAAGTATGGTGGTATGAGAGTCTTACAGTGGCTGCACTGCATAGTTCAGAAAGCCTGGACAGAGGGACGAATTCCCGATGATTGGAGTAGAGCTCTCATAGTACCCATATATAAAAAGGGAAATAAAACTGAATGTGAGAATTACAGAGGTATTTCCCTACTGAATGTTCCAGGCAAGATTTATGAGAGTAATACTTGAGAAACGGTTGAGAAGAATTGTGGAAGAAAAGCTTGGTGAAGAACAACTGGATTCAGGCCAAATAGAGGCTGTCAGGATCAGATCTTCACTTTACAACAAATAGTCGAGAAAGCATGGGAATATAACAAATATCTGTATTTAAGTTTTGTCGATTTGGAAAAGGGATATGACAAGGTGCCAAGAGAGAAGCTTTTCAATACGCTGCAGTTATATGGTGTCAATGGGTCATTATATCAAGCAATACTTAGTCTTTATTTGAGTTGTAAGTCAGCAGTTAGAATTGAAGGAAGTACAGGAAGATGGTTTAATGTTAAATCTGGTGTCAGACAAGGATGTACATTATCCCCTCTGTTATTCATTATCTATATGGATCACATTATGAAGGAAAGTGGTATTAGACATGATATCAAAATTGGAGATGTTAACGTCAGCTCTTTGCTTTATGCGGATGATGTTATACTTCTAAATAAATCCGCTACAAGTCTGCAAGATTCTCTGACTAAATTGAATAGCTGTTGTAATAGATATGGTATGAAAGTCAGCAATAAAAACACAAAGACAAGGAAAATAGGCAGAATCATTGAAAATGTCAACTGTGTTGTAAATGGAGAACCTGTGGAACAAGTAAAACATTTCAGCTACTTAGGCATGATTTTTAGTGAAGATGGTAAATTCCATATAGAAATAGACAACAGAATCAGCAAAGCTGGTATGGTGGGAAGTCAATTGAATAAATCCATATGGAATAAAAGAGAAATTAGTCAGAACACTAAATTAGCTGTATACAAGACAGTGTTCAAACCAGTTTTGACTTATGGATCTGAGAGCTGGGTCAGAAGTAAAACACTTGACCAAAGACTAGAGACCGCAGATATGAGAGTCCTGAGAAAGATTAGAGGCGTGAACAGATGGCATCAATGGCAATATCATATTAAAAACGAGGATATTAGGAAAGAGCTTGACATTGTCAGCATCCAGGAATGCATTAGCCGAGCTAATCTCAGGTGGTATGGTCACTTAAACAGAATGGGCAAAGAAAGATTAGCAAAACAAGTGTTCTCGGCCAGGTTGGAAGGAAAACAACCCAGAGGAAGACCAAGATATAGGTGGATTGATACAGTACAAAGTGCCTTAGATGATAGAAATATAAGATCTGATAATGTTGGAGTCTTGACAAGTAACAGACTGATTTGGAGGAAAATTGTACGTAGGAAGTTAGTAATGATGTAATTTTTTTTTCATGTAGTACTATCATATCCTGTACACCATTTGAGGGTACATGGCAGGAATTTGATGATGTTCTGGAATTATATCATTTTAATTTATTTGTGACTTCTACAGGCTAGATGGCATTTTGATGAGTCTGAAGAGTTTTGATCAGTCAGCAGGATTAGATTTTGAAAGATGGTAAGTGGACAATTTTAAGCAATGTACTTAGCTTTTTTTTTTTTTTAAAGACTATTGCAGATTATCTTATCTGCTTTTGTAAAGACATTTTCAGTCACTCCTAGAAATATACCTACAAATGAATTCATGATCCAGACTGGATGGGGGATCTACACCTTATTACCTACCCACGCTGCTAACAATATTAGGCTCAATGAAACCAATGTCTTAATGCAGAAAAAAACTCCTAAAAGAATCCTTTCCTGCAGAGAAATAAAGGTGTTACTAGAAGGGAACAACAAAAAAAATGGTTACGTTATTACATAGAAGACATTACAAGTCTGAAAGATCTATTTTTGCAGTGAAGCATTCTTTGAACCTTAATAAATATGGCTGCATTAATTCACCAAAATTTGGGAGATTATTTTAAGATCACCTTCATTATAATGACTCCAGATTGCATTAAATCCAACTGTAGAGGGCATGACAGAACATTAGTTCTTTTATCCATTACAATTTTGAATTGTTTCCAAATTATGTGTTTGTTAATGCCTTATGTTCCTAGGTTAAATTTAATAAAATATCAATGACTTAAGTTGAACATTTACATTGTTATTGTAGTGTTGTAAGTCTATACCATTAATCAATACAAATGATTTACATTATCCCATAAGTGTTATTTTATGAAATCAAAAATTTACCAGTAAAACTTCTTTAGAATTCATTTTCTGAATATAATGAATTTACTTCATAAGTTAACTCGAAATAGATAAAGCAATAAAAATTTAAGTGTAGCATATGTACTAATTTAGCAAGTTAAATGCTTTTTTCCTTTGCTCATTATATTTTTTCGATTTAATGATAACTGACAGACATGTGCTACCTAGATGTCCTTCCAGCACCTTGTAGCTTACTTCCATATTGGATCTCCAGAGAAAGGGCTTCAACTTCTGGTTCTCCCTCCACCCCCATCCACATTCTGACACACAGCATGAGTGAGATCCTTCAAGGGCATACCAACTACACTGTAGAGACCCAAAACCTCTCTTTACTCTTGTACCCCCTCCATTTGAAGTAAAGGTAAAACTGTTTTGCAGGGGCAGCTGCTTGAGAGTTTGCGAGACTGAACCTGATAGGAAAGAATATAGAGGATTCCCAATCGGCAAGTGATAAATTATGCTGCCTCTTACTTTGCCAGTTCATGCAAAGTAACTATCAAGATCGTTTATAGAGAGAAAACTCGGTTCCCTCAGTGTGGATAGTATGGAAGGCTGCTTTGAATGTTCGCAAGCACAACTTAATAAAGCATCATTTTACTGTGGATCTCAAAACAATCACCCTTCTTTATGTAATTTTACCACAGTAATCTGTATTACAGTTGGTAAAATTACATTTACCAACAGTAACACATGTGACATGAATCACCACCTACAGCCATCCAAACCAGAATTATTGTTCCTAACAGAACCTCTGTTGTTCACAAACTACACCTTACACTGTTTCTATCACATTCGCTGATTTGGAATGTCATCAGAACTGGCATTCCATGTCAGTTCTGATGTTTGTATTCACAAATTAACTTATTTTATCATATTAAAAGTGTAAGATCATGAATAATACATCATCATCATCAAATTCCTGACATGTATCCTAAAGGGATGTACAGGATATGATAGTACTACATGAAAAATTTACATCATTACTAACTTCCTATCTACAATTTTCCTCCAAATCAGTCTGTTACTTGTCAAGACTCCAATATTATCATTATCAGATCTTATATTTCTATCGTCTAAGACACATCGTACCCTATCAATCCACCTATATCTTGGTCTTCCTCTGGGTTGTTTTCCTGCTAACCTGGCAAAGAACACTTGTTTTGCTAATTTTTCCTCGCCCATTCTGTTTAAGTTTAGTTTAACTAATCCCACCTGAGATCAGTTCTGCTAATGCATTCCTGGATGCCGACAATGTCAAGTTCTTTCCTAATATCCTCATTTTTAATATGATATTGCCATTGATGCCATCTGTTCACACCTCTAATCTTTCTCAGGACTCTGTCTGTGGTCTCTAGTCTTTGGTCAAGTGTTTTACTTCTGACCCAGCTCTTACATTCATAAGTTAAAACTGGTTTGAACACTGTCTTGTATACAGCTAATTTAGTGTTCCGACTAATTTCTCTCATTCCATAAGAATTTATTCAATTGACTTCCTACTATACCAGCTTTGTTGATTCTGTTGATTCCAATATAGAAAATGATGGTACAACATGACAAAAATTAATAATATAATAATTCAAATTTTTAAAATAAATTTTAAAATATACAATACAAAATTTCAGAGATTAGTTTTAGAATTGAGTTGTGCTCATTCAACTAATATTTCCATATTCAGAATTCCATAACTATTGTAGTGATTCGTGTTGAAGTTAATGGAATAAAAACTATCAGAAATTTCAACAAGAATCAAGATCTAAATTTTATTGATCACAAATTTAATATGCATATTTCCTTTACTTGGCTTTCTTTAAAATACTACTGAAAGAATTATTTCTTGTTAAATGAGAAATTTAAGTTTTCAAAAATTTGTTGTTTGTAAAGAATTTCCTTTAGAATTCAATAATATTCAGAGTACTGTCATAAAATGCTCATTTTTTTTTAAAATGAGTACAGAGAATAAACCATATTCTCTGTTTATCATTTCATCTATTTCATTTTATTTACTTATTCTATTCTCAGAATGACAATAAGTAGAGAACATGAAATAGATTTCCAAATCAAAACTGTGATAAATAATAAATCACTTACTCAAATTTTCAATTACTTCTTCATCACTCATTTTTGGCACAAATTCTTTCTTTCTTAGTATAGGTGAAGGAATTGTTTTTTCATCCCCTGCCATGATACTAGCCTCCTCAAGTTTGTTGAGAGCTTCCTCAAGATCATCCTATAAAAATAAAATAAAATAAAAAGTTGACCTACTGCTATTATGAATTGCTAAGTTCATTTGTAAAATCGCTAATCTAATTCGAAGGAGCAATTTCTTTAATAATATGAAGTTGCACTTATATTAGTAAGTGCCATAGAAGACATGATTGGGATTACAAATTAAAGATAACCAAAGGCTCTTAGTATCTTATTACTCTTCAAATGACAATTGGAAAGGATGATTTCAATGATCAACAACATCAAAAAGAAAATTTTATAGAATTCAGAAAATAATGAAAATATGTTTAACTGCATTCACCAAACAGGGTAAAATTTTCACCTCTATCAGAAAATGGCTTAATAATTCTATAACCCAACTGGTTTTTCAAATTCCACTCATTCTTCTACATATTTACTATGGAAGCAAGAAAAAAAAAATTAACATAAAAATATAAGTTAACTGGTGAATGATGAAAACATACTGTGAAGCTTTTAATTTGGCATCCTCTCACCACCAGAGAGGAAAGAAAAAGGATTTTGGACAAAACCAACTTTGCCTTAAAAAAGCATGAATGATTTTTTGTTTGTTTGTTAATGCAATGGGAACTTGCTACCAACTCTCTACTAAATGGCACATTTGTCATTTAGTAGAGAGAGAGAGAGAGATGTCAGCTGAAAGATGACCTTTGCAACCAAAAAGAAACACTAGAATTTGCTAAATAAACTTCAAAGGTCAGGAAAACAGGCAAAGAACACCAGTCATACAAAAACTCATTAGTTGGTTTCAATATTAATGTGGTGATTATGTGTGAGATGTTCTTTAAAATTTAGTTCCAAGGGTTGACAGGAAATTATTTCATTTGGTGGAACAGGGAAGAGGAGCAAGGACAAAAGACATCACAGAAGCTGAGAAAGGAAGTCATGAGCAAAAGGGTGAGAAGTGGTTTTTTGCATCGAGGGTGGCTGAACAGTGAAATGCACTACCTGATTGAGTGATGAGAACATGAATGGGAAAGGAGTTCAAGGAGTAGTATGATAGATTGCGATTTCTAGGGTGGACTTTCCACAATAAGTCTTGTGACTCCATGAGAGTCCTGAATTCATAATAATATCTTCTAGTTTCTCTCAATCAAAATAAGAAATAAAGAACCAACATTTATTATTTAGGTTTTATCAATTATTAGTATTATTTAAATTAAGGGATATTACATCCCATATTGTTTCACAGCCGAATAAGAAACTCAAAGTGTTTCATGCCAAATATAGAAACTATATAAAGTTCGGAGAGTCCAAGCGTAAGCAAATACCTGGAAAGTGCAACGCATAACCCATTTGGTAGTGCAACACAGGGCAACTCATAGTGAGGGTAGAGCAAGCTCCGATCACTGTTCTTGTATTTTCCCATATTGTATTTTCCCATAATGTGAAACCCAGCTCCTAGGACCTTCTCTCATAATGTGAACAGTAATACAGCTCCTAGGAGCTGTATTACTGTTCACATTATGAGAGAAGGTCACTACCCAGACTTGGTATTATCTAGCTAGACCTAGATAATACCAAGTTTGTATCGAATTGAAGCCTTTGGCTCTTCATATATTTAGTATTTTATTAGGACACCTTCTTGGAAATTCTTATAGTAGGGTATGCAAGTTCTGTTCACTACAAACTTGGTATTATCTAGGTCTAGCTACTCACTGATGAGACCTCAATAAAGGTTGAAACTGGTCTGGGTAGTGACCTTCTCTCATAATGTGAACAGTAATACAGCTCCTAGGAGCTAGGTTTCACAATTTAAGAAAATACAAAGTGATTGGAGCTTGCTCCACCCTCACTATGAGTTGTCCTGTGTTGCACCTACCAAATGGGTTATGTGTTGCACTTTCCAGGTATTTGCTTACACTTTGACTCGCCGAACTTTATATAGTTTCTATATTCGGCATGAAACTCTTTGAGTTTCTTATTCAGCTATGAAACAATATGGGATGTAATATCCCTTAATTTAAATAATTTTACGTCACCAAATTGAAACCTTATTAGTATATTATTATTTTCATCATCATTATTTTCAAGATTAAATTTGCTTTCACCTTATTTTATAATTAATGTATATTTTGTTTTCTACATCTTTTTAATGCATCCCCCCCCCCCATATTTCAGAAAAAAAACTTAAATTGCACACTACTTGATTGCATGTGGGCTCCACTAAAGAGAAACTAAACTTTTTAATTTTAGGAAGGAAGTTAAATACATTAGCATTTTTAATGTTAAAACATTTCTTATAAAGTAAGAAACATTCTGTATTAACATATCTGTTAAAACTCATTAAAATTTTACATCAACAATGTCATGAAAATGATACAGTTAAGCTGCAATTATCAGAATATTTTATCTAAAATCTATCCATTACAGTAGTAGTAGTAGTAGTGGACGAACTATTTTTGCATAAAATAAGGCAGTGACATACCACAGTTTTAAAAAAAAAAAAAAAGCATTATACAGTGAGTTACATTATGTGAATTTCCCAAACTATGACTAACATAAAAAATTATGTTTTATTTGTAGTCCTACTCATTACCTGACCATTACATCCCATCTAACATCAAAAAGTTCAAAAATATTATCATTACAATGCACATTATTTGCAGTTCATTCAAACTCATCCATCCTAACATTCAATTATTCTAAACGATTAGCCACCCACTGGAACCAAAGGAAGAACCACATTACGTAACTTTGTGCATGTATATATCTTAAACCAGTGTTTCCCAAAAATATATACACCTAGGGACTTTTTTCAGCCTATCTCAGGTGAATAAATATATGTACGTATATTTTGTGACCTTCCTGAATTAAGTAAGTAGATTTGTACTACCAATAAAAATCAATAAAAGAAATTCCATTTTATCATTTATGCAATAATTATCAATTCAATATAATTCAATAATTTTTTTGCATATTCATTAATTTTTACCTAAGAAAAAGAACCAACATGAATGATGATGTTTTCAAACATTTTACTTGAACATGTGCATAGACATCTGTATAGATACTTATACAACTTACACATGTAAAAAAAAAATAATAATTTTATTCAAAAATCAGATATATTTCATCAAACATAACATGGACATCAAAGAGAAGACTAGAATAAGTCAAGAATGTGCTTACTGAAGCTCGTGTCTAACAGCTGAGTTTATGCTATTAGAGTTCAAAGGAACAATTGTAAAGGTTTGTGCAGATTAACCTAAAATAAATAAATAAATAAATAAATAAAAATATGAAGAGTTTAATTCTCATCCTAAAACTTGGAGATTGACATACAATCAGAGTAGTTAAGGTTCAGACAGTTTTGTAATGTTTCATGGAAAAAACTACCAAATTTGAATATGCTGGAATTAGGAATCTTTGTTTGGTTCCAAAGAATTCTGTGCTGCCTAGTATAAATAACATGAAAAGCAAGGCCAAACTTGTCAGATCTGAAAAATGCAATATAATCTTGAAATTCCTGGATTCTAATCAAAATAGTTTTGTTGATGATGTGTTTGCAGTTCCATCCCACTCAGAGTCACAATTACTTCAGTTCCTGGAAAAAAATAAACTCTTCATACTCTCATATTAAGTTCAATATTGAATGTGAATCCATTAGTAGTCTATTCTTTTTGGATACCTTAATAATTCGAAATTTTTTTTATGTGGTTCCCACTCATGAAAGGTTATTAGTAAACCTAATAGCACATTTGTACCAAGAGTAGGCAAAGTATTTCCTCTCCCCATTTTTATATATTTTTTGTAATTTTTTATTTTTACATAGTCTAGAAACCCTGATCTAGAGACCAAACATGGAACTTTTTCAAGCAGGCTAGTGGTCCCACACTGGGCAATAAAATTCATCTTCACAGGTTGTGGGTTTGAATTCTGCTGCAAACATCTATGCCTGCAGCAGGATTCGAATCCACAACCTGTTGGTTGGAGAGCAGGTAAGCTAACACAGGCCATGTTGAATTTTGGTATATAGAAAACCAACCTTTACTGTCAGAAAACCAGTCCTCACGATTATTCATTAGAGAAGATATGCATTATCAAGTCTTGTATATAGAGCTCCTGGGATCTGCTATTCTGATTCCCTTTTGTTAGATGAATTAAATAAAATTAAAAAGCGATTTGATGTCTAATGGTTACAACTGAACTTATTTACTTATCCTCTTCACTCCCTGTGGAACAAGGGTCTCCAATCATTGCTCTCCATCAGACTCTGTTTTTTGCTTCTCTTTTAATCTCATTCTAGGATCTCCCTGTCTGTTTCGATTTCTTTCCTCCAAGTTATCTTGGGCCATTCCCTCCTTTCCTGTGGGTTCCATTCTATGCTATCTGGGTTTCTGATTGTGTGACCTATCCACTCCCATTTTCCTTTTCATTATTTCTATTTTAATGTCTGATTATTTTGTCCCATAACGTCTTGTTTGAAATTCTATTCAGTCAGTATATTCCAATTTTCTTTCCTTACACATCTATTTATGTAAGTTTGCAGTTCATTTAACTGCTTTTTTGGTAGTATCCAGGTTTAAGATCCAGATTATTTGTGCTGAAGAGTTATTTTTGTCTTGAGATCTATTTCTTTACTTACCCATATGTTTCTCATCATGTTAAAAGCAATTTGGACTCTCTGTATTCAATTTTTTTATGTCCTCTTCTGTTACTCCTTCATTGCTCACCACTGATCCCAGATAAACAAACACATTAGCCTCTTCTAGTGGTTCTTCCAGAATTTTGAGGGTAGGTTTTGTTTAGAATTAATCTTCATTGTTTTGAATTTTTTTTGGTTTATTGATTTTGCTGGTCCCAAGCCCAGATGAGAAAGGAGGAGGGTTGTACTTCTCACTAGCAACCAAAATACATAAAAAATTTTCCTGCTATTGAAGGAAATTGAACTGATGAATCACCAGAGGAAATGATGCAGGTTGGCAAAGGCTCTTAGAAAAGATGCCTTCACATCAGGACAATGCATGAATCTGTAGATCATCAGTATGTCCATACTGATGTTCTACAGAATTGTTTATGTAAATTAGTACAAACTTAAATATTGTTTAAAATTATCAATTTCTGCTGTTAGTACATTTATAATGCGAGAACTACACAATTAATTGCTTGTTTTTATATGTATATACATATATAGTTGTGCATTGTTTACATATCATGTTTACATGTAGCATTAACATTTTATGAAGTGAATGTAGTAGAAGATTTGCTTGTTTGCTGTATCCAAAATAAGTATTATAATTTAATGTTTAGCTATGTTTACAACAGCTAAATTAAAAAGGACTTAATCAATTGATTGAAGCCCGCTTTCAAGCAAAGTGTCATGAAGATAACATGTAATGGTGGCGTGTGTCACTTCATGACCGAAGTGGAACCAGAAGTATCATGCATGCTGCTGGAGCATGTGCAAGTAAAAAAGAACAGTAATGAACAATGGTAACTAGTAAACAGCTGATTAGAGCTGTTTAAGTGAGAGAGAGACAGATATAAATATGTAGTGATAACAGACAAAACACTGCTCCTAAGTGAGGAAAGAACAGAAATTAGAAGAAAATTACAACTACTATTCAGAAAATTATTGATAACTATCCACAGTCAATCAGACTACAATCTGATGTAAAAAGAATTTCATTATCCTACTTTACAGTAACATCCGTAAAAAAGCATGGATTCTTCACAAACTCAGTCTAGACACTTACTTCAAACCAGTTGAGAAACTTTTTTTTTAAACATCTACAAAAGATACATTACTATCTCTCTCTCTTTTTACTAGGTGTCTATCAAGTACATTGCTCATGTCATCTTCACTACTTTGGACAGACTAGCCATTGTTTTGGTTTGAATCCAAGATCATCAAAGATTATACTGCATATTCAAAAAGTCTGGCCTTACTTCTCATGCCACAGAGTTGTTTGGAACCAGATAAAGATTGTTCACTCCAGAAGGTTCAAATTTGATTGTCTTTTCCTTGAAACATATAAAACACTAGGAAATTGTCCAAACCTTAACTGCTCTGACTGTATACCAATCTCCAAGTTTTGGGAAGTGATTACCATTAACTTTTTTTTTTTTTTAAGGTTATGTAATCTGTATAAACTTTCACAATTATTACTTTGAATTCTAATAGTGTGATCTTGACAACTCAGTTGTGACTGACACCAGTAAACACATGCTACATAGCTCATTCTTATTATTCATGTTTTGAATAGTTACCAGTCCTTCTCCCTAATGATCTCCATGTTACATTGGATGAAATATGTCAGTTTTGAATAAAATTCTATATTTTTTCTATATTTTTAAGTCATATAAGTATTTATAAAAATGATGATGTTTGATGAATAACAGCTTTGTGAGTCAAGAGGAAAGGGAGTCAATCCTAAAGTCTGGTTTCATATCCAATTATTTCTTACTAGTATTTTAAGAAAACCAAAGTCAAGAAGCAAATTTCACACTTTTTGTAATGAAAAACATCAGGAATATGAACATTTCTGAGATTATTTGTGAATACTCATTTTAATAGCTCAGCCAAAAATTAACCAAGATGAGTTTATCAAAAAAAAAAAAAAAAAAGTCTTACAACACAGTGTCATAACAAAGCTTAACAGCCTCCTTTCCAATTCATTTATTTGCAACATTTCTTCCTTTACTAGGTTTTTTTTGGCCTACATTTTACTAGGAACAACTGAAAGAAAGAGTACGACTGTAAAGTGAATCAAAGATGTTAAAGGTGACATGAAAATAAAGATATTCTAGATATTCAGAGTAATTACTTTGAAATACTTAATCAACCAGTGATAGAACAGTCATAGAAATATTCAAGTGAAATGCTATCAGAAGTACATATTATTACTTGAGGTAGAAAAAGTAAAAAAAGAAAAAAACTTGAAATGTAGAAAGACAGGTGGAATAGATGATATTATATTAAGAGAGACCTCCAGGGTGTCAAGAATTCATCAAGCGAAATCACATATCACCCACAGTAACTGTCATACCATTTCTTGAATTCATTCATATTATATGCACTCCCAGCCTCAAAAGGCAATCCATTCCAATCATGTTCCACTCTATGAGAAAAAAAATCTAGTTCTTCATTACATTCATTCTCAACTTTCATGGATGTCCTCTTGTCCACTCCCCATCTTCCATAAAATAAAAAATTCCAATCTATTGGTATCCTGTATGACCCTTCCAGCAGTTTGTCAATCTTAATTATATCAGTCCTCTTTCTCCTGTTTGCCAGTGTCTGTAAGCATACAAATTCTCACTTGGTCTTCATAATCTGCATTCCACAATTCTGATATCATCTCCAACACACACTCCTTTGTACTCTCTTTCTCCAATGTATCAGCATCATCACTGCAATAAGGAAACCAGATCTGTGTGCAATAGTTCAAGTGAAGTCATATCAAGGTCTTGTAAAGAGGCAAAATAGCTTCTTTATCCTTACATGTCAAGTTCATTTCAGCACTGCAATTAACCTCAGGGTATTTGACCAAAAATATTCACACATGGAGTTATAAAAGTTTTACAGTGGATGCACTACATAATTCAGACAAATCAGAAGGTCGAATTTCTTGGAGCAGAACTCTCATAGTTCTATCCATCTATAAAAACAGAAATAAAACTAAATGTGAGAATTACAAAGGATTGAATTTTGTGCCTGCTAGGCATTACAAGGTTTAACAAGACCCTGCTGCTTTCACTTGCATTGGAAAATCAGGACAAACAGCAAAAGTAAGCTAATGAACAAATCCTAACTCAATCAGCATAAGACACATTAATGGAAAAAAGTGTAACTAGTAGAAGAATTGGATAAGTATCAGACTGGCATAAAGATGTTACTGAAACAAAGAAGACAAAAACATGACAAATTCTGTCATGTTGTACCATCGTGTTATAACTGTTTAAGCCATTAAGAATACAATTCGATTGGCTAAATCCAAACTGCAAGCATATCCTTGCTCCTTCAGTATTCAGGTAAATACTTGACAGTGTGCACCATGATAAGGTGAGGATTTCACATTACCTCAAAAGCCCCAATCAGTTTCACTTCCATTCCTTTTTCCAGTCATGACTGTACTCTACCACAGTGTACATAAACACCAACAATTAAAGTGGATCGATACAAATACACAGCTTGTCTGTGTTCAATGGTAACTGAGGAAGTCACAGGCATGCATGCATCATGTGGGCTGTCCACCTTTTGGAAGACCACTGTTAGGTGGCATGCGAGTAGTGTGTGTTGAATAAAATTTTTTCCATCACCCTTTCAGGATAATTGTACAAGTCTGAATTTATATAAATCAAGGTGGTCTATCTATATTAAAAAATTTGAACTCCAGGTGTCACCAATGATTTTCAAATTCGGGACTTCGTATTCATCTTTCCAAATTTCAGCATACCATGTATTTAAGAAAAAAAACACAGGCAGTAGCATAATTGTTAAAAACTCATGACATCAAAGCAGTGTTTGTTTCTCTAAGGAAAAATCTCTATATCTGAATTACCTATGCTTCCCAGACCACTGAAAAAATTAGGAGTAATATTTTGCACTCTCCTACTGTATATGATGCGAGTCCGCTAGCAGCTAAGGGAACATTCAGAAGTTCAATATACAAAAGATAGGAGAAAAAAAAGAAAAGCCATATATCAGTACACCTTTTCAAAACTGCAAAACAAAAACACACGATAACACAGAAAGAAACCAAAATGTCCTAACATACAAGAATTAAATGAGAAAGTTTAAAAAAAGCAGTGAAGATATTATGCATAGCAACTCAACACAATAAAAAAATGAAAACTGATAATCAGTGAATGCAATATGAACAAAATAGAATATTACTATTATTACGGGCAACTCCAGGGAGTCATTAGACTCATCGAGGGAGGCCCCAAATCATATTCATCACAACTATCTGACATTCATACAGTATCTATCATACCTCGCCTTAAACTCATTCACTGTCACAGCATCCACTACAGACTCAGGGAGCGCATTCCACTCATTCACTACTCTAAAAGTAAAGAACCCAGCTCTAACACCTTTACTAACACACTTTTGCCCAGTTTCCATGCATGTCCCCTAGTCCTCCCACAACCAGCCCTGTTCTCAAAAATATCTTCTGAATTAATTTTATAGAAACCCTTCAGTAATTTGAATGTCTCAATCATATCTCACATCCTCCGCCTATCAACCAATTTTTGCAACCCACAAATCCTCAACCTGTTCTCATACGGTTCATTCCACAGACCTGCTATCATCTTGGTCACTCGCCTCTGGATCCTCTCCACATCCTCCCCATCAAGAAGAAACCTAGGTGACCGAATCTGAGCACAGTAGTCTAGATGGGGTCTTATCAAGGCTCGATAGAGAGGAACAATAACCTGCTTGTCTCTGCTTGTCAACGTATTCTTCAGCAACCAAGTGATTTGATGAGCTGTTTTGGTCACTTTTGCAATGTGTCCCCTAAATTTCAATTCCCTATCCACCAACACTCCTAAATCTCGTGCCTCATCAATTTCCTGGAGCAGGGTTCCACCAATGCAGTAAACTGCCGCCAATCTTTTCACCCCAAAATGCATAACCTTACATTTTGCCACATTAAATTGACATCCATTCTCCTTAGCCCAGACCTCCAATCTATCCAAATCATCCTGCAAAATTTTGACGTCATCTGCATTCACTATTGCCCTACCCAACTTCGCATCATCCGCAAACAAATGAACTGTTCCTCTCAGATCATTTCCTATATCATTTATGAACAAATTAAACAGCATTGGTCCAAGAACAGATCCTTGTGGCACACCACTAGTCACAGGCCGTCTTGTGGACTCTACTCCTGAGTAAACCACTCTCTGATATCTCTCCGTCAACCACCCTCCTATCCATCTCACCAACCCTATGTCCATTCCCATATGCTGCAATTTACTGATTAGAATTCCATGTGGAATCCTGTCAAAGGCCTTGGCAAGGTCCAGTAGAATCACTGTAAACCCACTGCCCTTATCCAGTTCAGCCGTCAATGTGTTATAATACGTGAGCAAGTTACTGAGGCATGACCTACCCTTCACAAAACCACGCTGTCCCCGATACAGTATCCCATTTTCTTCAATCCAATCTTGTATTTTCCTTTTGACTATTTTCTCTAAGACCTTTACAATGATTCCTGATATGCTAATCGGTCGGTAATTTATAACAGCAGTCTTGGAACCATCTTTATGCAGTGGAACTATTTTCCCCTCTTTCCACCCGCTCGGGACTAACCCAGACCCGAGACTCAAATTAAACAAAATGGTCAAGGGTACTGACAATTCTTTAGCTGCTTCTCGTACAACACGAGCTGGTATACCATCCAATCCCACAGATGTATTGACATTGAGGTTATGCAATAGACTACTCACCTCCACTTCATTAACCACAATTCCCGTATAATCTACTGATTTATTCGTTTCTGCAATGTCACCACCTTGATGATATACTTTTGCAAAGTGCTCACTCAGTAACTCAACTATCTCAACTGATTCAGTTACCTCCCTACCATCGGCATTCTTTAAAATCAATCTGCCATGTACATTTTTCCTTTTACTTGCTACATATCTAAAAAACTGTTTAGGATTCTCTTTAGCCTGCATGGCCAATGTTCTTTCGTAATCCTTTTTTGCTTTTCTTACCACACTCGTCACCCTTCTGGCCTGCGCTTTATACCGTTCATGTGCCTGCCGGTCACCCTTCTCCTTAAATTCCCTCCATAGTTGTTTCTTTTTTTGCAACTCAAGCTTAATGGTGTTATTCATCCATTTAACCCCTACTTGATTTATTATTAGGACTCTAGGTATACAGTCAGCCATTGCTTCATGCAAGCACTTCTTAACTACCTCCCATGCACTATCAACTTCTAGTCCTTGCAGTTGTACATGCCATGGCACTGAACCAATCAAACTCCTAAGCTTGTCATACTTTCCCGCCCGATAATTCCACATGTACCCTGTCTTAATTGAAAATTCTACACCTTTAGCCACCTCCCAAGTTAAGACCCTATGATCACTCTCACCGATTGGTGGCAATGTGGTCATATTTGTTACAGCCAAATCCTCAGATGTAATTACTAGGTCAAGCACTCTCTGACCCCTAGAATTTTCCATTACATGCTGTCGCAGATAGTTATCCCTTAATAACTGCATAAAATCCAGTTCCTTCCTCCCATGTGTCCTCTCCTCACTCCAATCAATGCAACCATAGTTGAAATCTCCCATAATAATCACCCTCCTTCCACCCATTTCTTCTATTTGCTTGTGCATACTGTCACCACCATCTTTTCCATCACCTGGTCTATAGCAGCACCCAATTGTATATTTAGTTCTGCTAGCCACAATCTCACACCAAATGGCCTCAAATGTGCTCTTTTCTCTATCCTGCAATTCAACTTCTATTCTCCTTGGCTGGAGCTCATCAGCTATCATCAACAATACTCCTCCCCCCATTTTATTCTCTCTGTCATTCCTGAACACACTATACCCATCACATTCAATCCCACTAGTTATATCATCTACAGTCAGCCATGTTTCACTAATACCTATAACCTGTGGTCTGGAAGTGCCAACCATGGCCAAAAACTCTTCCTTCTTGTTCCTAATACTCCTAGTATTAGTGTACATGAATTTAAGACCCCCATTAGCCCCAACCCTACCTTGATGCCTTATATTAACTATCCCACTCTGATTTGTTGTCCTTATTTGCTCTGGCATATTATATTCATTCTTACATTCAACTGCCTCCATAAGGACTGTATCTCTACCCCCCCCCCCTAACAAATCTAGTTTCCCTGAATTTGCACATCCACTACATTCAGCAACACTTTCTCAAGTCTTCTTACACCGTAACCATTCAAATGCAAGCCATCCATCTTATATAGATCCTTTCGCCCATCAAACTCACTCCACACGTCCACAAATTCCACACCACTCGTCATACATAACCCACGCATAAAGTCATTTGCAATTATAGCCCTCCTTTTAAACATTTCACTGTCATACCGTGGCAAAAGACTAATCATTCTAACTCTCTCACTCTTTTCTTTTGTTACCTCAAACAATTCATTCAGGTCTTCTATCATTTCCATTTTATCTCCTTTCAAATCATTCGTACCTGCCACAACAATCATTTCTTTCACCCTTAGTTTAAAAAAAGCAATGAAGAACAAAAACACACGATAACACAGAAAGAAACCAAAATGTCCTAACATACAAGAATTAAATGAGAAAGTTTAAAAAAAGCAGTGAAGATATTATGCATAGCAACTCAACACAATAAAAAAATGAAAACTGATAATCAGTGAATGCAATATGAACAAAATAGAATATGACACAGTATGTTAAACTTACTAAGATGCATATACCTATTACACAATTCATATTCATCATGTTACAGGACTAAAAAAAACACTCTCTAACAGACAGCAAATAAGTGCTAATTTTACATATCTATTAGGCAATATATACATTCATGAGTATATTGCTTCCATATTAATTGATAAAGTGATCATTGTATCAAGGAAACAGGCTGATCTGAGATTTAATAAAACATGATTCTACTTGAATTATAACATGACGATAAACAGATGCCCACTGACATTCATGTATGGAGAACTTGATACTTAAATTAACTGATAAACATGAAAACAATGCAGTCCATTTTCAACTTAGTTATATGTTCTAAAAGACCTGCTTCTTCTCTTGGGGTGCTTAAGGGTCAATGCTGTATAACATAGCCTTTAAAAGAATGCGGAGAACTGACCAGGGCTTCTGTCTAACATCCAATCCTCACCTCCTAGTGGTGCACCCTGTTAGGTATCTACCTGGATGCTGAACAAACGAGGATGGGCTGGCAATTTAGGATTTAGTCGACCAAATTCTTTCTTATTGGCTTAAACCAATAATTAAGAACTAATTAAAATAATTAGTTTTTAATTAATTATTTTAATTTTAATTAAAAAATAATTAAATTTAAAAACTGGGGCATCACCCAGTTAAACAAGTCCCCCCCCCATGCTAATTTCAATTGGCATGGTCACTTAAACAGAATGGGCGAGGAAAGATTAGCAAAACAAGTGTTCAATGCCAAGTTGGCAGGAAAACGATCCAGAAGGAAATCCACCAAGACATAGGTGGATTGATACGGTGAAAAGTGCCTTAGATGAAAGAAATATAAGATCTGATAATGTTCGAGTGTTGACAAGTAACAGACTGATTTGGAGAAAATTGTAGATAGGAAGTTAGTAATGATGTAAATTTTTTATGTAGTACTATCATATTCTGTACACTCCTTGAGGGTACATGGCAGGAATTTGATGATGACCTGCTTCTTGCACAGCAGAGAAAAAATAGCCTATAGCATGAAGGGAAGTGACATTAATTTTGTAACTATTTTAAAGAGTAATGCAGGAAGAGTTAATAATTATCAGAAACTAACAAAATACAGTTTAACACACCTATATATTATACAATTAAAACTTATCTTCCCCCACTAATGATAAAATATCGAGTAAATGCAAATATAACAACCACAAATACATAGATGGTATGAATCACTATACTTTGATATTAAACTTATAATCACAGTGCTCAAACCTGATTTTGAGTCTCTTTTTGCAGATCTAATCCAAGCTGAGGAACTTCATGTGTGTTATTAGTCTTGTTGGGACCTGCATTGGTATCTGTACGTTCTGAAAAAATAAAAATAAAATAAAATAAATAAAGGAAAGATAAACAGAAATCCAAAGTATTTCAGCTTTTTCCTTTTCTCCCATTACAAGAACATATTCTCATGTGGAAAATTGATATATTAAAAAAAGAACAACTGACTGGGCAGATATGGATATTTTCTAAACTAAACATAATTTATTCTTTTTTTTATACTACTAAGAATTACAGCGCCCTCCAAAGACCAACCCTGCGTCAACATTGTGGAGGTTGGACGCAGCAGAAAGTAAAAGACTACCTTGTAAGGTGAAATAGGGTGGGGGATGTGCCTCAGGCTGATATGGTAACAGTGAAGACTTACAGAGAACCTTGCAAAGTGCCTGACTAAAGGGACTCTGGTGAGGATGTCAGGATGGCAATGATATATGTTTCACTATTGGCAGGAGAATTCATATATTAACAGCAATGTGGAAGAGCTGGTAGGCAGAAGAATATGAATACAGATCAACAGCTCGCAGTTTGAGCCTAATTATTGCAGACATGGAAGAGATTGGGGCCTCACCACATTACTAGCCTGCAGTTAACCATGGAGAAAACGGAAATATCTTGCAAGCTATGCTTTGGAATTATGAACCCCTGAAACATTCCAAGTTGTAAATAATTACTAGAAAGACACTGAAAGCAGGAGTAAAACGAGCACTACAAATGCATCTCATGATGATTTCAACTCAAACTTGAAAGGAAGGTTGGCATCTGATATTCCTTGTTTGAAAACAAGAAACGGTCTTGAAAATTGGAACCTGGAATGTGAGAACATTATATGAACTAGGAAATTTTGACAATCTTATAGGAAATGAAAAGTCTAAAAGCTGTTGAGATGGGAATTAGTGAAACCAGATGACCTAACTCAAGAAAACTATATAAAGAAGGCACTTTACATTTGTATATTCTGGTGAAGAGAGGCATGAATATGGAGTGGGATTCATGATTAAGAAAGGCATCTTTAAATCTGTAAAGGGGCTATGGCCCATAAATGAAAAAATTATACTTATTTTTTAATTTATAGAGCTGTAGCCCATAAATGAAAAAAATGATACTTATTGAATTAGTTGCAAAGCCTTTCAACATAATAATTATTCAGATTTACGACCTTATGATATCTCATTTGATTTAACATATTCTATAGATTTTGGTAAGTTATTGTAAAAATCTATTTCTTCATCATTGTGGGTCATCATAGGAGTGATGACATAGTGATGGGCAACTTGAATGCAAGGGTTGGCAAAGGGGAAGAGAACCTGGTTTATGGAAAATTTGGACTAGGTGAAAGAAATGAAAGAAGCAAGAGATTGATACAATTCTGCATTCAAAACAACCTATGCATAATGAATACTTTCTTTCAACATCCTAAGCACAGATTACACTTGGACAAACCCTGTAACTCTATAAGAAATCAAATAGAGTTTATAATGATAAATAATAGATATAAAAATATAACCAATACCAAACCATACCCAGGTGCTGATATAGGTTCAGACCATAACCCTCTATTTACTTTAAAGATTAAACTAAAAAACATTTCTAAAAACACTCATATTGAAAGGCTTGACTTGACAATTATGAATATACCTGACAACATAATGGTGTTTAACTCAGAAATTAGGGAAAAATTACATAATGTACGATATAAAACAGAAGACAATACGCTCAGCAACATAGAAGTTGAAAAAAAAAAAAAAAAGATGGTCAAAATGTAGAACTGCAGTATATGAGAGAGCCAATGAGATTATTCTAAAAATTAAATACAATAAGAAAAAAACCTGGATGACAGAATCAATATTAAAACTTATGAAAGAAGAAAAACACACCACAGTATAAAATACTCAGAAAACGATAAAAAATGAAGACTAAAGACAAGTGGTTAAATAAAAAAATGTAAAGAAATACATTAATCAATCCAAGCTCTGACAAATAAAATGAAAAAAACTTCAACCATAATCTTCGTGTAAAAAAGATAAAAATGAAAAATTATTACTAGAAACACAAGATATCATACAAAGATGCAAATGACTGGAGAAACGACTGATGAGTGGTACGAGGGATGGAGCATGACAGAAAGAATGAATGGGAAAAGCATAAAAAAGGGGAAAAAAGATAGTATTGTATGGGGATTCAATGATAAGAGATGTAATTAATGAGAAATCATATTTTCCAGGTGCAAAGATAAAGGATGTTAGTGATGCTCTAAGTATGCAGAAGAACGGAGTGAACAAGTTGATTGTATTGGCTGACATAAATGATTTGAAAGGTGAGAAATATGCAATGAGAGAAGATATGAAAGAGTTGTTATTTGAAGCAAAAATGAAGAGCAAGAAAGTAAAGATTGTGAGTCTGCTGTTTCAGTATGATAGGACAGAACTGAGAAGAAGGGCCAAGATTGCCAATGAGAAGATTGTGCAAGAGGAATGGTGTGCAGTTTATTGATGTATGGAGTGAGTGAGTGTGATAGACGAAAGGACTTGTATATCCGGATGGACTGCATTTGAATGGTTATGGAGTTAGACTAAAATACACAAAGATTATTGAAGAAAAAAATTAAAGAGTTTGAGAACAAGAACCAAACCTTGGAGATTCCGTGGTAAACCTTGAAGAAAACCCTGATTGGTTCAGCCAGAGAAGCATGTGGTGAGGTTGTCTGCAAGGATAGCAAAATCAGAACTCCATGGTGGACACAGGAAGTTAAAGAGGCAGTGAAGGAAAAGAAGAAAGCATATCAAAAGTTCTAAGCAAATAAATCAGCTTGTGCTCTTAGAAAATACAGAGACAAATGTAAGACAGCTAAACACTGTGTAAAACTAGCTAAACAAAAGTCATGGGAGGACTTTGGCAAGAACACAGAAAATAAATATCAAGAAGGTGGTAAGATATTCTGGAGGTTGTTGAAGAAGCTTAGAAATGGAAGAAAGAGTGCTGTAAAAGTAGTTAGAGATGATAAAGGTGACATGAAAACAGGAGAAAAAGATATCCTTGAAGTGTGAAGTAATTACTTCAAAAAATTGCTAAATAAAACAAGCAGTGATAGCACAGTGGTAAGAAACACTCAACAGGCATACAGTCAGGAATACATATCCATACTTGAAGTAGAAAAAGCCATCAAAGGCAGCAGGAGTAGATGATATTCGACCAGAAATGCTGAAGTATGGTGGTATAAAAGTCTTATAGTGGCTGCACTGCATAGTTCAGAAGGTCTGGACAGAGGGACGAATTCCTGATGATTGGAGTAGAGCTCTAATAGTACCCATATATAAAAAAGGGAAATAAAACTGAATGTGAGAATTACAGAGGTATTTCCCTACTGAGTATTCCTGCAAGATTTATGCCAGTAATACTTGAGAAACGGTTGAGAAGAATTGTAGAAGAAAAGCTTGGTGAAGAACAAGCTTGATTAAGGCCAAACAGAGGCTGGCAGGATCAGATCTTCAGTTTACGACAATTAGTTGAGAAAGCATGGGAACATAACAAAGATCTGTATTTAAGTTTTGTCCATCTGGAAAAAGCATACGACAAGGTGCCAAGAGAGAAGCTATTCAATACACTACAGTTATATGGTGTCAATGGGGCATTATATCAAGCAATACTTAGTCTTTATTTGAGTTGCAAGTCAGCAGTTAGAATTGAAGGAAGTACAGGAAGGTGGTTTAATGTTAAATCTGGTGTCAGACAAGGATGTACATTATCCCCTCTGTTATTCATTATCTATATGGATCACATTATGAAGGAAAGTGGTATTAAACATGATATCAGAATTGGAGATGTTAATGTGTCAGCTCTTTGCTTTAAGCGGACGATGTTATACTTCTAAATACATCTGCTACAAGTTTGCAAGATTCCCTGATTAAATTGAATAACTGTAGTAATAGATATGGTATGAAGGTCAGCAATAAAAACACAAAGACAATGAAAATAGGTAGAATCATTGAAAATGTCAACTGTGTTTTGAATGGGGAACCTGTGGAACAATAAAACATTTCAGCTACTTAGGCACGATTTTTAGTGAAGATGGTAAATTAAATATGGAAATAGACAACAGAATCAACAAAGCTGGTATTGTAGGAAGTCAATTGAATAAATTCATATGGAATAAGAGAGAAATTAGTCGGAACACTAAGTTAGCTGTATACAAGACAGTGTTCAAACCAGTTTTAACTTATGGATCTGAGAGCTAGGTCAGAAGTAAAACACTTGACCAAAGACTAAAGACCGCAGATATGAGAGTCCTGAGAAAGATTACACTGGCCAACAAAAAAAAAAAATTTTTTTCTGCTGATTATGATCTGACACTTGTTTTTTACTAATTTGGGTGCACTGATTTCAAATATCAAACCCATTTTTCTCTATCACGTCAGGTTTTTCCTCTATGGCATTTTCTTTTTGCTAATTTGTAAGTTTTTGATAGTTTTAAGGAGGCAGTACTATTTAGAGGATCAAAAAAATCGATTATTTAATATTATTTTCTGAAAGTATGTCCTTTTAAAAATCTGTTAATAACTTTTTATCAAGAAATTCGAAAAATTCCCGAAGATATAGCCTATTATTCAAAGCGGTGCGCAGATCAAAATCGGAGCTCTCACCGCTCTCGCTTGTAAGTAAACGAATAAATGTGTAAGAACCTGCAACGGCACGTACTGACGCGTTGAATGCGAGAGAGGCCGATAACCGACCTAATACATTTAGGTGATGAAAAGTAGGCGATGACAACTGCCTAAAACAAATGATTGCTATATGTGCGTCATAGCGGACAAAGAACGATCGAAATCAGTCAATCGTTAATCGATTGTGAAAGTATGATGAGCACTTATAACGTTTCAATAAAGTCTCTGGTTTTTTTTGTCTTGTTAATTGCATGTTAGTCGGCAGTGAAGAAAATACATCATGTCTACTACTCGAAAATGTGTCAATAGTGTAGATTCCTTCTGCTACATTTGTGGCAGCTTTACTGTTCCCAGTCAAAGGACAAATATCACTGATTTCTTTAAGAAAGTATACTTTACATACTTTGACGTAAAACTTGCAGATCAGGACAATTCATGGGCTCCAAATAAAGTGTGTAAGTGGTGTAGAAAATTTACAACAATGGAGCAAGGGAAAAGGCCAAAAATTAGCTTTTGGCATTCCAATGATTTGGCGTGAACCGAAAAATCACGTAGATGATTGCTATTTTTGTTTAGTTCACACTTCTGGTTATAATAAGAAGAATAAGAAAAAAATTGTGTATCCAAATCTCGACTCAGCAATTCGGCCAGTTGCTCATTCCAATGAATAGCTGTGCCAATTTATAAAGGACTTCCTTTACTGGAATACGAGCATGATCGGAACTAGGTCTTATGAAGCAGTATGTTAAAGCTTTAGATTTACAAGGTGACTGTTTCCAATACATATGTGAAAAATTTCCATGACTTAGTTATGAAAAAATTAAAGCTGGTGCATTTGATGGACCGCAAATTAGAACTTTAATGAGACACCCAAATTTCATTAACTCTATGAACGAAATTGAGAAAGAGGCCTGGACTTCATTTACGATGGTTGCGAATAATTTTCTTAGAAACAAAAAAGCATGCAATTACAAAGATCTAGTGGAAACAACGCTTGAAAATTTCCAGTGCCTAGGTTGCAACATGAGCATAAAGCTTCATTTCCTATACAGTCGTCTTGATAGATTTCCCGAGAATTTAGGTGCTGTAAGCGATGAACAAGGCAAAAGATTTCATCAAGACTTAAAAACTATGGAAGATCGGTACCAAGGAAGATGGGATTCTCACATGATGGCCGACTACTGTTGGAGTATTCAAAGGGATTTCCAAAACAGAACACACAGCAGAAATTGCTACAAACAAAAACTTATTCCCTGAAACTCATGTGTAAGTAAAATTGTTATTTTTTTATAAATATTCTTGTAATTTTTAATGAATATTGTTAAGTAGTTATAATTATCGGCCTCTCTCGTGCCGTTGCAGGTTCTTACGCATTTATTCATTTACTAACAAGCGAGAGCAGTGAGCGCTCCGATTCTGATCTGCGCACCGCTTTGAATAATAGGCTATATCTTCGGGAATTTTTTAAATTTCTTCATAAAAAGTTAGGAACAGATTTTTAAAAGTACATACTTTCAGAAAATAATATTAAAAAATCGATTTTTTTGATCCTCTAAATAGTACTGCCTCCTTAAAACTATTAAAAACTTATAAATTAGCAAAAAGAAAATGCCATAGAGGAAAAACCTGACATGATAGAGAAAAATGGGTTTGATATTTGAAATCAGCGCACCCAAATTAGTAAAAAACAAGTCTCATATAAAAGTCAGCAAAAATTGTGTTGGACTGTGTTATAGGTGTGAACAGATGGCATCAATGGCAAATCATATTAAAAACGAGGATATTAGGAAAGAACTTGACATTGTCCTCATCCAGGAATGCATTAGCAGAGCTAATCTCAGGTGGTATGGTCACTTGAACAGAATGGGCTAGGAAAGATTAGCAAAACAATTGTTCACTGCCAGGTTGGCAGGAAAACGACCCAGAGGAAGACCAAGATATAGGTGGATTGATAGGGTACAAAGTGCCTTAGACGATAGAAATATAAGATCTGATAATGATGTTGGAGTCTTGACAAGTAACAGACTGATTTGGAGGAAGATTGTAGATAGGAAGTTAGTAATGAGGTAAATTTTTCATGAAGTACTATCATATCCTGTACACCCCTTGAGGGTACATGTCAGGAATTTGATGATGATGTTTGGAGAAAGTGTTATTTAGTGAGAATGTGGTAGTGCAGAACCAGGGAAACTAGAGATATTAGGGAGAATGAAATCAAGCATGTGTCTGGCCATCCTTGTGATAAATGAGCATGGGTATGGTAATGATTATGCAATGTCAAATGGGATTTCACAGGCTTCCAATTTAAATAGGTTGATAATGACATCACATAAGGATATTGCATTCATGTATATGAATGCAAGAAGTATCAGGATTAAGGGCGAGGAGTTTTGGGCATTGGTAAGCTCAACTTGGTCAATAATTATAGGCATCACTGAGACCTGGTTAACTGAAAATGATATAGTTACAGGGATAGAATGTAAAAATTTTTGTATTATATCTTAAGGGAGGAAAGAAGGAACAGGATAGGAGGTGGGATGTTGCTGATGATAGCTGCAGAATTACAACCAACAAAATTAGAAGTTATAGAGGATACCTGAGGCAGTCTGGTGTCAGATAGAAGCAAATAGGACAAAACAGATTGTTGGGTGCTGCTATAGACCAGAAGGTCCACAGGAAGATGTAGATGTATTGGCAAATCGGCATAATGAGTTTAGGTCAAACAATTATTATGGGAGACTTTAACTATGGTGACATCGATTGGATGGAGGGCATAGCAAGATGGAAGTGGGATTTATACATTTGCTAAGATATAATTACTGAAACAACATGTTATAGAGGGGGACAAGGAGTTTGAGAGTGTTGGATTTGATAATAGCATCAGAAGATATATCTATAAGTATAAGGTAGACACTCTGTCTCAAAGTGGGGGAGAGTAACCATGCTGTCTTGTTCTGGGAAGTTGCCAAACACGTGAAGATCTCTGTCAAGAAGGGTTTTTTTGTTCAACTATAAGGCTGGTGATTATGAGAGACTCAGGAGTCATCTTGGAACAGTGTAACAGCTTGAGAAGCTATAAGGAACGAATGTCAGTAGTGCATGGCAAGTGGATAGAGATTGCTCGAAGGTAGCAGTATCAGACGCATACCAAAGATCAGGAGGATAAACCAAGCTGGAATTAAGTGGATGAGTAGAAGCAAGAGCTGCAAAAAACATTGTGGAGGAAATATAAAGAAAACAGTGATCAGTATACTAGTGAGCACTACAAAGCAAGAAGGGTGACTAGTATAATAAAGAAGGCCAAATCAGACTATGAGAGAGAATTAACCAAACAAGCCAAAGTAAACCCAAAAGAGTTTTTTCATAATGTAGCAAGAGGAAAAATGACTATGGTAAAATGACTTTAAACAGTGCTAAAGGTAGGAAGGTGACTGAGCCAAAAGAAATAGTTGAGTTGCTGAGTGATCATTTTGCAAAGGTGTATCATCCAGGTGGAGATTTTACAGTTGCTGATGTTACAGACACATATCAAAATGGAGGTAGATGAACAGGAGGTGTTCAGTATATTAAAAACATATGAATATGAACACAGCAGTGGGACTGAATAGCACATCAGCTTGAGTACTATCTGAAGGTGAAAGAGAATTGCATTTTCTCTGATGAAGTTGTTCAATGTAAGTCTCATCTCTGGCAGGGTTCCAAGGGAGTGGAAAGAGGGTAAGATAGTAAAGGTGCTCCAAAACAGAGGTAGCATACTACAGACCAATTAGTATATCAGGCGTGGTTATTAAAGTATTGGAAAAGTTGGTGAAAGTTAAAATACAACAGTGGGTAGATAGAGATGCAATACTCTATAGTGGGCAACACAGTTTTGTAAAGGGTAGTTTCTGTCTTAGTAACTTATTCGCATTTTATAATAAAGTGACAGCAGAATCGAATAAAGGTAATGGTTACACCACGATACTGCTCAACTTTGCCAAAGCATTTGACAGAATATCACATAAAAAAGTATTACAAAAACGAGAGGATGGGAATGGATATGAGACTAGTAACATGGATGGGGGATAGCTGATGGACAGACACCATCAGCTATCCCCCAAAGTAGTATATGGTGGAGTGGAGTCTAGGAGAATAATGGTGACTAGTGGACTAGCTCAGGATTCAGTACAAGGGCCACTACTCTTTAATTTGTATATAAATGACATAAGGAAAGATTTAAGAGGGGGATATTCAGTTGTTTGCTGATGATGCAAAGCTTGGGAGAGAAATAGTTGATAAAGGTGATGTAGATATCCTGCAGAATGATTTAAATAAATTGGCATTGTGGGCCATTAAATTGATAATGATTATCAATTTAATGTTGCAAAATGTAAGGTTATGCACTTCGGGTTGAAAAGGTTGCATATGGTGTAGTTTGCAGTTAATTGGTGAGGTTAGGGACTTGAGGATAATGGTGGACAAAGAGTTAAAGTTCAGATAGCATGTTGCAAAAGTTGGTAAAATAACTCAATGAATTACTTGGATGTTGAAAAACACACTAACAAGTAAGTAATTTGTTGAGCTATTTTACCAGATGAATAGTAGATGATGACCTTAATATGAAGGTTCAAAATGTCAGGAAATTAAAGTAATTATTCCTAACATGGTTGTAGTCTCCATAATTTTACTGAAATGAATTCCTTCCACTCCTTTGGGTCTTGTGATGTTGCCAGACTCTTTTTAAACAGGTGGGACAAGGCTAATGATAATTCCCTGGTACATTCCAAGATACAATGGCAATATGTCATCAAGTTGCTTTAGTGGCATCTAGCTTATTCTCCTCAAACCTCTAGCTCACTCATCATAAGTCTTCTCTCATTTCATTCCCTACACTTGAGTTTCTGATTTCCCAATGAGGATGAAACACCCTAATGACCTGCTCACTGAATACCTCAACTATGTTCTCTGCAGTAGTTACCAATCTCCTACTTTCATCCATTAACATAGTCTTACCATAATCATTCTTCTTTCTACTTGCCACATATTGAAAAAACTCCTGAGGGGGTTTTCTTGGCCTGATTTTCTAATTTCTGCTCATACTTCACTTTGGCTGTCCTTAACAACTGAGTCAATCTGCTGGCATGCTCTTTATACTCTTTGTGCAACGGATTAATTACCATTATTCATCTTGTGCAGTCAGCCAAAGTGCCTTCTTTTAGATTATCCTTAATCACCCACATTCATCCATTTGACACCTACCTTATTCAGACTTTTGACCTTTGGAATACATTCACACACTGATGCTGTTAAGTATTTCTTTGTCTATTTCTAAGCAGTATTTATTCCCTTTCCACTCAACTCCTCATTCCATGCTTTAGCTGCAAGCTACCTCGTAAGATTGTTATAATCATCAGCCTTATAACTCCACATATACCTTTTCCTTACAGAAGTCTTCATATGGCTAGCGGCAACGCAGGTGATCATTTCATCATGATAAAGCTATAATTCCAATGTTCCTCACAAAAATTGAAAGATTTTGAAAAAGCAGGAGAAAAACAGCACTGACTATTAGAACAAGTCAAGATTTGGAGTCTCTCACCTAAATTAGGAAAATCAAGCAATGTATGCATCTGCATATTTCACTGTTTTTTTTTTATTACCTTTAAAATAAATATAAGTAAAACTGCTTATTAAAATAGTACTTTAATTATAGATTCTTTTAATCAAGTGTGATATCTGAAAAATTCCAGAATGCATTTCAGTCATTCAAAATTTCTTTGTAGGTGTAGCAGAAACAGAAAAATTATAAGGGAAAAGAAAGTTTTCAAAATTTAACTTTTAATATGTATATAAAATTCAAGTTCAACAAAAGGAAAAAAGCACATCATAAAACTAAGCAGCTGTTAATTTTATAAAATCTATACCCTGTAAAAGAATAAAGAGCAACATTAAGCCACAAAATCCTTCCTTTCATACACTTACCTGACAGTTCATTTTCTATTTCTTCAGACTCCTCATCAACTGTTTCTGTAGTAGCCAAATATTTTGCTTCTCCTGGCTTCTTTTTTATTGAATGAGCATAATATTTAAGAGCTTGTATTACGGCTGTGGGATTTTCACTTTGTTCTGTTTTGCTGCATTGCAAGAAAGTGCATATGTACATATTCAAAAAATGTATATACATGTTTAGATGGCTCAATTCATATTTTTATTAACTACAATAAAAAATATCACTTTTTTAAAAAAAAATAAATTGTTAAAATAGAAAATGATTAGATTTTATTTCTATCATAATCTGAATCCTAGAGTATATAATATACCTAGTCTAGTCATAAATACTGTTACAACTTGAACAGCACATAAACCTTTAATCTATTAGTAGATCATTTACAGCTTTCAGCACATACAAACCACATGTATAAACATACATATAGCAGCACTCAATGTTTAAAATGTCCCCCCCCCCTTTTGTCTTCATGTAAACCCAAAGTCTGCGAGACCACATGATGGCAGAATGCACAACGTCCAACAAAAACACTGCCTGTGCTAGCTCCAAATCCACTTTCAAGGCTGGCGATGCTGGGATGTTGTTTCTTGCAGTTACTCTCTCAAGCTCCGACTACAATTTGAAGTCCAGTGGATTCAGATCAAGACTTCCAGATGACCAATGAGATGGTGATATGTAGTCAGGCACACTCATCTCCAACTATTGTTATGTCATCCTTGCCTTGTGTGTAGGGACTGAGTCCTGCTAGAAGGTACACTGTCTATTGTGTAACAAGATGTCCTTCAGAGGCTGTACAACAGATCCCAGCACGGTATTGTGACACACCTTGGATGTTCTGACCCCTTTCTCGCAGAAATGCAACTTGAGTACATCCCCCCCCACCTTCTCAATAAGTTATATATTATGTATTAATTTTTCTCCTACCCAAATTGCGCATTACTATCACTATGACGTTCACTTCTTGGTAACTCACTCCCTGCGGTAAACAACACGCCCTCCCCAACAGCATCACTATACTGAAGACACAAGAAAAACAAGTATTTTTACTGTATCACTGAATAAGGTACAGAGACATTTGCAGTCTGTGTAATATATTTCTAGAAATAGTGCAATTAGAGACAACTGGGATAAAAACGGCACTAACTAATGAATCACATCTCCCCCTCCAACAGAAACTGCTATAGACTCAAACAAAACCATATGTTGCACCGGCAACATATGGTTTTGCTTGACCACCCCCACCCCCCAGTCGTGAACATGTTAAAACTAAGAAATATATCGTGAATGTGTTTTTATTATTATTATTGTTCTGGACAACTCCAAGAAGTTGACAGACTCATCGAGGGAGGCCCTAACATCATTTCAAGAACAAATATTCGACATTGACACAGCATCTATCATACCTTGCCTTGAACTCATTCACGGTCATAGCACCCACAACAGACTCTGGAAGCTTATTCCACTCATTCACCACTCTCCAAGTAAAAAACCTAGTTCTAACTTCCTTGTCAACCACGCTCTTTCCCAGCTTCCATGCATGGCCCCTAGTCCTCCCACCACCAGTCATATTTTCAAAAATATCTTCTGGATCAATCTTATAGAAACCCTTCAGTAATTTGAATGTCTCAATCATATCACCCCTCCATCGCCTATCGTCCAATCTCTGCAACCCACAAATCTTCAACCTATTCTCATAAGGTTCATTCCACAGACCTGCTATCATCTTGGTCACTCGTCTCTGGATCCGCTCCACTTCCTCCCCATCACGAAGAAACCCTGGCGCCCATAACTGGGCACAGTAGTCAAGATGGGGTCTTATCAAGGCTTGATACAGAGGAACAACAACTTGTTTGTCTCTGCATGTTAAAGTATTTTTCAGAAGCCAAGTGATTTGATGAGCTGATTTAGTCACTTTTGCAATGTGCCCCCTAAACTTCAATTCCCTATCCACCAACACTCCCAAATCCCTGGCCTCAATCTCCTGTTACGGTTCCACCAATGCAATATACTGCTGCTATTCTTTTCACCCCAAAGTGCATAACCTTACACTTTGCCACATTAAATTGACATCCATTTTTCCTAGCCCAGTCCTCCAAACTATCCAAATCATTCTGTAAAATTTTGACATCCTGTGCACTCACAATTGCACTACCCAACTTTGCATCATCAACAAACAAGTGAACACTTCCTCTCAAATCCTTTCCTATATCATTGATGAACAAATTGAAAAGCAGCGGTCCAAAAACAGAGCCCTGCGGCACACCACTAGTCACAAGCCGTCTTTTAGACTCCACTCCTGCATAAACCACGCTCTGGTATCTCTCCCTCAATCACCCTCCCATCCATCTCACCAACCCTATATCTATCCCCATCTGCTCCAGTTTACTGATTAGGGTTCCATGTGGTATCCTGTCAAAGGCCTTGGCAAGGTCCAGTAGTATCACTGTAAACCCATTACCCCCTATCCAGTTCAGCAGTCACTGTGTTATAAAACATGAGCAAGTTACTGAGGCATGATCTACCCTTCACAAAACCATGTTGTCCCCCATACAATATCCCATTTTCATCTATCCAATCCTGTATTCTTTTCTTGACTAATTTCTCTAAGACCTTGACAATGATTCCTGATATGCTAATCGGTCGGTAATTTACAAGAGCAGTCTTGGAACTATTTTCCCCCTCTTTCCACCCTTTCGGAACTAACCCAGACCCAAGACTCAAATTAAACAAAATGGTCAAGGGTACTGACAATTCTTTAGCTGCTACTCGTACGACACGAGCTGGTATACCATCCAATCCCACGGATGTATTGACATTGAGGTTATGCAATAGACTACTCACCTCCGCTTCATTCACCACAATTCCCATATAATCTACTGGTTTATTCATTTCTGCAGTGTCACCACCTGGATGATATACTTGCAAAGTGCTCACTCAGTAACTCAACTATATCAACTGATTCAGTTACCTCGCTACCATCGGCATTCTTTAAAATCATTCTGCCATGTACATTTTACCTTTTACTTGCTACATATCTAAAAAACTGTTTAGGATTCTCTTTAGCCTGCATGGCCAATGTTCTTTCGTAATCCTTTTTTGCTTTTTTTACCACACTCGTTACCCTTCTGGCCTGCGCTTTATACCGTTCTTGTGCCTGCCGGTCACCTTTCTCCTTAAATTCCCTCCATTGTTGTTTCTTTTTTTGCAGCTCAAGCTTAATGGTGTTATTCATCCATTTAACCCCTTCTTGATTTATTATTCGGACTCTAGGTAAATACAGTCAGCCATTGCTTCATGCAAACACTTCTTAACTGCCTCCCATGCACTATCAACTTCTAGTCCTTGCAGTTGTACATGCCATGGCACCGAACCAATCAAACTCCTAAGCTTGTCATACTTTCCAGTCCGATAATTCCACACCTGTGTTAATTGAAAATTCCACACCTTTAGCCACCTCCCAAGTCAAGACCCTATGATTACTCTCACCAATTGGTGGCAATGTGGTTATATTTGTTACAGCCAAATCCTCAGATGTAATTACTAGGTCAAGCAGTCTCTAACCTCTAGTATTTTCCATTACATGCTGTCGCAGATAGTTATCCCTTAATAACCGCATAAAATCCAATTCCTTCCTCCCGTGTGTCCTCTCCTCACTTCAATCAATGCAACCATAGTTGAAATCTCCCATAATAATTACCCTCCTTCCACTCATTTCTTCTATTTGCTTGTGCATACTGTCACCACCATCTTTTCCATCACCTGGTCTATAGAAGCACCCAATTGTATATTTAGTTCTGCTAGCCACAATCTCACACCAAATGGCCTCAAATGTGCTCTTTTCTCTATCCTGCAATTCAACTTCTATTCTCCTTGGCTGTAGCTCATCAGCTATCATCAACAAAGTCCTCCCCCCATTTTATTCTCCCTGTCATTCCTGAACACACTATACCCATCATATTCAATCCCACTAGCTATATCATCTACAGTCAGCCATGATTCACTAATACCAATAACCTGTGGTCTGGAAGTGTCAACAATGGCCAAAAACTCTTCCTTCTTGTTCCTAATACTCCTAGCATTAGTGTACATGAATTTAAGACCCCCATTAGCCCCAACCCTACCTTGATGCCTTATATTAACTATCCCACTCTGATTTGTTGTCCTTATTCGCTCAGGCATATTATATTCATTCATACATTCAACTGCCTCCCTAAGGACTGTATATCTACTCCCCCCCCCTTAATAAATCTAGTTTCCCTGAATTTGCACATCCATTACATTCAGCAACACTTTCTCGAGTCTCCTTACACCGTAACCATTCAAATGCAAGCCATCCATCTTATATAGATGCTTTCGCCCATCGAACTCACTCCACACGTCCACAAATTCCACACCACTCGTCATACATAATCCATGCATAAAGTCATTCGCAATTACAGCCCTCCCTTTAAACATTTCACTGTCATACCGTGGCAAAAGACTAATCATTCTAACTCTCTCACTCTTTTTTGCTACCTCAAACAATTCATTCAGGTCTTCTATCATTTCCATTTTATCTCCTTTCAAATCATTCGTACCTGCCACAACAATCATTTCTTTCACCCTTTCCTTTTGCTCTCTAATAGACTCAGTTACATCCTTTATGGTCACACCGGATTGGTACGATTTTGTCAAATCCTCTACTAACACACCTCGTACAAACTAGTCTCCATACAGCATTCTATCCTTCATTTTGTTCATGTTCACACTCATATGCCTATTTTTCCTGTCATACTTTTTATTATTGGTTGGTTCATTCAGTTGACTTTTGCTCATACGCTCTAGCTGTTGTTTTGCCCTTTGTATCGCACCATTCATTCTGAAGTTTGACAAAAATATCACACTCACGATCCGAAATACACTTCAATTCATCATTCTCCCTACATTTTCTACACACATTTACTCCTTTATTATCATCTAACCACACTCTGACCGCACTCCGCAAAGCATACATTTCGCAGATAGTACACTGAATCATCCCCTTTACATTACCGTTCTTGAAAGAAGATGGCGAACCATCATTACTGGCCGCCATTTCCCTTCATACTGGAGCCTTTACTAGTAACGTATTTTATCAAATTATAAACACCAAAAACACACAAACAGACGCACTAAGAGACACAAGGCAAACAAAACTACACAATATGGAAATAAATTTATCAACGATAACTGAAAATAATGCTTATCTTATCTGGAGCTTTCACGAACACTACACACTACGAATCCCTCTAGCGGCGACTTCCCAACATAGATTATGTTATAAAACACTTTAGTACACTAACTACACTAATAAAACTACAATAATATACTAAAATTAAACAATTAAATCTAACAAAATATTAATAAATCAACAAAAATCACAAATCTTTCAGGAGCTCTGCGACAGTACGTCCTTTCACCAGCTAGCCTCGACACCATCTCTAAGATATTAAGTTTAAGATATTATGGAATTCGGTTGAAGAGAATTAGCATTTCAACTTTCAACTGTTGGCTTGCCTTTGTCTTTGGTTCGTGCGATATTTTGTTAATACCACACCGATCATATGCCCTTCTCATAGCTGCTCTATCTTTACTGACCTACCATTGCTGTCTGTTTCACACTTTGCTTTTACTTCTCATTAGTCATTTGTGAAGGATTGTTCATTATGTATCTCAAGTTTTATAAATTACTGGTAATTTTTGCTTGAAATAATGGGAAAGAAGATGAAGCTATTTGAATAGATGACTTTGACGATGCACACAAGGAAACTGTTCTTGAAATCACACCATTTTCAGTTTTTTTCTGAAAACTTTAGTTTCCAAAAATCCCACATATATCTCACACGCCGTTTTTTTAGCTTTAATTATGGGGGGAAAATGCAAGTTATATAGTTATATTAGAGTAAATACAGTAATTATTTTAGCTTTCAAATTCTTAAGTATGGATCATTGGTTAAAGACTTGATTGATAAAACGCACAAAAGAGAGCAATATAGCAAATACAAGTAGCTAAACAAGAAGAAAACCTTGATATAGGCATTTAAAATGAAATATACTTTATTTATTATTTTGATAAGGGGGTATTGGTAATAATGAAAATTTAAGAAGGGGTAAGCGGATATCTGAAGTTTGAGAAACACTGCTTTAATGGAATTGCTTCTCAGGTATTAACTAATATTTTGCGGACTATATTGCCACCACATAATATGAACATAAACGCCTTTAGCCTACCAAGCTTTGAAATGCATGCATTATTCTTATTGAATTTTTTTTTTTTTGAAGTTTTTGGATTTTTACTGACCACAACCTTGTTGTGTGCACTCTACGGCTTCAGAAACAAGATGCTACCATCAATGCTGGTAGGCCTAAGCAGCTATACAGCGTGAAATGGGAAGCATTGGAAAATGAGGCTGTGAGGAAGAATTTTGCAGATGACATTTCCTCCAGGTTCAAAGAGATTCCCAAGCATACTGCAGATGTTGAGGAGGAGTGGAAGCTGTTCAGAACAGCTGTCACTGCCTCTGCACTCTCATGCTGTGGCAGAAAGCAGCTCGGCATGGCAACGGGAAGTGAGAAAAGGACACCTTGGTGAAACCAAGAAGTCCAAAAAACTGTCCGGGCAAAAAAAGGAGTCCTACTTAACATGACTTAGGGTCAGGTCACCTAAGATGCGTTTGCGGTATGCTGAGGAATGAAAAGTTGCTGCTGAGGCAGTAAAGACAGCAAAGCAGAAGGCTTGGGAATCCTTTGGAGAAAGATTAGACTCATCCTATGCAAATGCAAACAAAGTATTCTGGCAGACCATCTGCCGCTTTCAAGGGAGGAAATCGTGCACAGCAAGAGCAATTAAGGCCTCTGATGGTGCAATTTTAACAACCGAGAAGGACATCCTCCACAGATGGAGGGGAATACTTTGAGAGCCTTCTTAACCTGGGTGGTCCAGCAGTTGTGGGCATCCAAGAGGTGCAGATCGGGGCAATAACTAGTCTCACAGCAGAAGAGGTCCATTTAGCAATAAAATCGGGCAAGGTGATGATGAAATTCGGCCTGAAATGCTAAAAGCCTTAAATCGAGACGGTGTTCTCTGGCTGACTCGAGTGTGTCAGGCTGCTTGGATATCTTGGCGAGCACCAAAGCAATAGCAGACAGGCATAATAATACCAGTCTTCAAGAAGGGAGACCAGAAGGATTGCAGTAGCTATCGTGGCATCTCTCTGCTCAGCCTGCCTGCGAAAGCGTATGCTAGGTGCTTGGAAAGACGGTGCAGGAGCATAGTTGAGTCAAAGTTCCAGGAAGAACAATGTGGCTTTCATCCTGGTAGAAGCACAACTGACCAAATCTTCACTTTAAGGCAAGTCTTTGAGAAATTTTGGGAATCTGCCAAGAATGTCTACACATTTTGTGGACTTGGAGAAGGCATATGACCAGGTTCCTTGGGATAAGCTTTGGCAAGTAGTACAGGAGTATGGAGTGGATGGCCAACTATTAGCTGCCATCAAGTCCCTGTATGAATGCCCAGAGTTTTGTGTCAGGGTAAACAGCACGAAGTCTGAACCTTTCACAGTCTCCATTGATCTCTACCAAGGGCGTGTTCTGTCACCCCTCCTTTTCACAATATTTATGGACTGGATTGATAGGCACAGCCAAGGCAGTGAGCGTGTCAGAATTGGAAGATGTAGCATTGGATGTCTGCTTTTTGCAGATGACCTCGTTCTGCTTAGCTCTTCCACAGATGACCTCCAGCAGACCCTGGATAGGTTTGTAGCATTTGTTTGTGCAGACGCCAGAATGAAGATCAGTGTGGCCAAAACTGAAACATTTGTGTCTCAAGACAACCATCCCAGTGCACTCTACATGTAAGTGGAGTCCCAATGAGGCAGGTGGAGAAGTTTAAATACCTTGGGTCCATATTCACGAATGATGGAAAATGTGACGTAGAGCTAGATACTCGAATTGGCTTAGTAAGCTCAATATTGCGGGAGCTTGGCCGTTCGGTAGTATTGAAGTGGGAGTTAAGCCAGAAGGCAAAGCTGGTTGTTTTCAATACAGTCTATGTCCCCATCCTCACCTATGGTCATGAGAGTTGGGTAATGACCGAAAGAATGCGGACACAAATCCAAGCGGCTGAAATGAGGTTCCTTTGAGGGGTTGCGGGGATGACAAGACTTGACAGAGTCAGAAGCTCTGCAATTCGGGAAACCCTCAATATTCAACTGCTGCTTCTCCGTGTTGAGAGATCACAGTTACGTTGGTACGGGCACCTGGTCAGAATGCCACAAGAGAGGCTCCCTCAGCAGGCCCTCTTTGCCAAGCCAGAGGGTGGGAGGTCATGTGGAAGGCCAAGGACTCGTTGGATAGATTATATCCAAAACCTTGGGTGGACACATTTGGGAATCCCACCAGAACACCTGAACTTGGTGGCAGAGGATCGTGACCATTGGAAGTTCCTCTTGCAGCTGTTGCCCCCACAACCCAATTAGGAAAGGTGGGTCTTGAAGATGTATGTATGTATGTTTGGATTTTCATTATTTGCATTATTGCAAATTTTACATATAAAGTGAGACTTTTATTTGTTATTTCTCACTATTTCAAATCATCATAAAATCCAACCACACTGTATAAATTTCAACTTTATTATATATTTTTTCTCTCTCTCTTTTGCTTATCACAGAATTTTGCCACATAATATTGAGTTGGAAAAGAAATGAGTTCAAACATCATATATGATGAAATAAATTTTTCCGCATCTCCTGAGCTACTAATGGGCATATGAAGCCTAAATTTATATTCTTCTTGGTGCATCGGTCAATGCAAAAGCATAACTTTCAAGTCAGAAGAAATGCCATTACTAGACAGTAAATATCATTTATAGTTATAAAATGTCACTATACTTAAGGCCTGAAATGACCAGTCATGTTTAGTCTTCAAGTAGGGACCCCAAGCTGCTCCTTTTGCTCTTACATGCAAGATCATGCAAGATTATACTAGATGAATAGCAGAAAGTACTTTACTGCAATACTGCTTCTCAGGCAGCAGTATTGCAGTAATGTTCTGCAAACCAACACTAGATTACACATGAGACCAAATAAAATAAGTACATTGGAAGACCAGGTGTCATTTACCTTGCCAATATATATTTCGAGGACACATGAGTAATGGTATGTGGAGAATATACCAGAATAGCTCCTATGATCAGAAAACCAGTGTGCTCTGTATGAGCAGCATGCATCCAAAAGTTTATCACATTGCACACTGCATAACCATTTCTGTACTCATCCATTACTCTAAACACTGTGCTGAACAAGCAATGATAGTAAACTTTCCAGATACATAAAAATACCCCCCCCCCAAAAAAAACCCTCTTTGCAGCACATCCACTTCATATGCAAATGTGCTACCAACATTTACAAATGATAAATATCAATAATATACACTGCTTGGAAAGAAGTCAATGGAAACTATACTGTGAGGAACAAATAGCCATGGCACCCCTTCTTAATAAAGTTGTAGGACCTCCTTTCACTGTGATGACTGCAGCAATCCTACAGGGCATACTTTCCACAAGCACACAATAGTGCTCAATTTAGTGGGAATTTTGGACCATTCTTCTATAGCAACCAAAGTGTGATGATGTCCACAAACAACAAAGTTACAGTAGCAGCCTTATGACACGATGCATTGTCTTGATAAAGACACAATGGTCAGTTATGTAGAAACACCACAAAGTAAGACGCATTGCATTGTCCAGAATGATTAGACACTTCTTGGAGTTCAAATGTTTATGGCACCACAAACAGGAATCCAAGGCCAAACCAAGAAAAATAGGACCATACCATCACACTGCCATCTCTGAATTTCATAGTTTGGGTTACACTCTGGTAAGAGACATTCACTGGACACTCACACCTGTCCATCTGCTCAGTAGAGGGTGTAATGTGATTCGTTGAACTCTATATTGAATGTGTCAGCCGACGAATAGCAGTTTTTACATGTTATTCTTTATAACACCCTACAGTCATGTTCAGTGAGGGTGGTGGGTTGTCCACTGCAGGTAACACTTACAGTTGACTACCTGCGCTTTCATCTCAGAATGTATCACTAATTGGGCCATCCCAGGTCAACAATCAGTGATATTATTCTGAGATGGAAGCACAGGTATACAACTGTAAGTGTTACCTGCAGTGGACAAGCCACCACCCTTACTGAACATGACTGTAGGGTGTTACAAAGAATAATATATAAAACCTGCTATTCAAACATATAGGCCTGCAACATGACATCCTATCACAACATCTCTTTCAAACTCTGTCTTTACACTGACATCCCACATTACAGGTCATGCACTTGACTTGGAGCATCATATTCCTCAAATTTACACTGGTTACAAACACGTGACTTGTTATGTGTCATGATGCACCTCACCCATGGGGGGGGGGGAAGAGATATCTGTTGACTTCTTTCCAAGCACAGTGTAAGTTATCCAATTCAATTTCCTATTCCTTATAAAGTTCTGCTAGTAACTGCCACAATATTGGCTGTACAATCTCTACCAGCAAAAGGGATATACTTGTCTTTGCACACTCAGACATCCCACATTACAGAATGCAAAATCTTATATCCATCTTTTTATGGCTTGAAATTTCCTTGTCCCAATATGTCAAATGTGTTTACTGCCTCTATCAATCATTCTCCAAACTTGCATACTACTCTTAAATTCTTAAACTTTCAATTCCTGAAAATAATTCAGGGATTGAAAGAAAGAAAATCTTTCTTCTATGTAAAACACTTTTTTTTTTTTTTTTTTTTTTTTTACAACAGCTGCAATAAAAACAGCAACAAAACATGATCTTATTATGAAAAGACCAAGCAAAAAACTCATCTCATGTACTTCCAAATGGCAATTAGGACTTCTGATCTACATGTATAGCAGTATTTCTATCATATCAAGCAATATTTAAAGAGCAGGATGGTTTCTGGCAGCCTCTTATTCTAAAAATTAACTTCATTCAGACAGTAAGATTTTTCAAACATCAGAAAAATTTACTCAATATTAATATTATGGGGGGGGGGAGTTTGGCTCAAAAAGCATACTTTTATATCTCTATATCCTCCATATTCTGCTGGCATCTATCCTACACCTTAAAAATTAGCACACATCTAGTTTAATCTAAAAAATAATAAGAAAAAAGGTTTATGTGTGCACATACACACCAATATATTATTAACCTGGCTGGCCAAGAGGTCAGCCATATCCACTCTCCAATTAAACGGGTGAAAGTTCAAATTCCACATGGAATGGATCTTTGCAAAGTCTTTAGCTTCAGGCACACAACCACTTCCCCACTTAATGTTTGGTCTCTGAAGCAAGATTATGTAAAAATCCTTCAGGTAGCAAAAAATAAAAATATATAAAAATCTTCTGTCTTTTATTCCTGAAAGGAAAAAGAGGAGAGTTCCTGTAGCCAACTAACTTTTTGAAGATCAGTTGGCAACCAATCTCCACCTATCAGCCACCACTGATAATAAACAAGCTATAAAGAGAGATTATTATTATGTGACACCTCCAAAGACTCATTGTGGGAGGGCAATCCACTCCGCCACATCACATTTGTCCTACTATTTAATTCTCCATTTACACACAACAACACTACAATCAACCAACTATCACCCATTACCAACAACAGTATTTTATGTCTGTATATTGTGTATGTTCTAATGGTCGATTTGCATGTACAGGATGAAACACTCGAGTTTCCAGGAGGAGAAAACCCTGCTAGATTTATAGATTATAAAAAAGCATTTGATACAATAGAAAGAACAGCAATAATAGAGGCAAATAACCAAGGTATTGAAATACTATACATACAGCAAGTAATATACAATTAAATAATCTAAAAGCAAAAATTAAAATAGACATAGGAATAAGATAAGGAGATGCAATGCTACCAATAATATTCAATGCTTGCCTACAAGTAATATTTAAAAATCTAAATTGAGAGAAAAAAGGTATTAGAATAAATAGTCAATATCTAAGCAATTTAAGATTTGCAGATAACATTATACTATTTTCTAAAATGCCTGAAGAGCTAAAAGAATTATTAAAGAATTAAGTACAGAAAGCAACTAGTCTGGTCTGAATATAAATATTGATAAAACTAAAATAATGTACAACAAAAATACAAAAACTACAATTCAAAACATAGAAATAAATGACAGAGGAATAGAAAATGTAACTAAATTCAAACATCTAGGTCAAATAATTAACATAGATAGAAACTGGGAACATGAAATAAACCAAGGGCAGAGACAATATGAAAAATACAATACATTTTTTAAAGAAAACATACCTATCTATTGAAAAAGAAAAGCACATGAACAATGCATTACTAGCTATGACATATGGAGCAGAAACTTGGAGCATCACAAGTTGTTAATGCAAGGAGTATTAAGGATTTTAAGAGACGATATGCTAAATATGTTGTCAGTTGAATAAACCTCCCACGATGAGTTTGCTGACTCCATGGAGGGTGCAATAATAATAATTAATAATAATAATAAATATTGATATGTTTGTACATGTGAGAGTTACAGTACTTAGAGAAAATAGTTCAAGGAAGACTACCAAAAAAAGGAGGTAGTCAATGGAATTAAGGATAAGAAGTTGGTTTGATAGGCTTGAAGCAATTCAGTGAATGGATGCTGACCACATGAGTAACATGTTAGCACATGTTACTCATGTGCTAACAGGTTTAAGGGAAGCTAGAGGAATAATGGGAGACATTGCATGCATTTACATGCAATGATAAAAGAAGCATAAGGCAGAATATCTATGAGTAAGTCACTGGAGCGAGTGCATGAGAGAAGTCAGAAATTAATCCAGTTGTCTACTTCTGCATAGCATCAGGCAAATTTAGTATTTAGTGTTAGAAGTTTCCCAGGTGAGAGGTAATCCTCTTGAATGAAAAAAAGGACACCTACATTTTCTGGAGGGGAGAATGGACGCAATGTTCGAGACTTGAATCTAGCCTCGAACATTGCATCCATTGCCTCCTCCACCTCCTTTGTAGGAGATTGGGGTATTTTCAAAAGGCGAGAAGAGATGTGGTGTGATCATCCTTGCATGAAATAAGAGAGGACTGAGTTTCGGTAGCACTGAAACTTTTTAATTTTATATCAATCTCCACACAAAAGAGGTCACAAAAAACCTACAACACAATATTACCAAGTGTGTTGGAAAGTAATTAGAGAGGAAGAAGAACTCTCTTGATGATTTTCTTGAAGAAATGGAGGTTATATTCATGTTCCAAAGAACAGAGATAGATGGAATGAAAGATGATGATGAGAATCTTCACACATATGCAATGAGTTTGGAGCTGAACTATGTGTGAATGTTGACCAGCAGCAGCTATTTTTCTTTTAAATGATTGGAGGAAAGTGAAGGAACGAGTGGCCAATTTGATAGAGCAGAGTCCATGAAAACACTTATGAAAAATACAATGTAGAAATAGAACACACTGTGAAAAAGCAGCTGCAGGGAGCTTGTGTATGGGTGGAAGAGTATCTATTAAACAGACTACCCTCCACTGGGAAGTACTGAGCACTCTAAAATGTGTAAACAGTATTTTAAGGTTATGTGGAATTATAAAGTGCTAAGAGCTATGAAGGTATGAATAATGAAGCAGCAGCTTGGTTGTTTTATTAATTGGACAATTTAGGTATATAGTACAGTATACAGAAATTTTGTTATAATTTGCACACTGCATTGCTTTACAATAAACAGAGTAAATTAGTTTAAAAAATATATAATAAAAGACCTATGCATTGTAGCATTCAGACATTATGTGTTAACATATCCTTATGGTTGATATAGTGATTTCCAACTATGGCCATTTCAACTTACAACAGGATCATCAGAATGGAAACCATCATAAGTCATGGAGTGACTGTATATATTTTTGCTATGACAACTTTTGGCAATTAAGTGATTCCAACTGTTCTTATGTAACCCTGGTTGCTAGCTGTATGACATATTCTACCCCCTCTCAAAATGGATTACTGAATTCTGCTACACAGATCATATTCAAAAGCTCAATGATAATATGTAGCAAAATAAGATAACCTTCAGATATCCTTCATAAACTTTAATAGCAGAGAGTAATGTTCTAGGCAGGCAGTACAAGTAAAAATGCCAATAAAATAATGGCTATTTCACTAATCAAATGATTGTATACAAAGTTATCAGCAATCAGATCTCAATGCAAATATATGCAGAGATAATGACTGTGATGTACTCTGCCTGCAAGAAACTCACAAAGGGGAAGGTGCCACCAGACCTTACATCAATGGCATGAAACTCAAAGAGATACCCCATGATAAATATGGTAGTGCAATATTTACAAGGGAAGTGTGCTATCACCATTACTTTTCAACATCAATGATCTCCTCATCTTTCCAGGAACTAGAAATTTTATGATAGGTTTTATTTCTGAGAAAATTCCCATGTTACTCCTCTAAGTAGATATTAAGTTTTATGGCTATTTATACTATTTTTGTAAATATATAATTCTCTTGCATTGCTCTACCCCCACCGTTTCCAAAACATCTCCTTCCTTTCAATCATACTCCTTTCCCTAAACAGCAGATGAATTGTATATCGCCACATGCTGGGGATGCCACTGAATAAGAAGACAGCCTGCAACATCTTAAAAAGGTATGTCTGAATTATACCTCTTATATTCTTCATATATCTATCTATGTAAAACTTCGGTAATGCCTTAAAACTGAGTAAAAAGCCAATGACATTATAAAAAGAGACACTCTTAAACAAAAATAGGCTAAATAGCCATAAAACTTTATAGACATTTTATCTATGCTGATGACCTTGCCAAACCTACTCAATCAGAAAATTTCAAGTCCAATGAAATTACTCTATCACTTGCCTTAAATAGTCTAACCACACATTATAGCAGTAATCAATTAAAACCAAACCTCTCAAAAACCCAGACTGGCCTTTTCCACCTTAACAAGCAGGATGTCAACAGGAAGTTACAGATTTCTAGGGAAGGCTCTGATATAGAACATTCCTGGAACTCAATCTATCTCAGTATGACTCTCAATCATACTCTTTCATATGAAACACACACAGAAAAAAAAAAAAGCCAAAAGTGAATGCAAGAAACAGTATACCAAGAAAGCTTACCTCCTCCAAATGGGGATGCAGACCCTAGCACACCGAGATCTTCTGCCTTGGCCCTTTGCTATTCTTCTGTTGAATATGCCTGCCTGGTATGGCCCGGATCCTGCCATGCTGAAAAACTTGACCCAGCATTGAATAAAAGCTGTCGCTTAATCACAGGATGTCTGAAACCAACACTACTAAGAGACCTAATACTTTGGCTGGCATTCCACCCCCTTCAATTCGAAGATCTGTATTCTCAGCTGACGAATGAAGCAGACAAATGAATGATGAACGCCACCCACTATTTAGCCAAACCACAGTGCCCCAAAGACTAAGATCCAGGCATAGCTTCCTAGCTACTGTTGAACCTCTTAATAAACCTCCAGAGACAAGACTTCAACAATGGCTTGCACTATACCTTGAGAATAATACTGGTATTCCAACAGCCCAACATCTTCCAAGTGGTGCCCACTTGGACTGGAATACTTGGAAACGCCTCAGCAGACTTCGAACGACAGGATGCTGCAAACAAAGCCTCAAATGGGGCTACATCATTAGACCAGATAATTGTGAATGAAGGACAACCCAGTCCATGGAACACCTTTCTTGTCCCCTTCTTCAATCACCTTGCACAAAAGAGGACCATATATCCCACACGGAAAGAGCAGTTGATTGTGCAAGATACTAGAGGAACATCTGACCATATTTATTTAATGAAAGTTTATTTTTCACTTGGTTGTGAGCAAACAAAATTTGCGCCTGAAAATATCTTCAGGACTGAGGTAAGGTAGTGCAACACCGGGCAACTCGTAGCAAAGGTGGACCAAGCTAACGTCACTCCTCTCTCAGTATCTCCCATAATGCAAAGCACATCTCCTTGCAGATATGTATAATGTTATCCATTAAGGGAAGGGCCACTAACCAGACCGGTTTCGACCTTTATTGAGGTCTCGTCAGTGGGAGTCAGGCCCAGAAGTGGATATACCAAGTCAGAAGCAACAGAGAGGTCACCTTTACCTATAGGAGTTGCCAAAAGGTGTGCCACCTTATTATTAAATTACTCTGGATTTAGAGAAAGATGTTTAAAGTTTATTTTTCATTATAGTCTAACCAAATGAAAAATAAACTTTAAACATCTTTCTCTAAATCCAGAGTAATTTAATAATAAGGTGGCACACCTTTTGGCAACTCCTATAGGTAAAGGTGACCTCTCTGTTGCTTCTGACTTGGTATATCCACTTCTGGGCCTGACTCCCACTGACGAGACCTCAATAAAGGTCGAAACCGGTCTGGTTAGTGGCCCTTCCCTTAATGGATAACATTATACATATCTGCAAGGAGATGTGCTTTGCATTATGGGAGATACTGAGAGAGGAGTGACGTTAGCTTGGTCCACCTTTGCTACGAGTTGCCCGGTGTTGCACTACCTTACCTCAGTCCTGAAGATATTTTCAGGCGCAAATTTTGTTTGCTCACAACCAAGTGAAAAATAAACTTTCATTAAATAAATATGGTCAGATGTTCCTCTAGTATCTTGCACAATCAACTGCTCTTTCCGTGTGGGATATATGGTCCTCTTTTGTGCAAGGTGATTGAAGAAGGGGACAAGAAAGGTGTTCCATGGACTGGGTTGTCCTTCATTCACAATTATCTGGTCTAATGATGTAGCCCCATTTGAGGCTTTGTTTGCAGCATCCTGTCGTTCGAAGTCTGCTGAGGCGTTTCCAAGTATTCTAGTCCAAGTGGGCACCACGTGGAAGATGTTGGGCTGTTGGAATACCAGTATTATTCTCAAGGTATAGTGCAAGCCATTGTTGAAGTCTTGTCTCTGGAGGTTTATTAAGAGGTTCAACAGTAGCTAGGAAGCTATGCCTGGATCTTAGTCTTTGGGGCACTGTGGTTTGGCTAAATAGTGGGTGGCGTTCATCATTCATTTGTCTGCTTCATTCGTCAGGTGAGAATACAGATCTTCGAATTGAAGGGGGTGGAATGCCAGCCAAAGTATTAGGTCTCTTAGTAGTATTGGTTTCAGACATCCTGTGATTAAGCGACAGCTTTTATTCAATGCTGGGTCAAGTTTTTCAGCATGGCAGGATCTGGGCCATACCAGGCAGGCATATTCAACAGAAGAATAGCAAAGGGCCAAGGCAGAAGATCTCGGTGTGCTAGGGTCTGCATCCCCATTTGGAGGAGGTAAGCTTTCTTGGTATACTGTTTCTTGCATTCACTTTTGGCTTTTTTTTTTTCTGTGTGTGTTTCATATGAAAGAGTATGATTGAGAGTCATACTGAGATAGATTGAGTTCCAGGAATGTTCTATATCAGAGCCTTCCCAAGAAATCTGTAACTTCCTGTTGACATCCTGCTTGTTAAGGTGGAAAAGGCCAGTCTGGGTTTTTGAGAGGTTTGGTTTTAATTGATTACTGCTATAATGTGTGGTTAGACTATTTAAGGCAAGTGATAGAGTAATTTCATTGGACTTGAAATTTTCTGATTGAGTAGGTTTGGCAAGGTCATCAGCATAGATAAAATGTCTATAAAGTTTTATGGCTATTTAGCCTATTTTTGTTTAAGAGTGTCTCTTTTTATAATGTCATTGGCTTTTTACTCAGTTTTAAGGCATTACCGAAGTTTTACATAGATAGATATATGAAGAATATAAGAGGTATAATTCAGACATACCTTTTTAAGATGTTGCAGGCTGTCTTCTTATTCAGTGGCATAAGACTATAATGAAAAATAAACTTTAAACATCTTTCTCTAAATCCAGAGTAATTTAATAATAAGGTAGCACACCTTTTGGCAACTCCTATAGGTAAAGATGACTTCTCCATTGCTTCTGACTTGGTATCCCCACTTCTGGGCCTGGCGCCCACTGACGAGACCTCAATAAAGGTCAAAACCGGTCGTAGTGGCCCTTCCATTAATGCATAACATTATACATATCTGCAAGATGTGTTTTGCATTATGGGAGATACCGAGATAGGAGTGATGTTAGCTTGGTCCACCTTTGCTACGAGTTGTCCGGTGTTGTACTACCTTACCTCAGTCTTGAAGATATTTTCAGGCGCAAACTTTGTTTGCTCACACTTGGATAAAGGATTAAACTAAATTTATTATAGACCACATTTATTGTTTATAACTCATGTATAGTTTCTTTTTCTTCATATTTTACTTATTATTCCCTATATAATTCACCTACCAAATTTAAGCTGTTCTCATTTGTAATGTATCCTAATTTGTTGTAAATAAAGTTGTACCATTTACTTAGTAATGTACAACTTGTGTTTGAATATGAAATAAATAAGCAATGATATTTCTAAAATTTTTTTAAAAAATAAATACAATTCAAGTTGCATAAAAAATAAATGTACTATTAAGATTACTTTTAAGATTGTGATATAAAGATGCCTTCTGATCTATAACAATCTTTAATTTACCTGATATTTGCATGCTGTAAGAGTCGAAGCCAAGAATCTGGAAGGCCTTCTATTTCCTGTGTATCGGGATTAAATCCAACATGAATATTGTGCTTTACAGAAAAAGGAATTCCTATTTGAGGAGGGCATATATCCTTTTTATTGGCCTTTTTATTTGGACGAAATTTTGTTAATAAGCTCATTCTGAGGCTTTATTGTCAGGTAATTGTAGAATAGTCACATTTATTATTCCTAAAATAAATTAAGAAATGGAATAAGTAATTGTAAGTGGAGGTTTCTGTGGTTTAGAAGTTCATAAGTCATATTCCGATAATTGGACCATATTTTTTTATTAAACTAAAAGCAATAAAGAAATAAAACCCGACAAGTTTCTTAAGTCATTTGACTTACATTTTCGTTCATACTATACAGTTGTAGCCATCTGACTGTTCATAAAATTAAAAAATCAGAATGCAGATTCTAAGCAGTGCTAAGTTTAAGCAATGCTGGATGATGCCACGTTCTGCTGTTAACGTTCATAATGTCAGAGGTCTGACTGAGATATATTTTTTATCAAAGCTGACCAAACTTGGTGTAGAATTAAGCCTTGGTTTTTATTGCATTGTGTTGGAATTCTAAGCATGTTTGCAGCTTCTTTAAATTTTCTTATGTAACAGTTTTTTTTCTATGTAAGACATGTTTGTTTTCTGCCAGAGTACACTGTGGCCGGTGGAAGTGGTATGGAAAGCTAGACTTGATTTGTGTTCTCTTCTGCTTAGAATCCCAACACAATGCAATAAAAACCAAGGCTTAATTCTACACCAAATTTTGTCAGTTTTGATAAAAAATATACCTCAGTCAGACCTCGAACATTATGAACGTGAACAACAGAACGTATCGTCATCCAGCATTGTTTAAACTTAGCACTGCTTTGAATCTGCATTCTGATCTTTTAATTTTATGAACAGTCAGATGGCTACAAACCGTATAGTATGAACTATATTTGAATAATTTCTCTTTTTTGTTTATTGCTTAAATTAAAAAAAAAAGGGGCCCAATTACGGGAATATGCCTTGAGCAATAAGTAATGCTCTTCAAAAATAAATCTCAATTTCTGCAGTGATTAGGTAAAATCAAATGAAGTAAATATTAACAAGTCCAAATTATTTCAGTAAGGTGAGTATTCTTTGTGAAAAGTTTTAGTGTACTGCAATATTAGAGAACAGCATGCAGCTATGTAGGTTGATCAGTTGTTTCCTTGTGGTACTAATGATAAGCCCATCCCAGTGCAAGATTTATCATTAATATCATGATGATAAAAGAATTACGAGATGAGCCACCATAGCTTAATTTAGTTTCAATGAAGCCCTTATGTTGGGAAAGACCTGGGTTTGAATAGTGTTTAGGATGAGAGAACTTCTATCAAAGCTTTTCAGTTGAAGGTAAGTGGCAGGGCTTTTTTCTTTAAGAAAAAAGCCCTGCGGTTCTGTATGATCCTCATTTGCTCAGTGTTAGTGCATGCACATATTGTTTTTTGTGATCCCTGCGATAATGTAACATTGCTAAAGAGTGTTCCCTAGTGGCCAAATTGGGTTGTTTAGGACTCTAGGCCTGACTTCTATTGCTTTTATTCAGCCTCATTTGCTCAGCGTTAGTGCCTGATGCACATATCATTGTTTTTTGTAATCCCTGATGATGGCAATGTAACACTGCCAAAATATAGGAAAGTATTACAGTTTTTATAATTAATATTCTAGTATATGTTGTCATTTCCTGAAAAATTAAAAGCGATGTATAAGGTTATCTACAAGAAGTTTAGTGCAGTAATAACATTAAAATGGGTTATGAAATATGTCCAACACCTAAGGCTGTCAACTAGATTGATGTTCTTGCAGCCTCTACTTAGATCAATTTGTTTATCCAAAGTATGAGAAAAGACAATTGCAGGGAATCTGGTAAACACCTGTGAAGGAGACCATTTCCTTTGGGGAAAGTAAGATGGAGGAGAGTTTACTAACAGAAAAGAAAACAGGTACCAAATTGGATTTTTTTGTTTTTTTAGAATTCTTGAAATGGGTTTAGAGATTCTAGCAATGTATGAAAATTGGTACCTTATGTACAGGGCTGAAGTTCCAACAAACTCTCCCATTTCCCAGGTGTTTGTCCAGTTCCTTGTGAGCATCTTCTTTCATATGAGTTCAGTTAAAAAGAGACCATAATAACATCAATCCTACATCCCTCCCCCTCTCTCTCTCTATACACACACACACACACACACACACACACACAACAATAGAATTTTATTCAAAAACTCCAATATATTTCATCCAACATTACATGGACATCAAGACATCAACAGGGAGATGGACCATTAACTACATTCAAAACATGAATCAAAATAATGAGTCATAAAACATGCATATATTAGCTCATGTCTCAGTCACAGCTGAAGTATATGATATTATACTATCCGAGTTCAAACGAACAATTGTCAAACATTGTGAAGATTAAAATTTTAAATAATTATTAATTCAAAAAAATAAGCTTATGAACAATAAATAGTGATCATTTCCCAAAACTTGGATATTGGCATGCAGTCTGATCGGTTCAGGTTAGATGAACTGAATAAAATTAAAAGCAATCTGATATGTAATGGATACAACAAACCTACCATTCAAAAATTGATAATTACTGCATTATCCTTCTAACAGACTACAATCCAACATGAAAAGAATTTCAATACCCTACCTTAAAGGAACCTCAAAACGAATAGAAAGGATTCATCATAAATTCAATCTGTACACTTCCTTCACACACATTACAGTCATGAATACGTCCCAGCCATATGCCTGTCCTGAGCCTAGATAAAATTGGGGAGTTGAGGAAAACAATGGTGAACTGCCCTGTAAAAATCTCACCAGGAATACTTTGTGGGCAATGCCTACAAAGTCACCTACGGTCAGAAATGACTGACTGAAAATGGAAAACCAGAGAACCACTTCCTTCAAACCAGCTTGGAATTGTCTTCCTTCCTACCATCTACAAGGACATATTATCACCTCTTTCTTTACTGTCTATCAAGTACCCTGCTCATGTCATCTTTGCTATTTTCAACAGATTAGCTGTTCTACCTTCATTAGAATTGAAGAACATCAAGACTACATCACACTTTTGGAATCTGACAAGTCTGGCCTTGCTTCTCATTCTATTGACACTAAGAATTGAGTTCTTTGGAACCAGACAAAACTCCTTCATTCCAACAAGTTGCATGCCAATCAGTGGCGTAGCTAGAGCAGTTGCCACTCAGGGCGGTCCCTGAGTTTGCCGCTCCTCTCAATACCCACCAAAATTACTACAAAAAGTTAAAATGATGTATAGGGAAATAAATTAAAACACTATGTTTATTTTTGAAGTAAAACTTTAATTTCAACATTCTAAAATGTTATTTTTCTTGCTTCTCTGTTAGCAAAATCGTCAATGACATTGACGAAGTCCATTTCAGAGTAATGTAGGTAATTCTTAATCAAATTTTATTTTAAAAATCTCCTCTCACAACTAGCAACTTACAGCAATTGTGAGGAAAATTCGCAGTAGTATTACAATATTTGGAACTGAGTTCTCAAAACTATTTTAGAATTAACTGCAAAAGTTCAAAGAGGTTCAAAGTGCAGCTCTGGGCGGACCCCCCCCCCCCAGCTACGGGACTGATGCCAACATCCAAGTTTTGGGAAGTGATCACAATTAATTAACAGTGGATTGCAAAGTTTAGCTGACAGGTGGAGGAGAGTAAATATGATAAAAACTTCTAAGTTTTCTAAAGGGATTCTATAAGACTGACAACAAATTTTTCAACACAAGATGAGTAAGGGGAAAAAGGGGAAAAAAACCAAGGGGTCACACGTGGAAGTTATCTAAGAGTGTGGTTAGTAAGGGCATGCAGACTAGGTTCTTTACTTGGAGAGTAGTGAATGAGTGGAATGGATTGCCAGAGGTGGTTGTGAGTGGCCCAATAGTGAATAAGTTTAAGGAGATGTATTATCATACATCAAAAATTTATGTGTTAATGGATAGCGTGAGTGTCCCAAGATGAGTCTTGACTCTATGGGGTAATAGTATAAATAATAACAATAATTGTTCATAAGTTTTTTTCTAATTAATAATTATTTAAAATAATATTTATCTATGCAACTTTCTATAATTGTTCCTTTGAACTCTAGCAGTGTAATATCATATACTTTGGCTGAGATTGAGACATGAGCTAATATATGCATGATTTATGACTCATTATTGTGATTCACATTTTGAATGTAGTTAATGGTCTGTCTCCTTGATGATGTGGCAAAGAGAGCTGTGTTCATCAAGCTCACTGTGAAAAGATGCTTAAAATTTAAAATTGTGTGTGTGTGTGTGTGTGCGTGCGCGCACAATAGCGATAATTAGTTATTTAAATATTTTGTATGATAGCTATGATCGGTAAGCAGTGTAGTTAAAGTTTTGTATTTCTTAAATTTCTTAGTACTTCTGGTGTGCAGCTTAGCGAGTGAGTAAAATGGCAGTGTAACACAAGAGAGTGCTAAACATGAAGAAAGGTTTATACTGCAAAATTGGACAAAACAGCATAGAAAGATTGCTTGGATCCCTGAAAAACACTGACTAATAGACAAGGAAGTTTTTGCTTTTTATATATACTGCAAAATTGGACAAAACAGCATAGAAAGATTGCTTGGATCCCTGAAAAACACTGACTAGTAGACAAGGAAGTTTTTACTTTTTATATATTTCGATATTATGTCCATATCTGAACTACTGTGATGAATTTCTTGGGGAGACATGAAAATATGGAAGTGGTGGAGAGGATTGAGAGGCAGGTGACCAAGATGGTATCAGAAAGACTTGGGTTACAAAAATTGGTTGGTAGGCAGATGAAAGAGAAAGTGATAGAAACAATCAAGTAGCAAAAAATTTTTCTATAAAACTCCTTTATCAGGCGAAAATGTTCAGTACCTGAGAGGAAGAGAAAGAACAAGAGGCCATGACATCAACATGAGAACTAAATTTTTGCTTGAAAGTGAATGTGCATAATGGTCTACCAAAGGTAGCTGTGTTTTGTCAGTGAATTAGTTTATGGAGAGGTATGATAGATGTCATGTGAATAAGTTATTATGGATCTCCATGACCTTAGGATTTCAAGGCAAAGTACAGTTAATAATAATAAAATGATGCCCACTTTATCACTAAGCAATATTATGAAATTGATTCATCACACAGGTCTAAAAATTAATTAATGCACAAACTGTTTTAAATCAGCTTACATTCTTTCTCCCTGCCGAATGCGAAATTAAGAACTGAATCATCCCTAAATGAATTTAACAACTCTGCCGCATCTACAGCGTATCAGAAGAATGGCAATGTTTTAGGCAAGTACGAAGAAAATCGCTTGTCTTCTTACGTTAATGCATTATGAAATGCAATGTTACAATTTAAGTTCTCGTTTACACATAAACTGGTAAATGTAATTAATCAGTGCAACAAACGCTGATTATGAAACATTCGCAATGATACAATAAGGCACAGGAGTAAGACGAGAAGTTATCAAGTGAATGTCAGGTGTGCAAATATACGACAGCGCTTCCGGAAATATTTAATTAAATAATAAAATTAAGAGATAAAATCTTCTTGACTGAGAGGAATAATATTTTCAAAAATATTTTTTTTGTGTGTTAGAAAGAAATATATATACACTACTCACTTTTGGTAACAACTAAAAATCAGCTTCTTGAAACCACTGGTAGGAACTATTTTTGAAACGTTCCTGTAGAAGTTTTCGAATGCAACTGAATTAGTTAAGTCACCACCAAAATAAAGACGGCCGTATTGTTATTTATTAATTAATTATACATTATTATTCTAAAACCAAATGGAATGGTCTACAGTCTCCACCATGTTTTATGTACAGCCCTGGTGCAAAAATCAAAACGCCAGGAAACGAGGCACCGGAAATCCTGGACTATACTATTCCATATTTAGATTACACCGTCGGTCATACATACCTCCAAGACACCACCTTATAAAGGAAGAGAGCAAAATTAATTCTTGCTAAATACAAAACAACATTTTTATATCACTAATTATAAAAGGCAATGGAGATTTTCGTAAACTATTATGTTTGTTAAAATACAATGTTTCGTATTAGCATAATATAATTATTTTATTATATATATTGTTTTCGATTAAAAAAACAAACTTTATTGTCTAGCGTGAACACGCGATGAGCTCTCTCGTCACTATGTAGAGCTTGAATAATAATAATACAATGTCATAATTACGTTGTGACAAATCAAGATTTGATTAACTTGGCAAACGATAATACAGTATTATACTGATGGACGCAGAAGTAAGAACTATTTTCGTCCTCTTTCCACGGAAAAGCTTTCCATAGGTTTTTAAGAATTTGTGCAGCCTTTTTTCTTGATCTTTTAAGCTATTTCCTTTCCATATATTACAGTTTCCCTGTATATTAGTTATACTTATGAATCAAAATTTTAAGATTAAAAAAATCAAAAAATAATTCTGCAGTAAGAAAATAAAAAGTAGGAACAAATCATAAATAAATATTTTTTTTATTTATTTATATTAAATTCTTTATTTATACGAAGTTTTTTTACTTCGTATTTTATAAAGAAATTTCGTAGCTCAGTGTGAGACCACATCCCTACTTAGCAGCATTGAAAAAAGTTCAATGGTCCCCAAATGGTCTCCAAAGCTTGTATAGATAACAGGCTGTCGTAACTCACTAAGGCAACTCCTAAAAGTGGCAAGTTAGGAGGGCAGCAGAACCCGGCAAAATGGTATCTCAACCATATAAACACCGGTTTTTTTTTTCTTTAATTTTATATGTTTTCTAGAATTTAGTGGCGGCAAAATGGTGCTTGCCAATAGTAGTAACGTACGATATGTTTAAACCTTCCGTCGGTTGATTTGCACAAAATAAGTAAATAATAAGGCTAAAAGTATTTTATTATTATTATTATTATTATTACATGGTACCTCCATGGAGTCCAAAAACTCTATAGAAGCTGTGGGAAGGCCCCCCACATCACAATTGGGCACTACGCTAATCTAGCTTTTACGGTTACTCCATGCTACAATGCACCATGGAGTATCCGCAAAAGCTAAAATAGTGTAGTGCCGAATTGTGATGTGGAGTGATATGTGGAGTTGTACATGCAATTAACAGATTAAAATGTATTCGTATGGTGCTCCAGTAATCGACCTCAGGAATATATTTTAATCAGTTAATTGCATGTACAATTCAAGTATTTCCTGTGGTCTTCTGAGAATCTGAAAGTTGGATAACAAAGAAAAAAGAAGAAATAAAATCACAAGCGTTTGAATCCAAATGCTTATGAAAAATAAACCAAACTAAATGGACTGAGAAAAAGACCAATCAAATAGTGAGGTAAGAACCAAATTACAAGGAATTAATATTAGATAAACTAAATAAAAAAAAGAGATTAAAATGGTATGGGCATGTAAACAGAATGAATCAACAGAGATTACCTTACATTGCTCTACAGGGAGAGAAAGACCACAAAACGGACAAGGGGAAGACCAAGGATAAACTGAATCACCAATATTAAGAAAGCTGCTAAGATCAGCAGCCTTCAAGATCTTTCAAGAAAGACTTTATTAAGAGAAAAGTGGAGAAGATGGACTCATGAAGTACTCAACCCGTCTTGACGGAAGAGAATCAATCAATTACATGTTCTCTAATCAGTTTGGTTGCTTTGCAGGACGAAACTCCAGATTCCAGAAAAAGTAAAAAAAAAAAAACTCCCTGATATCTCTATATGAGAAGCCTAACTCATCTTGAGTTCAAAAATCCCTTATAAACATCTCTGCATCCTAGACAGCATTTGAATCTAGCTATTTTCAACCAAAGGACTATCGTCGACAACTGAGCCTCTTATAATGAAGTATACGACGACATGCATTTAAAAATGAACGTCAAATAAGCTGTGTTCTATCGTGAACATAATACGCTGGCCTCATAGTCTTAGTCCAAAATATGGAAATAGGATGAATAAGTTATGTCATGTAGTAGACCACAGAGTAGAAAACAGTGTGCATTTACAAAATTTAACAGAGTATGTGTCCAGAGGTGAAGGGTAAGCAGGAAGATTTGAGTTCAAATTCTCTGATTAACTGGTTGGTTACCAAGTGTAAAGAAGCTAATCGCTGATGACCTTGTCATTTAGTTTTAAATAGTACTGAAACGTATGGCAATAGTTCGATAGTTTGATGGAATAGACTTTTATATTTACGTTTAATTACTTTTTTGAATGGGCTGAATATAGATTTAGTTTTATGTTGTACAGTAAATGCCAACTGTACATCAAAGAACATGTAATGTAGATTATATAATAAAGGTGCTGATTCAGCCGTCTGTTCCTGAAATAAATTGAGTGTTTGGTATTACCATTGCTCCAAGAGTCCGCGTTGGTATCTAGGTTGTTCAAGATTCTCTTGTTGTTTTTTAATATCAGAAAAATCTGAAAGACCACAGGAGATAATACAGTGAGTTCTTCCTACATTACTGAAAGTCATCGATCTTGGTTGCCTGAACTGAAGATCACTAACTTTACTAGAAATATAATATACTTGAAACTAAATTTTCTGGAGGATTGTATAAAAAAAAATTATGTCCTTCTTTGAACACTTTAAAAATAGCTTACATGTGAATAAGACAATGAAACCAATATTAAAGCAACAAGAAAATTCGAAGACTAATCAAAATTTCATAAAACAAGACGATGTGAACTCCGACAGGAATGTATAAAACAAATAATTGAAAATCATTAATAAGCAGTTTAAGTTAAGGTTAATGTTCGAAGTGATTTGTAAGCGATGTTTAGAAATGAACCCTTATTATCGAAAGCATGAAACTTGCTGTGGATTCATTTGGCGTCAGGATTCAATGGATCTCCTTTATACAGAATATATGTGCGCACGCATGCAGACGTATTCACTGATTTGCTCGATAAAGAGCCGGCTCTTGTACTTATTGATAAACTCCAAAAGAAGTTCAAGCTGACATGGCCTACTAGCATGATTGACCCTGACATCATTATCGAGTCACTCGATAAAAGGCTATCACTCACTTTTATTAAAAAACTTCTCAAAAAGTTTGATCGGGATTGGCCTGGCTATTTAAACTTGTATTCCTCACCTGAAGTCGACGTTGAAGAAAATGAAGACTCTCCTCAAATGGAGGAAAAACTTAATCTAGTTGTCTCTACCTCTAATCCTTCTGATCAAGGAGAAATCCACGCTCTCGTAAGCAGAGAAAAACTCTCGCTGCTGAGCCAACAAATGTTGTTGGTATGGACGAGATGTTCCCATTTTAGATCCCTCTGCTTCCCCCAGTGAAAAGGTGCCACCGATTATCCTAAGGGAAAAGCAGAGATGGACAACACTCATAACCATCATGGCTAATTTACAAATAAGTTATACATCTGCTAAAAATGCAGCACGAAGGTATAAGAATTCAGCCCACCACAGTGCTGATTATAGAAATCTTACAAAGGAATTGGACGCAAGAGGATCTCAATATCACACATTTTCACTTGCCTCCGAAAAAAATCTGAAAGTAGCCTTACGAGGAGTCTCCGAGGATACTGACACGGATGAAATAGTTACTGACTTTAACTTACAGGAACTACCTCCCATAAAGGTCACTAGAATGTTTAGATCAAATAAGACACCTATGCCTTTGGTCTTGGTTGAGATTCACAACATTTACAAAAATATCTTTAATTTAAAATCAATCTGTGGACTCAAAATCATCCCAGAACCAATGAGAAAGAAAGCATCTTCTGGACAGTGCCACCGATGGCAAAAATTTGGCCATGCCCAGAAGCTATGCAAAGCTCAGTTCAGATGCCTAAAATGTGGCGAGAATCACCTGCGCCAAGTCAAAATCCATCCCGGCTAAGTGCGCTAATTGTGGGGGTCCTCACCCTGCTAATTATAGAGGGTGTATACATCACCCCAAAAACAGTTGGAATGATCCAAATCATCAATCTACCTCGTCATCTAGTGCGAGAGTTCCTGAGGCTCAGGCTCCTCAGTTCTCCAAGAGTGAGATCACGACAACAGGTGCTCGCCCATCATTAACTGAGCCCCTTAACACGTTCATTGCCAATCACGCGATATCGCGCGATGCGAGTTCTCACCAAACGGCCGATCACGCGTTATCGCGTGGACGTCGTTAACTAAATAAAAAAATTAAAAAAATTTGGCCACCACACGAAATTTCAATTTTCAGCTTGGCAATGAAAGCGTTAAGAAAACGAATCTTCAACATCAAGCGAGATCATATGCTGATATGGCCTGCTCCAAACAGATAGTACAAACCCAGAACCTGAATAATCCACATTCAAATCTATCAGCTGTTATCACCTCTTCTCTTGTAAACATGCTGCAGGATTTCAGAAACTCAAATCCATCCTTAAGTGTCACAAAAAGATTTTTACAGCAAACCCAATCCATATTATCAGCACTCTCTGATGCATAGGAAAAAAAATCGCCCCAAACTTTCATAGGATTTTCAGTTGGAATGCCAACGGTATAAAAAATAAACTGTTAGAAATCCAGGAATTTAATAATAGATACAACCCAGATATATTGCTAATCAATGAAACACACCTGAGGCCTGCTGACACCCTGAAAATCAAAGGGTATCAGATTTACAGAAACGACAGACTTGGTTATAGAGGTGGAGGTACAGCCACCCTTATCAAAAACTATATCAATCATCATTCAATAACCAACCCTACTACCACCAACCTCGAAATAACAGGAATTAATGTCCTCACAAACTCAATTGGATACCTTAAATTTTTTTCTGCATACAACCCTCCATTAAAGACATTATTAACCTCAGATCTGGATGCCATCCTTGGAGTAAAAGGACCGGTCGTAATTGCTGGAGACCTCAATGCAAAACATCCTGCTTGGAACAGTAAATCTACCAATAAAAATGGTCGCATCCTTTCTAGCTACACAGGATCAAACTATGCTGTAGTGGCTGGACCTACTGAACCAACTCATCTCAGTACCTCTGGCACTGCTGACATCCTGAATATAGCAATCCTGCAAGACATTGAACTACAGTACAGCCTTATATCACTAAACAAGCTGTCGTCGGATCACAACCCAATTCTACTGGAATTGGGAGAACAAGAATGCCTGTCTCCTCCCTCTCATTCAGGCATATCGTGGAAGAGATTGTCTAAAGCACTTAGGGAACAAATAGGACCCGTGCCTCACATATGCACACCAGAAGATGTGGAATCTGCAGTGACTAGCTACATCCAACAGATTAAGTCTGCTATAATGGTTGCAACCTTCCAGAAACCTGTTCCCAAGCCTGATCGTTTGCTTGAGGACATTACGGACCTGATCAGAGAGAAGAGTAGAGCTAGGAAGATATTTCATAACACTCGCGCGCCTCAGGACAAGACAGTACTTAACAGATTGAATGGAGCAGTAAGAGATGCACTTAAAACACATAGAAACCAAGTTTGGGATAAAAAGTTAGCCTCTATCTCACCTATTGATCACTCTATCTGGGGACTACTGAGAAACATCAAAAATAAAAACAGATCCCCCCTATAATCTCAAACCAGGGCCTAGTCCCCACAGATGCAGATAAGGCAGAAGCCATACTAAAAAATCTTGAGGATCAGTGCAAACCTTCTTATAACAACTTAGATTTCAGTCATCTGTACAAAATCCACAGACAGGTCAGGCATGCACTAAACCTCCCAGATACCAGTGCTGACCATATTGCACCCGCATCACCTGCTGAATTATATGATATTATTAAAAAACTTAAGAACAATAAAGCTCCTGGACCAGACGGTATCTCAAACAGGGTGATCAAACTGCTACCTCGAAAAGCTGTAGTGCACCTGACCAGTATAATAAATGCAATTTTAGGATTTCACTATTTTCCTTCCACCTGGAAACTGGCTGATGTGATTCCTATACATAAGCCAGGCAAAGACCCACGCTTACCGCAGAATTATCGTCCAATCAGTCTCATCTCCAATCTGGGTAAGGTTGCAGAGAGGGTCATTCTCTCATGACTCCAAACCTCAGTAAGTGACCTAAACATCCTCCCTAAAGAACAGGTTGATTTTCGACAACACCATAGTACTAGCAAATCCACAGCATTGTCGAATACATCACCACTAGCTACAACTGGCGCCAGTGCACAGGAGCTGTTTTCCTAGACCTATCCAAAGCATTTGACAAAATCTGTTATTTTGGACTCCTGCACAAACTTATATCAGCCGGTACCTCACTAAAAATGGTTCGTCTAATCCATTCATATCTTCAGAATAGATCAATGCAAGTTAAAATCAACGGTTCTACATCGTTCCAGCGCCATATCTTTGCTGGAGTGCCGCAGGGATCTCTACTGGCTCCATTGCTGTTTTCTGTATGCATGTCAGACATCCCACACAATCTGATGACTTCCATTTTGGCCCTGTATGCGGACGATACGGCAATACTAACCAGATCTCTCAGACCGCACTTCGTTACCAGAAAGCTTCAAGAAAACCTTCTAAAGATGGAGGGTTGGTTCTCCAAGTGGAGATTGGAAGTCAACCCCCTGAAAAGCTCAGCCATTCTTTTCTCAAAAAGGCCAATGTCTCCTGCAGGAGATGTGTTACTATTCAATACTAAAATTCCCTGGCAGACAGAAACAAATTACCTGGGTGTGATTCTCGACAAAAAGCTATCTTTCAAGCAACACATCATCAAGTCTGCGTGCGCAAAAGCATCTAAAGCCATAGCTCAGATCTATCCGCTAATTAGTAGAAATAGCAAGCTCAGCAACAGAATCAAATTGCAACTATACCAGATGATGATTCGTCCTATTATCACCTATGCCTCTCCGGCCTGGAGCCACACCTCTAATACTAACATTATCAAAATACAGCGAGTGCAGAACAAGTGCTTGAGAATGATTCTGAACGCCCCGTGGTATGTTAGAAACAACCAACTCCACAGAGACACAAATATTCCCTATATTCTCTCTTTTCTAGAATCCTTAGCATCCAAGTTTTTCCTAAAGATGTCCACACATCCCAACGATTTGGTTCAACAAGCTGCAGCTATATGAGCCAACGGACATATTCAAATATAGAAGACCAAATGCTATATTAGTCTCCTATAACGATGCATAATCTCCATGCCCATTCAGGGCGAGCAAACTGCTCGTAAATTTTACCCTCACTGTAACCACAACAGATAGCGGGGAATATGAAAAGCGTTTTGCTTCACCCTTAAAGACACAAATGTCAATTGTCAATTGTGGTCCGCAAGAACTGACGCTATATTGGCTTTGAAACGTGGATATAAACAAATTAAGAAGCATTACTTGAACTATCCATTTCTCCTCATGAAAAACCTATTTCTAAATTAGAGAGCTCATCATTGGCTGAACATTTTGACAAACCAGAAACAGCAATTTTGACAGTTATGCGGGACAAAATTTTACAACGAATAAATGCTACTAGTAAATCTCTACAATATCCCGATATGGATTTGTTTTTAGCTAATAATTTGTTACACTCTTTAGTTGGTTTTATTTTAGATATAAGAAATAGTTTTGCTGCTGTAAATGAAGAAGCAAATTTATTAACAGATGAGACAAAATTTAAAGAATTTATTGAAGGAAAGAGTTAAAAAACGAAAAAAAAATGAGTGACGAAGTTTCACAATCTAACAATGAGATTATATTACAAGGGAAAGAAAATTTCGCTGTGGAAACTTTTAATGTGAGTTGCGATAAGCTAATTTTGGAAATTAGCTTATCGGAAATGAAAGAACAAAAAGCAATTTCGACATATTAGATATATTTGACATTTTTTTTGAAGGAAGATATAGATCAAGACTAGTATTGATAAAATTTAACAAACTTATAGGACTGATATTGATCCAGAAAAATTTACTGATGAAGTTACGCAATTTTTAATAATGATAAAGGAAGAAAATTCTTCAATTAAAAATATGTACAAATTTATAAACGATGGGTTAAGGTCTACTTTTCCGAATGTAGAAACAATTTTAAAAATATTTTTGACGATGCCTATTTCAAATGCAAGTTGCTGAACGCTAATTTTCAGTGTTGAAAAGAATAAAAAATTATTTAAGAAGCAACTTGCACCAAAATAAAACAAGTGACCTGTCGTTATTATGCATTGAATCCGATGTAATGGACTCAATCAATTATGATGACATTATAGATATATTTGCTAAAACCAAAGCCAGAAAAAAAAAACCTTTTAGTTATTAATTTTTTAATTTAAGTTTGAACTGATTTATTTTTATACTTTTTTTTAAAATGCAAATCTATGTATACCAATGTTGTATTGTGCTATTAAAATTAGTTATCATGGAAAAGTTGACTTTTATTTTCAATAAACTAAAAAAAATGCTTATTTTTGAGGGACTCATAATGATGTTGCGCCTCGGGCCTCCGAAAGTATAAATGCGATCCTGGAACTGAGTGAAGAGGTGGATGGAGAACAAGAATTTAAAACTGGTACGGAAGTCCGACGACGAAAGAAGACACGACAATTTGACTACGAGTATCATGACGAAACGCCACAATCGCCAGAAGATAAATTTAGAGTGAATGTGTTTTATACACTTCTAGACGTTGCAATGTGTTCGTTAATAGAACGTTTTGAACAACTAAAAACATATTATGATAATTTCAATTTCTTGTATAGATTACTACAAATTAATAACGAATATTTAACAAGAAATTGTGACGATTTAGAGATTCTCTTGACGGACTGCGACAATAAAGACGTAAATGCAATAGAACTATATGATGAGTTATGTGCTTTCCGGGATATTTTTCGGAAGGATAATTTAAATATTCAAAAGCCCTTTCGATATTCTTAATTTTATTGTGTCCAATAACTTATCTTTCCCTAACTTTTCAATTGCTTTAAGAATACTATGAACCTTAACTGTTAGTGTGGCGAGCGGTGAACGTTCCTTTTCCAAGTTGAAAATTGATTAAAACCTACTTAAGAACAAGTATGTCACAAAAAAAAGGTTTGTTAGTTTGGCGCTAATAGTTATTGAAAATGGTATATGTGCGGAATTAGACGTTAAGACCATTATTTCTAGTTTTGTGAATATGAAATCAAAAACCTTAAAATTTTAATTAAAAAAAATTTCAAGTATATTTATGTAATTTAATTTATTTTCTGTTATTCTGTAAAGATGTTATTTTTTGAATACTTATATTAAATGTTCTAATTATTTCTGAATTCTTTTCTTATTTTCTCATCTATCTAGAGTTTCTTTTATTTTCCTAAAAGATAGTTCCACTTATAAAAATTATTAAAAATTTATTACAAGTTACTAAGCATTTAGTAACTTGTAAAATGCAAGAATTTTTTAAACTTTAGTTCAAATAAATTTTAACTTTAATTAAAATTCATTTTAATTTTGTTAGCGATTCGGGTCGGTGAGAAGGTTATAATCCCTGTATCATTATATTAAACGATTAAAGTGAAGTGGCTTTATCAAAATTTGCTTTAACTTTTGAGAATTTTTTGAATATTCGGGTTTTTAATGATTATCCTACCTAGTCAACATCCCCGTTTCGTTACATTTAGCGAACCAACGTGCGGCTGTTCTGTCAAAATTTATTTAAGAAATTTAAAATAATTTAAATTTTTATTATCGTAACAGTACCACACACGCCCGGATCGTTACAGGGGCGCTTAGATAGACATTGCATGCGGGCCGCAAAGACACTAGCGCCGGCTCTGGATGTAATAAATAAATAAATACACTGCATGTTTCCATTTCAGACGAGAATTTCTTATATATTCGAGATGGATCTCATATCAATCATCAAACCATTCTTGTTTAGCTTTGGTTGATGCAGGATTAGCCTCACAAGATTCTATGACATTTGCAAACTTTCGAACTGAAAGGAGCAACTGCACAATAAAGTCATTCGGTTTTATATATATATATATATATATATATAGAAAATTGGGACTTGTTATTTTGGGGTATGGAATGGTCAGCAAGTGCTGAAAACAAATAACCTTATTGACTGATCGTTTCTTTATGGAGTAGTAGAAGACTTTCCTGCATCAAGGAGCCTAAGCTAGAATGATTTAGTGTCCATCTCGAGAATGAAGGAGGGTATGAGCTGCAAAAGAAATATGGAAGGTTTTTTTTTTTTTTCTTCCCCACACAATAATTGCACTTGCCTAGCTATGATAATCGCATTGTCACATGCACGCCATGATTTGTTTTGGGTCATTTTCCACGGTTTCTTCTGGTTGTCAGTCCCGTTCTGGTGACGCTAGTTAAAACAGTAGTGAGATAGTAACTAAAGTAATTAAAACATTGCGTCATTTTATTATATCATATTTCCTAAAATAACACTGTCACGTCTTAAAGATACCTAATCTAAAATTACACACATTATTTGTTTACGCAGAATAGCCAAGCCCTCTTATATACTTAAGTGGCACGTGAAATTCATGCTTCTATATTCTGGAAGAAGAAGAAGAAAATAGGTATTAATATTAAATCCATGGGGTTGCAATTACTCTGACTTTGCACTTTTGTATTCTTTGATCAATGATGGATCATTCATCAAGGAAGCTGGTGTTATTCGTTATGTTAAAACAACTAAAGCAATTAGACGAATTTATTTTATTCTTTAATTGTATGCATTTTTCTGGGAAGATTGATTAGCTAAGATATTCAAAATACCGTATGTGCCGATTTACGGCCACCTGAGCTGTGGATAAAACGTTACGTTGTATTAAAGGTACGAAAACATTAAAATTAAAGATTACATAGGCAAAGCGGATACTAGATCCAACATAATTTAGTAATAAAATTAAAAATTATTATAACGGATAGGGAATAATTTCATTGACCGCGCGGTTAGGCTAGTCGCTTCTCAACCATATGCCTGGGGAAGGAGTGTCCCAGGTTCGATTCCCGTTGTAGACGTGAGGAATTTGAGGATCTTCCTCAGGCATAGCCAAGTTAGCCGGTCTTGGGCGCGGTCAGTAGGGTTTTTTCCGCCAGTTTATCTGGCGTTTTTCATCCCGCAAGCAGGCAAACCGGCCCCGTGAACATGCGCCTCTACAGTCAAAAAAAATATATATCCCCCCCTCAGCGGCAGACCAGGCGACGGGTCGGTTGGGAGTAGTACTAACAAGAAGTCGCATCTAAGTAACACGCGGACCCTGCATAGGAAGCGGGAATAACGCATAGAAGAAGAAGAAGAAGATAGGGAATAATTTCATTGTCAATAACAAGATCCAGACTATTTTCTTTGGAAGAGATGAGATCTTGGAGATGACAACTGACAAATCTTAATTAGGAAAAATGCTTTTAATTTTAATTTTTTTTTTTAATTTTATGAATGTAATTTTTCAGCAATGAGATTTATTTCAATTTTCTTTAATTTTTAATTTTAATTTTAATTTGTTTTCTTTATTTTAGTGATTTTAATTTTAATTTATTATTTTATTTATTGATTTTAATTTGTAATTCAATTTTTTATTTTAGTGATTTTAATGTTTTTATGATTTTTATTATAATTTGCTTTTGAATTTATAATTTTAAAAATTCATATAGATAGATTTCCTTTCTTTAAATGAAAACTCGCGCGCACACACACACACACACACACATCTATCGGTTTTCCCTATCGCTTCTCTTCTATATCCGTCACATTCTATTGATAATTTAATATAATAATTATATAATAATTTAACAATAAATTATTATTATTATTATTATTATTATTATTATTATTATTATTATTATTATTATTATTATTTTGGTATTCGTGGTAGTGTTACTATGATAAACCTTACAAAAAAGAGATATAAGTCCATTTAGGTTGGCTAAGGCATCGATTCGATGAGTTGTCATTTACCTTTTGCCTCATTTTCAACGGTTTCTTCTGGTTGTAAGTCCTGTTCTGGTGATGCTAGTTAAATTACCATCGAGATAGTAAATAAAGTAATTAAAAAGTTTTTTGATTTTATTATTTGTGTCTTATACGTTTCATCTATGTCTAATGCCCAGAATGTCTCTGTCGTGTACGACGCCACACGTTCTCTTCGGTTGGAAAGATCTGAATTTGATTCCATCTGTGAAGCGAGGAACCACTATAAGGACTTTTCACTGAAAGTGAATTACTCGATCTCATACGGAGAGAGAATTGTCTTTCTGAAACGCTAGATTTTATCTCCCTTAAAACTGACAAACCGGTTGGAGAACACACAAGAAGATGAGACATAATATATCGCCCTCATAACTATAGTGTTGTTCCAACCGTACTTCCAATCCGTCCCAATTTCTACAATCGAGCAGATTCTCATTAATACTATACAGCCGTCATAGTTGCGTTGTACTAAGAAAACGTTGTACTAAGAAAACCTGAAAATCTGAAGAAAACCTAAGCTCAAAACCATCACACATCTCACTTCTTAATTCTCCATCTACACATCGCATCATTTTCCACTATCTACACCCAGTCTGTAAACTGCGTGTGTGTTCTCTTACTGACCGATATAGATGAATGCCGGATGAAAAGCTCGAATTTCCAAAACATCCCCCCCACACACACACATCCACACCTACACAAACACATACATGTTTTCTCCGTATGAGGTCAGCTAATTCACCTTCAGTTGAAAAAACCGATATAAAGATTTCTTTCGTCACGATAACAGTCGAGTTCAGGTCTTGTTTTCAATTAACCTAGACAATTGAAAAAAAGACTTTAGGCGCAATTATGCATATTATTATTATGTATATTATCTTATATTATTTAGAAACACATATTGCATTTATTGACTCTGAAAAAGCATTTGACAAAGTTAAAAGAAACATATTATTTAACATATTAAAAGAAAGACAAATACCAAATAATATCCTAAAAGCTATCACAAGCATATATGAAAATAATCAAATACAAATAAGATTAAATCACGAGCTATCATATAAGAGAGAGATAAACCAAGGGGTCCGACAGGGATGTCCCCTCTCAGCAACTCTTTTTAATATCTACTTAAATGAAATAATAATAAAATGGAATAAAAATTTACATCAATGAATTAAACTTTCTCCTACAGTTAACTTAAACACTCTCCTCTTTGCCGACGACAATAATAATTACAAATTCTGAAGATAACTTACAGAAAGATATTTTAGATCTAAATGAGATATCCAAAGATTATGGTATGATAATATGAACAAGGAAAAATCAAAAACTATGGCCTTTAAAGGACAAGATCCAGCAAGAACTAAAATAGTAATAGATAACAAGATCTTAGAACAGGTGAATTCATTTAACTACCTAGGATGTATGATCACATATGAAAATGAAAAATATATAAACGTAAAAATTGCAAAATATTTAAAAATAACAGGTGTAATTAACTGTATATTTAAACCAAACCTAGTTCAAAAACAAACCAGACTAAAAGTATACAATTCATTAGCCCTACCATTGTATGGAAGCGAAATCTGGACAATAAAACAAAAAGACAAACAAAGATTAACAACAGCAGAAATGAAGTTTATGAGAAAAACTGCGAAGTATACCCTATTTGATCACAAAAGAAACGAAGATATTATGAAAGAATTAAACCAAGAACCAGTAATAGAAAAAATTAAAAAATATAAACATAAATGGATGGAACACGTTCAAAGAATGAAAACAGAAAGATTACCAAAACAAGCCTTAAAGTACAAGCCATTAGGAAAAAGAAAACCAGGACGTCCTCTTAAACGATTCAACGATGACTTCTAAGGCCGGAACAGGCCATGCTAGGCCTAAATCCTTGATACGCATGATGATGATGATGATGATGATGATGATGTATATTATCTATTATTATACATGTTATTTATAATTATGTTAGCTATATTAATTATTATATATATTAATATTTAATTTATGATTAACTTTTTGTTCATAAGAAAAGCTGTTGCTCTTCATTTATTTTTAATGGCAAAGGTGATATCTGGACTGTTTGTGAGACATGTAACCATATTTAAAAACCATGAAATGGTATTGATGAAAAAGGTTTAAATATTTGCTTCACAAGCAAAAAGACAGAATGACAAACGACATCATTTATATTCATAACTTCTTAAATGGTTTCTTCTTTACAAATGCAGAGACCGGATTTCATCAACTTCGTCATATATCTTTGCTGCATTAATGCCATGTAGTTTCATCTTGTTCTTCAAAGAGCAGCTGCTGTTGTATGTTTCCATATTTAAGTTTGAGCCCAGAGAACAAGAATAATATGTCACGTGACCGTATTTATGAGAGAACTGTCTGTTTTGCTCATATTGATTAACCTTAGTTCAATCGATGGTAGGGCTACACGAAGTATCTAATAAAGAGTGAAAAATTCACTTTTTAAATTTCGACATAAAAGTATTCAGTGCGAATGTTTGCCAAAACAACGATAATAATTCAGGTGAGAATAATAATTCTGATTTTTAATAATTGTGGACGATAATTTAATTGATGTTTAGTAATATGTTAATATTTTATATGCCAAATTTAGATTTAGTGAAATGTAATTTTTGTCCGTTGTTTTGAAGAAAATTTCTGCAGACGCTTTGGCTAAATGTCATAGTAGTTTCTTACTGTGCAATAGTATTATGAAAATAACGTGTACACTCACAAACCTAGTGTACTCGTATATTTAAACTTATTACATGTAAGTTTAAATATACGAGTCTCTTGGGACACTCTCCAAATAGTTCTAGCTCTTAAACTATTTCGTATAGGCTAAGAACATCCGGCATAAAGCACAATAATTAGTGAATAAGGCACTATAAAAACTAAACTACAGTATAAGCTTTTTTATATTTTTATTATTATTTTTTAAATTTTATTTATGAAAACTCTTTCTTAGTGTCGAAAGAAATGTTCATTTCACCGTAACATCGTATACATTTACATATTTTCGTTGTCTTATGTATTTCTTTAGAGGAAAGATCAATACCCTCCCCAGTTCAAAAAACATCATGTTCTTTGCTAATAATTTCGCTTCGTTGCGTATAAATCAATACGCTAGAAAGAGCTATACCTACATTTGAAAATAAACACTAACGGTTTTTCTGTATGGTTAATTCATAGATTTGATGACTGATTTCGAACGTTACACTTCAACATTGAACCGAAAACCCCACTCACCAGTCCATTCAGCCACTGCATTATATTCCTCTTACAAAGTCAAAACATCCGCTCTACTCGTGATAGTTCTCCAATCCAGGAGACTGGCTGTTTAATAGATATCAGTGAGTTGTCTATGGAGGAGCGATATTCCAGAAGAGACAAGTTACTAGTGATATATCCCAAGCGTCTGTTTTGGAACCGTTGCTGTTCAACTTGTATGTTAATGATATTAGAAGATGTTTGATGGTGATATGATGTTGTTTGAAGAGGATACAAAGTTGGGGAGAACGATCACGAGTAGAGCAGATGTTTTGACTTTGTAAGAGGAATATAATGCAGTGGCTGAATGGACTGGTGAGTGGGGTTTTCGGTTCAATTTGAGAAGTGTAACGTTTTGAAATCTGCGAAGCAAAGATCGGATGTAGAGAACACAATCGGTAGGAATATCTTGGAGAAGTAGAGGAGAGAAGAAATCTGGGAATAATTGTAGACAAGGACATATTGCTAAAATTTTGAGGAAGCATAGTGGATGATGAGAATGATGGGGAGTGACTGATTTGTACAAGTAAGCATGTTATTTTTCTATTGCATAAGGCTTTTATTAGGTCACATATGGATTACTGTGCACAGATTTGGTCGCCTGGTTTTCAAAAAGATGAAGAAAAAGATGCATTGGAAAGGATCTAGAGACTATTGCTAAGGTGGTTCTGGTCCCTAGAATGTTGAGTTTGAAGAAAGATTGAGGAAATTCAATTTACAGAAACTGATGGATAGGAAGAGGAGGAGGAGGAAGGAGATATGATTGAGACATACAAGTTGTTAAGGGATTATTGCCAAATATGTGAGGGAGGTTTTGCATAGAATGGATGAAGACAGGGAGAGAGCAGTAGGTCATTCGTGGGAGCTGTATAAGGAGAGTGCGAGCAAAGAGGTGAAGAGCCGATTTTTTTAATTTTTTTTTTTTTTTTTGAATGGAGAGTGGTTAGAGATTGGAATACATTGCCGGAGAGTGTGGTGACGGTGAATATATTTAAGACGTGGTATAATAAGCTGTGTGTGTGTGTGTGTGTGTGTGTGTGTGTGTGTGTGTGTGTGTGTGTGTGTGTGTGTGTGTGTGTGTGTGTGTGTGTGTGTGTGTGTGTGTGTGTGTGTGTGTGTGTGTGTGTGTGTGTGTGTGTGTGTGTGTGTGTGACAGTAGGATCTCCTGCGATGAATCTTTTGACTCCATATAGGTTTCATAATAATAATAATAATAATAATAATAATAATAATAATAATAATAATAATAATAATAATAATAATAATAATAATAATAATAATAATAATATAATAATAATGCAGGGGGTGGTCAAGTTCTTTGGTAATAAGAGCCACATATAATACTTTTCATACATATTTGAATGTTCAAGAGCCGCAGAAAATGTTATTTTAAAATTGTATTTATAAATAATAAAAAATACAATTATATAGTAGTCCTACTCACCAAAGAAGAATATGTTTAATCTCTACTCGTTGCAGGCTTTGATCGAGTCTCCATTTGTGTAATTAATAGTTTAAAATCTGGCTGGTAGGGTGTCTGTAGATTCATCTAATGCTAAGGTGAAAGCAACGCAGCTTTTTTAGATCACTCTGCAGTGAACATACGATTGTAGAACTAATTTCAGAAATACGTCTTTCAGCAGTGCGGTGGGGGGATAGGAATTTGTTCTATTGCCTGTTTAAGTTTTGAGTTCTCTGGAGCGAGAATTGCAATCATATCACAATATTCTTTTTTGCAAATTCTCCATGACTGTAAGGTAGTTTACTTCGAGCAATATTCCAAGCTATAACAAAACTAGCTTCGGTCGTCAAACCACTTTGATAACAGAGGGAAAGTATGTTATTTTGTTGAGTGACTAAATTATATTTCATACGTTTTATGTTGTTTTCTCGCTGATCTGATTCAGGAGGAAATTCAGATGGAAACGATTTTTGATTACATTCATGGTGGCGCTTTAAATTACTGGCTTTAAAGTGGCTGATGGTTGTATGACAGGTTTCGAAGCGCCACCATGAATGTAATCATAAAATCGTCCTCCCATTGATGGTTAAACATTCTATTTTCTTGTTCGTATTTCCGTTTTAAAATCTGATGGTGTTAAACTTAAACTTTATATTGGCTTTATTAGCTAGAGATTTTTTGAAAAATATATACAATTGTCTACAAGTTTCATCAGCAGTTCTGTCTGGCTTCTTCAGGACATGTGTAACGGTACGTGAAACTCCATGTTTGCTAGTAAAAAAGAATAGAGTAACACTATGAAATAACTTAAACCGACGCGTAACATCATAAGCATGGAACAACAGCAGAACAGATACTTCAGGATTAGCCCATCACTTCTCGATCACTAACCACACTATCGATTGGAATAAAAGCTCATGCCCTACATAGAAGAGGATTTTCGATGTAGAAACTTTAAAGAAGCTGCCGTGGTACTCCGCTCTGGAGAAAACCTAACAAAAATCAAGGAATGATTCTGAAAGGCATCTGGAAAAGCCTAATAAGTTCGCTCAGCTTACCAGAATTTCATGTCGCTAAAAACTATATAACATGCTCAAAAAACAATGACTGATACACCATGTTCCATGCTTATGATGGTACGCGTCGGTTTAAGTTATTTCGTAGTGTTACTCCATTCTTTTTTACTAGCAAACGTTGAGGTCCATGTACCGTTACACATGTCCTAAAGAAGCCAGACAGAACTGCTGATGAAACTTGTAGACAATTGTATATATTTTTCAAAAAATCTCTGGTCAACTAATAAAGCCAATAGAAAGTTCAAGTTTAATATTTAATAAGTGACCAAATACAGCATAGAGAATCTGATTGTGTATAATACCAAATAATATTAAACTCAGTATTTAATTAGTAGTTTTAGTGTTAAAATCCTAACGAAATGCCAATTCTCTCTCACTTGTCTGTCTACTCTTCCAGTCATTAGGAGTGAAGTTTTTCTGAAGTTCAGTTTTAGGGTCCTTGGTTAATTATATTCATAAATAACCTAAGTTCTCCATAAGATGAGCTTAAAAGAGCATCTTTATAGTAGTAGTAGTAGTAGCTAATTAGTAGATTGTTATGTAGATATGATCGAGTGCTTTGCTGAAATCAGAATGAATGATAATCATAATCTATATCTCTTTAATCAAACTATGCTGTGTCTTGATAATATTCTAGATACGATTCTGGATACGACTCCTAATTAATTTTTCCATTACAATGGCCTTTGATTCTCTTTCATGCAATTAATCTCCTTATAAGTTACTTTAATTTATAAGGAAATCCATTGTGCTATAGCTCATTGTAATGGAAAAGTTAATTATAATTGTATCCAGAATATAAGAGCCTCAATAACTCAGCCGGTTTAGACGACGACCATTATTATTATTATTATTATTATTACTACCCAAGACCTCATGGAGTCAAAGACTCATTAGTTGGAAAGTCCTGGGTTCTAATCCCAGTGTGTTGCGCGAAGAACTTTATCAAGGCACTTCAGTGGAAAGTAAGTCATCCGGTCTCATACGATAGTGAAAAGGTTTTCCTCCCGGAAACTGGGTTTTTCATTCCACACAACAAGCAAACCATCCAGAAGAATGCGCAACTTACAGACATAGAATACTAAAGGAATAAGGATTATCCACCCTTATGCGAATATTAGGGCACAGCATAGTGCCCTAATATGATGTGCCGTGCTTATTGAAGAGGTGTCCGCGCGATTAGTCTAGTGCTTTGCGCTTCCCAACCATATGCCTGGGGAAGGAGTGTCCTGGGTTCGATTTCCGTCGCCGACGTGAGGAGCTTAAGGATCTTCCTCAGCCATAGCCAAGTTAGCCAGTCTTGGCAGTGGACAGCAGGGTTTTTCCCCCAGTTTATCTTGGATTTTTCATCCCGCAAGCAGCAAACCGGCACCGTGAACACACACGGATCTACAGCCATAAATACTTAACCCCCCATGAGGGGGCTCACTCGCACCAATAGGGAAGGGGGAGAAAAGGGAGGAAACTCCACATGAATAAATAAATAAATTGAAGAGGACACGGGAAGTAGATAATCGTAATGGTTATGATGCAATTTAAAATGTCAGCCCCAGACAATATTCTCATAAAAATCGACTAATTTAAAACATCAAACAGATACTAATGAGAAGGATAAAAAATTCGTTTGCAGGTGAATGACAGCAAGTCAAGTTTAGAAGGAAGTCTTTTAAGAGGCAGGTATTTAGGAGAGCGGAGTTTTTCGGAATTGAGCTCGACTCGATTTCTGTGATTCATTGATGTATCATATCAATCAATTATTGAGATGTATCTCCTCTAATGAATTTCTGAACGATTCACTCACAAAATACTTATTAAATACTTCAGCAACTGCAGCTGGATCATTTAAATTATTCCCGAGTAGTTGATTATGCATAATTTCATTTCACTATTGTTACTCCTTACCACATATCTGTAAAATCTTTCGGGGATTAACTTTAATATTCTCAACTAGTAGCTATAATTCAAATTTTACCTAACAATTTTTAATTTACAATTCAGTTAATGCTAGTTGTAGTTATTATCTAGCATTCTTAATAGCTGATTTATTAGATCGATAAATCATAGCTTTTGCTTACAACATATTTCTTGGAAAAATTGGTTACTTGTCTAGCCGATTCAGATTTATAATGAAATTTATTTTCGGAATCTCCATAGCATCTATTTTCCATTAGTCACTTCCATGAAATCATATCTTTCAGTTAATACATTTCTTAAGTCTTATTTTTACTTGATTAATTTAGTGGAGAAGTTTCTGAAACGTTTGTCTACTCAGTGACTAAGAACGGCACTTGAGTAGACTACACGAAGTTATAAATTATTAGTATCGAAATGTGAGTACATTGAATATTTCTTTTTCAATATTCAAGGACTATTCACTAAATAAATGCTGCTTATTCGATGTTGAATAATCAGTAATTAAAATTGAAAACATTAATTTTCTTTTAACATCCTGTACGATGATTTCATATTTATTTATGTTAATTTGCACTTGTCTCTCTCTCTCTCTCTCATATATATATATATATATATATATATATATATATATATATATATATATATATATATATATATATATATATATATATATATATATATATATATATATATATATATATATATATATATATGGGAATAAATTTTTAACTTGGGTATATTGTATATTAGGATAACCAAGCAATTTTATATGCTTGGTTATTTTAGCTCCTAATCCCAAGTGTGCAAACAATTAAGTTTGCGCCTGAAACAAAGTTCAAGTCTAAAGATGGTACAACACCAGGGCAGCTCATTGTAAAGGTGGTTAAAGCTTTGATCACTATTCTTAGTATTTTCCCATAATGTAAAGCACATCTCACTAGAAGATGTATATACTGCAATGCATTATGGGTGGGGTCACTACCCAGACCGGTTTCGACCTTTTTTGAGGTCTCCTCAGTGAGTAGCTAGACCCTAAATACCAAGGTTTTAGTAATACAAAGCCTTATCAACTTTAATTATATAAGTTGCAACAAGGTGTATTAAGTTTTAATAAAAATCTCTGGAGGAGATATTGATGGGAATAAATTTTTAACTTGGGTATATTGTATATTAGGATAACCAAGCAATTTTATATGCTTGGTTATTTTAGCTCCTAATCCCAAGTGTGCAAACAATTAAGTTTGCGCCTGAAACAAAGTTCAAGTCTAAAGATGGTACAACACCAGGGCAGCTCATTGTAAAGGTGGTTAAAGCTTTGATCACTATTCTTAGTATTTTCCCATAATGTAAAGCACATCTCACTAGAAGATGTATATACTGCAATGCATTATGGGTGGGGTCACTACCCAGACCGGTTTCGACCTTTTTTGAGGTCTCCTCAGTGAGTAGCTAGACCCTAAATACCAAGGTTTTAGTAATACAAAGCCTTATCAACTTTAATTATATAAGTTGCAACAAGGTGTATTAAGTTTTAATAAAAATCTCTGGAGGAGATATTGATGGGAATAAATTTTTAACTTGGGTATATTGTATATTAGGATAACCAAGCAATTTTATATGCTTGGTTATTTTAGCTCCTAATCCCAAGTGTGCAAACAATTAAGTTTGCGCCTGAAACAAAGTTCAAGTCTAAAGATGGTACAACACCAGGGCAGCTCATTGTAAAGGTGGTTAAAGCTTTGATCACTATTCTTAGTATTTTCCCATAAGATTTTCCCAGAGATTTTTATTAAAACTTAATACACCTTGTTGCAACTTATATAATTAAAGTTGATAAGGCTTTGTATTACTAAAACCTTGGTATTTAGGGTCTAGCTACTCACTGAGGAGACCTCAAAAAAGGTCGAAACCGGTCTGGGTAGTGACCCCACCCATAATGCATTGCAGTATATACATCTTCTAGTGAGATGTGCTTTACATTATGGGAAAATACTAAGAATAGTGATCAAAGCTTTAACCACCTTTACAATGAGCTGCCCTGGTGTTGTACCATCTTTAGACTTGAACTTTGTTTCAGGCGCAAACTTAATTGTTTGCACACTTGGGATTAGGAGCTAAAATAACCAAGCATATAACCAAGCATATAAAATTGCTTGGTTATCCTAATATATATATATATATATATATATATTAATGTTCATTATTTACTCGGTAGAACTGTATATAAAAAAGGAAATTAAATAACTTTATACCGAGAATGACAAATTTATTGTTAAGATACAACTTCTTCAGCTATCATTGGTAAAGAGTAAAATAAAAATAACAGACACATGAAAAAATACATTAACAGATCTAGTATAAAACAAGTACATTTAAAAGGAATGCGTGCTAGAGTTCCAACTGAAGTTGATTACGTGCGTGAGCTAGTATTACTGCGCCTGTATTGGACAGTGGCAATGTACGCATCAGAAATATTATAGCTAAGGCTGTTATTAATATGAGATGAATCAAGTGATATTTCTTTAGATTCAATTATTTTTCTTTCCAGTTCATCATAGCACATATGGATATTACAGGTTTTTTGCCAATCAACGATGTGTTGGCGGCCATCATCTGCGTGAGAACGTGGCTAGAGAAAGCGCTGGCTCTGGTTCTGTTGTAAGAAATGTCTCTTTGATGTTCTCCATGCGTAAAAGGATGGATTTAGAAGTTTGGTCGTAATATGGCTTGCCACAATCACACAAAATTTTATAGACTCCTGGATACTGAGTAGGAAGATGTTTCATTTTAGGTCTACTTAGTATGGAGCGAAGTTTAGGGAACGTAATGAAGCAAGTTCTAATTTTGAATTTCTGAAGCATTTTTGCCAGTTTCGGGGAGAGAGAGCTGATGTATGGTAACGGAATAAAACTTCTTGGTGGAGAAGAATCTTCAAGAGAAGTTGAGTGGTGGACAGAGAGAAATTTATTAATCTTTTTAAGAGAGAATCCATTGTTAATGAAAGATTTTTTAAGAAAATTTAGTTCATATTCAATTTCTGTTTCATCTGTTAATAAAGATCTGCACGATGTGCCAGGGTTGAAATAATACCAAACTTTTGTGGAGGGTAGTGATGAGAAGAAGCATGAAGGTATCTGTCTGTGTGAGTGGGTTTTCTAAAAATGGAGATTTTGATGTTCTCAGCGCATCTCGTAAGTTTTAAGTCCAGAAAGGGAAGACATTCGTCGGATTCTAGTTCACAGGTGAAGTTGATTTTCTGATGAAACTTGTTGAGGTGGTCCAGAAAAAGGTTGAGGTTGTTGATACCGTGTTCCCAGATGAGAAATACATCGTCAATGTAACGATACCAAACTTTAGGTTTAAGAGGTGAGGAATTAATAGCTTTTTCTTCAAAATCTTTAAGAAATATGTCAGCAAGAATCGGAGAGAGCGGGCTGCCCATAGCTAAACCTGAGTTTTGTTTATAAATCTTGTTATCATATTTGAAGTATCCTGAGTTTACACAGTGAGAAAGTAAGGAGAAAAATTTCTTGGATAGTTTCCTCTGGAGAAGGTATAGAACTTCTTGAGTAGGGACATTCGTGAAGAGGGAAACAATATCGAAACTTGCCATTAAATCTGATGTTTTGAGTTTGATGTCTTTAATTTTTGAGACAAAATCAGCAGAATTTTTTACATGAAAAGGAAGTACCACAAAGTTTTTTTAAAAAGGATGCGAGGTATTTTGAGAGGTTGCAAGTAGGGGAGTTTATGCCGTCAACGATAGGTCTAAGAGGTGGATCTTAGGGAGTCCATATAACCTAGGGATTAGATCTGTTAATGTATTTTTTCATGTGTCTGTTATTTTTATTTTACTCTTTACCAATGATACCTGAAGAAGTTGTATTTCAACGAAACTAGTTGTATCTTAACAATAAATTTGTCATTCTCGGTATAAAGTCATTTATACCGAGAATGACACACACACACATATATATATATATATATATATATATATATATATATATATATATATATATATATATATATATATATATATATATATATATATATATATAATATAAGTGGTGATTCAGGATCAAAAAAAAAAGAAAAAGAACTGTTATAAGCACTTTCTTTAACTAATTTAAATAAATTAAGGATTTAAAAATCTATATTAATAATACAGTGCATAAAAATAATCGTTGCGCATTCAAATATTTGCAACTTAAAGTCAAATCATATTTATGCTATTTAGAAATTATACGAATATTAAGGTTTTTTTTTTTTTTATGCGAGTGAGGCTTGTTTTTCCGATCAAAATTTCTCATATACTTATAGCGTTGGCATTGTACTGAGCTGCAATAAAACCGTAGTTGTTACTTACACATTACTTGACGTCTTCTCCTGTTGATATTACAGTCGTATCCCACGGTTTGGAACTGTTCTTTGAAGAGAAGGTCAAAGGTCAGTAAAGTTCTTGACACTAGATGAGTATTCTTAAGGATCTTGATTAACAACAAGAAGGGACGATTATCGTGTTATGTCTGTTAAGCTGAATGCGAGATAAAATTTACTAACCTCGCATGTAGTAAGTGAGGATTGCTCAATTGAAAAACTTACTGTTTCAACTGGTTCCAAATAAGAGAACACAGAATAAAAAAAATAAAATAAAACAGTGAAACTCTTGAAATAAACTAGAATAATACGTAGGTGAAGTTTTTGTCATCAGGTAGTTTAAACAGAATTATCTGAAATCATTTTCGAGATTTTCACCCACCTTGAGGGAAAATAGAAACAATGTTTCATTAAAATAACGTTATCGTTGCAGACGTAGACTTCTGTGAAAGACATATTTCGGTGATTACACCACATTTTTTATTATTCAGTTATGAATTATACTGAAATAATAGTTCCCGACAAGCTTCAAAATGATCTTATAAAAAAAGTGCCTCTCTGGACGGAAGAACTTAAAAAATACTTACAATCAAAACATCCTTTGATACCAAGAATCTATAGTGTTCCAAAGATCCACAAGACAGATATACCTTTAAGACCAATAGTAGATGGAAGAGATTCACCGACTTCCAACTTGGCGAAATACCTCACCAACATGATCTCACATCATATAGGAAAAACATCTTCCTTCATAAAAAATAGTACACATTTCATAGAAAAAGCGAAAGATATACATATTGGTCCAACAGACATCTTAGCAAGTCTAGACATTATCAGCTTGTTTACAAAACGTCCCGAGACAAGAAATTTTGAATCTCCTAGAAGACCTCTTCCCTCCGGACATCTTAGATCTTTTTTAAACATTGTATAAACAATACTTTTTTCACCTATCAAGACAGAATCTGGGAACAAAAAGAAGGACTGGCCATGGGTTCATCATTATCACCGGTATTAGCAAACCTATTTATGGAAAAATTTGAAAACAATGCTCTAAAGAATTACCATAAAAAACCAAAAATATGGCTACGCTATGTAGACGATATTTTCATCATATGGAATGGAACAACAGATGAACTTATCAATTTTAAAGATTATCTCAATAATTTGCACAACACCATAAAATTCACTTTAGAACAAGAAAAAATAGAAAACTTCCTTTTCTAGATATTCTATTGGAAGTTAATGAAGAAAATAAACTCTCCTTCTCTTTAAAACTCTTCGAGACAGAGTATACAATATCTCCAGCACACAAGAAAGATGTAATGAAGAACTAAAATACTTAATACAAATCCTCCAACAGAATGGGTATGAAACAAAAACCATCAAGAGAATCCTTAAAATGCCTCCAACTAACAACACAATAAAACAGGATTACAAAAACGCAATCTCGCTTCCTTATATCAAAAATGTTACAGACAAGCTAGCCAAATTAATGAACAAACATAACGTAAAAGTAGCCTTCCTTCCTATGGAAAAAATCTCAAGATTCCTACATCCACCTCGCCATCCTCTTAAAAAACCAGGAGTCTACAAAATCCATTGCTCTTGCAGGATTTTCTACGTAGGACAGACAGGAAGATCTGGAGAAATACGCATGGCTGAACACCAAAAAAGACGTACAATACAAAAGAGAACAAAAAACGGGTCTTGCTTTTCATACCGCTTCCACTGGACCCGATGTACTGTGGCAAAAAACGACGATGTCATACATAGAAAACAACAGCTACATAAGAAAATTTAAAGAAGTTGCTAATATGCTGAAAAACCTAACCCAATACAATGAAAATCAAGGTTTAATTCTCCATCAAGTGTGGTCAGCTCTAATAATAAAATCTACCTCAATCTGAGCTCGGACTGTATGAACGAGAACAAGAACACGTGACATCGTCCAGTATTGTTCAACGTCAATAACGTTTTATATCTGTATTCTGTTATTTGAATTTATGAATAGCCAGACGGTTATGATTTGTATTTATTAATTTCTCTTGTTTAAATTTTAAGTTATACTACTTACCCCTGAAGATGTAAATCCTACGAGTTACGAAACTTGTCGGGAACTATTATTTAAGTATATTGTATAACTGAATAATAAAAAAGGTGGTGTAATCACCGAAACATGTTTTATAACGTTAACGTATTTAGTAATAACAAAATCAGTCACTTGCCAATCGCTGTATAAACATTGAAAAATGCAGAGAAATGTTCACTGTCACTTTTGTTTATTATCAAATACTCTCGATAACAAATTCGGTATGCATTTAATACAAATATGTAGAAACACATCGATTACACTTGCACCGACAATTTCTTACAATTCACCAGTGATGCGTGATATCAAAGGGGCGTGTGTGTGTGTGTGTGTGTGTGTGTGTGTGTGTGTGTGTGTGTGTGTGTGTGTGTGTGTGTGTGTGTGTGTGTGTGTGTGTGTGTGTGTGTGTGTGTGTGTGTGTGTGTGTGTGTGTGTGTGTGTGTGTGTGTGTGTAAATGAAGGACAATATCAGATAAAAAGAAAGTTACGTATGGTGTTCCGCAGAGTTCTGTGCTGGGGACTGCTTTTCAACCTTTATATCAATGACATTGTCACTGGAATTCAAGGAGATATTCAGTTGTTTGAGGACGAATATACTGATGTAGTGGCACTTCCGGATGATCTGAATAAGCTGGAAATATGGGTGCTAAGTGCAAAGTTTTGAATTTAGGAACTGCAGATGGGATGCTACATGCTACATATGTGGAGGTATACTGGAGGAAGTTGAGGAAGCACAGAATCTTGGGGACTAAAGTGAATTGAAATTTGAAATTTAAGGGATATTTTGCAAAAGTGATTAAGACACCTCAGTGGATTGCTGCAATATTAAAGGAATATTAATCAGCAAAGATTAAATGGTAGTGATTCCATTGTATAATACACCCATCAGGTCACATCTGCACTACTATGCTCAAATATGGTCATCGGAGTTTGGAGGAGATGAAGATACTTTGGAGACTGTGCAAATGTAGTTGACAAAAATGATTTCAGGACTGTGGTTACGATAGATTGAAGTCATATAATCTGCAGAGTTTGGCTGATAGCGAAGGGGTGACATGATCGAGACATAAGCTCTTGAGAGGTATTTACCGGATGGACACGAGAGAGATTTTTCAGATAGTGGAAAATAAGGAAGAGGTAAAAACTAGAGGCCATCCTTGGAAATTGTTCAAGGGAGTGGTGAATAAGACGGTGACAAGTTTTTATTTATTTATTATTATTTTATTTAATTAATTTATTTATTTTACTTGGAGAGTGATGGGTGAGCGGATGCATTGCCTGAATATATTGGAAATGTCAAGAGTGCGAGTGAGTTTAAGCTTCGGTATGAATAGATATGTTATAGACAGGAGCGATTTCTGTAAGCCTGCGGACTTTTGTAATATGTGTATGCTTATTTCACATTATAATGTAATGTGATGTATCTTCTTATATAATGTATGTAATTGTTAATGGTATAAACCTCTCTCTCCCCTCGATGAGTCTTTGATTCCAGAAGAGTTATTGTAATAATAACAATAACAACAACAATAATAATTTATACATATATTTTCAAACACCATAGGATGTAATATAACATAAAAAATAAGAAGCATGCTGCGGGAGGATACATATACTCGAAGTCTTTCTGGTGCACTTCTCTTTAAAGACGTTCATATAATATCCCAGTCTGTGTACACTTTTTGACAATGGAATGATTTACCATTCCACTGTCAAATACTTCCAGTTTACTGGCACACGGTAGCAATTCAGCGGCATGTCGTCACGAACCAAGCACGTTCATGCTGGGTTATTGAAGTTTTACAGTTCCTTGTTTATTCCCCAATGGGAATGATATAACATACAGGGCCGCGCCAGATTAGATCGCGCCCTGAGGCAAAGAATTAAATAACAGTCCTGATGGATTATAAGACAAAAATATAAAAAAATCTCCAATTGCTATTTTGTTTTTATTACAAGAGAAACATTCATGCAAAACGATTGCATAATAATATTAATTAAATGTTTGCTCTACAGGGATATTCCACAATGAAACTGTTTATAAGCTCTTCTAAATTTAAATTGTAAGCTATGTCCGCCTCTATCGATATACTGTAGTTGCTAGATCAACCACTATTTTTTGGGTCATTGCTGTCCGCAAATAATTTTGAATCAGTTTAAGCTTGGAAAAATTTCTTTCCGCACTTGCTACGCTAACAGGAATTGTTAGCGTGGCGACGGCGCCTATCACAATATGACTGAACGAGGGCCCTTATTAAGCAATGCCGTGAGGCAGGCTGCCTCTATGCTACACCCTGTCGACGGTACTGATAACATAATTACGATTTCTTCACCCTACTCCCTAAAACTGCTAGTAAGTTATCGATGAATCCTTTGAGAGCTGAGATTTTAATTTACCTTTCAGAGCCCATGTTTGGATCCATTCAAACTCTCACTTCACCCTGTCCTGGTTTGGCAGTATGTTTTTGCCTTTCTGTCCCGTACTGTGACTTAACGTGGAGAGCGGAATTCTTCGTTTATTAACTAAAATAATCCTTCGCCTATAAGAAACACCTATAACCATAGTTGATTACGAAGATATTCTCCAATCAATGAAATAGAACCTTTAATAATTTAATGCGTGTTGGTAGTTGCTTCAGCTGCAAGCTAAAGCAACTACCTAACAAACAAATAAACAAAACAAACAAACAAATAAACAAAACAAACAAACAAAAAAAAACTGTTGCATGAATTATTAGTTTATCAGAGATAGTAAGCATTAGTTCTATCTTTCTTGGAGTAAGAATTATTTCAACACAATTTCTTATCAGCGTCGGAATATGAGCAATAAGTTTGATTGCATTAAAATACCGTATGATCAGATAAGCGAATGATTCACGAAACAGTTGTTTTGTTAGGTAGTTGCTTGAACTGCAAGCTGTTGTTAACCTTTGATAAAAATGCAGCTGCAGTTCAGGATTTTCTTGCTAGTAATTTACCCGTTATTTATCGAGAGTCTGTGAGCTAGTTTACTATAGCAGTAATTATTTTCATCTCAAAATTTTCATCTAAAAAAAGTGGGCAATTTTATTTCGTCTATACATTGCTTGCTAGTGGGGATATGATGTCGCTTCCTGAAATAACTTTGTTTGCAAATTATTGTCGCCAAAGGGTAGGCAGGAACTTAATTTTGTGTGAGGATTTTGCTTTTGAGAACAGGTTACTCAAACATGCAAGGGCCACAAAGTACTAGTAACTAACATCTTTCTTACATCAGAATAACGGAATGACTATTTCTGTGACAGGAAGCTTTTAACAACACACACACACACACACACACACACACACACACACACACACACACACACACACACACACACACACACACACACACACACACACACACACACACACACACACACACACACATGGAAACATTCACTAAAATCAAAGATAAACCGACAAATACTAAACAGAGTTCAACGCCTTATAGCCATACGCATAATCAAAGGATACAGGACAATATCTTTCGAGGCAGCTTGCGTTATTGCAGCTCTAACACCGATCTGCCGGAAAATACAAGAATTATCTCTTATATATGAAGTCACTTCCGGAAGATATATCGAAAATTACAAAATCGATCCAAATTGCCACGAACGTCCGCTTCACTACAGTAAGTGGCCTCACCCAGCAAAGAAAACAAATATTAAGGAGAAGGAAAGCTCTGAAAGTGACGAATTCCAAATATACACTGACGGAAGCAAAACCGAAAAGAACGTCGGTTGTTCGTTCACTGCATACAACAGACAGTCCATAGTACAAACGCTGTTCTAGACTGCATCCTCTCTGTTCCAACAACCAGAACAACTTGCTATAGTTCAGCCACTCACATATCTCCAGGAATTAGAACTCAACACCTCTCATCAAAAGACAGCAACAATCTACAGCGATAGTAGAAGCACTATAGACGGCATTAAAAACCAGAACAACCATATTGCATTGATAGAACAGACAAGAAATCTGGTTCGAAATCTCACTCTAGAGGGATGGGAAATCAATTTCTGCTGGGTGAAAGCGCATACTGGAATAGCAGGAAACGAGAGAGCGGATCAGTTGGCCAAAGAAGCAGGTAGAAACGAACGGCTAGACACAAGTTACCAGAAATTCTCGAAATCTGCAATGAAAACACTTGCAGAAGAGAAAATCCTAGACATGTGGGAAGAAGAAGAATGGAAAACATCAAAAAACGGATCAACAACAAAAGAATTAATTCCTAGCATCAGAAACAGACGCCGGCTGAAAAAACACGCCATTTCTTCAGGTTTAACCACACTACTAACGGGACACTGAAAACTAAGACACAGATTCCATATCCTGGAATCACCATCGTGCATTTGCAGTCCACACCTTCAATAGACTGTTGATCACATACTTTACGACTGTCAGCTATTGAACTCCATCCGGATGCTCCTAATACAACACGTCATGACTTCCAGAGACAAGTGGCCAGTGTCAAGACAGAGATTTATTGAAAACTATTACATAGAATTAACTAAATTTGCTAATAAAATCAATTTCCAGTCCATGTGATCTAACATAAATACTGTTATTATGTAAATTATACTGTATAGTATTAATATATGTATATATAAAAATCTAAATGTAAATATGAAAATTGATACAAAAATATAAATAGAAATGTTATTCAGTACTTGTAAGCTACATGTAATATAAGCATTGTAATACAATGGAGCATGTAGGAATAAATTACCTCCTGGTAGGGTTACTATTGGGAGGAAAACGCAAACACACACACACACACACACACACACACACACACACACACACACACACACACACACACACACACACACACACACACACACACAGTGGCGCACCAAGCCCCCCCCCAAGAAAAATAAAAAAAACGCCACAAAATTTTGCAAAAATCTTTTCTTAATTAAAATTCATTTTTTATTTATGTCGTGCTGTGTCTCTTCTGTTTCTATACTACTTATGAATTGGCGATCATTGCAGATGCGCAGTCATAGGTCGTATGCGATGCGTAGTGGGTATTCTCAAATCGTCTACTCAACTCGGCCTCCATCCCCCCTCAGAAGTTTAAATCCTGAGTGCGCTATTGCACACACACACACACACACACAAATAACCTGGACTTGACTTGTGACACAGGAATATTTGGTATCTGAGAGGAAGAAAACCATATCTTTTAAACTAGGGATGCACAGACCGCAGGGTGCATTCGGCCCTCCGTTGATTTGCTGGCGGCCCTCCTCATCGTGTATTATTTTAACTTTAAAAATGGTACATGCGCAAAGCAAAGCGAAGCAGCTGTGACGTCACGATTGCCTGTTTTTCCAACTGTTTTTCAACTACGTTAACATTATCGGTTAGTAATAATGTTAACAAATTTTATAATTCGTCTATTTGTGATATGAGTATTTTGTTTTCGTAGGTGCGGTTGCTACAGTTAATTATCACCTCTAGGAAACGGTAAAAAATAAATTCTACAATGGATAAAGCAGGGTCAAGTAGGAAACGCAAACTACAGGATGAAAAACGGCAGTTTCAGGATAATATCATGTGCTTAATTTGCAAAAGTGCTGTAGCTATACCAAAAGAATACAATATAAGGAGACACTATGAAAGTCTGCATTCTACATTTTCAAATCTACCCGAAGAACTACGTAAACAAAAGATTTCATTTTTGAAACGAGAATTGACAGGTCAGCAAGTGATGTTTACAAAACCTATTCAAGATTCGGAAATCGCAACAGTTTTGAAAGAGTTTTTCGGAAATAAGTTTTGAAATATCTCGCCTTATAGCAAAAAGGTACCGACTTTACAGACGGAGATTTCGTTAAAGATTGCCTTGAGATAGCTGCTAAAAAATTTGTCCTGAATCAGCCAAAAATGTTGAGAAAATTCAGTTAAACAGGATGACTGTGCAAAGAAGAATTACTGCAACGTCGGAAAATGTAAAGGACCAATTAACATCTTATTCAAAGAAATTTGCCTATTTTTCATTAACTATTAATGAATCAATTGACATTACTTCCACGGCACAGTTGTTAATATTTGCACGTAGAATAACGCAAGAGTTTGAGGTAAGTGAGGAGCTGATTGGAATGAGTTCATTGTCAGATCAAACCAAAAGTATATAATGACATGTTCACTGGGCTTTTGGAACAGTGTTCCAATTCATTTAGATCTGATAAAATTATCGGGTATCACGACTGACAGAGCTCCTTCCATGATAGGAGCTAATTCTGGATTGGTAACATTATTGAAACAGCATTTGGGACAGCACGACGATGAGTTGTTACAATTCCACTGTATAATCCACCAAGAGAGCTTGTGCCCTAAGAAACTTGGATTTGAACATGTTATGAAAGTTATGGTTTCAACGATTAATTTTATAAAACCTGTGGCCTTAATCACCGACAATTTAAAAAGTTTCTTGAAGACATTGAAAGTGAACATGGTGACTTAATATTTTAGACAGAAGTGAGGTGGCTAAGTCGTGGACAAACATTGGAGCGGTTTCTAAATTTAATTGATGAAATTGAAATCTTCATGACTGAAAAAAACAAAAACGTCCCTGACATAAAAAATTCGGATTGGTTATGCGACTTAGCTTTTCTGGTTGACATTACTAATCATTTAAATACGTTAAATACGCGACTTCAGCGCAAAGATCAATTGGTTACTCAACTTTACGGCCACATTTTATTTTTCAGTGCAAGTTAAATCTATTTCAAATCCAACTGAAGTCAGGGAATTACATCCATTTTCCTAATTATAAGAAATTTTCTGAAAAGTTCAATGTCAACTTCAAAACTGCGTATGTTGAAAAGGTTGATAATTTGATATCAGCCTTCAAGGATCGGTTTTCTGATTTTAAAAAAAGTGAAACCGTTGCTAGATTTATTTAGCAATCCTTTTGCCATTTTGCTCGAAAATGCACCCGAATCAGCACAGCTTGAACTCATCGACGTTCAAAACGATGAGCGCCTGCGAAATAAATTTAACGAAGGCAATTTATTAAACTTCTCTCATTGTGTCGATAAAAACAATTATAAATGGGTGCTAGATAATGCATTAAAATATGCAAGTCTCTTTGGCTCAACATATATTTGTGAACAAACTTTTTCAGTCATGAATATTAACAAATCGAAAAATAGGAACCGCTTGACTGATGAAAATTTAGAATCAATTTTGCGGTTGGCTACTACAAAACGCGAACCAAATATCAAAACAATTGTCAAATCAATGCAATGTCACGCATCAAATTAAATTCACTTACTTTTTATTACCCTTTTTGTAACAATTATGATAGGTATAAATAAAATAAACAATATATGGCAGATAACTTTCAAGTTTTTTTTGGCGGCCCTCCCATAAATAACAGTGGAACTATGCGCCCTCGGCCTTAACAAGGTTTTTTTGTGCATCCCTGCTTTAAACGTTTGCTCGTTTCTGGAGGGCCGCAGATAACAGAGTCGATGCCCTCGACTATAATCACTTGGCTATCCCACAATAATATCTGTCGTTTCTTACAATATCCGTTATTGTTAATTATGTTTTACACAGCTGCTGTTTCATAAAATTAACCATAAAATGCACCGTGTTAATTAATTTTATATAATAAACTGTTATTAGTGAGCTGAAATCTTATGTAAGTAGTGTTGTAGTATAGACAAAATCGATAATTAATCGCTTATTTGATGATTATTGTACTGAAAATCCATTTAAGAATTTTCAAAATGCGTAAGAACAATTTTAGTGCAATTTTAAACCCGGTACTGTATATTAAAATCGTTCCTAATTCCAAGATATCTCAGGCATGTTCTCATTTGCACTCTTTACAACACTTTTTAAATTTCAATTAATGAAAATCTAATTTGCCAATAAATCGGTAATACGTAGCCTATTGTTGGTATTTTAAATTTAGAGCAACTTCATTCGGTTCCATTTCATAAGCCTAGTCACAATTCTTTACACTTAAGCGCCATAATTTAAATCAGTTCTGTCCTCACACATGTGTTTCCTCAGTTCTGGCTGGACAGATTTCACTGAAATTCGGAGTTTGAGATCCTTACGAATATTTGTTGCGCTATTAAATGTGCCCTTCGGTTGAAAAGAGCTGCGCTCGATTCTTGTCGTGAAGAGGAAACTATATATGAGATTTTTCATTTAAGGTTAGTGAGCCGATCTCATACTTGGGTAGCAAGGTTATTTTCCGTAAACTTGCATTTTTTATACAGCACATTACAAATCGTCCAGAGAACACACGCAATTTACAGATCAAATATACTATAAGTTGCGGTTGATAGCGTTGTGTGCATATGATGAAGATAGTAACGTTGTATATAGATGGAGGATTAAGTAGCGGAGTCGATGGGTTGTATGGAGTGTCTCTACGATGGGTCCATGGACTATTTGGAGTTTTTTTTTTTTTTTTCCCCGTTCATTTGGAGTATTTACGAGACAAATTTTACAGAGCTTTTGAAATTATACAAAATAATTACTCTGCTCTGGTTGGATGAAATTTAATGAAATTAGGTATTTAGGCTGTCCACTAAAATTCCTTCATCTCAGCTTTCGTTTCAGTTGGCATACTTATTACAACGATTCGAAATCATTGTAAATTTTGGCTAAATGGAATTGAATGAAATCCGTTTAGAATTTCTTTTAAAATTTGTTGAGATCTCTCACCTTTCATTTCAATCGGACTATTTTTTTTTTGGTGGCAAAATTAGACACAACAAATAAGAAAACATTCGCAGACAATCATAAAAATAAAAATAAGTATACATTTCGTAATAGCATTTCTTGTATAGGGAGATAATCATTATCACAGCAGTCGAATTTAGCTATCTTCTGTCATTGTACAATGAACGTGATTTTTCCACTAAGAATGGTCAAATTTAAACCAAAATTCAGCTGGACAACATTTTAGTATTTGCTAAAGCTATATATATATATTATCATTATTAGCAATTTTCTGCCCATTGCTGGACAAAGTCGTCCATTCAGTCCTATTCTGAGCTATATTGCTTAGCACGTGTTTTGTACTTTCAAGACATAACTTTGCAAGAGTTCCTCTATCAGAAGTTCTTCGAGACGCGTTAGCACCCATTTAAATCAAGTTTAAAACTTAAACCTGATTTAAATGATTAAATGAAAAATATATTAGCATAAAATTAACTGAAATATATCTGGATTCAAAATAATATGTATAATTTCAGAGTCAGTATAGTGGTGAACAACAAGCGTTTCTTCGTCAATGTTCAACCCATTCGCCCAGATTTTCTTCATTTAGCCTACCTAGTATATTCTTGGAAGTAGGTCACACACTATGCGTACTCAGGCAACTCAAGAACTTCTTTCTCCTTTTCCTTTGATATATTAAATCCTTTAAAATCATTGCCAACATTTTCATCAGGAGAATTATCAAACTTCAAGACAGGTCACAACTTATACTGCATTTTATCTCTAGTGTTGACGTTTATACTTCTCCCAGTCACTAGCAAGAAACCAGAACACTTGTTTGATGTTAAATTCTTTAATAAATGTCTCTTTAGGCTTGCCAAAATTTACATCTAACAAACATTTCATGAAAAGTGAGCGATAATTGACCTATACCAGGGGTGTTCAACCCGTCGATCGCGATTTTTGGTCGATCTCTTGTGTATTACTCCTTACTTACAAATTTAATTAAAACTGAAAACATAATATTTTATTTCAATTAAGGGGATATTAAATCCCACATTGTTTTAAAACCGAATAGGAAACTCAAAGATCAGAATCAAGGAGTTCCATGCCGAATGTAGTAACTATAAAAGCATCGGCGACTACTAGCGTAAGCTAAAGCACGCAGTTCAAGTACGTTGAACAAACTAGGGCAACTCGTAGCAAAGGTGGATGATATGATATGATGTTATACATTATGCTGGGAGGTCACTACCCAGATCTGATGGCTATTCTTAGTATTTCCCATAATGTAAAACACATCTCCTAGGAGATACAGGGTGTTCGGGATAAATTTGACAGTTTCGTAAGGAAAAAGAAAATCTTCTTTGTATCTATTAAATTTAATGAATTGACAAAAAAACATTACAGGCAGAGTTAATTACAATACTATCAACAAGATTTACTCAAAATAACCACCATTAGCATCGATCACAGCTTCAATTCTGCTTCGGAACCTCGAACAAGCTGATGCTACAGTCTCCCTGGGAAGGGCCGCAAAAACTGTTTTAATTTTATCCATTAACTGGGCTTTTGTATTACTGGAAGTGCGATTGGTGTCTTTTTCAACTGCGCCCCATACAAAATAATCCATGGGGTTAAGGTCTGGGGAGTTTGGAGGCCAAACATTTGGACTGGTGAAGTCGTAGAAATTTTCAGACAACCATTTTTGACTTTTCCCAGAGGTGTGGCAAGGGGCCGAATCCTGCTGCCATACATACGGCCTACCATTGGCTACCCTTGTTATCCAGGGCTTGACTACAGTTAGCAACTCCACGAACAAAGCCCGAATTCCAATGCCAGGGTTCTTCAACACCTGTTCCTGCAGATTTGCGAGGAATTCTGCTGTACGAACGCAATCAGATCGTCTGCTAGGGATCTTTCTTCTTGCTACATCCTCGTAGTCACCATTGCAAGTCTCTAGTTCATGCCTGATTGTTTTTACTGTATTCAGGGAGCATTGGGCAGCAGTCGTAATATCCTTATTTTGATGGCGGGCACGAATCATCATGATACAAGTTATTCTCTTCCATGATTCAGGTGGGTTCCAGCTATCCATCCTTTCTGACATCTTGTATATGAATGAAGAAGGGTCCAAACTTTTAAATGAAGAGAAGTGTGTGTTAATACATGTAACTTACGGAAAAATATAATTAATTATAAATATGTCAAATTTATCCCGAACACCCTGTATATGATATGATGTTATACATTATGCTGGGAGGTCACTACCCAGATCGGTTTCGATCTTTATTGAGATCTCATCAGTGAGTAGCTAGACCAAGTATAATACTAAGGGTATAGCGAAAAGAACTTATATACTCTGCTATACGAGTTGTCAAAAAGGTGCACCCATAAATTATTTAAAATAAAGAGCCAATAGTCATTATTTTGTATTATTTTTAATTCGTTTTAAGTGTATTGCTATTGTTTATTTATTTTTTGTTAAAATTGTCAAATCAGTAATTTTCTTATAAGTCCGGGTAAATGAATTACTTTGGATCAGTGGAAGTCAAACAGCGAGCCGAGTGAATAAGATTATAAGCAAAGTGTAAAAACTCGATTGTAGCTTAAATATTAAATATTCCAAAGCACATTACATCGATTTTTTACTTAGGTTAAGTCCCATGTGAATATTGTAAAAATATAAACTTTGTTTATCTCGGTACAGTTTGTATTAGATGTTTTTGTAAATAACTCTTTTGAAACTAACTGTATATACTGCTTTAATAAGAATATGTTAGAGTGTTAAAAACAAAGGCAATGTTTTTGTCGCCGAAGCTGTACATGGCGGCATTAGAAAGATTGTTATTGGAACTTGTATGTATGAGAAAGGCTTGCAGGCTCTAAGTGTAAACATCTCCGAAGTCAGTCAGAAAGAGTTCAAACAACTTTCCAATGGCCGGCAACTTACAATCAAAAGAAAGCGGAGGAGAACAAAAGGCGTGCCGAACTTGAAACTTAAGATGAAAGACTCATACCGATTCTTTGGGGATTGCCAAACTTCATGCGAGGTCTCAGAGGAGGCCTAATAAAAAGGGACTGAAGCAAGGGGTCAGAAGGGGTCCTGGTTCCAGAATTGCTGGCAGAGAGGAGGCCGCCCGGTCCAGAGTCGGCGTCAGAGAGACAGCCCGGATCCACGTTGCTTGAGAGAGGAGTTTCCTGCTTCCAGAAAGGAGCTTCTCGGTTCGAGACGTCGCTAGAGCGAGACTACTTCTAGACCGCAGACAAGGTTCAAATTGCCGAAAGGAAGAGTTCCAATGGCCGGAGAAAAATTTCCAGGCCAAGTTAATGTCAGACATTCACCAGTGTGTTGTTTTCATTACAATTTGATGAATCAAACGACTTCACTGATATTGCTCAGTTAATGGTATTTATCGCATGGTATTTCAAGATTATTCAAGTAAAGAAGAACTTTTGAAAATTATACCATTATTGGGAAGAACTAGAGGAGAAGACATTTTTTGAATTTGATGAATTTGTGAAACAACACAAACTTCCGCTTTTAAAACTTGTGTCTATTACTACTGATGGTGCTCCTGCAATGATAGGTAATAAATCACGCTTCATTTCATTATGTAAAAACGATGACAAATATCCAGTTTTTTTAACGTAACACTTATTATTCACCAACAAGTACTGTGTAGTAAAAGATTAATCTTTTGTGTTTAATCTTAAACACAAAAGATGTTTTGGATATTATATTTAAAATTGTAAATTCTGTTCGAGGAAAAGCCCTGCAATGGCGGTTATTTAAATTACAGGCAGATGATGGCTGTTTCGCTGGCTCAGCAGAAGTCAGTTTTTAGAAAGATTTCTTGTATTAATTAACGATATAAAAATTTTTCTTGATGAAAAAGGAGATATTTATCCACAATTGAGTGATAAAAGATGGTTGTTACACTTATCATTTTTAGTAGATTTCTGTTCGAAATTAAGCAATTTAAATTTAGAATTACAAGGTAGAGATAAAAATTTAATTGACATGTTAAGTTCAATAAAAACTTTCCAACAATACTTACTTTTATTAAAGAAAAATATAGATGACCGCGAATTTAGACATCTCCCATATTTATTAAAATATTTTGAACAAAATCAAGAAATGCTTCGCTATGATTTAAAAGAATTTATTCGTGAGATAGAATTAGTTGAGAAAGAAATAAATTCAAGATTTAAAGATTTTAATAACACTGAAATGATTGTATCTTTTATCAATAATCCATTTCAAGAAAACTTGAATATCACAGAAATTTCAAATAAAATTAGTGGGCTGTTTGATATAAACCAAGCTAAAGTAGAACTTGAGATAATAAACATTCAGAATAGCATTTAAAATCAATAAACAATGAAGTCATTTGGAAGTACTGTATGCACATGAAAAATTCCCAATATTAACTGATATTGCGCGAAAAATTCTGTCGTGTTTCGGATCGACATACTTGTCAGAATCCACTTTTTCAAATATGACCGTCATAAAAAATCAATTAAGAAACCAAATTACAAATGATCATTTGGACGATTGTCTGCGATTGGCCACTTCTTCATATCAACTTGACTATGAAAATATTGCGAGGTCCAAACAATGCCAAATTTCAGATTTGCTTTTTTTTTTAATCAACCAGCATTTCCTGTAACTTGTGAGTTTGTAATCAATCTGTTGTTTTTTCTAACTTTGGTTTTCCAAAATAGAGAAATAAATATTTTATTCCAATATATATATATATATATATATATATATATATATATATATATATATATAACTAAAACAAAAACTAAAACCTAGAAAAGGATCGGTCTAAAGGAACTTCAAGAATCAATACAAACAGTAACCAAGGTTGCTAATTACACTTCTGCAGGTGCTTTGAATAAAAGATAATTTCGGAAGCTATTGAACGAGGTGGATTCGGTGTACAAATAACTAACTAATAATGTACAAGATTGTTCGTTGACTTAGTCGAGGTCTTGTTTTGAAACGATTTGTTGAATGCCTGGATGAGATAAATCTCTTTTTGACTAATCAACAAATCTCTTATAAAGAAATGAATGACATCGTTTGGGTTTGTAAACTGATGTTTTTTGCACATTTTTGCGAACATTTAAATGACTTGAACCTTAAACTACTGGTCTCTGGTAAGACTCTTGATATCATGTTTGATGACATAAAGGCATTTGAAATGAAACTACGAGGGAGTTTTTAAGAGGGATGTAGACAGTGAGAGATTTAGATATTTTCCAAAACCTAAAGAAATACATCAATGATCTCAAAAAGGATGACAAAGCAGATCCCCAATGTAATGTCTTCAAATGCTATTTTTAAACGTCATTATTTCAACTGTTGAGCAGTTCTTTCAAAGATTTGTGAAGTTCTGAGAATTAGAAGAGGCTGCAAAATGCATTAAGTTTCCAGACACTGTAAAACTGGATGATTAAACTTGCAGATGTTTTCTTGAATAAATCTGGATGATTTTGAAATGCAAATGATTGATTTTCAAAGTAGCTCAATTTTTATGTATTACTTTAAGGGATTACGAATTAATAAAATAATATCTTTAATTTAATTTTATTTTATTGCGCTTTAGTCAAGTAAAACGATTATGAGATTGTGCAGTATAATATACTGAAAATACGTATGTCTGATTGATCTTTATAAAAGACAAAAACAAAAAATTCAGAATTATTGTTTACTCTTTTGCTGATGTTAAAAATTGTGTCTTTAAATTGTGTGGCAGCTAGAAATTACACTTAAAGGCAAATAAAAATATCGAAGCTATTAACAGGATAGAAGGACCTTTAAGTAAAAATTCCGTCACTAATTTTTACATTCATTCAATCTTACATGACTTACAATAAACAGTGGTGCACTCTGGATTTAATCTTGGGGGGGGGGGGGGCAGCACTCAAGATTTGGGGGGGGGAGTTGAGTAGACAATTTGAGAATACACAATACGCATCGCATTCGACCTATGACTGAGCATCTGCAGTGATCGCCAATACATGAAACCCGTGACCTCCTCTGGTCCGGCTCGGGCAAACGAAGTAGCTCTCGGTCCGCCCGAGCACTACCTCGTTCGCCTTGAGTTCACAGCGGCCGTGATTCCCGAGAGCTATAGGGTATTCCCACCTTATGTGACCGCTAATTCATAAGCAGTATAGAAATATAAAACACGACACAAATAAATAAAAAAATTTATTTTAATTAAGAAAAGATTTTGGAAATTTTTCTAGTGTTTTTTTTCCTTTTTCTTTTTTTGGGGGGGCCCGGGCCCCTTGGCGCACCCCCTGGGTGCGCCACTGACAGTAATCACTCTGAAAATATTATTTGATTTTACCGCTCTAGTATGACTTTTGATTATTTGAAAAGGTTCTCCCAATACTTAAAAGAGACCAAATAATAATATGTTCCCCAAAATTTCGGTTAGCACGTAAGAAAATTTTGCATCAAAGATTTGGGGATTTTGTCTCCACTGACCTAGGGCATTTATTTTTTTCCTTTCACTGACGGTTTACATCTCTGAGTGGCTGCTGTCTTTGAGCAGACTGTATCCTACTAAATTCCGTAGGCCTTTCTTCGTCCTCGGCTGTTAATGTGCATCGCATATATTTAGCATGCAGTTTCATCAGATTACTCACTTGCTCAGGACTGAGGCGCTCCTCTGCTATATAAGTTTAGAAAATTTATGCATATACTCCATACCTCCGTAGTTTTCGCATTTTTTTAACCACAAACCATAAATTTATGGATAGAAATTCCATGACGCTTTGTAAACCTTTGAAACTATCCTTCATTCATTAATTACGCAAGCATGTACTTAATTATTTAAGCCATATGTGGCGGCAGATTGAAGAATTCGAGTGAATTTTAGTTGTTTACTCATCCGAATATTTTAATTTTCTTATGTAATTACCTATTTAGAAATATGTAAGTTGTTGTTTTTTTTTTTTTATCCTAAAAAAAAATTACAATCCCACTCACTGTTCCCAAATTACAATCGGTTAAGGATAAATCTCTATTAATTTCAAGAAGCAGAAGTGTTAATTTCGTGAAATAATCATGCATTTGATTCAATATATGTTCATAGTCTTTCTATGAACATATATTGAATCAAATGCATGATTATTTGCTTGCTGAGAATAATTAATAATAATTCAGACTGTTACAACACGTAAGTGCTAAACTTAATAACATTTCACAGTCCGTTATCTGCACGTCACTAACTAGCAGAGCGTCATTAGAAGATCACCGGTATAATGTAGTACCACTATATTAAGATTCTGACGTAATTGTTTTTCTAAAACATATATCTAAGTCATTACGTAGAAGAGATTTCGTAAATCAGCACAATTCACGTAAACAACGCTTCAAAAATGTTCTAAATTAGCCGAGCTAAAAAAAAAAAAAAAAAGTTGTGAGCTTCTATTACTTTCTTAATCAACTTTCGAATTATTGCTTTCCAAATGCATAAACGGTCTTTAAATGACACCTTGAGAATTTTATTTAAGATCAAAACAAATAACTAACTGGAAAGAGAAATATGTCTTATCACCGTTGCAAAGATGTTGTCATACGACTACCAGTGGGACAGCAGTAGAACTGTTTGCGCTTTGTCATTGCTTGCTGAATCATAGAGACCTTATTTTGCTTTTAAGACAATAACAATATTCCCCCCCCCCTTCTTTTGTAACACTCGCGATGTTGATATACTGTTGAAAACAAAAGGGAAAAGACTGCAGGGAATACAAATACCAGTCTGTTGAGTGTTTCGAACACATTCTTTATAGAAAAAAATAAAAAATAAATAAATAAAAGTGAAATAAAATAAAAAAAATATAAATAAAAATTACAGAAATGTGAATTTTATATAATATAGTTGTAAAGAAAATTATTATTATTATTTTTATTTTATTTATTTATTTTATTTTGTTATCATTCTGGACGTCCAACTTCACACACGCGCTATTTCCTTCTCAATAACTTGAATAAATCGAATTTTGCTTCCATCACAATCACTGCCAAACAGAGTGTTCTCAAAATTCACAGTTTTTCCTACACAGATTCTTTATACACTTTGCTTGGATGATATATATTTGACTAATAAAATACATCCGCTAGTAAAAGTACTTGATCTGCTGTATTGACCAAAAAAAAAGTTTAAATAGTTTCAGATTGGGGTGCACTTACTAAATTAGCAGAGATTGCGTAAAATTTTCTCTTAATTCCAATAAGTAATGCTTATGTGAAGAGACTTTTCTCCATTATGGAATAATGCACGGAAATGTAAATGGGAGAAACGGAATCGATAAGTTACTTACCAGATTCAAATTTGATGTGAACTGCCAAGAATTTAGTAAGTGCACCCCAATAAAGTACAATAACTAATCCAAAATATTATTGGAATAAAATGTGACTCTGATTGTGAGCAATATTATTAATTAAAATTAATATGATTATAACTAAATCTAGAAATATATTGAGTTTTTGTGGCTAATAAATATGTTTTATTTATATGATTAATATTTATAACGAGTATTATTAGCAAAGATATTTTATTCGTATGTACTATGATTTGATGTGGTTAGTCAAATTTTTTTTTATTATAGGAAAAAAAAACTATACTGTATTGTATATCATATTTTTAACCTCCTCCTGACACTCCGAGTCAGAATAAAAAATAAAAAAAATAAAATAAAATAAAAAAAGAAAGAAAAGAAACATACCCACACACGCACAAGATATGACGTAACGATCTCCCAGAGTCATCAACTGTACTTAGAGGCACGTTTGGTAACTATTTATTTATTTTCTTATATTTGATGATGTATCAGAATAACTCAAACAACTTATTCAACTGTGATTTTTGAATCACTGCAATGATTCAAATGATTCGATTTTGTTAATAATAATAATAAATTATCGTTCATATTTGTTATATTAACAATTTAGTTTTGAACTAAACATAAGTCCATAAAAACCTTTGCAATACTGACAAAAATATTTATGTATATTTGTCTGCTAAAGTGCCGTAATTAAATAGGATTATTAATAATGTTTCACACTTCGTCCTTATAACCTCCAATGAAAACTTCCTAGTGTGCCATTCTCTGATTCGCATTTCCTCTCACTCCCATTCTCCAAGTAGGTGTCTGAAAGAAGTCCGAGATTTTTTTTTTCCCCAAAGTACGCAAACTGACATTTAAAATGAATGCTTTTCAGATAATACAAAAGCATATCACAGAAGAGGTTTGTTTTGTGTTTGATGTTTGAACAATTAAGGCCACGAGGAAGGCAAATATGACATTATCCAGTGTAACTTAATTTTGTGATAATTCCAAAAACTAATTTCCATACAGTCGTTGAAATGCTTTTATATCCGAGAGATAGTGGGATATCATAGTTCTGACAGAAATGTAACATAATATTACAGTTCTCACATAATATTACAATTCTACTCGGGCCATGTTTCACGTTAATTGAATCGGAGGGCTTAAGTCGTCCAAGCGAAACTCCAAGGGCCTAAAAACGGTTGTTCGCATTTCCTCTCACACCATTCTCCAACTAGGTTTCTGAAAGAACTTAATATTACAATAGCTCGAATGCCAAAAATTGTAATAGTGTTACTACCGTATGTATGTCATAAAAATCTTAGGCATGCAGATAATATTATTTAACTTTTTTTTTATTAAAATTATAATTTAATAGAATGAGCATAGAGGTAAGTCACGATCTGATGGTGTTACAATAAATTTTTGAAACTAATGGCACCAAGCTTCTGAGGTTTCTGTTATCTATAGTAATGAAGCCAGTATAACTACAGTATAAGTGAATTCATTACTGTTGTTGTTGTACCCATTAACAGCAATTCATAATTGCTGTTAATGGGTATCTCCACGGAGTCAAAAAAAGACTCATCGCAGGAGGCCCACAGCATAGCTCACAATATACTTATCATATTAACTAATTTCCTACGCAGCTATGGCATACATAAAAATAATCAGCTAATGCTTTTTATTCCCTTATAGGGAGTAGGCGATGCTGTTTTAGTCTTATCTAACTCTTGGAGACTGACTGGGCAGTTCAATCTCCACTGGTAACCAATCAGAAATAGCTGGCCCAAAGATATCACTAATTTAAGCAGCACGCAGTGAAGAGACTGCTAAGAATTGCCGCCCTCCCTTTCTCCCTAACCATAATATTTTTAATGTCTGAAATGGGTCAATTTTCTTGAGTTTATAGCACGAAAAACCCGAGTTTCTTGGAGGAAAAAACCCGCTTGGCTGTGCCAGAGATCGACTAACTCAGGAATCAGTAGCAAAGAGACTTATAAAAAGTTCCTCTAGTCGGCGACTAGAATCGAACTCACGACACTCTTTCTTCTGGCAGTCTAGCACTAGGAGTGCAAACACCACTTCCAGAGCTATACAGGCTTTGACATACATCATCAGGAATAAAATTAAATATCAGTTTGAAAACAAAAGGAATAATTTTTAATAAATAAACGGACGTTAATTGTATCGTTATTAAACTGATAGAACAAATTGTTGCGACATTATACATGCTCTTCATGTTATTCTGTGTGCTGTAATGACTCCTGTCATAATCTACTTCGATAATTTTATGTCATATGTTGATGACAATTATTAGGATGAGGGCTTGATTTTTATTGCGCTGAATTAAACATTTCAGAAACTATTTTAAATTTAAGAATATAATTAATAAATTAAATATAAGGCGTTTTTCTTAGTTTTCATATAATGGATGCTTTTACTTTGTAGTAGTAGGATAAATCAGGCCTGAGTTATGTGTTCTTGTTTTTTCAGAGTACCTGATATGTTCTTTCATGCGAATATCTCTGAATGATGCAGTTGACTTACAGGACGCATCATTCCGAATAAAATAAAAAAAAGTAAATTTTTAGCTAAACAATAAACTAAACCAAATCTGAAATGGATCGAAATTGGTTAAAGTAAATAAACTATAAATATGCTTTATGGAATAATTTCTTTCCCCACACAAAGTCACGCATGCAACACCTTTCCTTTATTTGGTCGAAACTATTTAATGATTCGGTCTGAGAAGTGTCTGCAAAAAAGCACCGACTCCCATACGATCCTTTAACTTTTGTTCCTTTGAGGAATAAGATTAAACAAAAATAAGTCAGATAAGGAAGTAAAATAAAAATAAATCCGTTAACGTCTTTTATTCTCCAAATGGAATAGGCAAGGCTGTTTAACACTAACCAAATTTGTGTGAAGATAAATGAGTAACCAGTCTCGAGTCTTTGCCATCAATGGATGCTGAAAAACCGTGACTAAAATGAAAAAAGTCTACCGGGAGTTTTGCATTTTTTTAAATTTTTTTTTTTTTTTTTTTTTTTACTGAGTGCTTCCCTAGTGCAGTTAGGACAACGGTACATTGTGCCCTTCTCTTGGAAATAACAAGAATTCGATTCTCGTCATGATGAGAGCAATCTTTATGTGGGCTTTTACAATCAGAAGTAAGTTATGTGATCTCATACAGATGTAGCAGGGTTTTTCTTCCGGAAACTCGGGTTTTTCATCCCACATACAAGCAAATCGGCCAGCAGAACATAACGCAGTTGAAAGAAATTCTATTGATGGCAGACGGTAGATGGTGATGATGGCGGCGTTAAATGTAGTAAGTGGATTAAGTGGTAGTGTGGAATACCCTCCCTTGATGAGTCCTTGGAAGTGTCACATAATAGTCATTTGTAATTTTGATTTTTTTTTTACTTTGTAATTTATTTTTTTAAATTTGTAATTTAATGTTTTTTTTTTTAATTTATACACACACACACATATATTATTATCAGAACAACGTCACACAGGGAACTTATTCGTGGTCTTCAAAAAGATAATCACTCCGATGACCAAATTTTCCGCAGATTAATTAAAAATTGCCCAAATAAACAACCATAGGAGACTAAACTGTTTAACCATCGGAGAGTATATAAGCAATCACGCAGATAATCATATTTTGACTGTAATAACTATTTGAAAGGAACACTTGAGCTCTGTTGTATTTCTAATAAATATTTTTCGTGATTATGCTCTAAATTTTTATTATTTAGGAGTCAATATTATGCCATAGAAAATTTATTTTGTTTATAAAGGTCATGTTTGCATTTATTTATTTAAACACTATGTAACATCTGTATGAGATGAGATGAGAGGGGATAATGAAAAGGGATAATTCGCCTTCGTTTGAAAAGCCTTGATAAAGGTTCTTTGTGTCTCGGACGGGATTCCAGTTCAGGTCTTTCCAAAAAAGGGTTTCGGTGAAACAGATTGAGCTACTGACGTTCTAGAATAATACATGCTCATATTATATTATATTTTTAATTTTAAACATTTAAATTACTCACTGTTTAAAAGAGAGTTTAAGGTATTTGGCACTATGGGCAGTGCCAAATACCTTAAACTATATGATGGTTGCCTATATATAAATATGGCTATAACTAAAATTTCACAATGTTTCTCTTTGATTTTATATACATGATTTACATTCCTTTCCCACGCAGGACATTTTCAGCATCCAGATTTTAAAGAAGAATTATGTTTCAGCATAAATAGCAGCTACAGCAATTGTTTTGATTTGACCCTCCTTTGATTTCCCTCATGTTTATTGATTGAAACATTTATAGAGTCTTGTGGATACACGTTACTAAAGGCAATTTCAGGTATATTATTATTATTACAATCATATTGTATTATCTGCTTGAACATTTACATTATTATTACTATTAATAGTACGATATTTAATTATATTAATAATATCGATATCCATCCATTTCTTGGCCATCCGAGAAGGGTTGATTCTCCTGATTAGGGTTTTAAGCGATTAATGCAGCCAGTTTGTCATTCCGTTATTGCATCTTTAAGGGTGAGTATTTTATCATGGGCCAGATTTTACCTGTTTTACAGGAAGTATAAAACTGTGAGGCTCCGTATGAAACCGGCTAATTCACTTTTAACTGAAAAGGACTGATAAAGATTCTTTGTTTCAAGGACGGGATTCCAACCTAGTTCTTTTTCAACCAAATTCCATTGAAACCAAGTGAGCTATGGGAACTTCGATATCAATCTATTAATGTAAATAAATATGAATAGCCTAATTTGTATAGGTGCAGTCCTGTAAAATGGAAATCTACAAAGAAAGACATTCGTAGGTTTGATTCTAGTACCTGACCAGAGGTACTAGAATCTCGTTTACTAGAATACTTGTAAACGATCGTTTACACGTCCTTTCCTTGGCTGGTTCCAGAAAACGTTTGGTAAGATTTTTCCCCTGAAACTCGGATTTTAATCCCGCATCTCAAATAAATAAAATTAAAATCGACCCTAGCACCTCAATTTTGCAGAAAGTAATACAAGTATTATTATTATTACGGTTTAGGAGATGAGATGACAGTAGTCTTCGGTAGTACCCTCTCTTTCCAGAAACTATGATTTACTGATAACTTGAGCTCATATCAGTGAAGACTGAAGGACAGAGACTAGCTGCTCACAGCCTTCAAGAATACGTGTTTGTATATATATATATATAAAACACTACTGGTTTTCCCTTTCAGTCGTTTCCTACCATAGGTGACTTTGTAGCTATTGCCCACAAAGTATTCCTGGTGAGATTTTTACAGGGCAGTTCACCATTACTTTCCCCAATCCCCTCCAATTTTATCTGGCTGAGAGCTTACAGGAATATACTCCCTGATATTCACGAGTTGCCTTAGTGCGCACTACTTAGAAAACAGGCTCTGCCAAAGCGTCTATACTTTTATATACTTATATATAGACGTCTATATGTGTATATTTTTTCGCACCGACCGTGAGTTCTTACGAAAAATACATTTCTCTGACATTTCAGGTTCCATAGTATGGAACAAAAGTTTTTGCTCTCTTAAGGTTTCTACCTGATCTCCGAGGAGAACCAACCAGTTCGAAACAGCTGTCAGGTCAGTGAAACCTTATCAAAATGGACTAATAAAAGGCGAATATATAGAAGCTTGGGCAACGCCTATGTCTTCTAAGTAGTCCGTACTAAGGCAAGTCTTGAATGCCATAAGCTCTCTGGTCAACTTACCTTACGAAACTTTCATAGTTTCTACATTCATCTTTGAAATAATGCTGGATCTAATTATCCACTTTGCTTATATACCTTTTATTATTTGTTTCTTGACGTTTCTCACCTTTTGCTGATTAAAGTTTTATTGATATAACTTATTACAAGATATTTTAATATCTTGTAATAAGTTAAAACTGTTCTGAGTTGTAAAAAAATATGCAAATATTTCATCTAATTCGATACAAAAAAAATATAAAAATAATATATGTGTGTGTGTAAAAATGAAATCTATTTCTATAAATAAATGAAGAAAGACTGAAAACAGTGGTTGTAACAATCACACAAACTAAACAGAGACTGTACGAGTATATAGTAGCGTGGAACATTAGTATTTTGAAATTAAGTAATAAACTTATTTTTAAAAAATTTAATTGGAATATTAACTTGGTCTTAGCAGTTAAGGGTTAGTGCATGGTCATAAGAGTCAAGACCTAAGATGATAGCATGACAAAATGCAATTGTGATGATTTTCGCCGCCTGGCGTGGTATCCCAGCCTGCTTACTGGAGACTTTCAGTTGCTTGAAAAGATTCCCAGATTCTCTAGAGGGATTCCGAATTGTCTAACTCTCAATATTAGAATTAGTAGCAGGTTAGCGTGGATGAGTAAGATGTAGATTATCCAGCACCTTCTAGAGATGAGACTATCTGGTCTTTGCGATTTAACCTGTCTTTATTGATTGTAACTTTTGCTCAGTCATATATATCGATGGACGTCATGGAAAGCACACTTTCAAGCATATTATTATTGCTACTGTATTAAATTATACATTTTAAATTATGTTTTAAAAAAGTTTTTTTTTTTTTTTTTTTTAAAAAACAGTTACCTGTTATTCAGTAAACGAACATTAAAAAAAAATCAGCTGACGTCTTTTATTTCCTTAAAAGGAGTAGGCGAGGCCGTTTTAGTCCTATCTAACTTTTAGAGACTGAGTAGGCGGTCAATCTTCAGACGAACATACTTCGTCTTTTATTTTTTTTCCTATTAGAAAAATCATCTGATCGCCACCAATACTCTTTCTACTATTAATGGCTGTGATGAAAGTACTAACACAAGAGTAAACTTATACTCATCTTCAAATACTTGAATAAACTGTGGATTGCGTAGTGCAGACGGTGGCCGCTGGTGCAGTACTTTTTAATAAATAAATATCGTGGAGCGTTGGGTAGCCTTCCGCGATTAGTCCTCGGACTCAATGGAGGTATCATGTAATAATATTTATGATTACGAACCTGTGTTATGTGAATTCGCGTAATAATAGCGATCTACTGAAGATTTCCTAAAGTGTATTACGCATACCACTGATGTTACGATAAGGATTTCAATGAGTATATACAGCAGAACGTTCGTCTTGTCGTGCACAACGAAGCCATTATCCATTGTAATGTGTGTCACCAGCTGTTCCCATCCTCACACTAAACAGCAAGTTTATATACATGAGAGAGAAAGAAAAAAATTTTTCATAATTGTTTTTTATTGCAAAGGTTTGAAAGATAAATAATATGTTGTAATTTTCCATTTGCAGGAATATGAAGAACTGAAAATAAAACTTATGCAGCTATCTGACACTACAGACTGTCTCAAGAAACAGCCACTACGTTGCAAAGAATAAATGTTTAAGGTTGTTTAAGATAAATGTTGATCTGTTCTATAGGTAATATTTTGGAAGTCGAAAGTTTGATGTTATAAAAAAAAAAGCGTTGATCTTTTCCTTCTAAGTACAAAATAATGACTGGAAATTTGTCAATCAAAGACCAATTTACGAATCAAAGTGAAGAAGTTCTAAATAAGTCTATGATCGATTTTCTCCTTATAATCAATGAAATGTGCAGTTACGATGACTTCTCTTACGCAGCACAAATATGTTTCGGTTTCCTTTTCATTACTGTGATAACCGTCAGCTTTACTGGTAATAGTATTCTGTGCAGGATCATTTATCGTAATCCTGTAATGCATTCCTCCATCAATTTATTGCTAGCAGCCTTAGCATTTACCGACATACTAATTACTATTTTCATTATGCCATTTGACCTCCTAAAATTATTTACCAATCGTTGGCTATTTGGTAAAGTGATTTGTAAATTATACACCTTTCTTCAATCTTTCCTTATGACAGAAAGTCTTTTGATACTCGTAATAATTACAGTTGACCGTTACTTAATAATTGTTCAAAAGCAAGATAAATTGAACATTAGAAATGCTACAATTGGGCTTTTACTTTCTTCAATTTATTCGTTCATTATTAGCTTTCCACTACTATTAGATTGGGGTGGCCATTCTTTTATCTGCAGAGAAACTTGTGATACAGATCATTCTTTAAACCTAACTCTGACTAGAACATACTCAGTTCTTTATTTTTGCTTTTGCTTCTTATTTCCTTGTAGTTTCATGATGTATTCGTATATTACGATTATTATCACCATGCGACAGATTGTAATGCGTATAGCGGAATATCCTGAAAATAATATGTATTTGATGTCCACTAAATCTCGAACAACTTATTCAAAGTATTTCAGGATGAATTTTCGTTTCAAAGCACAAACATTTTCAACCATATTTATACTTTTTATCGTTGCATTTATTTTTCGAGCTCCATACTCTATCGATTCATTTGTAGAGCGTTTGAAGTTTCAATCAACTGGCAAAAGAATTTACCTTGTGTGGTTGCAATATATAAATTCTGCAATCAATCCCTTTATATATATATGGAAAATTCAAAGGATTCGTGTAATCTATTTTAAAAAGTTTTTCCCTTTTAAATGTAAAGTAACACACAAACAAAAAGATAACATTTTTACGTCCAAGGATATAAACAGGACAGATTTTCAGACATTCATATGAAATTGACAGCCACATTTGCACCCATTTTCTTTAAAAAATATATTAAATAAATATATGTTTGTTTGTAATTTTTTCTAAATCTTTATTATTCAAATTAAAGCCTACCTCCAATCGAGTTCCCACTCCCTGTTATAGATCAAAATGAACAGTACTGGATGACACCGAAAAATCATAATGTATCATTACTCATTTTATAAAAAAATAAGTAATACTTAAACGGAATGATGCTCTCACTGCACCCACATGATATTTCTCGCTGGTCCCTCTCCAACCATGGGTAGGATTTGCAGTCTTATTTAAGTAATATTCTTCGATGTTATCCGTAGATCGATCACTGATCTTTATTCACACTAATCACATGCTGTCGAATATGACGATCACTCAGCGATGTTATAAATTCCTATTTTCGCTATTCCTACTTCCACGATACATCTATAAAGTAAAAATTTCCCATAAAGAGCATGGTTAGTACTTTTTGAATTTTCCCTTAATCTCACATTCATCTTCTATCTTTATGTTTGACATGCTACGGATTTTGCAAACACATTAAATTATCTCGAAGTTTTTGCAACAGCTCTCCTCCTCCCTATTTTTTTGAATATCACTATTTCTAGACAATTACTCTCTCATCATCTCTGTATTTCCGAAAAATACTATACCATTCGCTTATCCTTCTCCATACAAAGTACTTCGTCAAATTTCAATAATCTAATACTTCTTGCATAATTTGCACCGATGAGCGTCATAGAATCTGGTGCCTCCCGAGGACATCGTAAAATTTCTTTCGTTCGATTTCGTCTGAGTGACTTTATATCTTTTACATTCGTCACTTTCGCGCTAAACAACCTTTTGCCTAATACAAGACCCATTGAAATACCAAACAATCATATTAATACAAATCCTTCTCTCATCAGAATCATTTCACACATCAACATCATGAACAAGATGCCTTCAATACAACCAATATATCAAATCTTTCGAAATAACTGCAGTTCTTCAAAACTCACTAATATCACATCTTCTTTTATATTCTTACTTTGTTACTTCACATCTGTAATAATTCTTTCATATCGTCTCTTTATACCGAATTTTTCACCATTCAGTTATGGTCACCCGTCTCTGACTCCTCTCAACCACTTCCATCCAAAAAGAAACCAGATTTGAGCATTAATGCTCAAACTGGTCCTCTTTATCGAAGCCATAAATATGGGGATAATGATTTCTTTGTACCTACTAGTCAGCATGTTTTAAAGCATCCAAGAGATCTGCTATGTTTTACCAGTTTTTGCAAATGGCCTCTGAACTTCAGTTCCATTTTAACTATGACCTCGAAATCGCCGGCCACATCATTTTCAGAAGTGAAATCCTAGTAACATACAGAGCGAAACTTACTCTGTTATGTTACCTTCCTATCTCACTAACCTGACATTCATCCTCCACTCGTTCCAGTTACCTTAGCAGTTTATCATGCAATATCCAACAATATCATATAGGTACCACCTTTATTCTAATCGACAGTTCTTCTAGTATAGAAACAGTAAATTGCTAAAGCAAGACCTAGCCTTAACAAAGTCATGCTCGTGTTCTCTATTAACTTATCATATTCCTATCTGCCCACTCTTGAATTCTGATTTTAACCAAAATTTCCAACACGACCGCTCCCGAGACAGTAGCAGATCTATAAATACAAATTTCAACTCTACTTTGGATACAGATTTAAGAAATGGCACCATTTTATCCTTCTTTCAATCTCTCTCAAGACTGCCTAGACTGAGACAAGTTACACAGACAGATTAATGATCACAGATAAGGTCAATTCCCTTGCACATTCATGCAACACAGTGCTAATATTCCATCCCATCCGATGTCAGAATTCATATTGAGATTTTACAATATTCCAAGCATCACTACTCGTCCTGTCACATCAGATAATACTGATTAACCTGAGATAATACTGATAAATTGCGTATGCTCTTGTGGCCAGTTCGCGTTTTGCGGGACGGAGGAAAAAACTAATTTTAGACCAGCTAATCACCTTTCTTCAAAGGGGAAATATTGCTTGCCCCCTTTTAAAAATATTATTCTGTGGAAAGAACATCCACAACAACCAGATTTTCTAGGATAAAAAAAAAAGAAAAAAGAAAAAGTGTCGCCTTCCTTTTTTGTCGCAAGGAAAAATGCAGGATGCTTTTTGGGATTGGAACCGACGCTAGTAAATATGTACAGAAAGAGGTGACAGGCTGCAAAACTATTACATTACAGGAATCCTCCCTCCCCTTTTGTTATAACTACAAACAGTAAACAACGTTATATAAGAACCACATATTCAATATAGCAATATTTAACATATTGAATGGTTTTAAATGATAGTCAACATATTCTTTAATTACGGTGCGGAACACAGATAGTCACTCCTTTCTTTCTGTAGGCATAACCCACTCTGTTAATTATCTATGTTCTCTAGCGAATATTAAAATCTACTACTCCCTTATGAGATTGATTAATTCAATTTTAGTGAAAAGCTTTTATAAAGATTATTCGCGTCCCAGAAGGTATTCGAACATCTTTCCAAGCAAATTGCATCTTTTACCGATATGAAGACGTTCCCATCGATCGTAAATCACTGAAAAGAAAATGTTCTTTGTCCATGTTATGCACATTCATTTGAGGGAGTAATGTACATAAGGAATGATAGTCAATTTCTAATCACGACCATATACACGTAATTACAGAGTATCTGTTTTTCGGAGTGAAAAATAAAATAAACAACTGCAAATGATTAAAAGAGTAACAACGTACTGCACAATAATCTTTGTTCAGTAAAGCCTAAACAGTATAATATTAAGTCCAAAAGTCTAAATGCCAACAGAAATTATTTCTGTTTTCGTATTTCAAGTTGTATTTAACTAATAATATTTATGCTTCACTCAAATCACTACATAAAAAAGAAACATGTATCGCTCAATAAATGGCAAAAGGTAATAAAATGTATTAGGTAAAATGAAGGCCTTCATACGTAGGCTATTTGATCTCATGCGTGTTATACATTTATATGATATTTTATATCTGTGTAAATATTAAAAAACACATCTTGATATTCTAAACAATTGAGTATATTTTTATTATTTGTAAAAATATCCATCTAATGCACCTCTCATATATAGAAAAAAGTTATAAAAATAAAAGCAATTTTGACCATTTCTATTGTAGTATTCTGTCACACTATTAATTTAGATAATAAAATGCAACCCACCTTTACTTTGATGACTGACACGATTTGTATCACGGTATACTATATGACATGCAGTCTTTATTTGGGATTGGTACCTACTCCAGCTCATAGGATTTCGAACTGCAGACCATTTACCTCTCATTTTACTTGATTATTTCTTGGATTTATTTCTGTGGATCATAAATACCAGGATCATTTCAAAAGTTTAAAAGCCAGACTGAGTAAAATGGTTGTGTTAGTTTCCCGTTTCTAATGTTCTTGTTTAGCAAAATAAGACTATGGAAAAATTGGTCTTATTCTTTTGAAAGACCAATTTTTCCATAGATTTTTGAGATTTTAGCTCCTTAAAATCTCATGTCCAATGAAACATGGACATGAGATTTTGAACCAGACTGAAAATCAATCCTAAAAAGTCAACCAAGGTGTTTGCATTTCATTATCTAAAGCAGGGGTTCCCAACCTTTTTGTTTCCTAGAGCACATTCTAAAATACCGGTAGGAAGACGGGCGCCATCTATTTTTTCAAGCAAATTTTTTGAATTCTTTTGTTAAATGAATACATACAAAGTTTACATTATAATCAAATGTTTTATTACTTAAAAGTTTACATTATATAAAAATTTAAATATATATATATATATATATATATATATATAAGTTAGTGTGATCTTTGGCATTGCATTTCATTGGCCAGTGCTTCATAATTAGGAGAATATGATATTCCAGTTTTTAAACTGGAATGAACAACTTCGAATGCGCGTCTACTTTACATTGTATGCGTTTAATACTCGTCATGTGTCATATACCATGGCATGAATTGTTGCGTGATTATTTCAAACTATACGGCACACGGTTGAACAGCGGCGAGCGCACACAAATTGGTCGACGGGCGCCATGGTGCCCGCGGGCATAGGGTTGGGAACCCCTGATCTAAAGGAATAGTGTGAGACAACTAGTATTTTAGATAACAATACATAATAGTAGTGTGTATATACAGGTGTCCCTTGATTAACGCGGTTAATCCCTCGATGTTACCGCGTATATCGAAATCGCGTTAATCAAATCTAATAATCAATGGTAAAAATTACAATTCGTCCATGATCGATTACTGTATTAATAATTCGTAGGAGGAATGACGTCATCATGCTCACGCCACGAGGCTTGCATGTTTTTGCGTGGTAAATGTAACCTTCTCTCAGGGGACTCTATAACCCCTAGAGAGCGCATCCCCTGGGTGGTGGATAGGGGAACCCACCATGTGTGTGTGTGTGTGTGTGTGTACATGCGCGTGCGTGTGTGTGTGTGTGTATATATATATATATGGTGGGGTGGTCCGAATATACTGAATAAGGACTCGTGGACCAACAGGGCAATCATCTTGATTGTAAGGGAAGCTGCACTCCCATGGACCCCTAGCTGGATCTACCCTCTCCTTCTTCTACTTTGAGGAAGACCCACTTACTTTAATCTTTCCTATAAGGCCTTATCAGCCAACTCTTCTTACTTTATGACCCTTGTGCTATTAGAGTACTCGAGGGCCATGGGGGTCTTTTCATTTCTGGCCTTACAACTATGTCCTCTCTATAAACTTCCCTTTCCCCTTCAATATACCCTATTCCTCCTATGGGTTTAAATTCGGAAGAAGGCGAGTTCAGAAGCCTTAAGGTAGCAGCCCTACCACTGAACTATTCCATCGTCAGGCTAGTCCCCTGACATGGAGAACATAACCATACTTGTAAGCTGACAGAAAAAGATAATCGGATTGAATCTATGGGAAAGGACCCTGGAATGGAAAAGGGAAAACGAAAATGGAAACGACAAAATATAATACACATAGCAAACTGGAATGTAAGAGGAATAGCATATAAAGAAATAGAATTAGACCTAGAATAAAATTAGAAATAGAAATAGAATTTTATTAAATGAAAGAAATTTTAAAATAGCAGTAATCACTGAAACAAAAAAGAAATTAAAAGGAACTATGAGAACTGAAAATTTTAATGTGATATACAGTGGAGTAGACAGAGACCAAAGAGCACAAGCAGGAGTCATGATTTGGATTCATAACTCCCTTTCAAAACAGTTAAAACATAAATTATGCAATGAAAGAATAATGGAAGCTAGAATAAAAATAGATAGAGGCTATTTAACAATAATTGGTTTATATGCCCCAGAAGAAGGAAGAGAACAGGATAATATTGATTTTTATAATCAGCTACAAAACATATATAATAAAATAAATAAAAATGATTACACAATTTTAGCAGGAGACTTAAATGAAAGAATTGGAAACACGAAAATTAATAATAATATAGGAATACATGGAGAACACACTCTAAACAGAAATGGTAAAAAATTGATTGACTTTGTAGTTTATAATAACCTAAAAATAATGAATTCCTTCTATAAACATAAAGACATACATAAATATACTTGGGCAGCAAGAGGATGGAAATCAATATTAGATTACTTCATATTAAATGAAAAGACATCAAAATTTTCACTAGATGTTAGAGTTCACAGAGGATATGAAATAAGCAGTGACCACTTCCTTGTTAAAATAAAATTAAGATTACCACCTAAATGGCTACAAGTAACAAGAACAGAAAGAAAAATTGAAACATTTGTTTATAAAACTAGACTATTGAATGACACAAATGTACAATGGCTATATGAACAAAGAATTAACCAATATCTAGATAAAATAAAACAAAATGAAGAAATAGAAATAGGATGACTTAATATAAAAACGATACTAAATGCAGCAGCAAATGAAAGCTTAGGAAAGACCAAAAAATTCAATAAAAGAAAAAAACTGAAGATCTGGGATGATACAATCAAAGAAATAATCAAAAAGAAAAAAGAAGCCTATCACAAATGGTTAAGCAGTAAAAGATTAGAAGATGAAATAGAATATAAAAGAATAACAGCCATAGCTCAAAGAGAAGTCAGAAAAAGACAGAGAATCATGGAATAAATTTGTTTCTAATTTAGAACATGATTTATATAAAATAAGACCCAATGTATATAAGATTTTGAAACACCTAAATGCAGATACCAAAGAAACCATAAAATTAAACACTGAATTGAAATTAGAAGGATTTCTTAATTACTACACAGAACTGTGAACAGACAAATATTTTAAAAAAGACAACTGGCAAACAATTAACGAAAATGAAAAGGAAATAACTGAAGAAGAATTAGAAATCAGCCTGAAAGAAACAAGAAACGGAAAATCACCTGGAGAAGATAAGCTAGGTTCAGAACTATATAAATACGCAGGAACAAGATTCAAAGGAAGACTCTTATTATTTTTAAATAAAATTTACTCAACTGGTATCCCCCCCAATAGAATGGAAAAAAGCAATTGTGATTCCTATCTTTAAGAAAGGTAATAGAGATGATCCTAAAAATTATAGAGGTATCAGTATACTAAATTCATGTTACAAAATATACAGCAGAATCTTAAATAACAAACTAATGAAATATTCCGAAAACTTTATTTTAGAGGTACAAAATGGATTTAGAAAAGGACGATCATGTATAGACCCAGCCTTCTGCCTAAAATTAATAATAGAGAAAAGAAGAGAATATAATTTAGAAACACATATTGCATTTATTGACTTTGAAAAAGCATTTGACAAAGTTAAAAGAAACATATTATTTAACATATTAAAAGAAAGACAAATACCAAATAATATCCTAAAAGCTGTCACAAGTATATATGAAAATAATCAAATACAAATAAGATTAAATCATGAGCTATCATATACAAGAGAGATAAACCAAGGGGTCCAACAGGGATGTCCCCTCTCAGCAACTCTTTTTAATATCTACTTAAATGAAATAATAATAAAATGGAGTAAAAATTTACGTCAAGGAATTAAACTTTCACCTACAGTTATCTTAAACACTCTCCTCTTTGCAGACGACCAAATAATAATTACAAATTCTGAAGATAACTTACAGAAAGATATTTTAGATCTAAATGAGATATCCAAAGATTATGGTATGATAATATGAACAAGGAAAAATCAAAAACTATGGCCTTTAAAGGACAAGATCCAGCAAGAACTAAAATAGTAATAGATAACAAGATCTTAGAACAGGTGAATTCATTTAACTACCTAGGATGTATGATCACATATGAAAATTAAAAATATATAAACGTAAAAATTGCAAAATATTTAAAAATAACAGGTGTAATTAACTCTATATTTAAACCAAACCTAGTTCAAAAACAAACCAGGCTAAAAGTATACAATACATTAGCCCTACAGGTCTTAATGTATGGAAGCGAAATCTGGACAATAAAACAAAAAGACAAACAAAGATTAACAACAGCAGAAATGAAGTTTATGAGAAAAACTGCAAAGTATACCCAATTTGATCACAAAAGAAACGAAGATATTATGAAAGAATTAAACCAAGAACCAGTAATTGAAAAAATTAAAAAATATAAACATAGATGGATGGAATATGTTCAAAGAATGAAAACAGAAAGATTACCAAAACAAGCCTTAAAGTACAAGCCATTAGGAAAAAGAAAACCAGGACGTCCTCTTAAACGATGATTTCTAAGGCCGGAACAGGCCATACTAGGCCTAAATCCTTGATACGTATGATGATGATGATGATGAAATGTAACCTTGCGGAGTTCGCGGCGATAAAAATTACAGAGTAGGTTGCGGTATATCTGAGAGATACATTCATCGCATACACTAGTATATGCTAAAATGCAATAAAACAAAGAAAAAACAGTGCAAATATAATACATGATGGTACAAATTAAGTGGATGTTGAATCCAACATTATTTCATAGCCGAATATAGAAACTACAAGAGTTTCGTGCCGAATATATAGAAACTAAAAGTTTCGGCAGATGCAAGCATAATCAACCTTATGGACAACTTGTAGTAAAGGTGGAGTAAGCTCCAGATCACTTTCCTTAGTATTTTCCATAATGTAATGCACATCTCCTAGAGCAGCGCTTCCCAAACTGTGGGCCGCGGCACCTTTGGGGGGCGTGAAATAATGAAAACAAATTTAAAATCTTTTAAGCCTAAGTAGATTTTTTTTTATCTTAAAAGAAACGTATTTAATTTTTATTATTTCTTTTTTAAATATATGCTTATTCATATAAGTTTCATTTCAAAGCAGAAATCAAAGAATTGCAGTTTCAAATATTTCACCTGATATTGGTATAGCAGTATTGAAACACATCCGTCACATTAAATTGTTATTAAACTTTTTATATTTTTAATTCTTTCTTTATTACTAATTGTATTACGTTTCATGTGCTTGTACTGCAAATGTACAATAACAATATACCTATCTATCTATATAAAAATATGAGATAATGTGCCGTGTCAAATGCGTATGCAATACGCTAAAAAATGTAATATTTGCGATATTCGCTGTGTGTTTTGTATTGAATAAAAATACAATAAATATTATAATAATATATGTCTATATTAAGATTTTTTTCGAAGGATCCGTGAAATATTTTAATTTTTCCAAAGGGGTCCTGACATCTAGAAATTTGGGAAGGACTGTCCTAGAGGACATATACGATAAATAAGCCTTTGGCTCTGTATTTCAGTAATATATGATGGTTTATTTATTTTCAGTTACAATCTAGAAATTATTGAACAAAGAATAAAACAACTAAACCATACTATACTGACATCGGAGGTCGCGGTATCTCTCAGATACAATTTATTGCCAAATATCACAAACCATTACATAATGTGTTAAACCAAACTGACAGTAAAAAACAGTGCGGAATATCACTCGTAACATATGAATGCACAGCTACTCATGACCTCCAAGCTATCCACTGAATTGTATAAGAATATTTATATTAAACATTTTGCCTATATGTCCGATCAGCTGCGAGCTCCGCAGGGTTAAAGGCGCGTTAATCAAAACTCTTGCAGCGTATATCAAGGAATTGAAGCAATTAATTTCGCCGCGTCAAGCAAGGGATACCTGTATTCTATCTATATATCTCTCCCTTTCATCTGATTCAGACAGGTTGGGTCTTCTCCTAATGAGGAGTCACGGCGAAATAATGCAACTGGCACGCCACTCCTAGGCATATGGTTACAAAGCGCATAGCCACTAGGCTAACCGCGTGGACGTATATATATATATATATATATATATTAGAATTATGCATTACAATATATATATATATATATAAAACCAACATCAAAACATTAAATTCACATCAGAACTAGAGATTAACGGCATTCTCCCCTTCTTGGATCTAAAGATCAACAGATTACCTGATTGTCTTAAATTTTCAATTTTTCGAAAAACCACCCACACCGATAGATATTTACATGGTTCTTCTCATCACTTCCCATCTCAGAAACTGGGCATCATCTCCACTCTCGTCCATCGAGCAAGATGTTCACTTCCACAGAAGAAGACCTTCAAACAGAGCTTAACTTCCTGAAAACCACCATCTTAAATAATGGATATTCGTCTCGTAACATCACTAAAGGTTTGAGACCACGCCAACATGATTCCAACCCTATCACTCATATACAGTTACCGTTTATCAGCTCTCTTACCCCAAAACTAGCTAAGATTTTGAAGAAATTCAACATAAAGACCGACTATACTATTCTGCCAAAACTTCGTTCGTTCTTTTCTGAGTCGACTAAAACCAAAACACAACCAACTGCATTTTACTGGTGTTTATAAAGTTTTGTGCGACTGTGGTCGACCTTATTTTGGCCAGACAGATAAATCTGTTTCACTTCGTCTTGAGGAACATAGACGTGACATCTCTTACAGTAGAACACGAGCAAGCGCCCTTTCCATTCATGTCCTCTTCTCGGCAAACTCTAACCTTGAAGAACAGCCATATCAAGTTGACTGGGAACGCACTAATTTATATATATGCAAGGATGAATTCGAAAGAAGAATTATCGAATCAAAAGAAATAGTTCTAGACCCTTCACATTTGAACAACAATCTAAGCTACAATTTGCCTGATTCCCATAGCGCAGTAATCCAGTACCGGCGCTCTAAAATTAGATGTCACACATTCAACTCATGCCAACGGTAGCACGCGGTCACCTATTCAAATATGACCGTTACTATTCTGCTTTTTATTAAGCTGGAAAGTCCATGTTTTTTACCTTGTTATTTTTATATCTTATGTTTTTTATTTCTCATCTGAAGAAGTCGGAGCACCGATGAAACTAGTCGTGATGTATTAAAGGTTTTTGTTATACTTTCTCGGGTTCTAGTCAGTTAAATTTATTTTTATAAATGTATACATCCCGAGTAAATCCTAATTTCATCAATATATATATATATATATATACTCTAATACATTTTATTTCCCAAAGGGAATAAGTAGGTAGAGCTCAAGTCCTATATAACTTTGGAATAGCAACCAGCCAATCTCCATCTTTCGAGCATTTGCTGATAGTTCAAACTCACTATCAAGTGAGTCTGAGCTATAAATAAATCAAAACTTTTCAGAATATAGCAGACAATTATCATCATCTTGTGGACCTAAATATTAACACTCATATTACTGTTTTTAAGGGTGCAAGTTCTATGGCTGATTTTTCTGAAAATGCCGAATTAAAAATCTGAGTTTCCTGGAGGTGAAACTCTACCTTCCCATACCAGGGATCAATTAACTCAGGAATTCTTCAGGTGAACTAGCACTATGTTACAAATGCCATTTCACAGAACTACACATTGAAAGTGTGAACGTCATACAGTCAATTCCTCAGAGTCAAAACCTGTTTCTGAGAGGAAAAGCGATAAACTCGTTGCATTTGGTCACGGAAATGCTTATTCCCTTTATGCAATGTGGAAAATGTGTATGAGATGACTGGCTAGAGAGTCTAGGCCAGTGTCGATATCGATAGAAAAATATAAGACATCATTGTACGGGTAATATTTAATTCGGTTAACTTGGATTACCTCCATCCTGAATGACAACGTAATTAGGAGTGAATTGGGAACAGTGACATGATTAGGTCCCTGTAAGATGGAGCAAGGTCATGAAAATAGTTACGGAGGCCAAAATGCCGTATTTACCAGTAAACGGATGTCGGTAGTTCCCGCTCGCCGGCACGAGTTTGCAACACGTGCGCGGTTGCTTATTTACTTATACTTACACGTATTCGTTCCCAGTTCTCATTTTTGCGCATCGACATACAAGTGAGCGTTAATGTTCTAAAATTCATCAACATACATATTATAATTCAATCGTTATTCATTCACGAACTAAACTTCTCTATGTTGAAGAGTTGAACAGCGCTAGTAGTTTTGTACATCCTATAGAAATAGACGAGTAGGTATATTATTTAGACTTATTATTTTTGCTTACTGACTTCAATTTTAATTATTTTGTTACAACCGCAGTAACCACAATGGCAGCTTCAAATTCTAAAAAGAAATGCAGACAATATTCGTTAAAATATTTGAAACTCGGGTTTACTGCTTCATTAAGAAACGAAACGAGGCCTATGTGTCTTCTTTGTGAAAAAACTTTTAGTAACGATGCAATGAAACCAGCAAAAATGAAAGAACATCCTCAAAGACTCCATCCCAATAAGAAAGATAAAGATCTTGACTTATTTGAAGAACTGAAAGAGAAACACACATCGACCAACTATAAAATCATTTATGAAAGCACCTGCCGTAGCTGACAATAAACAAGGATTAACAGACTCCTACAATATTTCTTTTAATATAGCAAAAAAAGGAAAACCATATACAATTGCAGAGGACATTGTTATACCCAGAATCAAAGAAGTAATTGTCCCTGTTTTGAAATGCTTACCATTGAGTGCGAATACCGTGAAAAGACGTATTGGTGAAATGGCTGAAGATGTAGAAAAAACTGTAGTATCAGAACTCAAAAATAGTATGTTCTCCATCCAACTTGATGAATCTACATTCGATAGTTCTATTATTATGGCTTATGTAAGATATTATAGTAAATCCAAACATCAAATTATTGATGAATTTTTATTTGCAAAATATCTTGAAAGTGATGGAACGGGGTTGACAATTTTTCAGTGATTGGAGGAATATTTAAATAGGTATGATATTCCATTTACTAATATAACAGCAATAGGCTACAGATGGCGCACCTGCAATGTGAGGCGTTATCGAGATTTCGCTGCCTTTCTGAAAGAAAAAGTTCAAAGTGTATGTACTATTCACTGTGTTGCACCGAAACCATTTGGTGGCAAAAACTCTCAGTGACGAACTGCATGTTACTCTAAGCGTATTAAATCTATTAATCAAATTAGAGCTCATCCTCTTAAATCGCGATTGTTTGCCAAACTTTGTGAAAAAAATGATGAAGTATCAAACCAATTACTCTTGCATACTGAAGTAAGATGCCTAGAGGTGCAAGTCTACAAAGATTTGTTGAGTTGTTCGACTCAACCCTAGTTTCTTACAGATGTTAATTTGTTTTTGAGTGATGAACTGAAGAGAAATAAGAATCATATTTTCTACTTGGCAGACTTATTTTCAAAATTTAATGACGTACAGACCCTTCTACAAGGTAAAGATGTCACAATTATTCAAGCTCGGACGATTCTTTTAGGCTTCCAAGTTAAATTAGCCTTATTTAAATCATCACTGTTACGAAAAAGATTTTCGGTACTTTTCTAATCTACGGCATTTGGATATAAAAGATGAAAACTTAGAAATATACACCAAACATTTTCAAAATTTGAGCGATGATTTTAAATTGCGCTTTGCAGATTTCGAAAACATGCACATTCCAGATTGGGTTATCAGCCATTTTCTGCAGATATTGAAAATATCGAATGTAACTTACACGATGAACTTATTGAATTGTCAGTTGATCTTGAAGCTAAGACTTTTTAAAAATAGGACTTTAAGTTACTTTTGGACGAATATAAATATTGTAGAAAAATATCCAAAACTTTTTGAAGTGGTACTCCACTTTTTGCTTGCATTTCCAAGCTCGTACATGGTTGAAGCTGGTTTCAGCCATGTTAATTCCATTTTAACAAAACAAAGAAATAAGCTAGATATAGAATTCCATGGCGTTTTAAGGCTGAAACTTACTAATTTTGAACCCAACATTGCTAATCTTGTCAAGAGTCACGAAACACACCCTTCACATTGACGTTAGTAAATTGTATACTAAGTTAATAAAAGTCTTATTTTCACATATATAAGGACGATTGTATTATTGTTATTTTGTTATCTAAATTTTACATATTATTTATCCCTCCTATGAAATATGTAATGTTAAGAAGGACGTCAAAAACAAAAACGTATCCCTTTATGCTATATTATACATACAATAAACAATCTAAAAACTCACATAAGCGTCTTTTTTTGCTTGTCTTATTATAATTACGTAATAGTAAAATAGAGGGGGTCGATAAAAAGTCAAGAAACTCTTGAATGGGTCAATGTTCAAAGAAGTTGGGAGACCCCCTGATCTAGAATAAGCATCAAGAATTTCTTCAGGAGGTCTTAATTGCACCACCAAAAATGTGAGAGCAGTATTCCAAGGCAGATCAGATTTGTAACTTGTAGAGTTGGTAACTATTGCATTTGTAAAATTTGATAAATGAAGAGCTACTGAAATTTAGAAAACTACTTTTAGACTTAATAATGGGGTATCGATTGGACTTGGTTCAAATGATACACATGCATTTTTTAAATGAACTTCAGAGCTTTGAAACTCATGACAAAGTTAAAGGTGGAGTTATATATATGTTTTTTCATATGGAACTAATTTAGTACATCTTATTATAGTCTATCAAACTTTGTAATGAAGAAGCACAAAACACAAATGAAAACAATCATAATACTGATGAGGGATTATGTTTCAGAAGCCTAAGGAAAATATGAACTTTTCTCAAAATCTATATTGAGCAAACTATAAAAATGCCAATTTGGGTTGCAAAACCAAATTATTAGTATAAAATATCAGCTTCAAGAAAATTAATATGTAATGAAAGCATCTTGAATTTAACAGACATGCATCATAATTTACTTAATGAGTCGAAATTGATTGGCATTTATAAACCGATGGCATTCTGCCTCTTCTGATGAAAGAAATGAAATGACATCACTTTAAACAGATTCTGTTTAAATCTTCTTCACAGAATCCCTACGAAAAATTTCATACACAGGAAAGGAATTACAAAAATGAACCATTTACAGTGCAAAATATTTTAATCAAGAAAACATATGATACATAACACAAATAAAATAACTGTTCTAGAAATAAGTCAATTTAATAAATATCAATATTTTCTCAATCACTGAAGGTTTTTTTAGAAACTACATCTAATACAAGTTATAAATGTCTGTGTTTTGGGAGAAATCCTCTTGTTTTTGTATTAGATTGTTAATGTAATACTATAATTGAAGGTTTAAAGTTGTCAAAGACCCCCCCCCCCCCTTCATAAAGATAAAGCTGATCTCTTTGGTCCTCATTCTTTTAATTCAACTCCAACATAGATAACCAATGCACATCAACTTTACCTGGAATATTTCATCACATATCTTTTATCCTCTATGAGTTTTCATGAACTCTACATTACTAACAAACAATTTAAGAAAGAATGGTCTAAAGATTACCCATTAATGGATTTCCCCATTCTTTCAGAAAGAACTGCATCAAGAACAACAGGATGACTAAAAGTGAACATTTCTTCAGAACTATCTTAGGAATAAGTTGGATGTAAGCTAATTTCAAACTGTATAACAAACACTAAATAAACAGGA